>NC_141698.1:164874799-165474799 GCF_964263255.1 Lissotriton vulgaris
ACCTGAGGGGAAACAAGAGGGAGATTCGCCTTCGCAGCATCTCTTGACTGCCGCAACTGCTTCATTAGTAACCTGGCCTCTTCGGCCGTGTCTCCTGGTGCCGTAGCACCCTCGGTATTTTTGCCGAGCCATGCGGCTAACTGGGCGGCCAACTCCGGAGGCATATCCCCCTCGTTAATGGGTGTAACTACAACAGGGATCGGTTGTCCCGCGTCCGGGATCGGAACCGGGGCCTCCACTGGACTGACCGGGCTCGCCGGGGGTGACTCGGGAACTAGGGCATCCCCCCCTGCCGCCCTATTTCTGGCCCTTTTACCTCTCCCAGCGGGGACTACTCCCGGCAATGCTGGCCCGATGACTTTCTTCGGCCTGCCCGTATTGTTCATTGCCGCCATCTGTTTTTTCATGCTCGCCATGTCCTTCATCAGCATGCGAAGCATCTGTTCGGTTCCAGCCTTCTTTCCGACCTTCTTGCCAGGCATCGTTGTCGGATATTCGAACCTTGCTGCTCGACGAGGTCCTGGATCCAAAGATTTGGAATCGCTGAAAGAGAAGCACAAAAATAACAAGTTCTCAAAATTGGCTCCTTGTTCCGTCGAGGGCTCACGTGCAACGAGGAGGTGCAGCTTCCAAGCACAGGAACAAGAGGATGCTTCTTTGGATTGTTGCTCCTTTTATTCTTCTTCGGGAGGGCGTGTACCCTCCTCTGGTCTGCCTACTGGGCGTGGCCAACGGTGTAGGTGTCGAGGACAACCCCTCTTGGGCAGGAAAAAGGCGCGCCCCGGCTACGCCGCTTCGGGCATACCAGCCGAGACACGCCTCCCGCCCAAAATGGTTTCCCGGGGGGATCAGGGCACCCTACCATACGTTCGGGGGGACCGAGTGGTCGCCCCTTTCCATGTGCATTCTAAGATGCCTGCTGCATTGTAAAGCGGTGGGGTAGCGTTCGGTAAGGTTTGCCGTCCTTCAGGTAAATCTTTTTTATACCCGGGAAACGTCGGGACGGGCAGCTAGTAAATGATAATAGGGTTTGCCCAAGGTAAAAAAAACTCATCTGGGGTATCTGGTATCATAATACTTGGGACCTCTATTACAATATTTTGATGAACAGTGCAGCAAGCCTTCCTGCTTTCTATGTGTGCTGCTGAATGGGGTATCTGGGGTATCTGGTATCATAATACTTAGGACCTCTATTACAATATTTTGATGCACAGTGCAGCAAGCCTTCCTGCTTTCTATGTGTGCTGCTGCATGAAGCACACATAGAAAAAGGAAAAATGAGGAGAAGTAAAGGTATTTGCCCTCGTTGCGCCTTCCTTACACCTCCTCTGGGGAGGCGAAGGAATCTGACGCATGCTCAGTTTATATTTATATACTTGCATTAAGGCTCCTAAAATGGAAATTTCAGTTAATCACGTGTATCGGCAAAGTTTGAAAAACTATAATACAGCCTTTGCTGATACACGGCATGATAACTGTTACTTGATAATGTTATCTAGTAATTACTAGAAATAACATTAGTAATGTATACCTGTTGAACTGTTAAACGTTGTTCAGGCTGGTTTTTTACAGTGATAAGATGGCGGCCAAATAAGATACGCCGTAGTCCCTCCTTGATTTTGTTGACACACTAACATCATGTGACTTGTGTAACAACCAATGGTTTAAAAGTGAAAGTTTTAATGGTGGCTTTTATGAAATACTAGACTAAGCCATAGGCGAAACGCGTCTTTTTCATGTTTGCGTCCACGGACTTTGAAAAATAAACCCTATTTGCAGTAAGCCCTGTGAGTGTCTTTCTTGTTTCCAGACAGTGACAAATGAGCGGGATATGTTTGTGGCTGCACCGCCGCGTTTGAGGCACCCGATCTTCAAGTGCGCCATGAGGAGGTGCAAACGGAGCGATAATTAAAAGCACGGCTGCACGGTCGAGAGAAGGAACAGTGACGGCTACGCGTCAGCTCAGCATTGGAGTCGGTGAGACGTCAGCTGTAGCAAGCACAGACGGTAAGCGAGTGTTTTCTCCCATCAAAATTCAACTCGCACTGACCTTTGTTAAAGTGACAGAACGAGGGGCACTGCAGAGGGATTAATAAGGACGCAAACATGTTGAATGTTAATGAACGCCAAGAAGCAGCGCTGGGAATGTTTAAAAATAAATCTTTACCAGACAACACGCAAGAGGGGGCAAGAACACCACCCACTACAAGTAACCTCACAGCTAAATTCCCAGCTCTTGAAAGATTGTACGAACGTGAATTGAGGAAATGGTGGGAAGCCACCTCCCTGCAAAGTTATATTGATGAAGATCGCGTACCAAGGGGTTTACGAATCTACACGATTCCAGCCTATGAAAATCCAGACCCGAAATTACTCGATAAGTGGGCGGCACACACCGCTGAATCGAGCAAAGGAATGCTGTTTATTTTGATCAAATTCACGTGGAGCAACCGCGAGAAAGCTCTACAAGAAATTGAAAAATTGGAAGCTGAAATTGACCTGGAATCAGACAAAAGAAGAATGAGGAACTGAAAGAACAAATGAAAAAAAGACTGGTAAAGTATGAAGCGAAAATAAGAACGAGGAAACAAGAAAAGTTTGAACACGATGAGCGTGATTATGCACAGGGCAGAGTGCTAACATTTGCAAAGAAATTTGAGGGAACACGCAAAGCATTCCGAGCCCAAGCTTCCGAGCCAGCGCAAGCACGAGTAGAAACCTCAGAATCTGAAATCACTCCGAATGATTCCTCAGCAGATGAAGGCGTCCCAAGAAGAGCAAAGAGAACTCCTTTTCAGGAGGAATTTCAAATCATGAGGCAGACATGGTTGCAGGGGGGAGGGAAGCCGGCCACCGGAGGACGAACAAGAAAAAAAAGGAGGGGCAGGTACAAGCGGAAAAACAAAAGTTCCAAGCAGATCTACACGCAACAATCGCGGCAAAAAGTGGAATTAGATCATTTAACGATTATCAATTTAACAACAAGAACCCTAACACAAGCTGAGGAGGAAGTATTAAAACTTGGGTTAACTTTTTGCCCCTCTAATATGATGGAATACACACAAACTAAAATCGACCTTTTCAAACTAACAAGGAAGTTCAAACTTTACAAGTTCTTTAAAATGAAACCATCTTCTCAAATATCCAAGAAACAATCAACGACAACGCTAGTTACTGATGCTTTAGCTGGTGAGGATCTGGCAGCATTGGAATTAATGCATGAATTACAAACAGATCACAACATAAATTCATCAGGCAACATTGCAAGGGATGTAGTTGAAAGAACGTGACGATTAGGTTTAAGTCAAGATAAGCACCAAAGCAATTTTAAACCCGTCGCAATTCCTACCCCAAATGCCTCATGATGCTATAGATGTTTTTACAGAAGCTGTTAATAAAGACTTATTGAAGTTAAGGACACAACTCAAAAGAACAACATCTAACCCCACAAAAGACCAAAGTGAGGCATTAAAAACTATTAGTAGTGATGAAACTCTAATCTGTAAACCGTCCGACAAAGGCGGTAATATTGTGTTACAAACCAGAATTAATTACAAAATGGAAGCTTTAAGACAGCTGTCAGACCCCAACTGCTATCAAAAAGTTTCGAAGGAGATTTATCTGGACAGCATTGAAAGATACCATGTGATGATTAAAACATGGTTGGATAAATCAATGCTAGATATGAATGAGTACTTATTCCTCAGATGTTTGAACCCAGTAGCGCAAACTTTTTATCATATCCCTAAGATACACAAAAACAGGGAAGCCCCGCCTGGGAGGCCAATTGTTTCTTCTAAAGGGAGTCTTACTGAAAATCTCTCAACTTTTATAGACTCATTTCTCTCTCCTTTGGTGAAAAGTTTACCGGCCTATGTAAGAGACTCACAAGACTTTATGATGCGGATTGAGACACTTGTATGGCAACCTACATATAAGATGATAGTATTAGATATTACCAGTCTATATACAGTGATACAACATGAACATGGTTTGGAGGCAGTGTCACATTTTTTGCAAAAGAAACCGATGAAATTTGCTGAACATAATCAAATGTTGTTACAATTCACAGAATTTTGTTTAAAAAACAAAAAAATTTTGTTTAATAACAATTACTACCACCAGGTATCTGGCACGGCGATGGGCACCTGCTTTGCCCCCAGCTATGCGAACTTGTTCGTAGGCTGGTGGGAGGAGCAGATGTCCAGGTCGCCAGGTGAGATGCAAATGGATAAGGTCATTGCCTGGTATGGGTATATCAACGATTTATGCATTGTGTGGGATGGATCAAGTGAGGAGGCATCCAACTTTATTAGATGCATGAATAAGAATGTGATCAATTTGGAATTCACTGGTGACATCAGCACAGACACGGTTAATTACTTAGATCTCCAGATCAGGGTAGTAAATAATTCCATACATGTGTCTCTCTTTCGCAAACCCACAGCGGGTAATTCAACCCTCCATGCCTCTAACAATCATCCACCAGGACTGGTGAGGAGCATCCCTTATGGGAAATTGCTCAGAATGAAGCGGAACAGTACAACAGAGGAGGACTTTGAGAGGGCTGCAAGTGAAAGTATTGATAGATTCCTCAAAAGAGGTTATAATGGAGAAAATTAGCTAGGAAAAATATCCTGACTAATCAGAAAAAACGAGAAAAGTCTAAGGAGAGTGACAACAGTTTCAGAATGATTACTACCTTTTCTGACAATGCCAATGTTTTAAGAACTCTATTGAAGCGCAATTGGCATATCCTAAACACTGACAGTGTGATTGGAGGCAATATTCCACCTGCTCCTCTCATCACTTTCAGGAGGGCACGATCCATAAAAGATGAATTGGTACAGAGTCATTTGCATGCAAAGAGTAAGAAATCTGGGACCCTAAGGGAGCTAAGGGGCTTTTATCCCTGCAGCAAATGCAAGGCGTGCATAAACAGCAAAAGAACATTGACTTATCAAGTAGCTGGAATATCTAGACCGAGACCTATCTCTAAATATCTTACATGTCAGACTAATTACGTTGTGTATTGTTTACAATGCCCGTGTGGCCTCTGCTACATAGGCAGTACAATCAACTCTGTGAAATTGAGAATATTAGAGCACATGAGGGCAATTGCCAATGGTGATGTAACTTACCCGGTAGCAAGACATTTTGCAGAGAAGCATAACAGCAACAGGGATCTTTTGGTCTAGATTGTGTACCAGCATAAGTCAGGGGTGGAGATAGAGTCAGGAAGCTCAGAAGACTGGAATCTAGGTAAATAATTGATTTGGGAACAAAAACTCCGAATGGACTCAACATGTGTGAAGAGATGTTGGTCCATTTAGGAGATTAAGAAACAGAATCTCTGCGCTACATGTTTTTGAACTATTATTGTCATGTGAATTGTAAAAGTATTGTTGTCTCAAATAGGAGGGCTAAGCCGATACATGGCTGAATTATAGTTTTTCAAACTTTGCCGATAATATTATCTAGTAATTACTAGAAATAACATTAGTAATGTATACCTGTTGAACTGTTAAATGTTGTTCAGGCTGGTTTTTTACAGTGATAAGATGGCGGCCAAATAAGATACGCCGTAGTCCCTCCTTGATTTTGTTGACACACTAACATCATGTGACTTGTGTAACAACCAATGGTTTAAAAGTGAAAGTTTTAATGGCGGCCTTTATGAAATACTAGACTAAGCTATAGGCGAAACGCGTCTTTTTCATGTTTGCGTCCACCTAGTTTGAAAAATAAACCCTATTTGCAGTAAGCTCTGTGAGTGCCTTTCTTGTTTCCAGATGGACCTCGGACGCGTTTCACCTGACCAGCAGGCCTGGTCAGGCGAAACGCGTCCGAGGGCTGACAATAAATTAATTTTGTCTGGTACAAAGTCTCGCCAAACGTGTGGTTTCTACTCGTATGCTAGCAATATTCAAAGACCCGGCATCGGAGGTCTTTTGTCCAGGCGAGACACCCGTTGTTCAGGAGGCGGTGACAATCTTCTGAGGCAAGGAGAAGAGAAGATATATATATATATATATATATATATATATATATATATATATATATATATATATACGTTTCACAGTCCTGCTCCGCTGTATCAGAAAAAGGACCAAGATCCACTCTGCATCAACGAAACCCACAGGTACAGACCACTCCACAGCGCAAAGGTGAAATTCAAGTGGTTTATTCACACGAACTCGCCAGCATGACGCGTTTCGGTCACTGCAAGGTGACCTTGATCACATGACATACAAAACCAATGAGAATGCTTATAAAGGGTGACCAATCAACACAGAAGGCTGGGCATACATAATGATAGAAACTGAAAAAGCACTGAAATGTAATTCATCCACATTCGAAAACAGACCATATTTACATAGGTAAAAAATGAGTATATACAATTAGAAAATGACCTAAGTGTACATATATACAATCCCCCAATTATTATACAAATTTACAACGCAATCTTTGACCTTTACCTGTACAATATTTACATGTTACTGTTCTTATTTATGTCCGTTTTCATACAATAACAGATGTAAATAATTCGATGTCGGAATTTTATAAACACCGGATGATAGTGCCAACATAGAATTCATTATCAAATTAGCCCACTCATATAACTGTGTAAATTGATATAGACCCAAAAGTGCCAAACCCTAGTGCAAAGATTAAATAAAGTGCTCAAGTGCAATTGAGGCCAATTCAGGAGTCAGATCTCTGACCCAAAAAGTACCTCATATGTGGCTGACCAATTTTTTGCAAGAAAATTAAGTCGGGAAAAATGTGAGGGAAAGTTCTAGCCCCACCGAAGTTATACCCTATTAGGAGGTTTACATGTATATGGGTTCATATTAGAAGCTACCCAAAATCCATTATACATAATGTGACCACAGTGATAAGCAAATTAGTATCCCACAATCATATATTTACATAAATCAAGCGTTTTTTTCTTCTCTTATCGAGAAAACAAAAATTAGGACATAGTGCCTTAATAATTTCCCAAAGGATACTGCATGATAATTTTTTGAAATTACAAACCTAGACGGATCAATCATACCAATAAGTGACACAAATATTAATCAATCAATGATATGGAACTGGGGATGATCTTATAACGGGGGAAATGCCTCCAGTCAGTGATGGTGTACAATGGTGAACTTGTTCATAGGATAGATACAATGGACAATGAAAACCACTTAGCTTAGATTTCAAAATATATGGATAGTACTGTCTGAGACAAATCTAGCAAGTGGCTGGATTCGGGGGACTGAATATAACTAGAAATATATTGCCTGGATTTTATAAAAAACAATGAAGGTCCTCTCCCATATTTAATCCATTCGGAATTCTCGTATCTAACAGCAGAATGTACTTACTTTCTAACTGTCTGAGGGATTTCTCCCTATTTCCACCTCTGATACTTTTAGGGACTCCATCAATAATGATTAGCTTAAATGATTCACATTTCTCTGATGGACCAAGCCAAAATGCCGAGCCACTGGATATTTATCATCGGAATTGACAATGGCCCTGAGATGCTGGAGTATTTGATTAAAGGGCTGTAGCTTAGTGCTACCAACGTACTTGAGCCCACAAGTACATTGGAGCACATAAACTACAAACTCCGACCGGCAAGTGTAATGCCCCTTTATGGTAATCGGAGAAAGATCAAATGCAGACTTGTATTCCTTGGTGGAAACACCAAATTTACAGACTCTGCATGAGATGCACCTGTAGAAACCTGACTTCTCAAATAACCCCTCTTTTTTAGGAATCACCTCTGGGCTAGATCTTACCAGGGCATCCCGCATAGACGGTGCCCTTCTAAACGTTATTATAGGTTCCTCTGGCAATAAGGGGGCTACAGTGATATCCGTCTTTAGCAAGGGCCAGTGTTTTCTAAGAATGCCTCTCAATTTTCTCTCCTCACTGTTGTAAGTAGTGATCATGCTAATCCTCTCAGGGACCTCAGATACAGATTCTTGTCTCATTCTGATTGCTGTGGTAGAGTTTAGATATTCTTCTCGGTTTAGCTCATTTGCTTTATTCAAAGCTTCCCTGAGAGCTTTAGTTTGATAGCCTCTAGCAATGAATCTTTTGAATGCTTCTGTTTGGCACTTTTCCAAGTCAACCTCCGAACTGCAAATCCTGCGAATACGCAGGAATTCCCCATAGGGGATACTTTTCACGAGGTGACCCGGGTGCGCACTACCAGCGTGCAAAATGGAATTGCCCGCTGTGGGCTTTCTATGAAGTCTAGTCTGGAGTATCCCATTCTGGATATAGATCTCAACGTCCAAGAATTGGATCATTTCTTTACTGATCTGTGACGTGAATTTGAGATTAAGTTGGTTCTCATTAATTGCTCTAACAAACTCAGTAGCTGATTCCACAGACCCCCTCCACACCATACAAATATCATCTATGAAGCGCCAGAAATGTGCTATTTTGTTGGGAAACTTAGAGCCAAGTGACCCCATGAGGACATGCTCCTCCCACCACCCTACATGAAGACACGCATAGGTGGGGTAAAAACATGCCCCCATGGCCACTCCTCTTAACTGCTGGTATACTTCCCTGTTGTATAGGAAGTAATTGTTATTTAAACAAAGATCCAACATTTTCAAAAGCATATTGCTATGTTGACTAAAGGCAATATCTCGTTTGCTCAGAAAATATTTGACAGCATTCAGTCCATCATGATGTGCTATACTAGTATAGAGAGAGTCTATATCTAGAGCTATCAGAATTGACTCATTGTCCCATACAACATCATTGATTTTGGACCAAAAATGTCCGGTGTCCTTGATATAAGAAGGTAATGATTCCACAAATTCATGAAGGAAATGATCCACGTAGCGTGAGACAGATTCTAACAAACTTCCCTGGGCCGAAATGATAGGTTGGCCGGGCACTGGAGTGGTTGGCTTGTGAATCTTTGGTATTAAGTAAAAGAAAGGGGTTATAGGGAACTCATTTTTCAGAAATGCAAGCTCTTGTTTACTCAACAACCCCTCACGCCTCCATTCATTAAGGTCTTTGTACACTTTTTCCTTGAGGCGCAAGATGTCAATGAAATTACTCTTCCTGTAGCAGGATACATTGCTTAAATGTCGTTCCGCTTCAGCCATGTAAAGGTCCCGAGGCCAGATGACAGTGTTGCCTCCTTTGTCCGCTTTGTTTATTATGAGATTGGAATCACTCCTCAATTTCTTCATGAGTTTATTATATTGTTTTTCCATATATCTCATACGTTTGTTTTTACGAGAGGTGTTATGTTGCAGTTTCTTTAATTCTTCCACCACCATGTCCCCAAATGCATCTATATTGTCTTTAGGCATTATGGGACAAAATGTTGAAGGTGGTTTAAACTTTGTAGCGCAAGGAAGGTTAGTGGCAATGCCCGCATTTCTCAGATTTTGCTGAGTCGCCCCTGGGACAAAATCCTCTTCCAATGTTAGTTCTTGTGCGACAACCAAAGCTTTAGTGTCAGAAATTGAAAATACCCTGGAAGGTTGAGTCTCATTAACTATGTCAGAGGCCTTAGAATGTGCATTAGACAATTTGAAGTGCTTCTTTAGTTTTAATTTTCGTATAAATTTAAACACATCTACCCGGGTTTGTACATAATTAAAAGAATTTTTGGGACAATACGACAAACCTAGGGATAAGAGTTGCAATTTAGCTTTGTCCAGCACTACATTAGATAAGTTGATAACAGTGTTACACTCACTTGTGTCCGTTACTTGTTCTCCACTGCTCAAATTACATGATACTTCTTTATTCAGAACAGTTGTTGATGCAATGGGTTGGAGGGAAGAAGGAGATTCTACCATTTCTTTCCTTTTCCTCTCCCTCTCTTGGGTTTCCCTTTGGCGCCTACATTTTCTCCTTGCGCCGTGTTTTTTGTTTGCTGCTGCTCGTTTATTTTTCGTTGTTGCCGGGTTTGTGGTCGCAAAGTTTTGAATCTGTCCTCGACCATAAAACCCAGTTCCTCTGAAGGAGTGTATTTAGTAGGTACCGGACCCAAGTTGGATCCCCCTGCTACATTATCTTCAGAGTCACTACCACTAGTGACAGAACTCATTTCTGGTTCCGACAAATCCACAAACTGATTGTTACTCGTGGCTTGCACTGTTGCCTTAGGTGCCATCGCTTGCCTCTTAACATTGTCAAACTTGCGAGCAAATGTAAAAATTCTCCCAGTCTCATAATCTTGTTTGTCACGAGCAAAGTTGTATTGCTTCCTCGTGCTGATGGTTTCCTGGTGTTTGGCAAGTCTAACATCAATTTCTTCTCTTGTTTTTTTAACGAGCTCCTGATCTTTTTCAGTTTCCAGTTCTTTATTCAATTTGTCTATTTCCTGCAAAATTTAATTGCGGTCAATTTCAGCATACTTAATCAACAGGCTGACCATATTCATTGAAGCATCAAGGTTTCCTGTTGCCCATTCCTTCAACATCAGAGGGTTGGGATTTTCAAATGATGGTGCAATTAGGATCCTCAACCCTCTGGGGACACGACCCACTTCCTGATATTTTTGTAAGGACCTTTTTTCCCACCATTTAGTGGTCTCCGTTCTAAGCAGTTTTTCCAACTTTTTAATTTGCTTTTCAGATCAATGCTTTCATTTTTTTGTGTCACAGGTTCATTCAGTTTGTTCGGGGTGGGTAGATTTTTGAACATGGCGTCAGCTAGAGCCTCCCGGTTTCGTAAGGCTTCTGCCGGCGTGGTCATTTGTGCGAGTGAATAACCTTTATACTTAAGAAGACCGGCTGCCCAAAGCTTGCGTGCAACCGGAAATCGTTCTTCTTGCGCGTTTCCTTTCTCCCGTCTAATGGCAAAATGCTATTTGAATCAGCATAACAATCCCAGTATGCTGGCTTACCGCAGAGCTCCGCCGGCGGCGTCTCCTCGGTGTCCTCCGACCCACGGGGGACTCACGAACGGCGGCTCCTGGTCTTCCGGCACGCTGGGTTTCTGACTGCCAGACGAGGGGCTATCGGCTCAGTATACTCCTTCCGGGTCAATTGAAAGGGTGCTTCCGCTTTTGGACCGCAAAACCGAACAGCCTAGATGAAAGGAGGGTCCGTAAAGAAGGTAACGATCCAATACCTTCCAAATGAAATACGTTTCACAGTCCTGCTCCGCTGTATCAGAAAAAGGACCAAGATCCACTCTGCATCAACGAAACCCACAGGTACAGACCACTCCACAGCGCAAAGGTGAAATTCAAGTGGTTTATTCACACGAACTCGCCAGCATGACGCGTTTCGGTCACTGCAAGGTGACCTTGATCACATGACATACAAAACCAATGAGAATGCTTATAAAGGGTGACCAATCAACACAGAAGGCTGGGCATACATAATGATAGAAACTGAAAAAGCACTGAAATGTAATTCATCCACATTCGAAAACAGACCATATTTACATAGGTAAAAAATGAGTATATACAATTAGAAAATGACCTAAGTGTACATATATACAATCCCCCAATTATTATACAAATTTACAACGCAATCTTTGACCTTTACCTGTACAATATTTACATGTTACTGTTCTTATTTATGTCCGTTTTCATACAATAACAGATGTAAATAATTCGATGTCGGAATTTTACAAACACCGGATGATAGTGCCAACATAGAATTCATTATCAAATTAGCCCACTCATATAACTGTGTAAATTGATATAGACCCAAAAGTGCCAAACCCTAGTGCAAAGATTAAAAAAAGTGCTCAAGTGCAATTGAGGCCAATTCAAGAGTCAGATCTCTGACCCAAAAAGTACCTCATATGTGGCTGACCAATTTTTTGCAAGAAAATTAAGTCGGGAAAAATGTGAGGGAAAGTTCTAGCCCCACCATGTTATACCCTATTAGGAGGTTTACATGTATATGGGTTCATATTAGAAGCTACCCAAAATCCATTATACATAATGTGACCACAGTGATAAGCAAATTAGTATCCCACAATCATATATTTACATAAATCAAGCGTTTTTTTCTTCTCTTATCGAGGAAACAAAAATTAGGACATAGTGCCTTAATAATTTCCCAAAGGATACTGCATGATAATTTTTTGAAATTACAAACCTAGATGGATCAATCATACCAATAAGTGACACAAATATTAATCAATCAATGATATGGAACTGGGGATGATCTTATAACGGGGGAAATGCCTCCAGTCAGTGATGGTGTACAATGGTGAACTTGTTCATAGGATAGATACACTGGACAATGAAAACCACTTAGCTTAGATTTCAAAATATATGGATAGTACTGTCTGAGACAAATCTAGCAAGTGGCTGGATTCGGGGGACTGAATATAACTAGAAATATATTGCCTGGATTTTATAAAAAACAATGAAGGTCCTCTCCCGTATTTAATCCATTCGGAATTCTCGTATCTAACAGCAGAATGTACTTACTTTCTAACTGTCTGAGGGATTTCTCCCTATTTCCACCTCTGATACTTTTAGGGACTCCATCAATAATGAAATAGCTTAAATGATTCACATTTCTCTGATGGACCAAGCCAAAATGCCGAGCCACTGGATATTTATCATCGGAATTGACAATGGCCCTGAGATGCTGGAGTATTCGATTAAAGGCCTGTAGCTTAGTGCTACCAACGTACTTGAGCCCACAAGTACATTGGAGCACATAAACTACAAACTCCGACCGGCAAGTGTAATGCCCCTTTATGGTAATCGGAGAAAGATCAAATGCAGACTTGTATTCCTTGGTGGAAACACCAAATTTACAGGCTCTGCATGAGATGCACCTGTAGAAACCTGACTTCTCAAATAACCCCTCTTTTTTAGGAATCACCTCTGGGCTAGATCTTACCAGGGCATCCCGCATAGACGGTGCCCTTCTAAACGTTATTATAGGTTCCTCTGGCAATAAGGGGGCTACAGTGATATCCGTCTTTAGCAAGGGCCAGTGTTTTCTAAGAATGCCTCTCAATTTTCTCTCCTCACTGTTGTAAGTAGTGATCATGCTAATCCTCTCAGGGACCTCAGATACAGATTCTTGTCTCATTCTGATTGCTGTGGTAGAGTTTAGATATTCTTCTCGGTTTAGCTCATTTGCTTTATTCAAAGCTTCCCTGAGAGCTTTAGTTTGATAGCCTCTAGCAATGAATCTTTTGAATGCTTCTGTTTGGCACTTTTCCAAGTCAACCTCCGAACTGCAAATCCTGCGAATACGCAGGAATTCCCCATAGGGGATACTTTTCACGAGGTGACCCGGGTGCGCACTACCAGCGTGCAAAATGGAATTGCCCGCTGTGGGCTTTCTATGAAGTCTAGTCTGGAGTTTCCCATTCTGGACATAGATCTCAACGTCCAAGAATTGGATCATTTCTTTACTGATCTGTGACGTGAATTTGAGATTAAGTTGGTTCTCAGTAATTGCTCTAACAAACTCAGTAGCTGATTCCACAGACCCCCTCCACACCATACAAATATCATCTATGAAGCGCCAGAAATGTGCTATTTTGTTGGGAAACTTAGAGGCAAGTGACCCCATGAGGACATGCTCCTCCCACCACCCTACATGAAGACACGCATAGGTGGGGTAAAAACATGCCCCCATGGCCACTCCTCTTAACTGCTGGTATACTTCCCTGTTGTATAGGAAGTAATTGTTATTTAAACAAAGATCCAACATTTTCAAAAGCATATTGCTATGTTGACTAAAGGCAATATCTCGTTTGCTCAGAAAATATTTGACAGCATTCAGTCCATCATGATGTGCTATACTAGTATAGAGAGAGTCTATATCTAGAGCTATCAGAATTGACTCATTGTCCCATACAACATCATTGATTTTGGACCAAAAATATCCGGTGTCCTTGATATAAGGAGGTAATGATTCCACAAATTCATGAAGGAAATGATCCACGTAGCATGAGACAGATTCTAACAAACTTCCCTGGGCCGAAATGATAGGTTGGCCGGGCACTGGAGTGGTTTGCTTGTGAATCTTTGGTATTAAGTAAAAGAAACGGGTTATAGCGAACTCATTTTTCAGAAATGCAAGCTCTTGTTTACTCAACAACCCCTCACGCCTCCATTCATTAAGGTCTTTGTACACTTTTTCCTTGAGTCGCAAGATGTCAATGAAATTACTCTTCCTGTAGCAGGATACATTGCTTAAATGTCGTTCCGCTTCAGCCATGTAAAGGTCCCGAGGCCAGATGACAGTGTTGCCTCCTTTGTCCGCTTTGTTTATTATGAGATTGGAATCACTCCTCAATTTCTTCATGAGTTTATTATATTGTTTTTCCATATATCTCATACGTTTGTTTTTACGAGTGGTGTTATGTTGCAGTTTCTTCAATTCTTCCACCACCATGTCCCCAAATGCATCTATATTGTCTTTAGGCATTATGGGACAAAATGTTGAAGGTGGTTTAAACTTTGTAGCGCAAGGAAGGTTAGTGGCAATGCCCGCATTTCTCAGATTTTGCTCAGTCGCCCCTGGGACAAAATCCTCTTCCAATGCTAGTTCTTGTGCGACAACCAAAGCTTTAGTGTCAGAAATTGAAAATACCCTGGAAGGTTGAGTCTCATTAACTATGTCAGAGGCCTTAGAATGTGCATTAGATAATTTGAAGTGCTTCTTTAGTTTTAATTTTCGTATAAATTTAAACACATCTACCCGGGTTTGTACATAATTAAAAGAATTTTTGGGACAATACGACAAACCTAGGGATAAGAGTTGCAATTTAGCTTTGTCCAGCACTACATTAGATAAGTTGATAACAGTATTACACTCACTTGTGTCCGTTACTTGTTCACCACTGCTCAAATTACATGATACTACTTTATTCAGAACAGTTGTTGATGCAATGGGTTGGAGTGAAGAAGGAGATTCTACCATTTCTTTCCTTTTCCTCTCCCTCTCTTGGGTTTCCCTTTGGCGCCTACATTTTCTCCTTGCGCCGCGTTTTTTGTTTGCTGCTGCTCGTTTATTTTTCGTTGTTGCCGGGTTTGTGGTCGCAAAGGTTTGAATCTGTCCTCGACCATAAAACCCAGTTCCTCTGAAGGAGTGTATTTAGTAGGTACCGGACCCAAGTTGGATCCCCCTGCTACATTATCTTCAGAGTCACTACCACTAGTGACAGAACTCATTTCTGGTTCCGACAAATCCACAAACTGATTGTTACTCGTGGCTTGCACTGTTGCCTTAGGTGCCATCGCTTGCCTCTTAACATTGTCAAACTTGCGAGCAAATGTAAAAATTCTCCCAGTCTCATAATCTTGTTTGTCACGAGCAAACTTGTATTGTTTCCTTGTGCTGATGGTTTCCTGGTGTTTGGCAAGTCTAACATCAATTTCTTCTCTTGTTTTTTTAATGAGCTCCTGATCTTTTTCAGTTTCCAGTTCTTTATTCAATTTGTCTATTTCCTGCAAAATTTTATTGCGGTCAATTTCAGCATACTTAATCAACAGGCTGACCATATTCATTGAAGCATCAAGATTTCCTGTTGCCCATTCCTTCAACATCAGAGGGTTGGGATTTTCAAATGATGGTGCAATTAGGATCCTCAACCCTCTGGGGACACGACCCACTTCCTGATATTTTTGTAAGGACCTTTTTTCCCACCATTTAGTGGTCTCCGTTCTAAGCAGTTTTTCCAACTTTTTAATTTGCTTTTCAGATCAATGCTTTCATTTTTTTGTGTCACAGGTTCATTCAGTTTGTTCGGGGTGGGTAGATTTTCGAACATGGCGTCAGCTAGAGCCTCCCGGTTTCGTAAGGCTTCTGCCGGCGTGGTCATTTGTGCGAGTGAATAACCTTTATACTTAAGAAGACCGGCTGCCCAAAGCTTGCGTGCAACCGGAAATCGTTCTTCTTGCGCGTTTCCTTTCTCCCGTCTAATGGCAAAATGCTATTTGAATCAGCATAACAATCCCAGTACGCTGGCTTACCGCAGAGCTCCACGGGCGGCGTCTCCTCGGTGTCCTCCGACCCACGGGGGACTCACGAACGGCGGCTCCCGGTCTTCCGGCACGCTGGGTTTCTGACTGCCAGATGAGGGGCTATCCGCTCAGTATACTCCTTCCGGGTCAATTGAAAGGGTGCTTCCGCTTTTGGACTGCAAAACCGAACAGCCCAGATGAAAGGAGGGTCCGTAAAGAAGGTAACGATCCAATACCTTCCAAATGAAATACGTTTCACAGTCCTGCTCCGCTGTATCAGAAAAAGGACCAAGATCCACTCTGCATCAACGAAACCCACAGGTACAGACCACTCCACAGCGCAAAGGTGAAATTCAAGTGGTTTATTCACACGAACTCGCCAGCATGACGCGTTTCGGTCACTGCAATGTGACCTTGATCACATGACATACAAAACCAATGAGAATGCTTATAAAGGGTGACCAATCAACACCGAAGGCTGGGCATACATAATGATAGAAACTGAAAAAAGCACTGAAATGTAATTCATCCACATTCGAAAACAGACCATATTTACATAGGTAAAAAATGAGTATATACAATTAGAAAATGACCTAAGTGTACATATATACAATCCCCCAATTATTATACAAATTTACAACGCAATCTTTGACCTTTACCTGTACAATATTTACATGTTACTGTTCTTATTTATGTCCGTTTTCATACAATAACAGATGTAAATAATTCGATGTCGGAATTTTACAAACACCGGATGATAGTGCCAACATAGAATTCATTATCAAATTAGCCCACTCATATAACTGTGTAAATTGATATAGACCCAAAAGTGCCAAACCCTAGTGCAAAGTTTAAATGAAGTGCTCAAGTGCAATTGAGGCCAATTCAAGAGTCAGATCTCTGACCCAAAAAGTACCTCATATGTGGCTGACCAATTTTTTGCAAGAAAATTAAGTCGGGAAAAATGTGAGGGAAAGTTCTAGCCCCACCATGTTATACCCTATTAGGAGGTTTACATGTATATGGGTTCATATTAGAAGCTACCCAAAATCCATTATACATAATGTGACCACAGTGATAAGCAAATTAGTATCCCACAATCATATATTTACATAAATCAAGCGTTTTTTTCTTCTCTTATCGAGAAAACAAAAATTAGGACATAGTGCCTTAAAAATTTCCCAAAGGATACTGCATGATAATTTTTGGAAATTACAAACCTAGACGGATCAATCATACCAACAAGTGACACAAATATTAATCAATCAATGATATGGAACTAGGGATGATCTTATAACGGGGGAAATGCCTCCAGTCAGTGATGGTGTACAATGGTGAACTTGTTCATAGGATAGATACAGTGGACAATGAAAACCACTTAGCTTAGATTTCAAAATATATGGATAGTACTGTCTGAGACAAATCTAGCAAGTGGCTGGATTCGGGGGACTGAATATAACTAGAAATATATTGCCTGGATTTTATAAAAAACAATGAAGGTCCTCTCCCGTATTTAATCCATTCGGAATTCTCGTATCTAACAGCAGAATGTACTTACTTTCTAACTGTCTGAGGGATTTCTCCTTATTCCCACCTCTGATACTTTTAGGGACTCCATCAATAATGAAATAGCTTAAATGATTCACATTTCTCTGATGGACCAAGCCAAAATGCCGTGCCACTGGATATTTATCATCGGAATTGACAATGGCCCTGAGATGCTGGAGTATTCGATTAAAGGCCTGTAGCTTAGTGCTACCAACGTACTTGAGCCCACAAGTACATTGGAGCACATAAACTACAAACTCCGACCGGCAAGTGTAATGCCCCTTTATGGTAATCGGAGAAAGATCAAATGCAGACTTGTATTCCTTGGTGGAAACACCAAATTTACAGGCTCTGCATGAGATGCACTTGTAGAAACCTGACTTCTCAAATAACCCCTCTTTTTTAGGAATCACCTCTGGGCTAGATCTTACCAGGGCATCCCGCATAGACGGTGCCCTTCTAAACGTTATTATAGGTTCCTCTGGCAATAAGGGGGCTACAGTGATATCCGTCTTTAGCAAGGGCCAGTGTTTTCTAAGAATGCCTCTCAATTTTCTCTCCTCACTGTTGTAAGTAGTGATCATGCTAATCCTCTCAGGGACCTCAGATACAGATTCTTGTCTCATTCTGATTGCTGTGGTAGAGTTTAGATATTCTTCTCGGTTTAGCTCATTTGCTTTATTCAAAGCTTCCCTGAGAGCTTTAGTTTGATAGCCTCTAGCAATGAATCTTTTGAATGCTTCTGTTTGGCACTTTTCCAAGTCAACCTCCGAACTGCAAATCCTGCGAATACGCAGGAATTCCCCATAGGGGATACTTTTCACGAGGTGACCCGGGTGCGCACTACCAGCGTGCAAAATGGAATTGCCCGCTGTGGGCTTTCTATGAAGTCTAGTCTGGAGTTTCCCATTCTGGACATAGATCTCAACGTCCAAGAATTGGATCATTTCTTTACTGATCTGTGACGTGAATTTGAGATTAAGTTGGTTCTCATTAATTGCTCTAACAAACTCAGTAGCTGATTCCACAGACCCCCTCCACACCATACAAATATCATCTATGAAGCGCCAGAAATGTGCTATTTTGTTGGGAAACTTAGAGGCAAGTGACCCCATGAGGACATGCTCCTCCCACCACCCTACATGAAGACACGCATAGGTGGGGTAAAAACATGCCCCCATGGCCACTCCTCTTAACTGCTGGTATACTTCCCTGTTGTATAGGAAGTAATTGTTATTTAAACAAAGATCCAACATTTTCAAAAGCATATTGCTATGTTGACTAAAGGCAATATCTCGTTTGCTCAGAAAATATTTGACAGCATTCAGTCCATCATGATGTGCTATACTAGTATAGAGAGAGTCTATATCTAGAGCTATCAGAATTGACTCATTGTCCCATACAACATCATTGATTTTGGACTAAAAATGTCCGGTGTCCTTGATATAAGAAGGTAATGATTCCACAAATTCATGAAGGAAATGATCCACGTAGCGTGAGACAGATTCTAACAAACTTCCCTGGGCCGAAATGATAGGTCGGCCGGGCACTGGAGTGGTTTGCTTGTGAATCTTTGGTATTAAGTAAAAGAAAGGGGTTATAGGGAACTCATATTTCAGAAATGCAAGCTCTTGTTTACTCAACAACCCCTCACGCCTCCATTCATTAAGGTCTTTGTACACTTTTTCCTTGAGGCGCAAGATGTCAATGAAATTACTCTTCCTGTAGCAAGATACATTGCTTAAATGTCGTTCCGCTTCAGCCATGTAAAGGTCCCGAGGCCAGATGACAGTGTTGCCTCCTTTGTCCGCTTTGTTTATTATGAGATTGGAATCACTCCTCAATTTCTTCATGAGTTTAATATATTGTTTTTCCATATATCTCATACGTTTGTTTTTACGAGAGGTGTTATGTTGCAGTTTCTTTAATTCTTCCACCACCATGTCCCCAAATGCATCTATATTGTCTTTAGGCATTATGGGACAAAATGTTGAAGGTGGTTTAAACTTTGTAGCGCAAGGAAGGTTAGTGGCAATGCCCGCATTTCTCAGATTTTGCTGAGTCGCCCCTGGGACAAAATCCTCTTCCAATGCTAGTTCTTGTGCGACAACCAAAGCTTTAGTGTCAGAAATTGAAAATACCCTGGAAGGTTGAGTCTCATTACCTATGTCAGAGGCCTTAGAATGTGCATTAGACAATTTGAAGTGCTTCTTTAGTTTAAATTTTCGTATAAATTTAAACACATCTACCCGGGTTTGTACATAATTAAAAGAATTTTTGGGACAATACGACAAACCTAGGGATAAGAGTTGCAATTTAGCTTTGTCCAGCACTACATTAGATAAGTTGATAACAGTGTTACACTCACTTGTGTCCGTTACTTGTTCTCCACTGCTCATATGGCCGAGATACCCGCCACCCCCTCTCAACACAATCCCCAATGATGGGAAACTGGAAACGTTCTGTACTTTTTGGAAGACGGGAGGGAGTGACCCTCCCGGCCGTATTTATTAAAAATATGAAACAAAATTAAAAACGTTAAAATAACAGTTTCATATTAAATGTACAATTTCATTTCCACATTTGCGATGTTTGGCTAACCTTAACATATTCTCTAATACAAAGGTTCTCCTAGCCGATCTAACATCCTACAACTTTAAATTGAAATTGTACATCCTAACGTTTAAGGGCCAACGGCAAGGTCATAACCGGTGTCAAGATCCCTAAACCAGACATATCCCCCTCACTTGTGAGGGGCGACCGCACAGAGGCATACCTCAAGTGCATTTACCAATTTCCCTTGACTTTGACGGGGGCCCCAATAAACTCGACGCCATTTAAAGGCCGTCCGAGGACTCGTGTGAGGTATCTAGAAGGTAGCGTAGACCCCCTCCCAAACACCACACAACTTACCACATCTGCCGTCGCAGATGACCTGGCCCCAGGAAATTCCCAAGGAGGGGGCTGTAGTCCCTCCTACCAAGGAAGGGGCCTTGACCGCCTTTCCTTACCTTTCGGCGGCCCATCCTTAGACGGGACCGCCCCCCGTTGAGGGGCCAATGGCCACCTCCCTCGAGCGCTCCCATCCGTAATGGGTGACGCCCACCCCTAGGGATCTTCCAATTACTGCTCACCGATCATGACCTTACCGCCTACCAGAATAAATACGACAATTCTAACTAAATTACTAAATGACTAAATTACTAAAAAACAGTAACAATTACGATTTAATACAAGGCATGCTTACTGATCAACACTAGTGCATCATCACTTTATTTGCATCACATACTACAATAAGACCATTCTATATTGCATATTCAAAGTTATCACGATACTTATCACAACCTGCAAAAAATTAGCGTTACCACATCAAACTTTATCAAAACCACTTGCTGTCCTCAGGGGCTGGTGGGTGGGTCAAAATTGGCTCTTCGTTCCGTCTCGAGCTCACGTGCAGCGAGGAGGTGCAGCTTCAGAGCACAGGAACAAGAGGATGCTTTCTTGGCTTGCTGCTCCTTTTATCCATCTTCAGGGCGGGAGTAAACCCGCCCCTGCCTGCCCCGAGGGGCGTGGCCGGCCGCGTGAGTGTCTAGGCCAGCCCACTCCAGGGCGGGAAAAGGCACGCCCCGGCTACGCCGCTTCGGGCATACCAGCCGAGACTCGCCTCCCGCCCAAGATGGCTTCCCGGGGGGATCGTGGTACTCTGCCATACGTTCGGGGGGACCGAATGGTCGCCCCTTTCCATATGGCCGAGATACCCGCCACCCCCTCTCAACACAATCCCCAATGATGGGAAACTGGAAACGTTCTGTACTTTTTGGAAGACGGGAGGGAGTGACCCTCCCGGCCGTATTTATTAAAAATATGAAACAAAATTAAAAACGTTAAAATAACAGTTTCATATTAAATGTACAATTTCATTTCCACATTTGCGATGTTTGGCTAACCTTAACATATTCTCTAATACAAATGTTCTCCTAGCCGATCTAACATCCTACAACTTTAAATTGAAATTGTACATCCTAACGTTTAAGGGCCCTTTGGCGCCTACATTTTCTCCTTGCGCCGCGTTTTTTGTTTGCTGCTGCTCGTTTAATTTTTCGTTGTTGCCGGGTTTGTGGTCACAAAGTTTTGAATCTGTCCTCGACCATAAAACCCAGTTCCTCCGAAGGAGTGTATTTAGTAGGTACCGGACCCAAGTTGGATCCCCCTGCTACATTATCTTCAGAGTCACTACCACTAGTGACAGAACTCATTTCTGGTTCCGACAAATCCACAAACTGATTGTTACTCGTGGCTTGCACTGTTGCCTTAGGTGCCATCGCTTGCCTCTTAACATTGTCAAACATGCGAGCAAATGTAAAAATTCTCCCAGTCTCATAATCTTGTTTGTCACGAGCAAACTTGTATTGTTTCCTCGTGCTGATGCTATATATATATATATATAAACAAGGCTTCTCCTCAGCACGCTCTGCGCTCGCAGACACCGTTTTCACGCCAGCAAAATGAGGGACGGACCAGCAAAAGTCAGCAAGATGTTATTTATTTAACAAATCCCACAGAACCAGCGACGTGTTTCGGGCAAAGGTGCCCTTGTTCACGCTGCAACATAGTCAGAGTTTAAATGCTTTTTTATATACTTTTGTTGAAGAATATCACCACCCCCTAGTGGTGACCTCCAGTGTCACATGTGCAACAAACAGTGTAAACATACTATCGCTGCAAGTCTTTCTTTAACATTGCACATGAAAAAATTATTACCGGTTGAATCCATGCAATTAAAAGAAGCCACAGATTCCATTCAATAGTAAAACATGTTCGGAGGCTAATATTTGCCAGTCATCAAAGATCTGGATTTCTTTAATCTAGCAAAATATATACTAACAGTATAAATACAATAGTCATGATCCTCTGAGCAAATAATGTGGAATAATTACATCATCAGGTTATTTGTAGCATTTCTTTCAACATGTGCAAATCTATGCATAAGCAGCGAAAGGTAAAGTGCAAAAAGTGTAAAAAAGTGCAAATGTAAGAGTCAAAAAGTGCAAAGTGCAAAAATGAGCCGCATTACCATCAGAACGGAGATACCATCGAATCTCATACATTCATTACTTCTTAGGTCCCTGAGTTTATAAATGACTGTATAACTAAAATATTGGTTCTCTAAAATTGCAAATGGTAAAAAAGTATCAAAAAGTTAAAAATGGGCATATATATAAATAATACCATACCCCATAAATAAGTACATACCATGACACACTACAAACTAATCTAAAATTCTATAGAAAAAGTAGAAGAGATTTCGTAATATTCCAGTATAAACAGTCCATATGTAAACATCAAGGGAAATAAGTTAAAAACTTAAATACAATGATATATACAAAACTATGATATAAACATAGAGAAATAGAAGTGTACATTACAGAGAAGATTTCACATTAAGATCTTTATCTCTTGTAATCACATATTCCTACCACCAAAGGCTCACTAATCACGCTAACAGCTCCACTGGTGTCTAGATCTGGTTTCTCCTAATAGGGAACCTAACTAGGAGAAAAGGCACCCAAGGTGGAGAATCTGATCGGCCAATAGACAAACTCTGGAGTATCTAAATGTATAAAGTAATATACTACAGGAAGTGATGCATTTCTTCGATATTGTTGAGCCCGTTCGGCCAATGGCTATCGAGCTCTAAAATGTATTTGGTCTCCAATTTTCTAAGCTGAAGTTCACGATCACCCCCTCTTTTATGAAATGGGACTGCTCCAATCACCTAGTAACTGAGGCACGTCAGGTCATTGTTGTGGACCCTTTTGAAATGACGGGCGAACCGATAGGCCGGGTCACTATGTAATATTGCCCGTAAATGCTGCAATATCCGGACATGCACCTGGAGCTTAGTGCTGCCAACATATCTAAGCCCACAGGTGCATGTCAGGACGTAAACAGCATGGTCTGTTTTACATGAGAATTTACCCAAAATCGGTTTGGCAATAGTGCTGAAGGGAGTGGAATAATGCGAGATAGTGGTGCCAAATTTGCAAGCACGGCAGTTTGAGCATCTGAAAAAACCCCGAGCGGGACGTAACCAAGGTATTTTAGTTTTGAGCTCAGGGGCTGCTCTATCCAGGGAATTACCCATAGTTTTGGCGCGTCTGAAGGTAACAGTAGGGGAAGCAGGCAATCTGGCATTGAGTACATGGTCACTAAGGACTATGGGCCAGTTTTTATTGATTATAGACTTAATTTTCCTATCCTCTCTACAGTATGAAGTGATCATGAGTGGGCATTCAACTTGAGGCTCTGTTACAATGGGGGTTTCTGCCACAGGAGTTATCATCGGAAAGAGACTTTCTCTGGACCGAGATAAAGATTTTTCAATGGCTGTCTTCAGGATGGTATCTGAATATCCCCTCGCCTTTAACCATAAGTTCTCCTAAACATGTTTCGTAATCAGAAGGAGAACTACAAATCCTCTTCAGCCTTAAAATCTCGCCATAGGGAATTCCTGAGATGGTATGTCTAGGGTGCATGCTAGTTGCGTGCAGTGTGGCGTTGCCCGCAGTAGGTTTTCTGTGAAGAGTGGTATTAAGTGTGCGGTTTGTAACGTACACCTCAACATCTAAAAATTGGATTTTGTTTTTGTCAATATGCGCAGTAAAGTTGAGGTTAAGGGGGTTATTGTTTATCTCTTGAGTAAATAAAAGGGCTTCCTCTTTGGTACCTCTCCAAGCTATAAAAATATCGTCTATGTACCTCAAGAAACAGCTCACATGGCCATCCATCCAGGCTTTGTGGCGCACATTGAGGACCTGCTCCTCCCACCAGCCAACGTGCAAGCACGCATAGCTGGGAGAGAAGCAGGCCCCCATCGCCACCCCTCTAGGCTGTCTGAAAATCTCTTTACCAAAAGAGAAAAAATAATTGTGGAGGCACCATTCCATGAGACACAAAATGACCTTATTATGTTCGTAATATGTGATCAATCGCTTGGAAAGGTAATGTTTTACTGCTGAAAGTCCTTGTTCGTGATCAATACTTGTATAAAGCGCCTCTACATCTAATGAGATGAGCCTCATGTCATTATCCCATTCAATAGTTGCAATTTTACTTATAAAATCACTAGTGTCACGTATGAAGCTTGGGAGTTGTTTTACAAACTCTTGGAGAAAAAAATCAATATATTCCTCAACTTTTTCTCCCACACTACCAATAGCAGACACAATTGGTCTGCCAGGTACCGGTTGCACAGCTTTGTGTACCTTTGGGATAAGGTAAAGAGATGGCAGGACAGGAAAGTTGATACACATAAATTTGTATTCCTCTGATGAAATAAAGCCCTCTCTTTTCCAGTGGCCCAACATCTTGTGTAATTTACACTTGGCGTTCTCATATTCTTTGTGTGAGTCTTTAACATAGCACAGGGGGTCGTCAAGTTGGTGTTTGGCCTCACTGATGTAGTCCTGTTTGGGCCAAATTACTTCATTGCCCCCTTTGTCCGATTTCTTGATCACGATTTCATGATTATCCCCCATTTTTTTCATCAACTTATCATAAGCGCGTTTGGTATGTATCTCCTTTTTTCTGTGTTTGTTGTTAACTTTTGAATAAAGCTTTCTGATGTCGTTGGTAGCGCAGTCGTGGAAAATGTCTATTGCATCTTTGGGCATTAGCGGGATGTATTTAGATTTGCTCCGAAATGGACTCAAGCCAGCGCCCTTTTGAGAAATGGATATTTTTCTTAAACGACTTTGTGTGGCCTCATCAGGATCCATTTCTGAATTGTTGGGAGAGTCAAGTAAGTCGTTTGCGTCCAGAAAGGTGTGTGTGTCAGCAGCACATAGTTGGTTGATGTCGCTAGGCACATTTTCTTCACCTAAATTATCCGTTTTGTTAAGATCTTTGGCGGATTTCAAGGCAAAATGTTTTTTCAATTTTAGTTTCCTTATGAAACAAAATAAATCTACCCTGGTCATGGTATAATTGAAACTCTGAACAGGTGAATAGTTCAATCCCAATGATAATAGTTGTTCTTCTGCCTTATTTAAGGTAACATTGGAAAGATTTATAATCGTGTTATCGATTATTGGCGTTTCCCCCATGTTTTCTTCTTCTTTTGTTGTTGTGCATCGGCGCTGTTTCCGTTTGCGCCGTCATGCTTTCCGGCGTTGGTTCCTCCTTTGCCTGTTTGCGAGTTGGGTTGCCATGACCTCAGGGTTTGAAGCATCTCCTCCACAACAAAATCCATTTCTTGCTGGAGGTTGAGTGTTTCCAGTCCTATTGAGTTTAAATCAAAGTTGGAAGAACAAGACGGTAAAGAGTCTACACTAGATGCGCTTGTTAGGGATGAAATGTCGCTGCCAGGTTCATTATATATATATACAAACGCAAAGTTGCCTTGCTAAGGAGACGCCCACAACAGTTAAGGTAATCTGCCATCCTTCTTTATTGAGGGGTAAAAACGGAACCAGCCGCCGAACATCACCATACATCTTCAAGCTTTAGCCTGATGCGTTTCGTGTTCAGCAACACTTTATCAAAGGCCACGGGTTCAGGCAGCTACAGCAAGGCAATCTTGAGCACGCCATTAAATCATCACTTACCCCGCCCATTGGACGTAGCCTCCCCTGCGGCATCATGGTAATTGCATTGTCTCGTACTTTCTCCAGTGATCTGCCTTGTCTCGCTTGCCAATGTTCATACTGTCCTCCCAAGTGGGTTGTGGTGCTGGGCTTTAGGCAACGTTTAAAACTTTGTATCCCACAATAATCGGCACCTGTTCCTTAGACGACGGCGTAGGTTGACGTCGTCGCAGGGGTGCTGTCACCAACACCGTTTTCAATCCGATAATTGGCAATCAACACCACCGAAATTAGTAGGTCGCTTCAACCAACCGCTTAGTAAATTTCCTTTTTTCCCCTTCTTTGAAACACATGTACTTATTTATGAATGTTTGTGCACAATATAGGCTGTACGTATCCACCTGACTGTCCTGAATAAGACCCGCTGTGACATTGGCTTAGTAGCGCACGTCCCTGGGTCGAAACGTCAACGCCTCCCAACAATCCATTTCCTACAGTCTCCTCACCCCAAAGTTGAAATAAGACTCAGATTAGGGCTCTTGAAATTAGTTTCAATAGGGCCGGATGTCAATTGATCCATACATTTTATATTTTTTACAATCTCCACACTGTATATATTGTACGCACATTATCACCTTGTCACTTACTTTCACTTATTCACTAAAAAGTCACACACTTGCTTTTCATTGATGAAAAGGTTTATGTGACAGCCTTACATATATAAAAAAAGAAAACAACAGAATAATATACTACTTGTTGAAATCAGACAATATTACTCTTGGTTTGTTTCTTGGTACATATTAACTGTGGAATGCTAAGAAATTGTTCATCCGACAGAACTGCTTGTAGTTCTTTGTGTTAATGCCCAGGTTTTGAGAGACACAGGGTCACCCCATTACAGTTCATATTTCCCCTACATATCCCAGCACCATGTGCCAGGCACCGCATGTGCCTGCAACGTAGTGCAGGGATATGTAACATGTCTTTTCATTGTACTACTGTGGGCTCCTCAGACAGCAGCACCTGCCGCAATATAATGAATATATTTCACAACAGTAGTACCTCTGACACCATGAATGAAAAGTCAATCGTGTCACAGAAGTCCCTTTTATTGACTCTGCGTTATCACTCATTTAGTTTTGCTTTGTATTTTTTATATATATTGGTATCAACATTTTTTTCAAAAGCTCTCCTCTTATACACAACAAATTATATAAGGTTATTACCACAAAAAACGTGTTTGTATCACAAAACATATAACTTTACACAAAACATGTATTCAATTACAGTGCGGTCAAATAAGTTAAACTGTACATTTCATTTGATTAGTGCAATCAAATCATTTCCAATCATCCTACTATATATACTTTAACAAGTGCTAAATCTGGGGTAGAGATATATGTCCCTCGGATTTAGATTGAATCAGTAGTTCTAAATAGTGTAGGAGAAAATTACTATCAACAATTATGCTCTTCCGGAAGAAAGTCTTTTTTCCTCTTATATATATATAAGTAGTTGTAGAGCATAAAGGTCTCCAATCCACTAAGTAATGCTAACGCGTTTCGACCGTCTTATCGTTAGGACAAGATCAACTTTTGTTGTGCGGTCTTCATCAGGGCTGTATTTTGGTTGTAGGACATCACCATTGGTTTTCTCAATCCATTTTGCGGAGTACTGTTGTCTCTTTTCTGGGTTCTTGGTGTATCTTGGGTCGATGTCTTGGCTTTATCTTATTTTCTTTTCTTAGGTTCCGTGGATTATTTCTTTCTTCGTGCTTGCTCTTCCGGCTTTCGCATACAGAGTTTGGATCTGAAGCGACTGTTCCAAACGTAGGCCGCCGGTCAATATAATGAATAGACATTGCGACCGCTGTGGTGGTGGTCGCATTGTAATTCTGCGTGTAGGACCACCGCCTTATAGGCCGGCGGTCCCCATTCCGAATGGATGGCAGATGTACTGAAGTCTGTATGTCATCCTAATGAGGCCCTTAGTGTCAAAGGTTAGTGCTCACAGTTAAAAAAAACGTACAAATTCTCTTAAAAAAACAAAGGTTACAGAAACGTTATAGTTAGGAAATAGAATTTTTTTAAAAACGTAATAATTCACTGAAAGAAATAAAGGTCACAGTGCCATTATAATTAGGAAATAGAATACAAAAAAACCTTAGGACCTGAAAAAACCAAAAGTTTCAGGGATTTTATAGTGAGGAAACAGAATAAAAAAAACTTACAAATTTACTGAACAAACCAACGGTACAGGGACATTCTAGTTAGGCTCAGATTTCACTCTAACAAAAGCAGTAAAATTCAGCAATTATAGTTACTTGTGCTAACTGTCACTTATGCCACGCAATGCACTGCTTATGACCTCACATATAGCATCACTCATGACATGATAAGGGGCATCACTCATGACATCACTAATAACATCTCAAATGATGTCACTGATGACATAATTCACAGAACCACTCACACACCCACTCACACCATATACAACCTTGCATATGCTTATTCACACACCCACACAGCAACTCACATACCCATTTACAGTACTTACACAACCACTCACTGATCCATAGAGCCACTGACACTCCCATTCACTCACTCAGAGTCTGATTGTACAACCAGTCACTCACCCATACAACCACTCACTCATGCACTCACTCAAACACCCACACAACTACTTCCATACTCATTCCCACAGCCATATAACCACTAACACAGCCACTCACTCACCAATACAGCCAGTCCCACCAACACTCACCCTTCCATATAGCCACTCAGACACCAACTCACTTAACCAATCACTCCCTCAAACAGTCATTCACTCACCCATACTAACTATAACATACCTGTAACCTTTGCTTTTTCAGTGAATTTCTACGTTTTTTAAAAATTCTATTTCCTAACTATAACATCCCTAAAACCTCTGATATTTTAGAGTGAATATATAGTTAGGCTACATGTTATGCAAAGGGGGACATATTGTGTTTTCAGGAGACCTGGGCGAGGACAACCACCCCAATTGGCGGCTTCTATGAATACTTCATATCAGCGACCAAAAGGACCATCTTTGGACGCCCGTCTGGGGGCCTATCCATTTTTGTAAGTCACGCTTGCAAACTTAAAATCAGAGAACTAAAAGTGGCGTCATCTGACCTTCAAGCAATTACAATAGAGGGGCTGAAAACGGGACAAGAGTCCCACCCACTTCTACAGCAGGTGCATTAACTCACCAGGTTAGCCTACTTTCAAACATGTCACACCCCCCCCGCCCTCCCTCCTCCAGGTTGCAGATATATCAGTGAAGCAGACACTCAGGCTCACGGGTTATTTTATTAGCACTGGAGCTTGTAACCTAGGGGTGACACCTCTTCAAATACCATGTGATTACTGCTTGCCTTCTGATTTAGTTGGTTGCACCTCAGTTATTGTTGGGAAATTTCACACCCACTGAAGATTCCTGAGTAACACACATCCCTGCAAATATGCCCCTAATGAACTGACAAATTGCGCTTGATAAATGATCACCGATATTGCCACCTCTTTGACCAAGCACTTTTTTTTTTAATTTTGCTTTTCCTATGCATGGCCTGTAAATGGTAAAGATGAGACAAGAAATTCCTTCTGAGAAACGAACATGAGTGAATTTGACTTTTCTTCTGAAAAGCTTGTTATACCTTGCTGGAAATACATTAACAAAGACAAGATTAAAAAGATGCTGTTCTAAATTATTCATACCAAATCCCCACGCTGTTGAAATGCTCACAGGTCAAAAGCTTTGAGGAATTGCTTGATTAAAACATGCAGTGATCTGAAGACGTGGTGTGGTTTTCTGCCAGGCTCCCGAATCATTATACTAAATGGAAAGCTGTGAATTGTAGTCAGCCTTCAGAAACTGATGGGAAAATCAAACCAACATTTTGCATGCAAGCCAAATACACATGTTTTTGCCATTGCCCCTGTTTGCATCAGTAGGCAATGTAGGGGGAGGGGGTGTCTGAGGGGCACAAAGCCCCCATACTTTTTAATTTTAGAAAAACAGCTCCCCTTATTTTTGTCAAAAGACAACCTTCCAGGGATGGTTAATTCCTAGAGATGTAGGCCTAGATGTATCATCGTTCTCATTTGCGAATTCTTAATAGCGATTTTTACCGAATCGCTATTAAGAATTAGCAAAATGGGATGTATGTTTAAAATCGCTTTTTTTTTGCGATTCCTTATAATTCCTAATTTGCGAATTCGCACGTTGCGAATTCGCAAATTAGGAATAATTTCCCATTCATTCCTATGGGCCAGGAGGCCCATAGGAATGATTTGGAAAAAATTCTCAAATTGCGATTTCGCTATTTGCTAATCGCAATTTGAGAATTATTGCAAGGGTGCAGGGGTGTCTCATGGACACCCTGCTGCACCCCTGAAACTTACATGTGTGTGCATATGGCGCACATACATGCCCTATGGGCATGTATGTGTGTCACATGCCACACTCAAAATTGCCACATTTTGGTTTTTTAAAGGATTTCGCAAATTAACACGAACCTCAAGTTCGTGTTAATTTGCGATTCCTTAACCTGAATTCGCAAAAAAAAAAAGCTTCATACATGGCATTTAAGGAATCGCAAAATTGCGATTCCTTAAATGCTTAAGCAAAATAAGGAATCGCAATTTTTTGCGATTCCTTATTTTGCTAATTTCACATACATCTCAAAAGATGCAAAATGTCAGTTTGCGATTCGTTAAGGCCGAAATTCGCAGAATTTCGGCCTTAACGAATCGCAAAATGCTTGATACATCTAGGCCCTAATGCTTCAGCTGAGGTGTGAGTCAGAGAGTCTCCTGTTTTGTAAAACCGAAGGAGGAGCAGACAGCTAAACAAGCCTTCTTGTCAGGGTGCCTGCTTGCTTGAAAGAAATGTAAATTTGTGCAACTGGTCAATCTGCAAATGTAGAGGGTGTCTGGAAGCCAGTATTGGCTTAAATTAATGGAGTCACCTAAAGCTTCCTGATGACACACATTTATTCTTTTTAAGAGGTATTGTAAATGAGCCACTAACTAAGATGTGAAGTGTGTGCTTTTAAAAGACAGTTACCAGAACAAATTGCTTCCTGATGACACACATTTAATCATTTTGAGGGGTGTTGTAAGGGAGCTACCAGCTAAGCTGTGAAGTGTGTAAAGACATATGCAAAAACAGCGCTATATACAGCCTGCAAATCCATATTTTGGAAACACTTTTTAGCTTAATCCTTTTTGTGCATTCTGTAGCACCCTATTTTATACTATGTGTAATGCAAGTTTAAAATAATGACTTTTATGTTCACAGTGCTTTCTGTCTCAGACTAGGCCCTTGTAGCACTAATTGTAAACAAGTCACTATTCTCGACTATACCAACCAGGATTCAATTCGGTGGCTCTCTGGTGCAGTGCATTAACTAATAGATATTTCATAATGAATGATAATGCATTTCCCATTGGGTAACAAAACATGTATTTAATTTTCTCTTAAGCTGTGAGTTATTTTGCTTGTAGTTACCGAAGGTGGAAGACCAAAAAAAGTTACAGAATATTTCGTTTTTTGGCCTCACCCACATGTTCACTCACCCCAACCCCTTGCAGGCAGCATCATAGTTCCCATACTTTGTTAATGCACTTCGATCACTGTTTTTCATTGATTCATGGAGGCAGTGCCATTGCTTTGCAGTCTCCTCCATACTTACTGTTCCAATTATCACCAACAAAGCCTACTTAGTCAAACAGGTCTTTATTTGGGCAAGCATCCTATAAACCCCTGGTAGGATCACAAACGGCATTGTGAGGTAGGTTCTCCTTGTGAAAGGTATGCCATACCTCTCCCTCAGCCCAAAGGTGCATTCATTAGCCTTGAGCAGAAAGAGCACTCATGTAGAATCAGGTGGCCCTCTGAAGGGTTGGCCCACCTGCACCGCAGGGGCCTGCTTTAGGCCCTGCATCTGCCACTTCCATTTCATAGAAACTGTTTTCACTGAGATTTTTTATCAGAAATTTAGCATGACATAATCTCCATTAGTAACTGCATGCTAATCATAAAAGCAAGAAATGTCCTAATGGTGTGTGTGTGTGTGTGTGTGTATATATATATATATATATATATATATATTCACTGAAAAAAACATAGGTTTCACACCAGTTATAGTTAGCTGGAAATTTTACTGACATAAAACCATTGAAATTCCCATGTTATAGTTAGTTGCACTCACTATTACTTGCGCGCCTGCAATGCACTGCTGATGACGTCACATATTACATCACTCAGGACATGGTCAGTGACATCACTTATGACATCACTGATGACACCATCCAGTGAATGTGTGTCTTTCTGAAAAATAAATATGTTTTATATATGTATATGTAAAGGTCGATGGAAGAATAAATGTTTAAGTAAGTGTCTAAATGGATGTTTTAAAAAACAAATTGATTGGTTAACTGGCTTATTAAGTGTATCATAGTGAATACATATATTAGCGAGTAATGTTTAAATATTTAAATATATGTATCAGTGTTTCACTTTGTGTATAAGTGGCTGCATGGGTTGGTGAGTACCTACATGTGTGTGTATATGGGTTATTAGATTTTTTTTTAGTATCAGTATGAGTGTCTGTATGGTTTGGTGGGGGTATTACTTAGCACATAGATGCATCAATGACTGACTCACTGTTTGTATGTGTTTTGAAGACAGCATATGTGTAGGATTGTAAGGGTGGATAAGTGTGTATATGTGTGTGTTAGGGAGTGAATGACTGTCTCACTAGTGTCTTTATCAGTAACGACATATGTTTTAATCTAGTATATGTGAGTATTGATGTATATAAGTGAGTATATGTGAGAGTGAGAGATTGTAAGAGTTCCTGTTTAAATAAGTATGTGTTTCTATAAGTGTTTGTTTAAGAGAGTAAGTATGTGTAAGTTTCCTTAGAAGTAAGGTGGTAGTGTGTGTATAGTTGTATATGCAAATAAATGGATGTTTAATAGTTTATTTGCATGTGTGAGTATGTGTGTGAGTAAGTTTTGGATGACTGTCGGTGTGCAACAGGATGTATAGGTGTATCACTACATATGATGAGTGAGTATATGTATGAGTGACTATATAGAACTGTTGGTGAATGAGTGGAAGTGTATATAGATGGAGGAATTACTGAATTGGTTGTTGTAACTGGTATGGGTATCTCCATTTTTTTGAAAATGTTAGTTTCTATTTTTGAATATGTGTTTCAAGGGTTACATTACACTGAAAGGAGGTCTGTCACTCTGTCACAAGGATGGTGTCATCAGTGATATCATAAGTGATGTCACTGACCATGTCATGAGTGATGTAATATGTGACGTCCTCAGCAGTGCATTGCAGGCGCGCAAGTTATAGTGAGTCCAACTAACTATAACGTTGGAATTTCAATGGTTTTATGTCAGTAAAATTTCCAGCTAACTATAACTGGTGTGAAACCTATGGTTTCACACCTATGGCGTACAATTTGCTATGGTGAGCCAAGTTTTAAACTCATCAACTGTGCTGCTGACAACCACAAGTGCCCAAAGAAACCTTAATTTTTTCCTGATTTTTTTTGCTCCAGTTGAGCCATTTACAATTCCCTGTTTTTTGTTTGTCCCCATAAAAATTCCCAAAAAAATATGAAATTGTTCATGAAAGCCAAAAAAAGTACAAAATGTTAAAAAAAAACAATAAAAAAATATAAAACAACAAAAAGAATAAAAAAACAGTTCTTTTTAGAACTACCTCCAATTTATAAAAAAATGCTAATTTTTTTTAAAAATCTGTCATTTTTTTCCCTATGGTACGCTCCCCGGTACACTCCCCGGTGCGTGTACCGGGCGCTCCCCCCGCGCAAATTGAAAAAAGAAATATTTTTTTTTGCCCCGCGATACCCTTTTATGGCCCCCACATCAAACCTAGGGGGTCAGGGGGGGTCTACCCTGCCCCCTTTTGGTCATTTCCCCCTTTGTTTTTGCCACCTCTTGTGTCTCGATCCTACCGAGACACAAGATGGCGGCCGCTCCGGACTGTTTGGAATATTGACAGACACCCGAGAGCCAATCAGCTTTCCGCTCGCGAACTCGCGTAGCACGCTGGAGCGCGTCCCGGTGCGCGTACCGGGGCGCGCTTATAGATATATATATTTTTTTGAACCTAAATTACTCAAAATCCACTGGAGCACATATCTTGAGACATAGCAAAGGCACATCGGGCTACCAGTCCCTACAATTTTGCCAAGTTTGGTGGAAATCCATTCAGCCGTTCGGGCTAAAAGTGAGTCCAACCACCCTATGGAAATTAACATGGGGAAAACACGTTTTGGGACCCCCTTTTATCTCGGCCCCCGCTTGACGAATCCCCCCCAAACTTTCAGGAGCGGAGCGCAGCGAGACAAATTTGAGGAGGTGAGCGTCTATGGTGACCCTGCTCTCTTTTGTAGTGCAAACACCAAGTAAATGAGCCACAGGTGCAGGAAAAACATCCCCTTGAGATCTGCCGTGCATGCACCGATGTGGAAATGCTATTCGGCCGCGCATGCGCCTAAAAACTGGTCAGATCGCGATATCCATTTAATTGGTGTTTGCACTACAAACGAGAGCAGGGTCACCATAGATGCTCACCTCTGGTTACAGGCTCAATCAGGCGCATAGTACCGACGGAGAGGTGAGTGTCACGGCGGGGCCCTGCTCTTTATTTACTTATTTGCCTTTGCCTTTTCTATCTGAGCTTCCTTATGTTGCTCTCACACTGTATGAACGCTAGTCTGCTCTTTTGCTTCCCTCCCTTTTCCATGGGCATTTTAACAAAAACAAGAGGACCAAGTGGTCTGTGTTCCCTATGGTCTTTTCTAAATGATTACATCTCTCAGACATGATGTATATTTTGTTGATATTCTCCTCACTTTAAGGTGTTTCTCTAGTAATTCTACAGATAGTGAGGCCAAACTTTGTGGGTTGAGGTAGTTGATCCTGTCAAGCGGGTCCTACCTATAAGATTTTATAATCGCTAGACTCCAGAGTGGTCCTGTGTCCCCCATCAGGTTCCCCCTGTTTTTAATTCTGCTCCATATCTTATGTCTACCCCAGCTCCTTAAATTGGTTATACCACCATTAGACTTTGGGTAGCACATGTTGTGTGAATGACACATGCACCGTTTCCTTTCCAGAGCGGTTCCTCTTCCTGAGCTGTCGCCAGGTCGAGGTGGAGTCCCTTACGCAGCAGTAGCGGTTAAGATTGTTTTCCCTTGTTTTTTCACTCTCACATAATAACTATTAAAGCCACCAGTTATAGCATTCTCTTAGATGTTGTTAACAACTGATTCTGGTTCTATTCCCATTAGGTAAGGAAGACTTACGAAGCAGACAAACTATGAATAAGTCTGATTCTTGTATCCTTTTTTGTTTATTTACTTGAGCACATAAGCAACAGCATCAATATAGGTCCTGACAAAAGCCTTGCCCGACAGAGGGGCATTCCGGCTGAAACATGTTGACCATCACTTTCCACCATACAAATGCGGTTTAAATCCATACATCTGGTGCACTGTTTTTAATGCTGGCAGTGGGTGCATCGGAATAAATAATACTTTTTGCGCTCACTAGGTAGTTTTAGATTCACTTTCCTCATAGGGTACATTTTCTTTGCGCTGTGCCCTCGCTCACACTGTTTCTCATCATATGTGGATTTAGAATATCCTGTAAGAGTAGGTGCCTAAAACATCCCTAAGCTCCTCCCTCTCAGAGAGGGGGCTATAGACCTCAAAGGAACTAGGTGTTTCCTTTGAGAGGAGAATCCCATATGATGAAGCATGTCCCCTTTGGTGAGTGAAGGATTTCGTTCGGTAAAGGGTATTGCCCACAGCTAGGTCTGTGCGCTATAGTTGGTGTTTTTTTCAGTAGTTTCTTCAGTATGTTTTCAGTAGTGGTTCACCACACAATTTCTTCACTTCTGTTCACAATAGACTCAAGGATTTTACATTGTTTTTTGTCTGATATTATTGGGGATATAATCCTTAGCAGGTCTTTAAAAGTTCCCTAGGACCCTATGCTTCAAACCTTTTTTTGTTAGTAACAGTAGATCCTACCCTGCCAAACCCTGCGGGATTAATCAGAGCTGCAGCACGTTATCGCATACAAATAAATGGGATAATGACATGAGTTACCTCAGACGGAACCCATGACTTGCTTGGTACCATATTAGCCCTATATCGAGTAATGCACTCATATTGCTAACAATAATCATTCCAAGTGGTAAGCCAAAAGGTTAGTTTGCTGGGTCTCTCAATCCTGAGTAATGTACTCATATTCTAATGGCTGCTGTAGCTCTCACCCACAACTACCTCAATTTAAGGAAATGCCACATATCAGTGCCCCAATCCATAACCCATGAATGAGAAAATTAACAAAATCTATCCGTGGATACTACTAGTAACTGATGGACCCCTCTAGATTAATTATTTTTAATTACATAAATGTTATAACTATGCCAAAGGATCGTAATATGCCTATTGTGCTACAGCAAATACCATTTTTAAGAACCAAAGGAATAAAAAGCAAGAGTGGGTAACATTAGTCCTAATTTTATAAAGAGTTGTATTGGGATTATATTAAAAACTATCAAAAGAGAAAACACTGTGGCTAATAATTACTTGTGGATATATATCATCATCCTATATGGGTAGCCAATTCCTCCCCACTATTTAATCCATTGGGAGTTTTAGTAAGAAGGTCAATGATATATCTGGATTCCAAGAAACTGAGAATCTTTCTTCCTGTCTCCTCTTTTTTTGTGGTAATATCCTGTCAATTCCATAGAATTGCAGGAGATTGTTATCAATTTAGTGTATATCAGCAAAATGCCTCGTACGAGATGATTAAAGTCAAGGTTAGATACTGCACGAAAAAGTTGTAGAATTCTTACTTTCAGTTGTAATTTCCTAATACCAACGTACCGGAGGCCACAAGGACACTCCACCACGCAGACAACAAAATCACTGGTGCAGGTAATAGACTTCATGATAGTTTTGTTAGTCCTGAATCTGAGATTGTATGTTCTGTGACTTTTACTCTTTTTGCAAGCTTTGCATGACCCACATATGGTAAACCCCTTAGCTGGTATTAGCCACTGGGTTTTGGTCTCCTCCTGTGGGTAACTATAAACCAGACGATCTTTAAGAGATCTTGGGCGTCTATATGCAAATTTAGGTGATTTACCTACATATTGCCCTATACCTGGATCTGCCAATGCGAGGCTCCAGTGGGCTTTCATCGCTTTTCTTAACACCTTGGCTGCAGCGCGACCTCCGCCAGTGTGCTCAACATTCCAATAGCGGGTGTGGCTCGGACGGCCCCCGGCCGTCGTGCGCAAACGCCCGCTGGGACTCATGACGGTCGAGGGCCGTCATGAGCACAGAAAGGATTAATCCATTTGCCCCCATGCTGTATTTTGTAATCATTTTGGGTGCTTCATTGGGATTCACCTTCGATATCACATCTGATTTTTGTGACTGATTAAAAACCAAATGCTTTTGTGTTTTGTCTTTCACTTTATTTTTGGCTCTCTGCAGTACTTTATCGCTATAGCCACTTTATTGAAACCTTTTTCCCATTTTTGTTTGTTCCATAATAAAACCTTCAGTAGTGCTGCAATTGCAGCGTGCCCGCAGCATTTCCCCATAGGGGATGCTGTAAACTAATGGAGTAGTGTGATTGCTTGCAGCATGTAGAACAGTGTTCCCTGACGTGTCTTTTCTGAAGAGACTAGTTGTCATTTTACCTTCCATAATTTGAACATTCACATCCAGAAATTCACATTGATTACAGCTGATCTTATGGGTAAACTTTAAATTCAAATCATTGACACGCAACTTTTGAATAAATTCTGTTGCTAAAGACTGAGTTCCATCAAATTAGAAACAGATCATCGATATACCTGATCCAGATAGGTATATGATCAGTATATATTTCATTACTCTGTGTCCATACTATTTGTTCCTCCCACCAGCCTAGGAATACATTTGCTAGGCTGGGGGTGAAACATATACCCATAGCGGTACCTGACTTTTGACGATGCAATGTTTTTTCAAAGAGAAAAATATTCTGTTCTAAACAGTATAGTATCATCTCCTCAAGCATTTTGTTGTGTCCCCAGAGTGAAATATGTCTGCTGCGCAAAAAATACATACAGGCTGCCGCCCCTCTTTTCTGTCTATACATGTGTAAAGAGAGGATCCATCAAATGCTATCATAGAGTAACTCTCTTCCCATTGTACATCATGAATCCGTCTCAAGAAATCTGAACTATCCTTACAGTAAGACCTCATATTGACAACATATTGTGCAAGAAATAAATCGAGAAAATTGACGTATTTTCAAGTAGCTCCCCATTAGAGGAGACTATCGGTGGCCCAGGTGGATTAGTGGGGTCTTTATGGATTTTTGGTAAAAGGTATAAAGATGGAATCTGTGGATTGTCCATTTTCAAAAAGTTTAATTCATCATCATCCAGAAGTCCCATTTGATTCCAATTTAGTAGTCGATCATGATAGTTTCTGATTGACATTTTGTATCTGTCTCAACTGATCTCCTCATAACACTGAAAGGAGCACTCAAGTAGAATTAGGTGGCCCCCTGAAGGATTGCCTCCACCGTTTTAGGCCCCTGCGTCTGCCACTTCTATTTCACAGAAACTGTTTTCACAGAGATTTTTATCAGAATTAAAGCATGACATAATGTCTATGAGTACCTGCATGCTAATCTTAAATGTAAGAAATGTCCTAATGGTGTGTGTGTCTATGTGTATATATATATATATATGTTACATTGGGTCATTGACATGTTGTTATTCACCCAAAAGGAAAGGTTGCAACTGTCAGGAATATTCAGCTCTTGAGTGCACCCATCAATAATAGAATACTAATTCTCTTCTGAAGTGAAATGGTTGTGCCATTCCAAATACTATGGGGCCCATTATGATGTCGGGCAGATTGCCCCCGCCAGGCTGGCGGTAGCCACCGCCAGCCTGGCGGGGGCAATCTGCCCGACATCCAACAATCATTTCCCCCCCGCCATATTAGTATGGCTGGGGAACCTCGGCGGACGGTAAGACCGTCCGCCGCTTTTCCGCCCCGGTCGCCTTGCGGCCGGGGCGGAAAAGGGATAATATGGTGGCGGTATCTATCAGACACCAGCAGCCATATTATGATGGGCATCTGTAGGTGCCTTTCCGCGGCGGCGATGCATTCACGGAAAGGCATGCGGTCTTCATTCAGGAGGCATTCAGAGAGCACCGCCCGCTACAATGGTAAAAATGCAGGATGTGCCCGCCACTGTGGTGGGCACTGTAGGAGAGTAGGGTCTGCAATCCGATGATCACCCAGATTTTTTGCTTTTGTTTCACTGGTTTACGACTTTCTCTGGCTGTGGGCCTGCCAATCAGACCCACAGCCTGGCTGTTCTCTTTCTAAATTACGATATGTACCCTAGGTGCATTTACCAATTGGTACTGGGCCACCTTATCAGACCCTGTAACTCAGGGCATAGGTGTACCCAGGGCCGCCAGGGGCTGCAGCATGTATTATGCCACCCCTGGCTGGCCTCCTAAATTTGACACAACTGGCTGCATGACAGCTGGGGCGAAGTCGTGTAATCACCCTTTGCTTTAGGTATAGTAGCTCTATATCTAACCATACAATGGACACCCGAGTTCCTATCAGTCACTCCTATGGCAGGCCTTGACAATCCTGAAGGCAGAGTGCGTGGGCTCGTGCGAACTGTGTTCTGGCCCGAGCCGAGCCGGTTGCAGCTTGCGGGGAAAAGACCCAATGGCTGTTCCATGATAACGCGTACCACATCGGTAACTTCGGTGTCGCGTCATCAAGACATGTCGAGTAAGGTGTCATACGAATCGGGGTGCTGCCCTCTCACCAACCCTGGCGACGAGGTTAGCATTCCGCCCTTCTAGAGGGACACGACATGTACGTAACTGTGAACCCCGGTTAAAGTTAACGAAAGCCTCAGCTCCACAAAATGGATGCTGCCACCACAGACACGAGTCTGACCTCCTGCTGCTGGGAGTCCTTCCAGCGAGGAGCGCTTGGACAAAGGGTTTCCTGTCGAGGGCGGTGTTTGCACCGTCCCAGACAGGGTTTGTGTATTCTGGGTAGGTAGGGCTTTTGCGAGAAGATGACTGCGGAGTGGCACCCCGGTGCTCACTACGCATCTGCCGGTTAGAACCAGTTCCAGGGGCGACAGCCCTGGCCTGGGGAAAGTCCGGCAGGGGAGAGGGGTGTAACTACCCCCCTTCCTGGTCCCACCCTTAGGGCAGGACCTAGTCATGTACCCACCCCTTTCTTTAGAATAAAGGTCGGAGCGGGGACCCTTCCAAATTAGATCATCTTTGAATCAAGAACTACTTTCTACGAAAGGACACTCAAGACTCTTCTCAAGATTTCTCCCTTGTGACTAAGGAGTAGTCACCCTGCATCAGCGGGCACCATCTAAAGAACTCTGCGGTTTGCTGTAAGTCCTTCCTCAAGGAATCCGACGGCCCAGCTCGACGAGAACCGGCTTCCCTGGCACCTCTGACCTCTACCCACGTCATCAGCTCAGCTGTGATCTGTGGGTGCGACGAGACCTCGAGGGACCGGCCATCATCAGAACCTGCACGCTCTTAAAACCAGCACGACCATCGAGGTAACTCTCTGGTGAGTGCTCTGGGGTCCGAGAAGCCCCGACCCTGAGCCGCTCCAGCACCGAAGCGCAGCCTCCCAGCATCTCCACGATCTGCGGGGGGCCCTTTTGCTCACTGCTCAGCACGTTGTCTGGTCACTAGCCGCTGGCTTGTGTCCTTCCTTGACGACGACCGACAAACATCACTGCTGGTCTGGTTGCTCCAGACTGGCCCTTGCTTCCATCTTTTCGAGAAGCACCCCGGACCCTCCTGGTCCACTCAAGACGCCATCTTAGGCCCACCACGTGGCCCTGAGATCTGCCAAGGCTTGTTGCCCCATCCTGGGCCCAGCGACGCCGGCAGCATCATCCTTCGTGGGACAGCTCGCACCTCCACCGTGGTCGCCGACAACGCCTCCTGGTCCGTGAGACTGCAGAGCCTAGCGTCGCCCACTCACCTGGTCGAGGTGACGGCCAACCGGTGCCTTCCTGGTACCCTCTGACTACTGGCTAGTAGTACGAACTTGGTCCCCTCTGCTTTCAGGTTCCATCAATCTCCGATCCAGGCTTGGATCTCTACGAACTATTCATCACTGGTCGCCGGCCAGCAACTCCTTTTCTTCCGGCTCCTGGCTCGTCAGCGAAGACCCCGATGCCTGTAAGACTTGTGCAGCCGCAGCCCTCGTGGCTAGGTAACTCGGCATTTCGGTGCCTGCATAGCCTCTTTACTCTAGGGTCCCGAGTCCCTCGCTTCCGACTTGCCTTATCGGGTCCGCCCGAGACCTTAAACTTTCCGTGTCCTCGGACACTTGTTTTAATTGTGCACTTGAAGTATTTTCCTAAGAGATTTGGTTTGTGCTTAGTACCCTGTCCTCATAAAGAGTACAGGGCTGTTGTGATTCTTAATAAATATACTGTTTATTTTCATAACACTTGTGTGGTGTCCTTTCACTGGGTGTTCAAGGGGTACATGTGTGGTAAACAGCTGGCTTAACGCGCCCTCTTGAGTCTTTAGCCTTAGACTGCTCGTATCCACGCTACTAGGATAGCTGGTCTATAGGTTGACTTACAACCAAACACCATAAGGGTCGTTGGAACGATGCATAGCGGTCGCTAGAATAGCGAACGTTGCATATCGGGCCAACTTCTCACATTGGTGAGCAGCGGTTGGGATTTGAGCTTGCTGTTGTTTTACCACACGTATCCTAAGAATATCTTGTTGAAAGATCGCACAAGTACTGTTAGTACATATAACTAAAAGCTTAGAATACTCTGAGTTCTACTGAACCAGCTGTTGTAGCTCCTCAAGGCTTAGCACACCTTGGCTACAACTCTTAGCAAGGGAACAGTAGGTAAACACATAGTGTAGGTAGGTGCATCACTTACACCACACTAGAAACAGTATGCCGGACAAAGGAGGAGACTCTGGGTCTCCCCTTGTGTCAGTTGACCCTCCACAGGTCATCCCTTCAGGATATACTGTGCTGAGCTTCAAGGAGTTAAGACGGCTGTGTCACTCCAGGAATATTCAGCAGGGGTCTAACCCCACAACGTCCTTTCTGATTGGTCTCTTGGAGACTTATGATGCCAGAAGAGCTGAGAAACTTCGTAGCTCTTCTAATCCAGAAGGAGACATGCCTCCCCTCGAGGGAACCCGAGACGATCCTGACCTCATCCACCTCGCAACTGAGAACGAAGATGGGGAGGAGGATGAGGATGAGGATCTCTCTGGGGACGAGGCAGATAAGGGACAGGTAGAAGTCGTCAGACTAACACGGTCCAACTTAAGCAAACATGATAGTGGTACTGGGGGACCCCCGGCGCTACTGACAGGTCCGCTTAACATTGGGAACGGACGAGCCAGATCTCTGTCAAGAGGCTCTGGCAGATCCCTTCAAACCAATGGCTCTCACAACTCTTCTCAAAGAGGGATGACGTCCCCTCAGAGGAGAGTGTACGAAGCTAAGGAAAGGGCAGCTAATCTGAGGATCGAAAGGGAAGAACTTGCCCTGGCCAAAGAAAAGCTTGCCTTTGCTAGAGAGCAACAGTTAAGTGGGGTAGTCCCCACTGGTGGCAGCAATGTACCTAGTAATAGGGAAAAGAGTTTCGATACGAAACACCTTGGGAAGATAGTGCCCCCCTTTAAACAAGGGGACGACATCCACAAATGGATTACTGCTTTGGAGAGGGCCTGCACTGTGCAGGGTGTTCCCCAGAGTCAGTGGGCAGCTATCTTGTGGCTCTCCTTTGAAGGAAAAGGAAGAGACAAGCTCCTCACCACAAGGGTAGAGGACGCTAACAATTACCAAGTCTTGAAGAATACACTCGTTGAAGGGTTCGGCCTAACCACTGAGCAGTACAGGGTGCTGTTCAGGGATACCCAGAAAACGCAGGCTCAAGATTGGTCGGATTTTGTCGATTGTGCCACTAAGGCTTTTGAGGGCTGGTTGCTGGGCAGTAAGGTTACTGATTACAAAGGATTGTATAATTTGATGATGAGAGAACAAATTTTAAACAATTGTCAGAACCAGTTGTTGCATCAGCATCTTGTCGACTCGGATCTGACCTCTCCCCAAGAATTGGGAAAGAAGGCAGACAGATGGGTTCGTACGAGAGTTAAACAGAACCAGGGCCAGAATCAAGGTGGTCAGAAGAAAGCAGACCAGAAGGGTAAAGATTCTAAGGGGGAACAAAATGACCAGAAGTCTTCAACAGGTCCCCAACAACCCAAAGAGGGTGGGGGTCAGGCTCCCCAAAAGAAGAAAGAAGGCCAATCCAAAAGATGGTGCCAGTACTGTAAAAGTAAATCTCACTGGTTTAGTGAGTGCACCAAGAAAGGAGGAGGGCAGACTCCTGCCACTGCAGCCCCTAAGGCACCTGTGCCCCCTAGTACAGTCAGCAGTGGTAGTGCGCCTCCCAAGGGTTTAGTAGGGTTAACCCTGGGTTCTGAGGGGCGTGACAACTTAGTTGGCACACTCACTCAGGCTGTCCTTGTCAGTACAGGGGACGTGGACGTGTCCCCTGACGTAAGCCCCAATACTTTGGGCAAATACCGACAGACGCCTTTCATAAATGGAAAGATGGCTCAGGCATATAGGGACACTTGTGCCAGCGTCACCATGGTGACGCCTAACTTTGTGGACCCTGGACAGATCATGCCAGGTACAGAATTCCTGGTGACCAATGCAAGCAATGTCACTACCAATCACAGTATGGCAATTGTAGCTTTCTCCTGGGGAGGGGTAACTGGCCAAAAGAAGGTTGTAGTTAGTCCAGACCTCCCAGTGGATTGTTTGTTGGGCAATGATTTGGAGTCATCACAATGGTCAGAAGTGGAGCACCGGACTCACATGGAAATGTTAGGTTTGCCAGCACATGTGTTCGCTGTGACTAGGTCACAGGTCAGGAAATGCCCCACTGAACAGGTGCTGGATCCTGGAACAACGGACCAGACACCTCCCAAGAAAAAGAGCGGTAGGGTTAAGGCTGCGATTTCCCCCTTGCCCCAGGTCGTGGATCAAGTCTCAGAGGAGGCTGACCTACAGGAATTGAGGGAAACTGAGCCTAGGGAGTTCGAACTTGATCAAGTCGAATTCTTGGGCTCAGGGGGACCCTCAAGGGAGGACCTGGGGAAGGACCAGTTAGACTGCCCTTCTCTTGAACCCCTCAGACAGCAGGCTGCTGCTGAGGCTGCTGGGAACGCCACAGGTACCCACAAGGTATACTGGGAAGATGGACTCCTGTACACTGAGTCAAGAGACCCCAAGCCTGGCATGACCAGGAGGCTGGTCGTACCCTTGTCTCAGCGTGGTTTCCTACTTACCTTGGCCCACGAGATTCCCTTAGCAGGTCACTTAGGCCAGACGAAAACGTGGGACAGGCTTGTCTCACACTTTCACTGGCCTCACATGAACGAAGATACCAAGGAGTTTTGCCGCTCCTGTGTCACTTGCCAAGCCAGTGGTAAGTCAGGTGGCACGACAAAGGCCCCCCTTATACCAATGCCTGTGGTGGGGGTGCCCTTTGAACGGGTGGGGATCGACATCGTCGGTCCCATGGAACCACCAACAGCATCAGGGCACAAGTTTATACTGGTGGTAGTGGATCATGCCACCAGGTATCCTGAAGCTATTCCCCTTAGGACCACTACAGCTCCTGTTGTGGCAAGAGCCCTAGTTGGAGTGTTCTCCAGAGTGGGCTTCCCTAAGGAGGTCGTCTCCGACAGAGGTGCAAACTTTATGTCGAGCTACTTAACTGCTATGTGGAAGGAATGTGGTGTCAACTACAAGTTCACTACACCCTATCATCCACAATGCAATGGGCTTGTTGAGAGATTCAACAGGACCCTAAAAGGGATGATTCATGGACTACCGGAAAAGCTTCGGCGTAGATGGGACGTCCTGATCCCCTGCCTCTTGTTCGCCTACAGAGAAGTCCCACAGAAGGGGGTTGGCTACAGCCCTTTTGAACTTTTGTACGGGCATCCTGTAAGAGGACCCCTGTGTTTGGTGAAGGAAGGATGGGAGAGACCTCTCAAAAAGCCTGCAGCCAACATAGTGGACTATGTGCTTGGCCTCCGCTCGCGGATGGCTGAATACATGGAAAAGGCATCTCAAAACCTTAAGGCCAGCCAAGAACTCCAAAAAGCTTGGCATGACCAAAAGGCTGTCTTGACTGTTTATCAGCCCGGACAGAAGGTGTGGGTGTTGGAGCCAGTGGCCCCAGCAGCACTCAAGGACAAATGGTCCGGGCCCCACACCATCCTGGAGAAAAAGGGAGAGGTCACCTACCTGGTCGACCTGGGAACTCCCCGGAGCCCCCACAGGGTGCTTCATGTCAACAGGCTAAAAGCATATGTCGACAGGAAGGACATGAGTTTGCTCATGGCCCTAGATGAGGGACAGGAAGAGGAAAGTGACCCTCTCCCCGACCTGCTCACTCAGAATCCTGACGATGGCTCGGTAGATGGTGTTGTCTTTTGTGGCAGCCTCTCCGAACATCAACAGAGCGACTGTAAACAGGTTCTTCAGTCGTTCCGACATCTGTTTTCTCTAACACCCAGTCAGACCGATTGGTGCACCCATGAGGTTGACACTGGTGACAGCTTGCCCGTCAAGAGTAAAATCTACAGGCAGCCTGATCACGTTAGAGACTGCATCAAAAGTGAAGTGCAGAAAATGTTGGAGCTGGGAGTCATTGAACCCTCGGATAGCCCTTGGGCTAGTCCCGTAGTTCTAGTGCCGAAACCTCACACCCAGGGTGGTAAGAGAGAGATGAGGTTTTGCGTAGACTACAGGGGTCTCAATGCAGTCACTAAGACTGACGCCCACCCAATACCGAGGGCAGACGAGCTTATCGATAGATTGGCTTCGGCCAACTACTTAAGTACGTTTGACCTGACAGCTGGGTACTGGCAAATCAGGTTAGCTGAGGACGCCAAGCCTAAAACCGCATTTTCAACCCCTGGTGGGCATTATCAGTTCGTGGTGATGCCCTTTGGTCTGAAAAATGCACCTGCCACCTTCCAACGGTTGGTGAATCAAGTCCTTACTGGGCTGGATGACTTCTGTGCGGCGTATCTAGACGATATTGCTGTCTTTAGCTCCACCTGGGAGGATCACCTGGTCCACCTGCGGAAAGCGTTGGAGGCTCTGCAAGCAGCAGGCCTCACTATCAAGGCCACCAAGTGCCAGATAGGGCAGACACAGGTTGTATACCTGGGCCACCTTGTAGGTGGAGGCCAGGTTCAGCCACTGGAGAGCAAGATACAGTCAATCAGGGACTGGGCTCCTCCAACCACCCAGACTCAGGTTCGAGCTTTCTTGGGCCTGACTGGTTACTATAGGAAGTTTGTCAGGAACTATGGTTCCATCGTGACACCATTAAATGAACTGACAAGTAAGAAAATGCCAAAAAAGGTTCAGTGGACAGCGAGCTGTCAAAAAGCATTCGATGACCTAAAGCAGGCCATGTGCACGGCGCCTATCCTCAAGAGTCCGGACTACTCCAAACCATTCATTGTCCAAACAGATGCTTCTGAGTTGGGTGTGGGAGCTGTTCTTTCTCAACTGAATTTTGATGGTCAAGACCAGCCCATTGCTTTTATAAGCAGAAGGCTGACCCCTAGAGAGAAGAATTGGTCAGCTATTGAGAGGGAGGCCTTTGCTGTGGTTTGGGCCCTGAAGAAGCTGAGGCCATACTTGTTTGGCACTCACTTCAAGATTCAGACCGACCATAAGCCCCTCTTGTGGCTAAATCAGATGAAGGGTGAAAACCCCAAACTGCTTAGGTGGTCCATTTCCCTACAGGGGATGGACTTTACAGTGGAACATAGACCTGGTACTGATCATGGCAATGCCGATGGGCTCTCCAGATATTTCCACTTAGAACAAGAAGACTCACCTGGTCAAGGTTAGCTAATTGTTCCGACGTTTGAGGGGGGGTCATGTAGGAGAGTAGGGTCTGCAATCCGATGATCACCCAGATTTTTTGCTTTTGTTTCACTGGTTTACGACTTTCTCTGGCTGTGGGCCTGCCAATCAGACCCACAGCCTGGCTGTTCTCTTTCTAAATTACGATATGTACCCTAGGTGCATTTACCAATTGGTACTGGGCCACCTTATCAGACCCTGTAACTCAGGGCATAGGTGTACCCAGGGCCGCCAGGGGCTGCAGCATGTATTATGCCACCCCTGGCTGGCCTCCTAAATTTGACACAACTGGCTGCATGACAGCTGGGGCGAAGTCGTGTAATCACCCTTTGCTTTAGGTATAGTAGCTCTATATCTAACCATACAATGGACACCCGAGTTCCTATCAGTCACTCCTATGGCAGGCCTTGACAATCCTGAAGGCAGAGTGTGTGGGCTCGTGCGAACTGTGTTCTGGCCCGAGCCGAGCCGGTTGCAGCTTGCGGGGAAAAGACCCAATGGCTGTTCCATGATAACGCGTACCACATCGGTAACTTCGGTGTCGCGTCATCAAGACATGTCGAGTAAGGTGTCATACGAATCGGGGTGCTGCCCTCTCACCAACCCTGGCGACGAGGTTAGCATTCCGCCCTTCTAGAGGGACACGACATGTACGTAACTGTGAACCCCGGTTAAAGTTAACGAAAGCCTCAGCTCCACAAAATGGATGCTGCCACCACAGACACGAGTCTGACCTCCTGCTGCTGGGAGTCCTTCCAGCGAGGAGCGCTTGGACAAAGGGTTTCCTGTCGAGGGCGGTGTTCGCACCGTCCCAGACAGGGTTTGTGTATTCTGGGTAGGTAGGGCTTTTGCGAGAAGATGACTGCGGAGTGGCACCCCGGTGCTCACTACGCATCTGCCGGTTAGAACCAGTTCCAGGGGCGACAGCCCTGGCCTGGGGAAAGTCCGGCAGGGGAGAGGGGTGTAACTACCCCCCTTCCTGGTCCCACCCTTAGGGCAGGACCTAGTCATGTACCCACCCCTTTCTTTAGAATAAAGGTCGGAGCGGGGACCCTTCCAAATTAGATCATCTTTGAATCAAGAACTACTTTCTACGAAAGGACACTCAAGACTCTTCTCAAGATTTCTCCCTTGTGACTAAGGAGTAGTCACCCTGCATCAGCGGGCACCATCTAAAGAACTCTGCGGTTTGCTGTAAGTCCTTCCTCAAGGAATCCGACGGCCCAGCTCGACGAGAACCGGCTTCCCTGGCACCTCTGACCTCTACCCACGTCATCAGCTCAGCTGTGATCTGTGGGTGCGACGAGACCTCGAGGGACCGGCCATCATCAGAACCTGCACGCTCTTAAAACCAGCACGACCATCGAGGTAACTCTCTGGTGAGTGCTCTGGGGTCCGAGAAGCCCCGACCCTGAGCCGCTCCAGCACCGAAGCGCAGCCTCCCAGCATCTCCACGATCTGCGGGGGGCCCTTTTGCTCGCTGCTCAGCACGTTGTCTGGTCACTAGCCGCTGGCTTGTGTCCTTCCTTGACGACGACCGACAAACATCACTGCTGGTCTGGTTGCTCCAGACTGGCCCTTGCTTCCATCTTTTCGAGAAGCACCCCGGACCCTCCTGCTCCACTCAAGACGCCATCTTAGGCCCACCACGTGGCCCTGAGATCTGCCAAGGCTTGTTGCCCCATCCTGGGCCCAGCGACGCCGACAGCATCATCCTTCGTGGGACAGCTCGCACCTCCACCGTGGTCGCCGACAACGCCTCCTGGTCCGTGAGACTGCAGAGCCTAGCGTCGCCCACTCACCTGGTCGAGGTGACGGCCAACCGGTGCCTTCCTGGTACCCTCTGACTACTGGCTAGTAGTACGAACTTGGTCCCCTCTGCTTTCAGGTTCCATCAATCTCCGATCCAGGCTTGGATCTCTACGAACTATTCATCACTGGTCGCCGGCCAGCAACTCCTTTTCTTTCGGCTCCTGGCTCGTCAGCGAAGACCCCGACGCCTGTAAGACTTGTGCAGCCGCAGCCCTCGTGGCTAGGTAACTCGGCATTTCGGTGCCTGCATAGCCTCTTTACTCTAGGGTCCCGAGTCCCTCGCTTCCGACTTGCCTTATCGGGTCCGCCCGAGACCTTAAACTTTCCGTGTCCTCGGACACTTGTTTTAATTGTGCACTTGAAGTATTTTCCTAAGAGATTTGGTTTGTGCTTAGTACCCTGTCCTCATAAAGAGTACAGGGCTGTTGTGATTCTTAATAAATATACTGTTTATTTTCATAACACTTGTGTGGTGTCCTTTCACTGGGTGTTCAAGGGGTACATGTGTGGTAAACAGCTGGCTTAACGCGCCCTCTCGAGTCTTTAGCCTTAGACTGCTCGTATCCACGCTACTAGGATAGCTGGTCTATAGGTTGACTTACAACCAAACACCATAAGGGTCGTTGGAACGATGCATAGCGGTCGCTAGAATAGCGAACGTTGCATATCGGGCCAACTTCTCACAGGCACATCCTAATACCCCTCATGGGACCCCTGCCCTTATGGCGGGCGGTCCTGAATTCCGACAGGATGGCGGGCGGACAAAGACCGTCCGTCATCCTAATGAGCCCCTATATATCGTCACATTACCCATTCTAGTAATAAAAATGGCCATAAAATGCGTTAAAAATAAAATATTCTAGCATACTTGTCCCTTTTAGCCTCCAACAGTGATCAGTGTGCTGAAATATTATGATCTGTCCTCATTCACCATGTAGTTGACATGTTCTACATGGTACAAATGATGCACAAAGAAAGCAGTACCATAGGGCATACAAGTGCAGCATTTAAAGTCTGTGATATTCAAGTGTTCATATTTGACTCCTTTGTACACGGTGATGTGATCTCCAATTAGATTGAAAGATACCCTGCTTTACTTTACAACTAAATTGTGACCATAACCTTTCTAAGATGGTGGTCACATTATGTTCGTTCTTCATATGTTGGCCTTATACCAATGTATGTTTGGGCTGCACTGATGCTGTTATTAACATTCAACATTCAACTTCCAAGTACAAACATGAAATTTTAAAAAAATTGCCTTTGGCCACTAAAGCTGAACATCACTATTCCGTCTGCATACGTAGTATTAGATATGCGGGTACCCATTTCAAAATGGTGCCCATATCATCTTTTACTTAAACAAGACTATCTTTAGGATAGATTTGATCATGCTTCCTCCATGCTTGAATTTCACATTTGTTAAAAATGTGTTTTAGAAAAATGTATGACAGTTCAGTAAGACATCGTAATCTCATCGAAGACAATCGTATTTTACTGGTACGATGGGCACCTTTTCATTAAAAATGTCTTGAATATTTTTTCTTTATCCTGCACACTTTTACATGTAACATAATACATGCTTTTAAAATGTCAGTTAAAATGTCTGGTAACATTTCAAATGAGTAATTCTAATAAGGGCATGTGATTATAACCAGATTTCTAATAGTATATTACACCATGTAAAGATGACTCTGACAATGTACATCCGCAATGCACCGTCAAGTGACATCATCTAGCTTGATACATGCTCTCAGGGGCATCATATTGGGACAAACTATATAATGGCTCACTTAATTGAGTTCTGTTTCACTATCTGAAGCAGACGACACAAGCAAATTTCCCCAGTGGGACAAACGTATTCTGTAAGTTTAATATTAGAGCGTACAAATGTTACTTTGAAGTTACAATTTTAAACTATTCTTTATTTTAGTTAAACGTATAGCATTAAAATTGTATCAGGGATCAGTGCAAGGAAATTGCGCATATTCAAAACTTCAAAATATGGTGTCCTTAATGTTTTGCGATCTTCTCTCTTGTATCTAATTAATTCATAGTTGGTAGATGTGCTCCCTATAATATTCATTTGGTTGTTACAGAATTCTTACACTATCTGATTTGAAAAAGCTTGGACCGCTCTATTTCCAGCATACACGAAGGAAATGGTGATTTACATTCATAAATCAGAGGTATGCCCAACTGTATACTTCTCAAATCATAATTTTCAGAATTAAAATAAACAATAGTTTTACCTCAATATTGGTCCACAACCATTAATGAAATATATTTGGTTCTTGAGCATGAATTTAAAATAAAATGACAACTAGGTATTTTATAACATTATGTCCAGAGCTTTTTTGTACAAGCGTAAAATCAAAGAGACTAATTGTAATCTGTGATTTTTGGAGTTGGAATAACAAGAAAAATGTGGAACATGTAATCAAACTGCCATAAAGATAGACGCTATAATTTGTTATTGTTCACATGTGCCTTGGAGTTTAAAATGTTCTTTTTCTTGAAGTTTGCTCCAACATTACAATATCTTCCAAAATGTTTGAAGTGTTTTAACTCTATGAATGTGAATTGTTTTTATTGTTTGTAGAAGATGTAAAAATGTGCCTATTCGTTTTATATATTTCTTGTAGCCCTGAAGAAGTCTGTGTTGGATGAAACGCATTGGCTACTGTGTTTTTCATTCATTGGCATACTGTTAATAATAGGAAAATAAAGAAAGAAGGACAGAACAAAGAAACTCTTCCAATATGCATTAATTACATGCTGAGCGCTGATGCACCAGGAACATTGCTGTTATGAACAGAGTGAAAACTTATGCAAAATTTTAAATGCCTATTACTTGACACAACTACAAATTTTGGTGCTGAACCATTGATAATCAATTTGCTTTGGAGGCTGTTTTCCATTTTGGAGTATAGAGGGACGGTGCTTCAGGTTCTTTGCATCATTAAAAATATTAACTAAAAACATGTAATATGAAGAAAGCATGTGCATACATTAAGTACTTCTAGGGTTAGGAAATGGTCATTCATCCAATATTTTCTATTTTAACTTTTTGCCTCACATAAAGAAATACTTTTGTGCAACATGTAACTCCTTCTGAAATATGTTGTGAATAATCTGCACCAATGGGTGCCCTTAACTTTGACAACTCCTAAATTTAATATGAAGTAGAATATACGCCCTTGGTGACTACGACAGTGTTCATTGGGCTGCAGATCTAAAGTAATCAACCTCAGGTGTAAAGGAACACAAGATGTTGAAAAGGACAGATTTTGTCTCTCAATCGGCAATATGATATGGATTATTTGCATCAGTTCGTCCATGATTCAAGATAACTCTTTCAAAGTCTTACATTAAATTTATTACAAAACCGGCGGCTATTAAGCAGTGTTTTCTAAACTCCCTAACTTATAATCCAGATCTCATGGACAGGAACCAGAAAGAGATAAAAAGACAAAGGAAAGCTAGCATAGTACATCAATGGAGGCTTCACCAATGATATTGACTCTTATATTGTTGCAAAATCAGGATAAGGGTTTTGTCTTGCGGTGAACATATAAAACACTTGCACACAGATCGAGTCCAACATTTTGTTGATAAAGGCCCGCAAAAAGAAGTATAGATTTACCGTTCTAGCTCCACATCTACTAACGGTGACCCTACAGTGACAGATATTTTGTGACCACTCACATGGACCAGCAGATGCAAACTGCCTGGGATGAATACTCCATTTATGCAAGGCTATTGAACAACATCACACCTAGGTTGTGCTGCTTCATACCTTTAAATAATTAAATAGCCCAAGATTATTCTCTTTATTGATCGCTTCATCCACCATTGGTATTGGTAAAGAAGCTCAAGCCTCTTCCAACCCTTGGATATCATTTACAAGCCCATTGAGCCACCAAGGCATCTCTTATTTTGATGCACCAGCAGCGCAGTGGGCTTGCCTATATTTACAAGGCCACGTAAAGTCACCCTGCATGACTTTTGATGGCCTTGTAAATAAGGATCCCTTTCACGCATTCCTCTTGATGAAAGGGGCATTCCATGGGTGTTGCTATGGGTGTTCCCACGCGACATCCATGGAACCTGACACATTCCCAGATTTACAAGTTCTTGTAAAGCTGGGAATACGTCAGCATCCTATACCTCCCCAGGGGAGGCATAGGAGTGGCACAACGAGGAGAAATGCTTTATTGTTTCTCCTCTTTCTACACATGCAACTTTTTCAGACGCCTTTCAATTAATCAATCAAACGTATGGAAGTAAGTACTCCTTCAACTTTTTTCCAGTTTTTAGAAGCTCAGCATCTCTGATACTGCTCAATCATTGTTTATAACCAGCCTCGAGATCTATTAATTGCTTTTCACCAATGGAGAATGTCATGCTACCTTGGATAAAGTTCTTGTAATTACACTTCTAATAGTGTCATCAAGTGGTTTAAAGAATGTGTGGTACCTCTTCCTCAGTAGTACTGATACCCTTTTAAAAGAGAGCCAGGTGAACAAAGATTCTATTCACTTTAAGTGGTTGCAAACAGCACACCTACCTTTTGCTAATGGAATGCAAACTCACCTATGCACTAGTAGGTCCGTTTTCAAAATCCCCATTCAAAGTGGGTCACAGAATGACCCGCCTAGCTAAAATGTATTAAGTAGGTCACAGCTAGCAACCCCTGTGATTGTTTGTAAAAATAGGGATTGATGATGAACTGCATGGAATAGAAGACCACCATTCCTGTGTTTGCATTGCCAAACAGAAAACTTGCTTTAAACAGCCCAATATACTTTAAATAACAATAGCTGCTTGCAAAAAATAAAAGTCTTAAATAAGTTTTGGAATTGGGAAAGTCCCCTGGACCACTACTTACTCCCCATGAGGCTGCCAACCTGATTCCCAAAGGTTCCGGGGGGAACCCTTCCTCTTTGTGTATTTGTTATTGACTACTTTGAGGGGTCAGTGACTGGTCAATGGTTTACTACTGGGATTGCAGTTGCAAATCACTGATGCATTAGGTACCGAATCTCTATTTGGAAGGATCCCCCTTTGTTGCCCATTCCAAATTAAGATTCAGTGTGGTCTGCAAGACCCATTTTACACCCTCATAACAAATAGGGATTTTGCAGTCGCAAACCCAGTGATTTTGCAGTTCTGAAGTCGCTGCAAATCCCCTTAGTATATCTGGCCCCCAATGGTGGCTGGTAGGGAATGGTGGTGGGGGCAGTGGGGTGGTGGGGGTAAAGAAAAAGAAAAGAAAAAAGAAACTCACCTGTGGGTTGTGCAGGTCGCCAGCCGCCACCTCTCCTTCACACAGGAACCAGAAAGCAAGCATCCCAGCCAATCACAATGCTGCAATGCAACGTTGTGATTGGTCTGAGAGCCGTGGTTCGGAGCTTAGACAGGGAATGGGAGCCTGGGCATGTTCTCCAACCAGGCTGTAATGCAGCCTGGTTGGAGAACATGCAAAGTGCTCATGGACAGTTTGACCAGCCCAAGATGATAGTTCGGCCGGCCCTCTTGAGCTGGCCAAACTATCATCTTGGGCTGGTCAAACCGTCCTGCGCACTTAAGGTGCAGCCACCACTCCTACTCCCTGTGACGTGGGGAGTCCAACCCTGCCCCTTCAACTGAAAACTCAAGAGGAGGTGCCGCCACTGCTGGCCCCGAAGTCCTTGGCATGCACATTTTTCATATGTGAGGTTCTGCATTTAGCCAGAGGGGAAATTATGACCCCTGACAGAACATGGTGGACAACCAGAGGGTATGGGCAGAAAATGAGGGGTTCAAAGGCCGGACACATCATATGGGGTAGAATGTGATGAGACCAGAGCAGGGAGGAATGTCAGTGAAGAAAAGCCAAATTGAAAACAATTTGAACTCTGCCAACGTGATGACTGCTAATTAAAATATAAAAATAATAGGGGGAGAGGAGTTGGTACGCAAGGAGCATATAAGCTAACTGCAAACTAGGAAGCATGAACCAGGAAAAAGAACATGAGAGGGATTTAAAGATGTCGAGCAGCGCAATAAAACCTAGCAAGTTTAGAAGTGAGGGAAGGGGGTTTAGCAACAAAGCTACTGCTAGGGTGAATGGAAAGGGGAGACCACTCAGTCCCCCCCGAACGTATAGATGGGTGCCCCGATCCCCCGGGAAACCATTGTGGGCGGGGGGAGTGTCCCGGCTGGTATGCCGGAAGCGGCGTGGCCGGAACACGCTCCTTCCCGCCCCAAAGGGGTTGTCCTAAACACCCGCCCGGAAGTCCGCGCACTGATGGGCGTGCTTGAGGCGGGGCCCCGCCCTCCCGCAGCTGGATAAATAGTGCGGGAATCCAACGAAGCTTCCTCTTGTTCCTGTGCTCTGAAGGCTGCACCACTCGTCGCTCCTGAGGCCTCAAGGGAACAAGCTGCACTTTTTTGAGAACTTGTAATCTTTGTCTTTCTCTTTCAGTTATCAAGGCGTGTTTGGAGAACGAGTCACCTTTGCAAATCAGGTCGGACGGATCGATCGAAGACATGCCTGGCAAGAAACCCGGAAAGAGCTCCGAGATGGAAAGGATGCTGCGCACGTTGGTGAACCAAGTGGCGGTGATGGACTGAAAGTTGGGTAAAGTTGACCGGCTAGATCGAGGCCTAGCGGCCATCAGGAAACAGGTGGAGGCCCAGAATACCCCCTCGGGCGGCCTAAAAAGGTCATAGGACCGGCATTGCCGAACGTCACCCCAGGGGATAAGGGAAAGAAGAGGAAGGGGAAGGCGGGTCCCGGTGAGGCCCCAGTTCCAGTAGTAACTCCACCGATTCCCGCCGTGCCAGCGGCCAGCCCGGTACCAGGACCGGATGGGGGGTTGCCTATTCCCATGGTTATCACGCCACTGGGGGATGACCAGATGCCCCCGGAATTAGCACTTCAGTTAGCAGCGATATTGCCATGGCTAAAGAAGGGTGCAGGGGGATCAGCGGCTGCGGGAGACCCGGCCGAAGAAGCCAGAATAATTATTGGGCAGTTGCGGCAGGCAAGGGATGCCGGGACGGCGAATGTACCTTCTGTTTCCCCGCAGGTTGCGAAGGTGGTTGCGGCGGACAACCAGGAGAAAACAAAGGATCCGGCTGGAAGCGCGGCAGAAGCTGGGAAGGGATCACTACCGATGGTGGGGGAGGGTGCAATACCCTCAAGGCGGGAAAGTTTAGCTCAACATGTTCCCATGGCTACAAAAGAGATGGTATGGGCACACAAGTATATAAATATGTTTTCACTGTTGACTGGTCATCGTGAATTGGAGTATGCAAAGACCCAGAAAGATTTGTGGCACCCCAGTGTATGGCGGGCCAAGATGGCGGAATTCAGGGTCCATGAGACGATGATGAACTGGATCAGGGCCTTTTCCATCTTTGTAGCGATTATTGGAGAATGAACACCAGAGGTGTTGACTGATTTGGCATGTTATCAGAGTAGAATAACGAGTTTCCATGCGAAGTATGGGGGTGATGAATGGAAAGGCTATGATATTGCCTTTAGGAAAGCGAAGGAATTTAATGCAGCCTTGACATGGGATTGTTTGGATACAGTGTCCTGGCATGCGCAGCTCTTGCCAGGTCCGGCGAGTGCTTCAGGGGCCAGCGCAAGCGGCTCAGGGGTATTCCCTCAGAGGCAGTCACAGCCCTTTCGGGCGAGCTCTGGGGGGGAGGCCCAACCTAAGTTGGGCGGGAACGGAAGCAAGCGAGTCCATTTATCAGCAGGCAGCACGCTGCAAATGGATCTTACGACTGTTGAAAGAGATTGTATTGCAATGCATGAGGTTGAACGTACAGTTCAGGGCAAAACATGTGCCGGGTGTACTGAATAATGCAGCTGATGCGCTCTCTCGTTCAAAAATGCAGGCTTTCAGGGATTGTCTACCCTCAGCGGAGCTAATGGCGGCACCTTTCCCCGAAGCACTATGGCAGATCGGTGCCCCGGACTACAAAACCTCGTGGCAGACAGTTTAGCGCCCAGGACGAGGAAAGCTTATGAAGGGGCGTTCCATTCATACTGCGCCTTTCTGGGGCCGGTAGGGGAGCATAGATGGGGGCAGTAGGAGTCCTTGCTCCAATTTTTGGTGGCGCTTCATAAGGAAGGCCGGTCGGCGGCAACCGCCAATAGGTATAAGGCCGCCGTATCATTTATTGCACTGCTCCACGGGATAAGGGACCCGACAAACTCCTTCTTAGTCAGGAAGGCTCTTCGCGGCTGGCGGCGCCTGGAGGGTCGCAGACAGGATAACAGGCACCCGATTGGGTTTGATAAATTGACCACCTTACTGGCGAAACTGACATGAGTCCCTTTCTCACTGCTCCATCAGGATTCAAGCAAGCCGGGCCAAAGACGGCTGAAATGCCAGAAACCGGTCCCCGGTAGCTTGTCTCCTTTCTGGTGAAGAATTGGCTTGGTAGTTTAGTCTGCCCTGTTCCCATGATGCACTGGGCCAGGGACAGACTGATTTGCATATAGCCAGGTTCTGAGCTGGGATGGGGCAGTGAGATAAATAACGGTGATGGATCAAGCCCTGATCTTTGGACTGGGTAAGAGTGGTCTGCTTAATTCAGACACTCTGTTCATCACCACCCCCTTTTCTGAGCCGTATCATTTATGGCACAGCTCCACGGGATAAGGGACCCGACAAACTCCTTCTTAGTCAGGAAGGCTCTTCGCGGCTGGCGGCGCCTGGAGGGTCGCAGACAGGATAACAGGCACCCGATTGGGTTTGATAAATTGACCACCTTACTGGCGAAACTGGACGAGACATGCTCCTCGCCCAGCGAGGTAATACTAATCCGAGCAGCTTTCACATTGGCATTCTATGGGGCCCTGCGGGTGAGTGAACTTGTGGCAGGGAATAAGAAAGATGTGGAAAGAGGTCTACGCAGGGATCATATCCAAGTAAGGGGGGATTCTCTGCTGATCTCGATAGCCAGGTCAAAAACAGACCAGGAGGCCCTGGGGAATAGTGTGGTGTTGCAGCACGCTCTAGGGAATCCCGGTTGTCCAGTGAGGCATGTAGAGGCCTACCTGAAACAAAGGTCGACAACATGGGGGGGGCCTTGCTTAGACATATGGACGGCACCCCTTTGACGAGATTTCAATTTCAGAGGGTGCTGGCAATTACGATTGCCGCAGCGGGCTTGAACCCGTGTGATTTTGGGACCCATTCATTCAGAATAGGGGCCGCTACAGAGGCTACGGCTCCGCGTCTGCAGGCGGACGAGGTGAAACAATTAGGCCGTTGGTCCTCGAATTGTTTCAAGAGATATGTGCGACTGCACATGTTGTAAAGGCTGATAAAAATGCACTCACGCTTGTTGTCTTTTGTTTGGATTACAGTTTCGCGAGCCTGTGACGCGGGGCGAAAATTGGGATCGGCCCAGCATCAGCTGACCGGCGGGAAAGGATCACCGAATGGAGAGCAAGTGGTCTGGGTCGTGGGCCACTCATACGTGAGGCGTGCCGGGGACATATTCAAAGCAGGTGATGCGATCCACACATCTGAGGAATATGGGTTCAGAGTGACCTTCCATGGGAAGGGCGGCCTCTGTATTGACCGATTGCAAGATTTTGTGGAGGAACTCTTAGGGCGGCACAGGTCACCGCCATCTGTAGTCATAGTGCACATAGGGGGCAATGACTTGGTGAGACTGGGAAGACGGGTGTTAGTTGAGTGCATACTGTCGGTAGTTAGCTGGTTAGCCAAAAGACTCCCGGGATGTACGATAGCCTGGTCCCACATTTTTCCCAGGAGAATATGGCGGGGGGGTTTGTCTATGACAGCGTTGAACCACTCGGTAAAGAGGGTCAACAACAAAATAGAGAAACTGTTTCGCTCAGCTCATCTCCAAAGCATTTTGCATGGGTGTATCAGGGGCGATCACTGTTATGTGAATGATGGGGTACATCTGTCCAGGGCTGGGAATGACTTACTGATAGGAGACTTCGTAGCTTGGCTAGTGGGTTTGAGGAGACATGACCTGTAGGAGGTGTGGGGGGGCCAGATAGTCGGTCAACTATCTGGCCTGTGGCGGTAAGGTCATGATCGGTGAGCAGTGATTTCAAGGTCCCTAGGGGGGGCGCCACCCATTATGGATGGGAGCACCCGGGGGGAGGCGGCCATTGGCCCCTCCCACGGGGAGCGGCACCCACTACGGATGGGTTGCCCAGGGGGAGACGGCCATAGGCCCCTCCCAGGGGGAGATGGCTATATGCCCCTCCCACGAATTTCCCGGGGGCCGGATATCCGCTCCGGCGGAAGAGAGTGTGGGGAAGGGGGGAGTCCACGCTGTCCTTCTTACGGATACCTCGCACACGAACTCAGACAACCTTAAGATGGCGTCGAGTGAAAGGGGGCCCCCACGACAAGGGAAGTTACAGTTGGCTGCGAGGGTAAAAGTCCTCTGCGCATGCGCCACTCACACCGTGAGGGCGGGAACTTGGTGGTAGGGATCTGACACCGGTTAAGACCTTGCCGTTGGCCCTTAACCCCATGGCTGCTAGGCGTTTTCCCGTCCTGCGCTGCAGATGATTGTATGCCATTATTTCATGACGAGCTGGCCTTGTCATCCGCGCACGGCAGGTAAGCGCCATGACGAGCCCAGCTCGTCATTAGCCTCGAAGGGGTTAATGTTAGGTTGTACAAATTCAAAAATGTAATGTATTTATCAGGATGCTAGACTCGGCTAGGAAACCTTTGTATTAGAGATTTGTTAAGGTTAGCCTGGAAAACCTGTCTTCATCAAGATGTCATTAAAGTCGAATTTGTACATGATTCATGAAACGTTTTAATTTAAAGTTTTAAATTTTGTTTCATATTTTAATAAATACGGCCGGTGGGGTCGTGAGGCCCCCCCGCCTTCCAAAAGTTAAAATCTGTGTATGTCTCCTCCTATGGGGAAGTGGTGTTGAGAGGGGTGGCGGGCATCCCAGCCCATACTCCCAAAGCTTTACACCCCAGAAACGGCATGTTCTCTTAAACTAAAACAAGGTGAACTAATACACGTTTTTGCAGGAAGTCAAATGCGCAAAGGCCAACGGCGCACAGACATCCACACGCCAGTCTTTCTAGAAAATAAATGGGAATTTTGCTGAGGATTTACTCTTCCCAAGTTGTACCACAGTAGCAATTTGTCAATAATTGCCACCTGCCTCTGGTTGAATTGCATCAAGAGGCATTGTGTACACAGTAGCATGGCATGGAGGCCACACGTTTTGGTACACTCAAGAATAATTGCCCCTTTGACTGCGGTTGGGCTAATAAATACAGCAATTGTTAGAGTTAAATGGGTCATTCACAAGGCTCTGAGCCCTGCTGCTGCATCACCTGTAGAAGCTAAGCTCCCGCCTACACAAATTAAAAGGGATCATCTGGTTTACCTCAGTGCACAGAGGATCTACACAGAAAAGGAGACAGCAGTGTGGCTGGAACGCCGTCAATTAACCTTCATGCACTGAAAAGCGAAATATAAATCCTTTCAGAGAGAAAGAGGAGAACGCAGCACTTCAGAAACATGTGAAGTTAAGAAGCCCAGACAAAACGTGCATTTCTTTTAAAACGATGCCACCAGGTTCAAGCTTTATGTTGCTTCCTGTATGGATAGCCCTGCATGACACTACAATAACAATCCCTCAACTCATGTTCACACATCACTTTTCAGGGCTTCCCATCCAAAGTCTATAAAAAATTCATTCCGGGTGACAGCCATCTTGTTTGCGTTTCCTCGGTGGCAGGAAATGTCTCCGCGCTTGAAGGTGTGAAAGCAATTACTTTTTTTCCATTTAATTCCCTTCAAACATATGATTTTGTCGAGAGGAAGGAAACCCCAACACTTTTTTTTTTAACACTTTTTTTTTTTTGTAATTGCAATGGCAAGCTGCGGCAGACCTTTGCTCTCAACATCTCTGCTGCAACAAGCTGTTTTTGAGGAACACACGGGGGTGCGAACCTCGTGGGTTTCGTCAAGGCGAGCCGGGCCTCGAATTTCCCATTAAGCCTGCTGCAGTATTAATTATATGAGCCGGGAATCGGAGTGAAAATGCCTTTGGAAGTGTGAACCTGAGGGTCAGCGATGAAATAAATGAAATGGAGGCCGCCTGCTTCCTCTCGGGAAACACATATGTATTTTTAATTAGAATTTATAGAACATGCCATCAAATGTTTGCAGTACCCCATTGATTTGCCTGCATCCATGGGGTTCCAGCAGGCTGAGAACAGTCTATTCAGAGACCGCTGTGCGAGCCAGAGATTTCCTGTGCAGTGTTTTCCTGGTGTGAACCTAAACTCAGTAAAAAATAGATAAAACTGGCATTCAAATGAAGAATTGTGGGGCATATTACCAAGGGGGTTTATCTCCGCTTTTTTGGCTTTAAAAGCCAAGAAAGCGGAGATAAAATTATCTCCCTATTACCTAGCTGTCGCTAACACCAGTTAGCGACAGCTAGTAGGAGATAGCGACCATCCTGGGCCCCGCTTTGCATGTCAGTGATATATATCACTAATGATATGCAAAGTGGGCGTGCCAAGATGTTAGCGACTGAAAACAGTCGCTAACATCGCTATCTCCTATTACCAACTTTTGGAGATATTCGCGCTAAGGGCGAATATCTCCAAAAGCTAACACCTGCCCTGAGCAGTTCTTAGCCATGTTATCCAATGGGAGGTGGATAACATGGCTAAGAGCATTAGCTCGGTAATGCATGAATATCGCTGACTTTTCAGCGATATTCATGCATTGCGGCGATTTTTATCGCATTTGCAATAAACCTTGGTAATTTGCGGTAAAAATCGCCGCAGCTTAGCGGTAAATTTTTGTCTCTAGCCAAGCAATAGCGAAAATTATCGCTATATTTTTAAAAGTCTACTAAATAATGGACATTGTCGGCTGAACTGCTTATATAATGTTTATCACTCTACTAGGTTAAACTAAATTCAAATGATCTCGGATCAGAATTGTATACAAATCTATTTTCATCTTGGCAGATTTAAAAAACGCAAGGAAAAAGTGTTTTTGAGACAAAAATAAGTAGGCCAATATTTAGGACGCTTTAGGATGGGCATTTCTCTGTTGCTAAGGAACGCGACGTGACCCAGACAAGTTCAAAAAGAAGCATTGCTCCAATTTTTTTTAACGCAGAAGTATTTTTGGACCAAAAGTTGGTGCGATTGCAGAACTGAATGGTTTTGATTCATGGTCCAAGTCCGTAGTCACTCAGACAAAGTGGGTGTAACGAGTTAGGAACAACACAACACAAATCCCTGCAATTCGGTGCTATCCAGTAAAAATGTTATGCCATACGCTGCTGTATGACCTTAGTACTGTAGTGCTAAACGGTGCTTTTCATTGTGCTAAGACTTACAGCCAGATTCATGAAGCTTAATTGCGCTCGCAAAGGGCCAGATTCTGAGAATATGGCCCTTTGCGAGGGCAATTTTTGCATTTGGGATTCATCATCCCAAATGCAAAAATCGGTAAATGCGATTTCGCTAAATTGCGAAGAATTACATTTAAGGAATCCCTATTTGAGATTCCTTAAATGCAATTCATTAACCATTTATAAATTGCGAATTCGCAATTTCGGGCCGCTATTTACCGCGAGGTCAAACCTCGTGGTAAATAGCGAAAACTTAGAAAAATGCTTTTAAATGCATTTTTCTAAGTTGCATGTTGCACACACACATGTCCTTTGGACATGTGTGTGCGCAACACCAATGCAGATTACATTTCAGGGGTGCTACAGGGTGTCCTTTGGACACCCCTAGCACCCTTGAAATCGCATCCTTATTTGCGATTAGCAAATTGCTAATCGCAAATAAGGAATAACTCCCCATTCATTCCTATGGGCCTTTGGCAGTTAGGGCCTAATTACAACTTTGGCGATGAGTGAGGGGGCTGCCATGCCACCGCCTGCTCCCACAATGTCAAAGTTGACTGCCACCTACCTGCCAGTTTATGCGTTTCCCCGTGGTCTGGCAGACGGTGCTTTGGTGAGCTTGCAGTGGTGCAGTTCTAGGGCCCATATGTGAGCCTTAGAACTGCAGGGCCGAGGGAGTGCCAGAGCCCATTCCTGCACGGACTGGAATGCACAGAGGTACATGCACATAGGGGGAAGAACATGTGCACCCTGCGTGCACCCAATGCACAGGGGCAATAGGGGACCCTGTAGGGCCCCATTACTTTCCTGACACCGCACCTTTCATGGCAGGCTCACCGTCATGAAAAGTGTGGAGGTTTGGAAAGTTGTAATATGCTCGGCCATGCCGCAGTGGCTACATCAGCATTTTGAGACACCGAACTTCTGTACTTTTATAATTTAGTGTGCAACAGGCTTTTATTTACCTTGGTATAGCGTGTGGTTCTCAACACACACTTTTGGAGGGGTTATATGGCTTCTCCCCTCACCTGTCTGCACCTATTGTTTTTAAATATGCGCATAAACACCTTTTTGCGCTTTAACCAATAACAGTGCGCCCAGTTTTTCCCTCATTCTAAAAACCCTGTTCTGAATTGAATTCTTTAGCTAAAAGAGGGGGGCAGCCGCCGCGCATCAAACAATATTAGGGATAGGCATTCCCATCCTTTCCTTTGAAGTATGAATAGAGACAAAGCTGCAGAGGGACTTTTTGACAACCTCGCAAAGGGTATGTCCACGCATAGAGCAACAACTAGTGGAACCCCTAGTGTCACCAAAAAAGAAGGTCTAAGGGACAAATTCAAAAGGCTAGAAAAACTTAAGAAGCAAGAAAATTCAAAGTGGTGGGACTGCACCACTTTGAAACAATACGCAAGATTAAGACGCATACCCAGAGGCCTAAGGGCACACATCTTCCCCACTTACGATGATCTAGACACTGATCTCTTAGGTAAATGGGAAGAAGCACTGACTAACAATTCCAACATCCTCATGGACATTCTCATTGAGAGCTCCGATTGTAAGGTCACCAAATTTCAAGCTGAAATTGCCATTCTAGAACAGGAGATAAAAGACTTGAATCTTCCTGAATCTACTGTCAAAAACTACACGATATTGGATAAAATCCTACTTAAACATCAAAATGAGATAAAAAACCGTAAAGCCAGACAGTTAAAGAGAGATGAGTCTGACTATACTGAGGGTAAGATATTCACATACGCCAAGAAATATGATTACATGATACATAAACCCTCACAGAAAGGAAAAGGTAAACCTAATGAGTCCGAAGCCAGCTCGATATCTTCGAGCAACACATCACTAAGCACAGTTAGTATCAGTGAGGACGACACTAACAGAATAGATACGAATCAGAAGGGGCAATCGCATCCAAGATCCAAAACCCACAGGGGCAGGAGGGGGAAGCGCAGAAGATTACAGAAGGAAACTCAGATCAGGGAACATCCAGAAATAACAGATACGCAAGAGGGGGAAGTACAGGTCATCAACTTATCATCTAAAACTTTGACCCCCAATATAATCTCCCTTCTGAGCAAAGGTCTGAATTTTAACCCCTTCGCTAATACTGACATTTGTTGACTAAAGATTGATTTGTTCAAGTTTATACGTAGTCTAAAACTGAAGAAGCATTTCTCAAATTGCAATATGTCTAATAAAGCATCTACAAATATCCGAACTCAGTTTGAACCTAGTGTCTGAACTATCAATGACATACAAGCCACACAACTCCTACTCTCTTTAACAAATCAAGAACAAACTCCATATGATATGGAAAGGTTATTAGAGGAACTCAACATTGAATCGGACTTCAGCATCGTAAGTGGGCTGAAGTTCAAATCCAAATGGATCCCTACCTTACCAGGGGGCAACTCTATTGACAATTTCCATAAACGAGTACTGGAAGACATAGAAAAACTAGATAACAAAAGAGACTTACAAACTTTTAGGTACAAAGACAATTTAACAACAGCACTAAACACCCTTATCAAAGACCATGACATCATCATCAGGGAAGCAGATAAGGGGAGTAATGTTGTGATCATAGACAAGAAAGATTACCAAGATGAAATCTTAGGTCAACTACAAGACACTACATGCAATGAGTGCCTTGATCACAACCCCATAGCATCTCTCACCACTGTCATTAATACATTTCTGGCAACCTGGAAAGAAGATGGTCTGATCAATGAAGATGAATACCTTTACTTGAAGGTATTCAAACCATCTTACCCTTGGCTTTACACCTTGCCTAAGGTACACAAACACCTTCCCTTCCCTCCTGGCAGGCCCATTATATTGGGTATAGGCGGACCAACAGAGAGACTGGCAGAGTGCGTAGATCTATTCTTAGGGCCCCTGGTACGGAACTTACCATCGTTTATACAAGACACAAAACATATATTAAGTATACTTTCTGATCTACAGTGGCAAACAGGCAACATTCATGTAACCATGGATGTGGTAGCACTGTATACCAGTATCAAACCGGAACTAGGAATGGAAGTAGTAACAAAAATGCTACAGAACCGACCAGCCACCATGTGGCAACACACAAACATGCTGGTTTCCATGATGGAACTCATTTTGAAGAACAATGTCTTCATGTTTAATAACTCATGGTACAGGCAAACGAAAGGTGTCGCCATGGGTTCTAAATTTTCCCCTTCCTTTGCCAATTTGTTTATGGGCGCACTGGAAAAGGACCTAATTTGGGGATCCAAAGGTGCAAATTTTGTTGATTCTATTGTATTTTGGGGAAGATACATAGATGATTGTCTTTTAATTTGGTCTGGCACTCAGGAACATTTGATGGAATTTCATAAGCATTTAAACCACAACACCTGGGATATGAGTTTCACCATTGAATCCAGCAGAGACAGAGTAGAATTCCTAGACTTGGAAATCTATGTACTAAATGATAACCTACACAGCAGACTTTTTAGAAAAAGTACTGCCTGTAATGCGATCTTACACGCTAGCAGTGCTCATCCACCCCATCAAATCAACACTATTCCATATGGTGAATTTTTAAGAGCCCGCAGAAATTGTAGTGATGACATAGACTTTAATGAAAATCTGAGGGAAATGCGGGTGCATTTAAAAAAAAGAGGCTATACAGACGATCTACTTAACAGAGCAACCAACAGGGTCAAGAAAATCAAAAGAGTTGACACACTTAAGAAACAAGCAGACAGAAAGAACAACTCTTCAGTAATTCGAATGATAACTGACTTTAATAGTCAACACCAATCAATCCGTAGAAGTTTTGCTAAACACTGAAACATTCTTAGAGCAGATAAGGCCATCCAAGAACACATAGGAGAACACCCACAAATCGCTTTCAGGCGGGGTAGGACCCTCAAAAATAGACTCAGTCCCACTATTCCCCGAGGCCCCACAACAAATACCTGGTTGACGACATGCAACATAGGTTTCTTTAAATGTGGTTTTTGTTCCATGTGCCATTGGGCTAAGCACAAGACACTTGACTTTAGTGACACTAAAGGTGAAAGATATATTATCAGAACTAATATCAATTGCACAACACGTTTTGTAGTCTATGTCATTTAGTGTGTCTGTAAGAAATTCTACGTGGGCAGCACTATCCGCCCACTCAAGGAAAGAATAGCAGAGCACATAAGAGCAATCCACAAACAGGATCCCAAATATCCGGTAGCACTACATGCGGCTGCATGTTATGATCAAAGTATGGATAAACAAATCTCTTTCTTTGGGATTGACACTGTACCTCCGGGGATACGGGGCGGGAACAGAGAATTGATGCTAAGAAGCCTGGAAGCGATGTGGATTCTCCGCCTTCGTACGGTGGAACATGGACTAAATTTTGACCAGGAGATGCAATACTTCTTAGGGGATTGATACAACACATCTCCTTTTTTTCCCTCAGGAATGTAAACAATGCAACTGTATCCGTGCACCCTTGGCTAGATTGTATATGTAACTGGATGCCAAATGTCCTAATTCACAATTGTCATCCTTTGTGATTGCAAATTTTTCTGAAAAGAACTATCGGTAAATAATCTTTCAGTTTAAACTCCAATTTTGAAACTGAAACCAATTTCCACCCTTTCGTAAAAAATGTGCTCTTAATGAGACATACATGAGGTAATGTTTGTACAACCACCAAGAGTGGCTTCATAAGAATGACATTTATGAGGTAATGTTTGCTTACTACCTAAATGATCTGTACAATGGTAAAGCATCCTCATAATGTGACCGACAATATGCTATCAAGATGCCATTTCAAGAAAATGTATTGCTGAATTGTTTACAACTCACACCTAAAATGATTGGAAATAATTGTTATATACATAGAAACTGTGATTTGAGATACAACTTGTAAATTGAGCTAAATTGATAACGGGTGTGTCTAATATTGCAGATCTGAAGCATGAACCTTTTGCTCTCTGCATGTTATGTGCATCACGCGCAACACGTGAACCTACTCTCTGTGCATGAAACGGTATTCTTCTATAACGGGTTTTCTTCTCCTTTTTCTTAAACTTTCCTCACTGTCAATACTCCCATAATGGTATCCGCCATAATGGTTAGGATATCTACACACATCGCTGGTATGATGGACTCTCTAGTCACATCAATCCGGGACATTTTCGTCCTATTTAGTCACTTCCGGGTCACTGAACTTGTGTCCGCACCCGGAACCATTCTACAGGAACACTCGTCCTGTCGGCTTCCCCATACACCGGGTAAGAGAAGATCCGATATATTTATATATATTTAGATACAACTTAGGTTTACACTGCAACATAATAATTGGCAGAACCGTTTTTAAGCTGTACCTAGTAGAGAGTTATGAGAGTCATGCCGATCAAACCGTTGAATACTTATTTGCATCACAATGACAATTGAGAGCGTCTGATCTTATGCTCTCGTCTCTTTCTTTTTCCCCCTTTTTATTCCCTCTCTCTGTCACTACACCTACGCATTTAGGGCATCTAACGTTCGGGAGCTTCCGCACTCCCCGTGATTTGAAAAGTGGACGCCAATACCATTCGAAACAACTCACCGCAGAAGAATATCACCGCACAAACACTCGTTTTTAAAGGTGAGATGCTGATCGACTATTCTTAGATAGGGTAAATCCGATCAGTCATACATAACAAATTGTATTCAATCTGTTACAGTCCCTTAATTCTCTATCTCTATGTATTTTTTCTGCATCTCCTTATTCTCAATGGGCATGAACAATCCTAGAACTGTATCGACGACGATTTGGACCCATCTGGTCTCGAGCGGGGCCGGGTCGGAATTATCACCGGCAAAGCGGTGAGATTTCTTGTAATAACTAAACTCACCTTATCGAATTTCTGATAACTACCACTCACTTAACTCTACTTAATATTGAATATTCAGAAATGATTCTTAAATCGTGTCCCACTCTCCTTTTCCGCCTCCCCCCTGTTTTTTCTTCTTTTTTGGTAATTATATAGACCTGCGGTCCGCCACCCATTAATTTCAGGTAGAACGCACGCCCTCCTTTATACTAAAGGATGCTGAACAGAACTAGTAATAAAATCCACGAACATCCTCAACTCCTTTATTATTTCCTTTTCGCCCCTTCTCAAGAATGATCTTGTTACCAAACACGTCTTCACCATTTTCCACCTTTTTCCTTTTGCATCACTTAAACACGACGTTTCACTAAATTTAAACCAATGTTATACCATGTCACTTTCGAATTCACTATCGATCCACAGTCCTGCTTGCCTTTCTACCTTTCTCTACCTACACGGGCATGTGGATACGGTGTCGTGTTCATCCACTATAGTTTGTTTGCTCATTTTCACGACCTTCACATTTTTCCTGGAACTTTCACAGAATGAGTTCACCAAAGTAATTATCTTGTACATTATGTTACTGTCATGCACTCCATCTGTTTTATCTTGTATCCTCCCCAGCCCTGAGGAGTCGCGGAATTACTGTATTCCATTGCGACGAAACACGTGTCGGCTGGCCATTTAAACACAATAAAAGAGGATCCGAATCTCACAGACATTGGTGTTTTCTCTGACGGCGGAAACTTGAACTTTAAAGTGTCCATTGAGACACCGAACTTCTGTCCTTTTATAATTTAGTGTGCAACAGGCTTTTCTTTACATCAGCATTTTGTTGCCCCAGACCACCATGCCACCCTGAGGGCTCACAGATCCCCGGCATTGGCAGTGGTGCCATGGCGGTCGGATCGCTTGTGTGGCAGTAGCCGCACTACCATCACTACACCACTGTGAGCTTGACAGTTCACGGCCCGCCAAACTCATAATCGGCCCTTCATTTTTGTACAAGTGTCATCGTCAGTGTGCTACATGTGATAAATGCAGCAATATTCTACTTATTTTGTGCAGTGTTGCTCTGAGCCCGCCTGGGCCTTCCTAGGCTGTCCTTTCATTGTCCCAGTTCTGATGAAGACCCGCACTGACTTCGCAGTAGTACAGACTCTGGGTTGAAACGTAGACATACTAATTCTTGGACCAGTTGAAGGATTCTGCGATGAGACTCATTTATTCAGTCCGCAGACTTACCTGAAATATTCGCATTTATATGTATATATTATGCACCATCACTAAACCACTGAGCACCAAATGTCACCTTGTCACATGCTACATTTCACTATGTGTCTTTTGACAGCCTTGCAAATGTAAATTGGGTATTTATGAATGATGCAATTTATAAAAGCTCTTAGCAATACCTCACATGGTTCTATGTTTGTGTTTATTATGATTGGTTGGTCTTTCTATGGATAATCTCTTGATTGGTTCAAATTGCTTGAAGGAATACTTACCCGACAGAACCAATTGTATTTTTGTATATGACTGCCCAGGTTCTGAGGGATACTGGGTTACCCCATTGTTACTAAACTTGGACACTGGCCCCTCAGCACTCGACATCCTTTGTGGGACTGCTCACATCTGGCTCCTGGTTGTCCTCGACATCTCCTGGTCATCATGGCTTCAGAGTCAAGCATCCCTTCTTCTCACCTGAAGCACCCGACATTGGTGGGCATTTGTCTACCGAGCCCCTGGTCACTCTGAAGTGACCCAGATTCTGTCCCCTCTGCTTTCAGGTTTGTTCCTCCTAGAATCCAGGCTTAGATTCTACCGGACCCTTTTCACCTTCACAGCAGCAGTATTTCTTCACAACCTTCCATTGTAAATGACAGAGGTTTCCGACACCACTTCAGACCTGTGCACCGGCTCCCCTGGTATAGGTATCTCGAATACTACAGTATCCACGGGTGGGGTGGCTTTCTAACCTCTTAAGTTCCAAAGGGTTTGCTCGCAGTCCTCCCAGAAGGGTTCTTAAACTTTAACTTTGCAACCACGTCTTTCCCATAGTGTTGTACGGTGCACGCAGTCGTGTTTTCTCACTGCACCTGTCCTCCGTAGGCTCCCTGTGTCATCACCTTGGGTGGTTCCTTGGGGTCCAAACGATTCTACGATTCAGAAAAGGGGGTGGTGATGAACAGAGTGTCTGAATTAAGCAGACCACTCTTACCCAGTCCAAAGATCAGGGCTTGATCCATCACCGTTATTTATCTCACTGCACCATCCCAGTTCAGAACCTGGCTATATGCAAATCAGTCTGTCCCTGGCCCAGTGCATCATGGGAACAGGGCAGACTAAACTACCAAACCAATTCTTCACCAGAAAGGAGACAAGCTACCGGGGACCGGTTTCTGGCATTTCAGCCGGCTTCGGCCCGGCTTGCTTGAATCCTGACGGTGCCGTGAGAAAGTGACTCATGTCTGAGTATACCCTGCCACACCTATAGTGGCCAAAAACGATTCAGAAAAGGGGGTGGTGATGAACAGAGTGTCTGAATTAAGCAGACCACTCTTACCCAGTCCAAAGATCAGGGCTTGATCCATCACCGTTATTTATCTCACTGCACCATCCCAGTTCAGAACCTTGCTATATGCAAATCAGTCTGTCCCTGGCCCAGTGCATCATGGGAACAGGGCAGACTAAACTACCAAACCAATTCTTCACCAGAAAGGAGACAAGCTACCGGGGACCGGTTTCTGGCATTTCAGCCGTCTTCGGTCCGGCTTGCTTGAATCCTGATGGTGCAGTGAGAAAGTGACTCATGTCTGAGTATACCCTGCCACACCTATAGTGGCCAAAAACGATTCAGAAAAGGGGGTGGTGATGAACAGAGTGTCTGAATTAAGCAGACCACTCTTACCCAGTCCAAAGATCAGGGCTTGATCCATCACCGTTATTTATCTCACTGCACCATCCCAGTTCAGAACCTTGCTATATGCAAATCAGTCTGTCCCTGGCCCAGTGCATCATGGGAACAGGGCAGACTAAACTACCAAGCCAATTCTTCACCAGAAAGGAGACAAGCTACCGGGGACCGGTTTCTGGCATTTCAGCCGTCTTCGGCCTGGCTTGCTTGAATCCTGATGGTGTAGTGAGAAAGGGACTCATGTCTGAGTATACCCTGCCACACCTATAGTGGCCAAAAACGATTCAGAAAAGGGGGTGGTGATGAACAGAGTGTCTGAATTAAGCAGACCACTCTTACCCAGTCCAAAGATCAGGGCTTGATCCATCACCGTTATTTATCTCACTGCACCATCCCAGTTCAGAACCTGGCTATATGCAAATCAGTCTGTCCCTGGCCCAGTGCATCATGGGAACAGGGCAGACTAAACTACCAAGCCAATTGTTCACCAGAAAGGAGACAAGCTACCGGGGACCGGTTTCTGGCATTTCAGCCATCTTCGGCCCGGCTTGCTTGAATCCTGATGGTGCAGTGAGAAAGGGACTCATGTCTGAGTATACCCTGCCACACCTATAGTGGCCAAAAACGATTCAGAAAAGGGGGTGGTGATGAACAGAGTGTCTGAATTAAGCAGACCACTCTTACCCAGTCCAAAGATCAGGGCTTGATCCATCACCGTTATTTATCTCACTGCACCATCCCAGTTCAGAACCTGGCTATATGCAAATCAGTCTGTCCCTGGCCCAGTGCATCATGGGAACAGGGCAGACTAAACTACCAAACCAATTCTTCACCAGAAAGGAGACAAGCTACCGGGGACCGGTTTCTGGCATTTCAGCCGTCTTCGGTCCGGCTTGCTTGAATCCTGATGGTGCAGTGAGAAAGTGACTCATGTCTGAGTATACCCTGCCACACCTATAGTGGCCAAAAACGATTCAGAAAAGGGGGTGGTGATGAACAGAGTGTCTGAATTAAGCAGACCACTCTTACCCAGTCCAAAGATCAGGGCTTGATCCATCACCGTTATTTATCTCACTGCACCATCCCAGTTCAGAACCTTGCTATATGCAAATCAGTCTGTCCCTGGCCCAGTGCATCATGGGAACAGGGCAGACTAAACTACCAAGCCAATTCTTCACCAGAAAGGAGACAAGCTACCGGGGACCGGTTTCTGGCATTTCAGCCGTCTTCGGCCCGGCTTGCTTGAATCCTGATGGTGTAGTGAGAAAGGGACTCATGTCTGAGTATACCCTGCCACACCTATAGTGGCCAAAAACGATTCAGAAAAGGGGGTGGTGATGAACAGAGTGTCTGAATTAAGCAGACCACTCTTACCCAGTCCAAAGATCAGGGCTTGATCCATCACCGTTATTTATCTCACTGCACCATCCCAGTTCAGAACCTGGCTATATGCAAATCAGTCTGTCCCTGGCCCAGTGCACCATGGGAACAGGGCAGACTAAACTACCAAACCAATTCTTCACCAGAAAGGAGACAAGCTACCGGGGACCGGTTTCTGGCATTTCAGCCGTCTTCGGTCCGGCTTGCTTGAATCCTGATGGTGCAGTGAGAAAGTGACTCATGTCTGAGTATACCCTGCCACACCTATAGTGGCCAAAAACGATTCAGAAAAGGGGGTGGTGATGAACAGAGTGTCTGAATTAAGCAGACCACTCTTATCCAGTCCAAAGATCAGGGCTTGATCCATCACCGTTATTTATCTCACTGCACCATCCCAGTTCAGAACCTGGCTATATGCAAATGAGTCTGTCCCTGGCCCAGTGCATCATGGGAACAGGGCAGACTAAACTACCAAGCCAATTCTTCACCAGAAAGGAGACAAGCTACCGGGGACCGGTTTCTGGCATTTCAGCCGTCTTCGGCCCGGCTTGCTTGAATCCTGATGGTGCAGTGAGAAAGGGACTCATGTCTGAGTATACCCTGCCACACCTATAGTGGCCAAAAACGATTCAGAAAAGGGGGTGGTGATGAACAGAGTGTCTGAATTAAGCAGACCACTCTTACCCAGTCCAAAGATCAGGGCTTGATCCATCACCGTTATTTATCTCACTGCACCATCCCAGTTCAGAACCTGGCTATATGCAAATCAGTATGTCCCTGGCCCAGTGCATCATGGGAACAGGGCAGACTAAACTACCAAGCAAGCCGGGCCGCAGCCGGCTGAAATGCCAGAATCCGGTCCCCGGAAGCTTGTTTCCTTCCCAGTATAAGAATTGGCTTGGTAGTTTGGTTTGCCCTGTTCCCATCATGCACTGGGACAGGAACAGACTAATTTGCATGTAGCCAGGTTCTGAGCTGGGATGGTGCAGTGAGCTAAAAACCCCCTTTTCTGAAATGATTCTACGTGCACTAGGCACTGTCTCTAGTCAAGTCTCTAGTCAAGTCATGATTGTTACACCACTATTTTAGTATATGGTTTGTTCTCCCCCCGGAGCCCACTGTGTATTGCGCTACTTACAACTGTTCTATTGATCTCGTATTGTGTGCTTTGTGTTCTATCATCTTGTAGAGGATAGTAGAGCGTGTTTTATTCAATACATATTTTTATATAACTACTGTGTGGTTCTCGTTAATTTAGTAATTCAGGAGGTGATATTCTGGTAAATCAAGCTGCTTCATAGGAAAATTTGGACCCGATGGGTGACATATCGTGGAATACTACCCCCTGCCACCCACAGACCCCTTATAAATGACCCCATATTCCCAATGCTCATCGACCGGACTATCACACACTCTATTGTTGTGTGGCATTTTAGGTTCCGAGGGAATTTTCGCAATTCATGCCCTTACAAAGATACAATTCATATTGACCTAATATAGGCATAGAAATCAAGCCCTTACTTAGACATAGCCCATGCAGACCAAATACCGGCATGGCTACTTCCACCCGTACCAAACATTACAACGATTTCTTGGAAAATCGGCTTAAGCAGTTAGTGAACTTCCCCTTGCTCGAATATTGATTTGTCCAAGAACTCATGTACTTTGCAAAGAACAGCTATTCCTCAGGGGTTCTTTCCTGATGTTATTATGCCAGACTTTACGTCAAACTATGGCATTCCTAGACACCTTCAAGGTATAAATATACCTTCACTTGCTCTAGCAAGACACGGTGGTTCTGGGCAGTTCGTCTATCTACTTGCCCGACGCAGCTCGCTACTGCAAGTGCCAAAGGAAGCCAACCCTCCAGCTGACGCACTGATCAAGAAGCTGTCTCTTCTCCTGCCAAGAATCCAGCTCCAGTGTTTCCAAGCTCCCCTTGCGGGGTGTTGGGAAATCGAGTCCCGAGACTGAGATACCAGACCTCCTTCATTCTAACCAAGGTATGGAGCTGATTAGAACCTAGGAGAAATCTTGGATAGATTCTTGGCAAAAAACTAAAAACCTATGCTACACACAACTTACTTCTTCCCTCGTACTAGACCTAGGTTAGGTACAATGGGGTAGGCGTATTTTAGAAGCACCAGTTGAGTATTTTAGTCTATGTATTTATGTAAGTATTTTTGTATGGCTCAGAAACCATACAATGCTCTTACAGTATTATTTTATAATATTGTTCTCGCTGTACGCATTATACTTTGCAGTCAGAATAATGATTATAGCCATTCACTTCTCTTGTATGAGAAAGAAGATTGTTCAATGAACCCTTTTATTGAAAACGCCAGTCTCTCTATTTCTCTGCACCTCTGTAGAAATGAAGCATGCACCATTCACTGAGTGAAATACTTATCTATTGTTTCCACGACTCTAGAGATATATTTCTTATTCTTGGGAAACAAAGTTGTCATGTTTATGCGGTTGTCAGAAACTAATCCCTTCTTGTGAATTCGAGAAAGTTTCTAGTGACCTCTGAGCTAGCTGGCACTCACTATTAAGTTTAATATATTTGATAGAGACCTAGTCGACCTCAGTCCTACGTCTACTCTATAGGATATAATATTCCAATGTGCAGAGCCTATTGGGAATATAGGAACTGCTCTACATGGTGCCCAACGTTTGGTAAGGCACTAATTAAACGCTAGATACTAAAGTAACTCAGTCGTGCTTTTCTCAGAGACCCCTTTTTTCCCGTAAAATACTCCAATAGACGGCTGGAGTGGGTAAAAGGATAAAATATCCGCCATAGCTGAGGAGGACGAAAAAACTCTTATGTATTATCTTTTTGATACAGTGTTCCAAAATATTGTGCACCTTATCTTTGTTTCGTTGAAACTTGCTCTGCAAACTTTCAGTCAACAAAATGCCAGATTGCGACACCGAGAAGGGTGGAGCTACAGACAGGACCTGACCTGGACCTTGGTCTGAGACGGTCGCTCCACTCTCCGCGCGGCTCCCCCTGAGTGCGCCCGGCCTCCCTGCCTGCCTCCACGTGTTCGCCGCTGCCCCCGTGGCATAGGTCTCGTCTTTTTTGTGTACCCTGCATGCATCTTGCCTGTTTTTTGCGTTCTTTTGTGCCCTGTAACTGCCTGTTTTTGCGTTCTTTTGTGCCCTGTAACTGTTCCCTCGGGACCGCTTTCCCACCTCAGACGCCTCCCCGCTCCCTGCCGCTGCTCCCCTGCGGCCCACCCCCCTTTTCCCTTCTGTACCCTCACCCCCTTCCCTGCGCCACCCCGCTCCCGCCTCCCAGCTGCTCCTCCCACCCTCTTCGCCATTTATGGCGGGGACCGTGCGTACGTGCAGCGGTCACATGCAGCGGGCGCGCCGATTGTGCGCCAAAGGCGCGCCAAAGGCAAGCCCGTCTGCGGCTGTCCGCGCCTGGACCGCGCCCAGCGCCAGGACCCCTGGCCCTCAACGATGCCAACGCACCCGACGAACCTACGACGCCGCCACCCTCCACGCACTGAACGCCAACCGGAACCCCGCCTGCTACCGAGCCACCCCGAAACGCGCCCACGGACCCTTCACCTGCCAAGCCTGCAAATTCACCTGCCTCCGAACCTGCACTGCACCCGCCAAGCCAAGCTCCAGCAACAACCACCTCAAGTGCATCCTGCTCAACACCTGCTCCGTCCACAGGCATGTCGTCGAACTCTGGAACCTCCTCGACATAACATCACCAGACGTCGCCTTCCTCACAGAAACATGGATGAACGCCTCCTCAGCCCCCGACATTGCCATAGCCATCCCGGAGGGCTACAAGATCACCCAGAGGGACCGCGTCAACCAAACCGGAGGAGGCATCGCCATCGTCCACAGAAACACCATCCGCATCACGACCAACTCCGACGACACCCTCACCGACGCCGAGCACCTTCACTTCCAGATTCACACCGACCCCATGACCACCCTCATCTACAGACCCCCGGGACCACGCACACAATTCAGAGAAGCCATCGCAGACTTTGTCAGTCCGCACGCCCTCACCTCCACAGACTACATCCTCCTAGGGGACCTCAACTTCCACCTGGAGAACAAGGACTGCAACACCGCCACCCTGCTGGACAACCTCGCCAACCTCGGACTCAAGCAACTGGTGAACACCCCCACCCACTACGCCGGCCACACGCTCAACCCCAACTTCTCCTCCAGCAAGCACATCTCCTTCAGCCACTCAACCGGACTACACTGGACAGACCACAGCTGCGTTCACTTCAACTTCAGGAGAACCACGACCCACCACCACCCACAAAAGGTTCCCTGCAGAAGCTGGAGCAAGATCACCGCCGACCAGCTCACCACCGCCCTCAGCCGGAACCCTCCCACCAACACGACGGACTCCAACAAAGCAGCCCGCAACCTCACTCAGTGGCTCACCAACTGCGCCGACGAACTCGCACCACTGAAGAACCCTCCCAGCAGACCCGGCAGCAGGAAAGCCACGTGGTTTACCAACGACCTCAAAAACTCCAAGAAAAACTGCTGCACCCTCGAGAAAGCCTGGCGCCACGACCAAACAGCAGAACACATGACCGCCCTCAAGAACGCCACCCGCAAACACCACCAGCTGATCCGCACCACCAAGAAGACAACATTCAAAGAATGACTGGACAACAACACCCACAACAGCAAGGAACTCTTCAGCATTGTTAGAGAGCTCTCCAACTCCAGCGCCTGCAACAACGACATCACACCCTCGCAAGACCTCTGCGACTCACTCGCCTCGTTCTTCCACCGCAAGATCGCCGACATACACAACAGCTTCGGCGCGATGACCACGCACCCAACCACCAAACCAGTGCCCCCCACCACCACCCTTTGCACCTGGACCCCTGTCAGCACCGAAGACACCACCCGCCTGATGAACACCATCCACTCCGGCTCCCCTACCGACCCCTGCCCACACCACATCTTCAACAAAGCCGACTCCATCATCGCACCCCAACTCCGGAACATCATCATCAGCTCCTTCGCATCTGCCACCTTCCCGGAGAGTTCAGCTGAGCGCCCTCCTGAAGAAACCCACCGCGGACCCCACGGACCTGAAGAACTTCCGCCCCATCTCGCTCCTCCCCTTCCCAGCCAAAGTCATTGAGAAGACCGTCAACAGACAACTCTCCCCCTTCCTCGAGACCAACGGATCCCTCGACCCCTCACAGTCCGGTTTCCGAGCAAACCACAGCACCGAGACCGCCCTCATCGCAGCCACCGACGACATCAGGTCCCTGCTCGACAATGGGGAAACTGCTGCCCTCATCCTCCTGGACCTCTCAGCAGCCTTCGACACCGTATGCCACCACACCCTGATACAGCACCTCAGCAACACCGGAATCCAAGGAGCGGCCCTGGAGTGGATCACCTCGTTCCTCGACAGAAGAACCCAGAGAGTCCGCCTCCCCCCTTCCGATCCGCGGCCACCGAAGTCATCTGCGGCATTCCGCAAGGATCCTCACTCAGCCCCACCCTCTTCAAAGTCTACATGAGCCCTCTTGCAGCCATCGCACGTCAACACAACCTCAACATCATCTCCTACGCCGACGACACCCAGCTGATCCTCTCCCTCACCAACGACCCCGCCACCGCGAAAGCCAACCTCCAGGAAGGAATGAAAGACGTCTCGGAATGGATGAAGATCAGCCGTCTGAAGCTGAACTCGGACAAGACGGAAGTCCTCATCCTCGGACCATCTCCCTCTGCCTGGGACGACTCCTGGTGGCCCTGGGCACCGCACCCAAGCCAACGGACCACACACGCAACCTGGGCTTCATCCTGGACTCCTCCCTCACGATGACCAAGCAAGTCAACGCCGTCTCGTCATCCTGCTTCAACACCCTGCGCATGCTCCGAAAGATCTTCCGATGGATCCCCACCGAAACCAGGAAGACGGTGCCCCAGACCCTCATCACCAGCCGTCTGGACTACGGGAACACCCTCTACGCTGGAACCACAGTCAAACTCTAGAAAAGACTCCAGCGCATTCAGAACGCCTCAGCACGACTCATCTTGGACATCCCTCGCCACAGCCGCATCTCTGCCCACCTGAAAGACCTGCACTGGCTCCCCATCAGCAAGAGGATCACGTTCAGACTCCTCACCCATGCACACAAGGCTCTCCACGACACGGGCCCGAAGTACCTCAACAGCCGCCTCACATTCTACACACCCACCAGCCAGCTCCGATCCGCCAGCCTCGCCCTCGCCTCCGTCCCACAAATCCGCAAATCCACCATCGGAGGAAGATCCTTCTCCTACCTGGCAGTCAAGACATGGAACTCCCTCCCCACTCACCTACGGCTGACCCTGGACCATCTCTCCTTCAGGAAACAACTCAAGAACTGGCTGTTCTAGCAGTAGCAACCCCCTCCCCCCCCCCAGCGCCTTGAGACCCTACGGGTGAGTAGCGCGCTATACAAATTCTGTTGATTGATTGATTGATAATGCCGTAACAGGCTATGACATTACAGGTTTCCAAGAGACCGACGCGGATGCTATAATCATCCCGGAAAATTTAAGGAAAGCCATCACTATAAAACTTATAACAAATGGCCTACCATCAAGAGGTGGTAGGGTAATTTCTGTGATAGAGACACATGAATATCGTCAGACAGAGGTATTCTATTCATGGATTATCTTCCCTGAAGCGAATCCAGTATCACATGTGTTTTACTTCTACAAAGAAGAGGAACATCCAACGGAATACTTTCCTTTCGAGGATGATGATATTCCACTAACTTACCAAGAGCATGCGCTCTGGTTTAAAGGTGCCCTACAACATCAAAATCACATTACCAGGCTGGGTCCACTAGGTAGACCAGAAGCAACATGGCCGGTATTAGCAAGCTATACACCACATCCTGCCATTGAACGTATGACAGATGCGGAACTATTAATTCAACTAAAACAATTAATCAAAATCCATAGACAATTGGTTCAATATGTCATGCAGACTCTAACAGTCCAACCTCCTATAAGGATTCCACAACACACCCCTTACCAGGGGAACACAAATAAAATTACACAACAGACTATACAATCTGTCTTTGGTAAATTACCCGCAAAACGGGAACAAATTCCATTCTGGATAGCTCAAAACATTACTCGAATAGAGGCAGTATTTCCTGATACTACCCCTCATGAGAAACACAGAATTTTAACAATCTGTTTACCAATGGGGATCGCACCACACCTGGAGGACTGCGACACTTGGGGTACAGTCTTTGCTGCAATCTACACCAAAACACACGGTGTTCCGTCCATGGCGGTAATACCTGACGTCCAGAAACAGATTCAAAATGAATATGGGGCAGAGCCTGCTTTAAATCTGGGTATGAAACTATTGAAAGATTTCAAACAGGTATCAACAATAATATTAGCTAATACTAAAGGTGAAGCAGCATCCTGGCGATCCGCCAAAAGTTAAGAGAGTTTGATGTAACTGAGCAACCACAAGAACTAGCCAGAATAATTGAAAAATCCTATGAAGAACTAGGTAGAGACAGTTTGGGTGGTAATCCAGTGAAACCGCAACTGACTGAAAGTCCTGAAAAGGTCTTTATTAAAAACAGTCTTACTCTTCCGAAGAAAAAGTGGGAGAACACTAAACAAACTTCTAAAGAGAATCGTTCTCAATCCAGAGGTAGGTTTCCTCAAAAGGAGCCCTCTGAAAGGAGGTATAACCTCAGGAATAGGGATAATTTGAGAAAATCTGACAGATATCAAGATACTGATACACGTTCCTCTCGTACCTTTCAGACTTCATCACAGAAATCCGAAAGAAGAGGACGGTCAGAACAAAAGGAAAAATGCATGAAGTCCAAAGACGATCAACACGTTCCAGAAAATAAGAAAACTCAATTCACCAAAAAGAAGGTAGCAGGTCTAAAAATCAGACATGCCGAGGATCTTGAGGACACAACTCAGGAACGGTGAGTGGGCTCAAACAATGTTGGACAGTGCAGCAGAAGTCACCATAGCTCGCAAGATCTTGAAGGATCATCTGGAGACAGTGGACTTGAATGATTACATCCAAGTTGAAACTGCAGATACCAGGGTTAGTGTCCCACATAAGTTATATGAAGTAACACTCCGGATGGAGGGGGACATAACTAGAAAAATAAGAGTACTCTTTTGGGAGAAGCTCTCTCAGGGTTATGACATCCTTCTAGCTGAACAAGACTGGCCACCTGAGTTTGTCAGGGAGTGCCCACATGGCGAATATATCATTATGCCAGCCTTCTCCTATCATATTCCAATTCATTTAAGCTATACCTATGCCAGGAAATGGACAGTGGCCCACGCTCCTGCATTATATAAAAATCATGTAGGATGGGATGAGGATTCTCCTCACCATAAAATCCAGTTAAAAAATCAACCAACTGCGCAAAGGCAGTATCCAGTTAAGCAAGGAGCTAAAAAACAAGTCAGGTAGATATTAGATCAACTTGAATACCAAAGGGTGATTGAAACATGCACCTCGTCCATGAACAATCCTTTGTTTCCTATCTCCAAACCAGACAATACATATTGTCTAGTTTTGGATTACATACATCTAAACTCTTGTTGCAAAACCTTTGCAGTACAAAATGCACACAGTACATCACTAATGAATAACATTGTGCGTAAGAAATATAAAACCACATTAGATATTTCTAACGGTTTCTTCTGTCAAAACATTGCACCAGAAAGTAGGTATTTGACCGCTTTCTCAATTTTGGGGGCACAGCGTCAATTCTGTTGTGTCCCCCAGGGATTCAAGAATAGTCCAGGGTTATTTTCAACCAGAGTAACAGAGTTACTACAAACCTATGATGATGAGGCATTATCATATGTTGAGGATATCTATCTAACAGACGATGATTTGGATAAGCACATGAGTGGGGTGAACACCATAATACTTGTCTTTACCTCTGAAGGGTATAAATTCAATTTCAAGAAATCAAGAATTGCCCACCTCAACGTCCTTTTCCTAGGATACGAGTTATCAAGTTAAGGCAAAAACCTGGCAGCAAACTTTCTAGAGAAATGTGCGCTGCTCCAACCTCCAAAAATGCTGAAAAACGTACAGTCAATTCTATGTTTCCTAAATTTTGGAAGAACTTACATTCTAAATTAAGCAGAAAGGGTTAAACCTCTCTACTGATTAATCAAACCTGATTTCAAAACAGTTAATTAGACTCAAAAACACACTGACATTTTGCGTTCAGTGCAAACAGACATGTTAGCAACAACACATTTACAAACACGAGTAAACGTACGCAACCTAGTGATCCGAATCTTTCAGAAAGATGTGGATTCACGTACTTAACCTTTAATAAAGGAGAAAAAGTACCCATAGCTTATAAATCACACTTGTACACATAAGCAGAAATTAAATTCACCTCTACAGAAAAAATTCTGACAACGGTTCAAATTGCAGTAGAAAAAGAGAGAGCCCTCTCACAGGGTAAGCGCATAATGGTCATTACTCCTGTACCTGCCTTAGAGGCAGTGACAAAAGCGAGCATTCCGAATGCAAAGGCTTTACATCCAAGATGGATACAACGGGTAAATTCTCTTGCTGCAACAGACGTTAAATACGTTTTTGACCCCTATTTGAAAACACAAGAATTTCTACAATACGAACAAGAATGTCCTCTGCCTACTGAAATTCTGCCTCTAGAACAGTATGAATGTATAATTTATACAGACGGATCAGCGCAACCCGGAATTGGGTGTAAACAAGCTTATAGTGCTGAGTGCGCGATCCTTAAAGGTCGCTGACGAGATGGCAAATTCCGACCTATGGTCACTAAAACACAATCTCTAGGAGATTGTACAGCTCAGCGAGCTGAAGTACAAGTATTCAAGATGGCGCTTGAAAATACTGATCGTAAATTCCCCACACTCATAGTGTGCGATTCCTATTATTGCGTTCAAACTTACAATGAATACTTGCGGAACTGGATTCAAAACAATTTCAAAGATGCAAAAGGTGGCACAATCAAGCATAAATTGCTTTGGGAACAAGTAGTTCAGTTACAACAAGAACTACAAAAGACTCACGTGGTACATACACTGAGTCATCAACGTGATGGCGTTCGCATTGCAGGGAATTAATTGGCTGATGAAGCCGCGAAAGCAGCTGTGCAAACGGCTTCTGTAGCTGCAATCACTCGTTCAAAAACGAAAATAGACAGCAAAATAATGCAAGCTGTCAATGCTTCAAGCAAAGACAGTAGTAAAACATTACCAAAAGGCTTTCCACTCAAATACTCATACATAACTGATGCAAATAATGGTCCGTTTGTTCGAATCCCTGGAGTGGGGGATAGCGTAATTCCAAACATGGAATATAGATTAGGACTAATTTTAGCAGCACATGAAGGGTTTGCTTCGGCACATGCAGGTGTTTCCACCACAGTGTCATTATTAAGACTTACTGGTGGCCGTGCATGAGAAAACAGACCAGAAACTATGTTTTGGAATGTGAAATATGCCAAAAGATGAAAGATTCGACAGTGACACGTCCTGCACAGACGCCCCAGTTAATTTCAGATAAACCATTAGCTTGCGTTTACCTGGACCACTGCGGTCCCTTACAGAGGGATGGTAACTATAAATACATCATGGTCGCAGTGGATTCATGCTCAAGATTCATTTGGATGTGGCTTCAGCGCTCGGCTGATGCTCGAACTGTTATAAAAGATTTGCAAGTCTTTATCGGCACATACACAGTTGGCACGCTGCATTCTGACCAGGTTCCTGCGTTTAGCTCAAAAGCTTACAAGGAGGCCATGGCCAATCTGTGCATTGCATTGCGGTATTCTAGATATATGTGAAAAAATCCTAGGACGTCTAGGTATATGAGTGTACAGATAAGACAGGCCAGTTATCAAGAAGGAACAGTGGGGGAGAATTAGAGAAGTTGTATAAAAAGTATATTTTTATTTTGTATATTTAAAAATCATATTAGAAATGACAGGGGGTCAAACCAATATGACGGGTATTAAAATAGCTTTGTCAAAATTACATACAATAGTCATAACAAATTGACATAAAATTCATAATACATAAAATAAAAGGATATGTTAACCAAAGCATACAATTAATCATATCAATAATAAGACAAACATAGGAACTCAATAGATTGTTACTACCCAGGGGGTCCTTGTTATTCACAATTGCGGTATTCTAGTCCATTCCATCCTGAGGAAAATTCGGTAGTGGAGAGAAAAAACCGGGACATAAAGCAATCTATAACAGCTAGGGCATTAGGATCGGGTGACTGGTGGGTCAAACATCTAATAAGTGTCCAACATAGTCTTAACAATCTGCCAAGAAGTTCTCTAGGGGGAATCACTCCATATGAAATCCTTTTTGGAACTAGGATGATTTTTCAGGACCTCGATCGTCACATTTCAGTGATAGAACAAAAATCATTTGATATCAAAGATCGTTTGGCTGTTTTGTAGGACTGAAATGAAATAAGAAAAAGCCAAAGTAACGTGTTACTGAAGCCAACGACCACTGAAGAGAAACCACCCGTCCCAGCAAGGCCTGCCTGGATTCCAAAGATTGGGGATCTAGTCAGAGAAAGGATCGCAGACAAGAAGGAATTTGGGCCTTCTTACAGACAACCAGTACCTGTCCAAGCAATCCACGGATCAAGAACAGTAATACTGCCGCCCCTTGCTGGTAAAAGGGAGAACAGGTTTGTGTCCATCGACCTGGTAAAACCACATCATGTGGCCGATCATAAGTAGTAGGCCAAGAGTACTCCAAAGATCTAGCAGACACCCGAATCTGGCTCCTATCCAAGAGGTAAAAACTGCGAGACTTATCACCTTTGAAGAATCTGCAGTGCGAAATGAAGGACTATGCAACAAAGCAATGGAACTTGTACCTCCTAAGACCCAAATAACAGTTTGTCATGAAACGCCTGTTTACAATGAAATAGCATCTGACTATACAAATATGACCAGTGATCAAGTGGTAACAAATGCAAAAACAACAGTTGATGGACAGAATGCAGAACAATGTCATACATTCACCCCAGTACAGAGATCTGAGCCTAAATCCATCGTTTTTTTGCACTCCACACCACCCCAGTTCAGACATGGCCATATGCAAATCAGCCTTGACCCTGTGCCTCATGGGAACAGTCCAGCCCGAACTGCCAAGCCATGTCTTTCCTGGACCGGAATCAAGCATCCTAGGACCGGTTTCTGGCTATCAGCCGTCTTCAGCCATGATAGCTTGACTCCAGTGGTATGGAGAGCCTGGGACTCACGTCTGAACATACCCATCCCACTCAGGGTAACAAATGCAAAAACAACAGTTGATGGACAGAATGCAGAACAATGTCATACATTCACCCCAGTACAGAGATCTGGGCCTAAATTCAACTGTTGTTTTTGCATCAGTGATCAAGTGGTTCCAGCGATTTCAACACATTCTGATGCAATCCCTACAATTGACAGAACTGCCTGTGGCTATTTCATTAACATTGATACGTTTTCTAAGGATCCCAGCGAACCTGAAACAACGCCAGTAAAAAGACCTTGTAAAGAACAAGCAACAGAACCTTTTCATCAACTGGAAAAGACTTATCTGGTTTCACCATGGATTGAACTTTGGATTGTGTTTGGTATACTTTTTCTTCTCCTTTGGTTGACTCTTGTATTTACCGTGGGAATGCTGATAAATGGAAGATATGCTAAAAAGGACACAGCAAGTAAGAACATCAACTTACTACTCAAACCACACAAATCATCCCATCGTGAACAAAGAGACTTGTCATCAGTAAACATCACAGCCGTTCCTATACCTGGTGGTATAGCTTGGGACAGAACTGATTATGACATCCTTGGTCCTGCAGAGCTGTTGAATATTCCACACCAATTCAAGGTTTCCTTGAGTGACTTTGTTTCATATAGCACCTTTTCTGATGATTGGGACTTTGAGACTGTTAATAATATGATGTCAGACATAGAAATGTCTGCCAAATTTACTAATCATGAATACTTAGAAGATTCATCAGATTATGAACAAATGTACTGTTATAATCACTATGGTCATCATTTCTTGCACAAATCTGCAAATCCCAGAAATGTATTAACGTATAATCAATGGGAACATTGACCAACGCCACCAAAGGGTAGCTCAAAAACATTTTATGACAAATTTCCATACTTTTCAGGTTTTAATGTCTCAAATCCAGGAACATTTTACTTTAAAAATGTCAATTGGAGAGGAATGAAAAGTATGTTGACAAATACAAAGCAAATTTATTCTGCGACCTTTTATGCTCAGCTGTCTACAGGTTTGGACTTTTGGAAAGACAACATTGAGACAAAATCTGTCTGGGGCACAAAAGACTGGCAGGTGCAGGGATTAGGGGCCAGATGTAGGTCGGTCGGTAACGGCCGAAAATCGGTATTTTCGGCCGTTACCGACCGGTATATCAGAAATGGTATGTAGGGGCATTATTTTACAGAATCGATAAATTTACCGAATCGGTAAATTTACCGATTCTGTAAAATACCGAATCGGTATTTTTACCGATTCTGTAAATCTCAGATGTAGGTGGGACTCTTCTGAGTCCCAAAGGCCCTACAAATTCGGTATTTTAACACCCAATCCAATTGGGTGTTAAAATACCGAATTCAGGTGTGCATGCACACCTAGCCATGTGACAGACAGACATGCCCTTAGGGCATGTGTGTGTGCCACATGGCGCACATGCCTATTTTTGGGTGCCATAGGGTGTCAAAGTGACACCCCCTGCACCCTTGCAAAAGTCGGTATTTACTGATTCGGTAATTACCGAATCGGTATTTCCCATTCATTCCTATGGGCTTCACAGCACATAGGAATCAATAGGGAATACCGATTCGGTAATTACCGAATCGGTAAATACCGAATTCAAACGATTCGGTATTTCCACATCTGGAAATACCTACATTTCCCCCCTTCATATTTACCGAATCGGTAAAATTCGGTATTTCAGAGTCGGTAAATATGATTTACCTACATCTGGCCCTAGAAGCCTTATTCAGAGCCTGCATCATCCCAGAGCAAATAATGTTTTTAAATGACACTGTTCAACAGACATCTTGTCTTGGATTAGCTAAGATAAAAGATTTAAATAAACCGTCCATACCTACACCTACATCTGATAATAAAAAACACTACAGAGGGGGTGGTCGACGTCCATACTATTTTTCTTCAAAACAGAACAGATCCTAATTGAAAAAAATGGTTAATCTGGCCCACAGACACAAACAACTGTCAAGATAGATTCCTGAATAAAACACAGGGGTTGACATTCACTAGGCCAGATCCGAGATATGTCCATAGAAAACATCCAGGGATAGTAACATCCTACAGTGTAGGGAACCAGTGCCTTGAGTGGCTACACAAATCTACACTGAAAGAAATAAAACAACACCTATCTTTACTTAAAGATGGCGGTGATCTGAGGGACTTTTTACAAGGACCTACTAAACCACGTCATAAATGTTTTATATACGCCAGTATCTATGCTGCTTATAATGAAGCATGGAAGATTACGCAAGCAGAGACTGCAGAGCGAATACGAGAAATTGATCGTATTGACTTAGAGAAATCTCTCTCTGTAGTTGACAATGGATTAACGACTCTGTCATCCAGAATATATTCTTTGGACATCATACTATCCTCTGCCATAGATATAATGGAACAGGACTTGGTCATGTTACACCATGGTCAGCCATAATTGCGTTCTATAATGCTATTGGGCTGGACGTTACAAAACTTTCGTTCAGGCTATGTGCCTTGGCGTCTAATCAACACCACATCATTGTTTTCTGAATTTAACCTTACAGATAAACAAATCACACTGGCACAGAGGGGAGAAGACTATTCGGTGCTGAGCATTGAAAAACTGGAAAGATTGCCATTAACTGTTTCTGAGAAACCAGCAACAGAATGGATAATACACGGTACAATCACTCTGCCTGTTACAATTTTCCATTTTCAAAACATACCAGCAGGCGTGTATGAAAGGTTGGGTAAAGAATACATGAAGACATCCTGGGATTTACCTTATACACACAAATGTTGGAGTGGGGGGAAAGAAGTGTTTCTTAGTGGTACAAATTGTGAAAATGCACTAAGCGGTTCTCTCCTGTGTCAGGGTATTAATTTACACGGGGCCTGCAATGCTTCCTCGAACAACTTATCCTCCCACCTGCAAGGTTCACCAGCTGCGGTGATTGATCCAATTTTTAGGCAACTTTCTAATAGAAGTTATATTAAGTTGAATGATCACAGATTCTGTGGCATGTTGCCAGGAATCCCCTATCTCATAACTTGGTCAGCCAGGGTCACTTGCTGTATGCAAGTATTGTTTCCTAAAATTAAGACAGACGGGGAGTCGCCGTTATGGCCTTCACTGAATATCTCATCTATAAGAATTGATATTTTAAGCAGAATGAAAGCCATTCTTTTACAAAAAACTCTGCCACTGAACTCGCCCAAAGAAGCCCATGATCTGCAAGTTGCAAGGACTTCTGCAGAGATACATGCCCTTTTAACCACAAATTGCTGTATACATTTCTCAGAAATGTTAGGTCGTATCTTAAACATGCCTGATGCAAGTGGTATTGTACATGTATTTAAGACAGTTTTTTCGGGACTGTTAGCACCTTTTGAAGCCGTCCCAGGCATATTTCCAATCTTCTTGCACTTTGTGTTTGGCGGACTGCCTCTCATTTTGGGACTCATAGCAGGGATACTATTTTTACTCCTTCTGATCCGATATGGCAAGCCAACTCACCATCGACACCAAGATCACCTTAGAAAACACTCTTCTGGCGATGAAGTGTCGTAAGCGCATAATCCAAATTTTGGGGTTAACTTGTTTAAGAGATTTGAATACCACATGGTTTCTATCATTCAGACCAATTTGGCAAGATTGCATCTTACCTGTTCTGCAATGCCTGCTATGTGGAGAAGAATGTGTGCTAGACATCTGTCTGACACTCCCATCAGTTCTGCCAACGGAAGTTGATATTTTGCTTGGACCAGTAACTGCTCATGCACTGTGTTGTCCCCAGCAGTTACCAATCCTGATGACGGCATTCGTTGAGATCTCACAGGTGCACAGGTACCATCTACTTCGAACATTGCTAATGCGACCAACGCTGACGGAGATGATTCACATCTATGTGCGGTTAATCTGCTTATTCTTTACAGACTTAGAAGATTTGATGTTTTGTTTTCTCCAAACAATGGCACTCACTTTGAAGTTGGCCTACAGTATTCTGAGAGGCTCTGAATTCGACCTTCAATTTTTCAAAACAAAGATCTAACTTTGGAACTCTATTTTGTCTATGATCAAACTTTTGTTTTTCCAAAACATTTATATTTCACTTTTTTTTGGGACAAAGTAATCTGCTTAAAGTAGAACTATACATAGAGAACTAGAATTCTTTGAAAACTTCCAAGAGACAATATTTGACCTTGTCCACATTCGAAACAGTTTATTTAATCTGAGATGAAATGGTCCCGACTTTTTCTTCTGTTTTTAAGAGCCATTTCATAATTATATTTTCGTAATTCATTCGGATAGCATTTCAAATGTCATACTATATGCTTTGAATGAAACGTTGCTTTTAAATGCATACAGCACAAATGCTCTTTTTGTGTACAACAAATTCCAATGCATTTATTATGTATTTTGGGTGGGGTTTTAACACATCGTGTTTTTGATATGTTTTATGTGTTTAGAACTTAGTAATGTCATACACAATAAAGTGGAGTGGTTGTTGTGTGGCGTTTTAGGTTCTGAGTAAATTTTCCGGATTTATGCCCTTACATAGGTAAAATTCATATTGCCCTAATATAGGCATAGAAATCAAGCTCTTATTTAGACATAGCCCATACAGACCAAATACAGACATGGCTACTTCCACCCATACCAAATGTCACAACGATTTCTTGGAAAATCAGCTTAAGCAGTTAGGGAACTTTCCCTTGCTCGAATATTGATTTGTCCAAGAACTCTTGTACTTTGCAAAGAACAGCTATTCCATAGGGGTCCTTTCCTGACGTTATTATGTCCGACTTTACGTCAAACTATGGCATTCCTAGACACCTTCAAGGTATAAATATACCTTCACTTGCTCTAGCAAGACACGGTGGTTCGGAGCAGTTCGACTATCTACTTGCCCAACGCAGCTCACTACAGCAAGTGCCAAAGGAAGCCAACCCTCCAGCTGACACGCTAATCAAGAAGCTGTCTCTTATCCTGCTGAGAATCCAGCTCCAGTGTTTCCAAGCTCCCCTTGTGGGGTGTTGGGAAATCGAGTCCCGAGACTGAAATACCAGACCTCCTTCATTCTAACCAAGGTATGGAGCTGATTAGAACCTAGGAGAAATCTTGGATAGATTCTTGGCAAAAACTAAAAACCTATGCTACACAAAACTTACTTCTTCCCTCGTACTTGACCTAGATTAGGTACATTGGGGTAGGTATTTTAGAAGAACCAGTTGAGTATTTTAGTCTATGTATTTATGTATGTATTTTTATATGGCATAGAAATCATACAATGCTCTTACAGTATTATTTTATAATATTGTTCTTGCTGTACGCATTATACTTTGCAGTCTGCATAATCATTATAGCCTTTCACTTCTCTTGCATGAGAAAGAAGACTGTTCAATAAACCCTTTCATTGAAAACGCCAGTCTCTCTATTTCTCTGCAACTCTGTAGAAATGAAGCATGCACAATTGACTGAGTGAAATACATAACTATTGTTTCCACGACTCTAGAGATATATTTCTTATTCTTGGGAAACAAAGTTGTCATGTTTATGAGGTTGTCAGAAACTAATCCCTTGTGAATTCGAGAAAGTTTCTAGTGACCTCTGGCTAGCTGGCACTCACTATTAAATTTATTATATTCGATAGAGACCTAGTCGACCTCAGTCCTACGTCTAATCTATAGGATATATTATTCCAATGCGCAGAGCCTATTGTGAATATAGGAACTACACTACACTATGATCATGGATCACTATGTTAATATATCATATACTCATATCTTGAGATCTAGTACTGTCTGCAGTTTGTTTAAGTTGTACCACCTGGATGTTTGGTATGTGTTGGAAAATGATAAAAATGTAAGAACTTCAGCAATGTCATTCCTTTTTCTCATACAGGTCCTTGTAGGGCTGTTGCCCAACTTTGAAATGAATAACCAAATACAATTTGTTGTTAAAAAAACAAACAAGTTGCTTCACATTCCTTCAAGATTAAGCCTGAAGGCTGCTCTCCACAGCTACCACTAGGATTGCTTTCTAAAGGTTATATTTGACCTCATACATCATAAGGGTCGTTTGGACTGGTGCAAGGGGCCCACTTTAATTAGTGGACAGCATATACCAGGCCAACGTCTCACAGTCTGCAGTAAGTCTTATTGTTATCCAGTGGGAAAAGTGTCAGCAAAGCATGATATCAGAAGGAGGTTGCAGTACTTAGTCTATTCCTAGGGGTCTCTGGAGGCAACATATGTCCTGACTGTAATCAGGGGGCAGAACTTTAAGTAATTACAAGAAGTCCCCAAGTCAGAAAAAAAGTGTTTCCTCAAGCAATCTCCCAGGAATATGACATACATCCTAAACAGAAGCAAGATGTGGTGCCTTAGGCTTGTATTCACAATAATGTTCTTAGCTAATATCAGGCACAGTGTGGAATGGAGTGAAAGTTGGAGAGCAAAAGTGAGGCGGAACAATTGCATTCACTGCTTTCACTAAGTGAAGAATGGTACAGCAATGTGCAAAAAGAAAAAGAATTCCCTAACATCAGCAGTAGAATACAATTTATCCTGTCAAAACACGATAGCTGGAGTCGGACACAAATCCCTTTCGTTAGCAGGCTGCACTTACATCAGAACTAGAGGTCCCTAAAGTTAGAAACACATCTTTTTTGTAGTAGGCTTCTGTAACTGAAGTAGATACTAGAGACATCTGGAGTCAGAAACACATTGTTAGACCTGGCATCCTTGGTGTGGTTCTCCCCTAAACCTTTGCCTTTCATCCTCCTGTCTTTCCTACTTATTTGTTGCTGGTTTTAGGAGTCTGCACACTTTACCATTGTTAATCAGTGCAAAAGTGCTTATACTCTCACCTTAAAATATAATAGAATAGACGTATACCCAATTGACATAGTTAATTTACTTGTGAGTTCCTAGTAAAGTGGCACTACGTGTGCAAAAGGCCTGTAAAATAAATGCTGCTAGTGGGCCTCCAGCATTGAGTGTGCCAACTACTTAAGTAGTCCCTTCAAACATGTCTCAGGGTTGCCATTAGTGCATGTGTCTACAATTTTAAATTACCATTTTAATCTAGCAAAATGAACCTTTTGCCAGGCCCAAACCTTCCTTCTAAATACATATGTCATCCCTATGGTAGACCCTGGACAGCCCAGAGGGCAGAGTGCAGTGTATTTAAAAAGTAGGACATGCACTGTTAGGATTTACACATCCTGGTAGTGCAAAACTCTCGAATTTGTCTTCACTACTGCAAGGCCTAGCTCTCCAATTTTTTTTTTTTGTAAAACAATTTTTATTGCAGATACCAATGCAAGCATTACAGTACATCCGTAAGTATATTTAACGCGGGACATCTGATACTCACATTTCTTCGAGGTAGGACATACACAGCCACACAACCCGCATCCCTGAGGCCGGGTGGCGACTATCACGATCAGTGCTTCCCCCTCCTTACTAAAGGTCGGCATGTCCAGTGGTCAACCGCTATCTGCTTTTAACTTTTATCAACAAGTCCCCCCCTCCAGCATCCAATCAGTGCGTACAGTACTTCCTGGTATCATTTGGATGCTACATCCCCTTCCCCCAACGTGTGTCCCTCCCCCCTCCCCTCTGGTGTTCTGTGGTGTCCAGTGCCTGTGTCCGGTAGCAGTATACTGATGTGTGTTGGTAAGCTACGGGGTTTGGAGTGAATCATTGAGTGCGTGTGTCCATGGTAGGCGCTAGGAGCGGCACCGCCTCCCCCTGAACCCCTGGGTCTGTTGCCTCCCCCTCCTCCTCACTCTCCACTGCACTGTCCCGGAGCGCCTGGACTAGGATTTCCCATGCCATGGCCGATTCCTGAGCTTTCTCGTCCGACCCCCGTCGTGATAGTTGGTATCTAATTGTGCTCTCCGCTGCCGCCCATTTCGGAAACTCGGCCAGCCATTTCCTGTGTGTTGACGCAGTCCTCGCCTTCCATCCCCTGGTGAGTTCCCTCTTGGCGATAAGTAGGCCCATGTCTATGAATTTGCCCGTCAGTTTATTTTTACGTGTGTGTGGAAACCAGTGCAGGAGTGTAGTCGCACCATCGAAATGCAGATCCCTGTCCGTGACCTCGTTCAATGTGTCGCCCACTTCCCTCCAGTAGTCCTGTAGGTGCGGACAGCCCCACAGCATGTGCAGTAAGTCCGCGCCTAATAGCGCACATCTGGGGCATGCTGCGTCCACTGCGCCAAAGTATCGTGCTATTTTATGCGGGGTAAGGTAGGCTCTATGGAGAATGTAGAGGTGTATTAATTGGAAGCGGGCGTTTCTGGTGCTCTTCCTGGCTCTCTGAACCAATTGAGCCCACGTCGTGTCCGGGATCTCCCTCTGCAGGTCCGTCTCCCATTGGGCTTTTAGACGCGCTAGAGGCTGCAAATTATCCTCGAGTAGTCTGGAGTGCAGACATGTGACTGCCTTGACCGTCCCTGCAGCCATCATCGTGTATTGGCATGCTGGCGACGTTGGGGGCTCAAGCAGCCCCTCCCCCCAGTGCGCCTCGATCACTCGTACCACGGCCGCATGCAGTAGATAGTCTCCCCTCGGGAGGCCGTATTGCTCCTGCAAGGTCTGGTATGGCGTGAGCACCCCATCAGTGTAAAGGTCCCCCACCATCTGCAGGCCAGCCTCCTCCCAACCTTGGAGGGTCGACCAGTCGCCGCCATATGGAAACGCTGTGAGCATACCCAGCGGGATTTCAGGCGCACATGGATGGCCAGGACCGGCCCGCCTCTGCATGCGATTCCAGCAGAGCCTCAGCGTCCGTTCCTCCTGGGATAGTCCTCTGAGTGCAAGTTTCTGTTGTAAGGTGATGTACGCCAGTACGTGGCGGGGGGTGCCAATGTCCCTCTCTTGTTCCGGCCCCGGTATACCCTTGCCACCTCCTGCGTGAAAAACTGCAGCTGGGCAGCTAAATAATAGAGCTCGAAATCAGGGACCGCGAGTTCGCCCTCATTCTTTGGGCGGGTCAGGGTCGCCAAGGCTATCCTCCGCCTGCCAGCGCCCCACAGGAAGGACACCACTTGGGACTTCAGGCGCCGAAAGACGCTTCCCGGTATCCACACAGGAAGAGTCCTAAAGAAGTATAACAATCGTGGCAGGGCAATCATTTTAAGCAGAGATACCCGGCCCGTCATGGACAAAGGAAGAGTGGCCCAAAAGGTCATGTTACCTTGCAACGTGCGGATACAGCGGCCTACGTTGCCTTCCAGCAGGTCTGCGGGCTCATGGTAGATATGCACCCCTAAATAGGGGAGACAGTCCGGCTCCCAGCGGAGCCTGGGACGGGTCCAGGGGCACCGCTCTGCCCTCCGAAGAGGGAAGAGGCATGTCTTTGCCCAATTCACTCTTAGGCCCGAGACCTCCCCGAATCGCGCTAGAAGACTCTCCGCCCCCTCCACTGCTTCCTCGGCATTGTCCAAGAACAGCAGGAGGTCGTCCGCGTATAACGATATGTAGTGGTGGGTCCCGCCAACCTCCAGCCCCCGGTAATAGTCACCTCTCCTAGCCAGTGCTGCTAATGGTTCCATCGCGAGGGCAAATAACAGGGGGGAGAGCGCACACCCCTGTCTAGTACCCCTATGCACTTCATAGGGATCTGATATCAGCGCCCCCACCCGTACCCTAGCTCCAACCGACGAATAGAGCACCTTCGTCCATCGCACATAGCCCTCACCGATGCCAAAACTGTGCATCACCCTGTACAGGTAGCACCAATCCAGGCTGTCGAAGGCCTTCTCTATGTCGATCGCCATGACCATAGGGGCTCTGGCGAGCGGCAGGGGGTCCGCCACGAGCCTCAGCAACCTGCGAATATTGTGTGACGTGTTTCTGGTGGGTATGAAGCCCGACTGGTCCTTGTGGATCAGGTCCTGCATGTGGGCCACTAGCCTAGCGGCTAGTATAGTACTCAATATTTTATAATCTGTCGTCAGCATCGACAATGGTCGGTACGACGCCGGATCAGAACTGTCCCTACGCGGTTTTAGTAGGGGAATCATGATCGCCTCGCGCATCGAGCGGGCAACTCCCCTTTCTCTTTCGCTTCGTTGTATATGATTTGGAGTCGTGGGGCTAGGATATCTATATATTTACCATAAAATTCAACTGGTAGCCCATCTACACCCGGTGTTTTATTGCGCGCCATTCTTTTTATGGCCCCTCTAATTTCCGCCAAATCAATCGGGCCCCCGAGGGCTTCTGCCTGTTCTTGCTCGAGGCGTGGCAATTGGACCTCGGATAGCAAGGCTTCCACCATCTCGGCTCGATCCACCGGGTCCCTCCCATACAGCCGTTCGTAATACGCCCTAAAACAACGCAATATGTCTGGCTGGGTGTTGTATGTAGTGCCATCCGCACTCGCCAGAGACAGTATCGGAGTAGCGCCCCTGCTGGGATTAGCCAACCAGGCCAGGAGTGTCCCAGTCTTATCCCCCTCAGCGAGCGCCTTAGTTAGGTACGTCTTATAATCAAAACTACGAAGGCGCTCCACCTCTACTGCCACTGCCTCCCGCGCGGCGCATACCCTGTCCTGCAAATCGGGGCGATTGGGTCGCTGTTTCTCTACCACCCTCAGGGCTCGCTCAGCCCTGTCCAGGTCATCCACCAGCGTCCGCCGTGCACCCGCAAATTTCCCTATACAGTGCCCCCTCACCACAACCTTGAGCGCATCCCACTCCGCAGCCCTGGAGGAGGCAGTCCCCTCATTCTCTGCAAAGTATTGGGAGATCCTTCCTTCCAACGCTCCGCTGAACGGTGGGTCATCCAACGTGTCTGGGCGAAGCCGCCACGTCGGGATCGGTGAGACTTCGTTCATCCAAGCCAGCGTGAGGAGTAAGGGGTTGTGGTCCGATATCGCGCGTGCCAGGTACTCAGTCCGGGCAACCGACGGAATTACCGAGTGGGAGCACAGGAAAGCGTCTATGCGGACATGGAGGTCGTGTATGCCCGAGTAGAAGGAATAATCCCTCTCAGTCGGGTGCTGTGCGCGCCATGCGTCCGTCAGGTCCCACCTCCCCTGCCAGGTAGATCTGTGCCTCGCTAGTCTGTGTACCGGAGATGCTTGCAGTGGTGGGTGCGATCTGTCCAAGGTAGTGTCCTCTATAGAGTTGAAGTCCCCCCCATCAGCACTGGCCCAGTTAAATAAGAGGCTAACAGCCTGGATAGCCTGGTGAAGTATGAAGCCTGCTCTACGTTCGGCGCATAGGCGCTACAAAGAACAATCTGGCGACCCCTGAGCAAACCCTCAACCGCCACATATCTCCCGTCTGGGTCCACAGTGTGCCTAGTGACCTGGAAGGGAACCCCCGCCCGGATCCAAATTAGTGTCCCCCTGGCAAACGCCGAGTATGTGGTGTGGAACAGGTGACCCCTCCACCTCCTCTGCAGTGCGACCCCCTCTTTTTTAGTTAAATGGGTCTCTTGCAAGAAGGCAATGTGAACTCCTCTATGAACAAGGTGGGAATGTATCTTGTGCCTCCTCGTCATTGAGTTCAGTCCCCGCACATTCCAGGACACACATGTCAGCGAACCCATATTAGCCATCGCCCCAACTTATCCGATTCAGTCCAATAACAGTTCGCATCCAAACACCAGACACCAACCCACCACCTCCCATCCCCAACGCCCCCCCACCCTTCCCCCCATCCCAAACCCCACCTCGAGTCACCCCAACTACTCCAGGCCCCCCCACCCCCAGAACAGGACCCAATCGCAAAGTAGTCGCTCCCATCCAAACCGGTGAACGAACGTGCCCACTAAACTTGGTAGTCCGTATGAAACACCACGGAGGCCTTATGGGCCCTGTGGTACGTGAACTGGCTACTGAACCTTTCAAACCCCGTCCCCATGCCCCCCCGCCCCACAGTACTCAATGCGACTCATAAAAGAAAAGTCTCACAGTGGTCTGTCCCAGTGTTCGTAGAGGCGTCGCCTTCAGAATCACGTCCCTCCGTGATCACGGACAGCTGTCAGGCCTCGATGATCTCCCCAGAAGTTTGTGGCGTGACCTTCGGGCCCCTGGCGCCTTCCAATCCCGATAAGTCAGTATCCGAGCCCGTGGCCAGGGCCTCCGAGGCTGAGTCCCTCGTCGAGTGGGCCGGTGCCGTTCCCGACACCTCTTTCACCGCCTGCAGCGCCGCCCTCCGTTCGTCCTCCGTTTGCAAGGTTGTCGGCCTTCTGGAGCCCCGGTTGCGGCCACGGAGCCTACGTGATCGTCTGATTGAGTGGTTCTGGCGCTCCTCCTCAGCCCTAAACCGGGCCCCATCCGTTCCTGCTTTGTAGGTGTCCCACCAGGTCCACGCCTCTGCCGATGTTTCAAAAAACAGCGCCTTCTCATCCACAATCACTCGGAGCTTGGCCGGGAACAGCAGCGAGTACTGCAGCCCCTCTGTACGCAGTTCCTTTTTGATAGAGAGGAAGGAGGCACGCTGTCTTTGGGTCTCAAATGTGTAGTCCGGGAATAATGTAACCCTGCTGTTATCCACTTGAAATGGGCCAGCATCCCTGGCCCGCTGTAGGAGCCAGTCCCTGTCCTTGTAGTGGAGCAGTTTGATGACCACCGGGCGCGGCGGCAGGCCCTCACGTGGGGGTCGGGAAGGCACGCGGTGCGCCCGCTCCAGGGTGAAGAAGGGAGACAGGCCCTCTGGGGCAACCACAGTCTTTAGCCAGTCGGTCAGGTAGCCCACCATGTCCAAGCCCTCTTTTTTTTCTGGAAGGCCCACCAGGCGCACGTTATTCCGCCGACTGCGGTTTTCAGCATCCTCTGCTCTCCTCTCCAGGGCTTGTATCCGCTCCATCGCGTCCGTGAGCCGTCCCTCCATCGATTTATGTGCCGGTACAACATCTTTTAGGGCGTCTTCTGCTTCCTTGACCCTGTCCGCCAGCTTCGCATGGTCCGCCCGCAGAAGCCCCAACATCGTCGCCACCTGACCAATATCCTGATGCAGTGCCTCCTTCGTGGCAGCAATGGCGTCCAGTATCCGGTCTTGCATCTGTTGGAGCTCCGTGGGAGGTCGTGAGGAGTCGTCTGGCGTTTCCGTGGATGGGCCCCCATCTCCTCTGGGTCCTTTAGGTTTCCCCATCTTTCACCTTCAGTACGGGTCCGGGCCCCCAAGGCCGGTCGGGTGGTGACGATGACCCCGGCAACAGGCAGGCCGGTGGCCCCTCGGCGGCTCCCCCACCGGCCGGACGTCCAGCGGTGTAACGACCCCTCAGGAGAGGTCCGTGGGGATCAGGTCGGACACCAGTCGTGGGGATATCGCTCCGGGGTCACACAGGGCTCCCCTACCTCCCCGAGAGCTAGGCGTCCACCCCGGGGTCCGTGTGGCGAGCCCCGGCTTCTCTCCCCCACTCAGCTCCTCCTCAGGCCGTCCGCACTGTGCAGCAGTGGCGGGTCGGAGCCGCCTTCACCCGGAAAAACGAGCAGCCAAGCCCCTACCGGCTCCCCAAACTCTCAGTGTCTTGCAGGCGGGGGGCGCTTCTCCAGAGTACAGGAGTGGGGCAGGCGGGCTCAAGTGGTCTCTCCCAGCCCTCAAGGTCGGGGTGCAGGTAGTCCCAGGTGGGTCTCGCCCAGAGCTCGAGGTTGGGCCGCAGCGGTCTCAGGAGGTCTCAGCTGGTCTCTCCCAGCCCTCAAGGTTGGGGCGCAGGCAGTTTCAGGTGGGCCTCCCCCATAGCTCGAGGTCGGGGCGCAGGCGGTCCCAAGCGGTCTCAGGCGGGCTCTCCCAAGGGAAGGGATGTAGTCCCCAGCGCACAGGAGTTCTCTGACCCAATGTCGCCCGGGTCTAGTGCGTTGGTGCGGCGGCCGGATCCGAACCTCTTCCGGACCCTCTTCCAGAGGTAGCACCACAGCTCAGACGGGCCCAGGGACCTGAATCATCGGCCCCGATATCCGGTTCCAGAGCAGGCCTCCCGGGCGGGGCCCGGCTGCGCCGGGGCTGGCTCCCCGCTCGGACTCACTGAAGCGTCCCCTAAGGACCAGTCCCGCCGTGGAGCGGTCTTCTTGGGCAATCCGCCAGGGCCAGGGATCGGGCAGCATCCACCGAGGTCACGGGCCTCAAAGCCGGGGTCTAGATTACTTGCCTCGCAGATGGGGCGGAGCCTCGCCGAAGCTCCGCTCGCGACCGGGCCTCACACCGGCCTCAGGGTCCGCCGGTACACCGGGCAGCTGCAGCCTTCTTCTCGGCAGTCCGATGCTGCGCTGTTCTCCTTTCACGGGCAGCAAGACCTCAGGGGCAGACCCGCGGCCGTCCTCCAGCATTCGCAAGTCAGGCAGCCGCCATCTTGCGCTCGGATGGCTCGGGAGACCTTCGCTCCGCAGCGTCCTTTGTGAGTGTCCCTGCGGTATGCCACTCCAACCGGGACAGACCTGGGTGTCGTCTCCGGGATCGACCCGATTTCCACGGGGATCCCGGGTCCAGAACAGGATAATCTGCGGATTATGGGCAGAGGGTCGGGAGCCTCGTTAGGCTGCGACCGTCTTCATCGGCTGCTAGCCACGCCCCCCGAGGCCTAGCTCTCCAATAGGATAAAAGCGGAGATAACTTATTACATTTAATATGTGATAGCTTCCAAATAGGACAGGTGACCAGTTAAAGCTTGGTGTCTTTGGAATTGTAATGATACATTCTCTCTTATGGTGAAGTTTGAAAAGCCACTTTTTGAAAGCTGACAATGTTCTGCCTTATTTATCTACCTCTGAGTCTCAAGAAAGGTGTAGCTGATAGTTGGGCTTTGTGTATTCCACCTAGATATCCACATATAAAAGGGAGTTCAAGTGTTTATAGGTGGGCCATCACTGGTAGGATGGGAGGGCGGAGCTGGGCACCGTCCTACTTAAACTTGAATAGGTTGTGTCCTGCCTACACACGAATGGCTGCATATCCCCTGCAGTTAGTCTGGAGCCAGGACAGGAAAGGCAGAAACCCTCTGCTCTTAAAAGGAACCATCTAGAAGTTTCTCCCATTGCTGCCCTGCTGCCCGCTTAATTTGGTGAGAGGGACTGGGCAAGCATCGGTTGTGCCCAGGACTCCAGAGTGACTCCAAGGTCTAGTTGGCTGGATTCCAGACTAAAGCCTCAGGGACGAAAGGCTCCAACAAACGTGAACCTAGCACCTCCACTCTGTCATCTGTGATTCCTACCCTTCCAAGTGAGGCCACCTCTTGGAAGTGGGCCTGAAAGTGCTTTGCTAGCAAATCTATGGATGCAGCAGAACCGATGTATCTCTTCTACCATGTAGCACAACCCCGAACTGAACCGATGCATCGTATCTGATGCAAGGATTCTCCTAGTGCAAGGACTATGCATTGACCTTGCAGCCTGCATCTAATCCACCAATGTTCAAAGCTTCCCCAACGCAGGTTCTCACATCACAAATCCCTTGTCAACGGCAGCCTCAAAGACAATGCAGGTTCTTGCTTCACAGCCTTACAGTTCCTCAACCTCGACTGCGTGACGCGTCCTCAATGCCAGACTTCACATCATAAGGCCTCCTTGACAGAATCCTGAATAATGACTTAGATCTTGCATGGCAGCTTCCCAGCTCCTCGGAACGGCACATCTCCTCATCTGCGCAATGTATACTCGACACTGGACCTCACAACGCTACACACTAGGGCTTAAGTTACTCTTGTTCAACAGGCCTAACTGGGTCCCTGTAGTAGGCCCATGCTCCATTGCAGTTGGTCTGAACTTGTGAATTTGACCTGGTCCAGCTTGACTCAGTATCCACAGTTGTTGCTTTGGGCTTTTTGTTGGTATTTTCACCTAATTTTCTGAAATGGTATATCTCAAGTTCTGCTGTTTGGATTTCTGTTGTCCCCCCCCCCCTTAACCAGTAACCCAATTTCTCACACACATCTTCTCTAAAGCAGACTGCAGTACTTCAGATCATTAATAGAAGTCCCTGGTGTTCAAAAGTAATATGTTCCACACTCAGATGCAGTCCAATCGGCTGTTACTAGAGGTCCCTGGAATCAGACATATTTACTTCTTGTAATAAGTCAGCAGTTCCTTATGCAAATATTTGAGTTCCACGGGTGTCCATCTCTGTCCATTCAATAACAGGAAAACAGAGAATTATGAACAGAGCAGATGCCGATGTCTTTGAATGTCTTCTGTTGACGCTGGCAAAAAGTTGACTGTGCTTTTTTTCTGCATACCATATACAGAGAAGGTGGCAGCATCATTCATTTGGATATGTAATTTCACAAGTTTAACAATTTTAGTTTGGTTTCTGTGTTCTAAAAATATGCTAAAGTAAATGCATTCCTGTATGCTCTGGAAGAGGTCTCCTTAACATTTTTGTCTATTACAGACACTTGCATGTATGTAGAAATGGGAAGTCGGGGAAGACACAGAGAGGGAAAAAGCAGATCACAGGGCCTGAGGAAGTGAGGAGGATCAAATTCATGTATGCATCCATCGGTGTGCACCTGTTACAACGCATTTTTTACAACGCACTACTGTTACAACGCATCCATTACAACGCGGATACTGTTACAACTCATGTTTTTACAACGCATTTTTTTACAACGCAGGTACCTTTACAACGCATACCATTACAACGTAAGTATTGGTAAGTATATAGTTATTTTTTAAATGTTATATGTTTGGGGTAAAGGGGTATTTTTAGGGGTTAGGGTCAGTTTAGGGTTTTTGGGTAAAGGGGTATTTTTAGGGTTCAGGGTCAGTTTTCAGTTTTTGGGTAAAGGGGTATTTTTAGGGTTCAGGGTCAGTTTTCAGTTTTTGGGTAAAGGGGTATTTTTAGGGTTCAGGGTCAGTTTTCAGTTTTTGGGTAAAGGGGTATTTTTAGGGTTCAGGGTCAGTTTTCAGTTTTTGGGTAAAGGGGTATTTTTAGGGTTCAGGGTCAGTTTTCAGTTTTTGGGTAAAGGGGTATTTTTAGGGTTCAGGGTCAGTTTTCAGTTTTTGGGTAAAGGGGTATTTTTAGGGTTCTGGGTCAGTTTTCAGTTTTTGGGTAAAGGGGTATTTTTAGGGTTCAGGGTCAGTTTTTAGTTTTTGGGTAAAGGGGTATTTTTAGGGTTCAGGGTCAGTTTTCAGTTCTTGGGTAAAGGGGTATTTTTAGGGTTCAGGGTCAGTTTTCAGTTTTTGGGTAAAGGGGTATTTTTAGGGTTCAGGGTCAGTTTTCAGTTTTTGGGTAAAGGGGTATTTTTAGGGTTCAGGGTCAGTTTTCAGTTTTTGGGTAAAGGGGTATTTTTAGGGTTCAGGGTCAGTTTTCAGTTTTTGGGTAAAGGGGTATTTTTAGGGTTCAGGGTCAGTTTTTAGTTTTTGGGTAAAGGGGTATTTTTAGGGTTCAGGGTCAGTTTTTAGTTTTTGGGTAAAGGGGTATTTTTAGGGTTCAGGGTCAGTTTTCAGAAATAATGTTATATTTTTTTAAATTTTCAATAATTAATTTAAATTATATTTCATAAAATTACTTTAATTTATTTTTGGGGTTTAGGGTCAGTTTTCAGTTTCTGGGGTACAGGGGTACATGGTAAAAATAAAGTAATATTAATTTAAATTTAAAATAATAAACGGAAATTAAATTATTTAAAATTACATTAAATTATATTTTTAAAATTAAGTTACTATTATATTATTAATATTAACATATACTTACCTATACTTACGTTGTAATGGTATGCGTTGTAAAGGTACCTGCGTTGTAAAAAAATGCGTTGTAAATACATGCGTTGTTACAGTATCCGCGTTGTAAAAACCGCGTTGTAACAGTATGCGGAGTAAAAGTCCGCGTTGTAACATCATATATCCCATCCATCTGATACAAGTAAAAATATACAACAATGTATAAAAGAAAAAAGAAATTCTAGGATGTAAGCAATCAAAAGATACAACTCATCCTATCAAAACAATGTCCTTAGAGTCAGATACAAATCCCTTTTTAAGTGGGCTGCAATACCTTAGATCGTTACAATAGGGACCCAGGAGACAGGAACACATCTTTACTTACAGTATCCTAGGGTGTTGCTAAAGATATCCAGAGTCAGACAGTAATCCTTTTCTATAGCATGCAGCAGTACCTTGTGTCTATAGTTTACTCAGGTCGGAGACACATCTTTTCTGTAGCAGATTGCATTGGGTTAGGTTATTATAGAGGTCTCTGTAGCCAGAAATATTTTTTCTTGAAGCAGGATGTCACTGGAGTCAAACATATGACCTTTCTGTAGGCAGGTTGCAGTGCCTTGTTCAACTACTTGAGGTCACACCGGTGTACAGCACCGCCTCTTCAATATTAGTATACTGTAGAATTATGACCAAAGCTGATGACCTTCAATGTCTTTTGTTAACAATGGCAACATTCTGACGAATTATACTTTTCAGCAGGCTAGATCACAGGGAGGGCATGACTTCAACTTAAATCTGCAGATTCATTTTCACAGGTATATCAATTTTGCTTGGTTTTAAGCCCTAGATAAATATGCTAGTGCTGGGTAGTGATGGTATAAGAAACTGGGTTTTTGGTTGAGAGGGGTGAAAACCCCACTAAAACAACAACCAACATTCTTGTTAGGGTGAACCACAAAAGTCACAAAATTAACCTTTGCTAAACCTCTGGTACCTCGGCACAAAGGCAGTTAGATATATGTAAAGTATATGTCGTACACAACAATAATAGAGTAAAAACACAATGCAAGAAAAATCCTAAACCAATTGAATAAAGTAGAGTCAATCAATCAATCAATCAGTCCATTTATAGAGCGCGCTTCTCACCCGTGAGGGTCTCAAGGCGCTGAAGGGGGGGGGAGGGGCTACTGCTCGAATAGTCAGGTCTTGAGGAGTTTCTTGAAGGTGAGATGGTCCTGGGTCAGTCGTAGGTGTTTGCGGGGAGGGAGTTCCATGTCTTGGCGGCCTGGTAGGAGAACGATCTTCCTCCGGTGGTGGCTCTGTGGATCCGTGGGACTGTTGCAATGGCGAGGCTGGCGGAGCGGAGCTGGCGGGTAGGAGTGTAGAACGAGAGGCGGTTGTTGAGGTATTCGAGGCCCATGTCGTGGAGCGCTTTGTGTGCGTGGGTGAGGAGTCTGAACGTGATCCTCTTGCTGACGGGGAGCCAGTGCAGATTTCTCAAGTGGGCAGAGTGAATTTCAATTAATAATATGACACCAAAACAAATAAAATCTGATCAGTAGAACCAGATATTTAAAATTTTAAGTTTAGTAGTAAAAATAGCACCATGAAGAAGAAAGCGCTGCTCACGGTTATCTGGTCGTGCGGCACTGGTTAAAAGTCACAAGTTCAGACTGACCATGAAGGAGCTCAGACCTAATACTAGGACCAAAAAACGTGTGTGGAACTTAGTGGACACAAGTTGGCAACTGTCATCTGCACATAGAGTTTTTCTTCAATGCAAAGATTTATAATGTTTTCAATACCTCTATACACCTAAGATGCGTTAGGAGCACATGCATTTTGAAAGAACTTACACCCATTAACTGGACACAATAAGGTTGAGAGGTAATATGGTAGTTACCCACTATTATGTTAACTGTAATACAAACTAACACATTCATTGGATGATATATTTGAAATGTCAACAGTGATGTCATAAATTATGTAATCGAACCTGTCATGAGTGATGTAATATGTGATGTCATGAGTAGTGCATGGCGGGTGTGCAACTTATAGTTGGCTCTGCTAACTATAACTGGTTAATTTCTGTGATCTTTTGAGTTCAAAAAGTTAATGTTGGCACTGAAATACTCACCTAACTATAGCATCACCGTAGCCTTTAGTTTTTTATTTTATATATATATATATATATATATATATATATATATATATATATATATATATATATATATATATATATATATATATATATATATATATATATATATATATATATATATATATATATATATATAGTTAGGAATTAGCAATTACAAAACCTTGAAAATTCACTGAAAAAAACCATAGGTTATAGACCATATATAGTTAGGGATTAGCATTTACAAAACCTTATTTTACTCGCACAAAACCATTGAAATTCCCATATATAGTTAGTTGCACTAACTATATATCGCACACCCGCAATCCACTGCTGATGATATCACATATTACATCATTCATGACATGGTCAGTGACATCACTGATGACATCTCAAATGACATCACTGATGACATCTCATTTGACATCACTGATGACATCACTGATGACATCATCCAGTGACAGTGTTTCTGTAAAGTTTAAATATGTTTTACATATTGAAGAATGAGTGGATGTATAAGTGTCTGGATGAAGGATTTAGTAGGTGCGTGACTGACTGTATGAGTGAGTGATTAAATGTGTCTTACTAAATTCATGGGTTAGTGACTAAACTGTCTGAATGTGTGCATCAGTATGTCTGTTGTTGTGTAAGCTGCTGCATGTGTTGATCAGTAGCTATATGAGTAACTATATGGGTTATTCATTGGTTTCCCAAGTATTTGTATGGGAGAGTGAGTGTGTGTGTGGGGGTGGCTGGGAGGTGTGTGACTCTGTGCATAGATGTGTAAGCAGTTGATTCACTAGGTGTATGAGTTCAAGAGTGCATGTGGAAACAGCTATATGGGAGGTTGACTGTGCATGGGTGTGTTGGTGAGTGAATGGATATCTCAGTGCTACATGTGCAAGTAAGTACATATGTAAACACAGTACATATGAGAGTTGACATATATAAATAACTGTGGATAAGAGCCAGTGAATGTGTGAGTGGCTGTATGGATCATTGTGAGCTTGTATCAGGGATTGTATAAGAGAGTAAATATGTGTTAGAATATGTTTGAATAAGTAAGTTGTGTATAACTGTATAGTTGAGGAAATGGAGGTGTGATTGATTCTTTGCATGACTGACTAGGTGTGTGCGTAACTCCATGGATGAGTGACAGTCTGTGAGTGTCTGTTTACACTGAGTGTATGTAAGGTTATATTAGAGTCTGAAGAGGTTCATCGTATTATCACATGAGTGATGTCATCAGTGATGTAATCAGTGATGTCAAATGAGATGTCATCAGTGATGTCATTTGAGATGTCATCAGTGATGTCATCAGTGATGTCACTGACCATGTCATGAATGATGTAATATGTGACATCATCAGCAGTGGATTGCGGGTGCGCGATATATAGTTAGTGCAACTAACTATATATGGGAATTTCTTTTTTTTTTTTTTTTTAATATATTTTATTTTACATTTCAATAAGCACACATTTCAAAAAAGAATACAACATTTTCCTCCTACATTTGTTCGTTTCACAATATAACAAAACAAGTTTTAAATCTAAACTGTTTAACCACCAAAAGGGGGGGGGGCCAAGACGACATATATCATATTATACAAGAAACACAATCATAAGTCAACAACAAAATGAATCATCCTATTCCTGTTCTCCATTTCTCCAAAGGTCCCCATATCTTAATACCTCGAGCTCTCCCTATCCTACCCTTCCTAGCATATATGTATTTCTCTAGATTATGTATAGCAATAAGATTAGATAGCCAAATTTGCAAGGTCGGGGGAGTCTTATCTAACCATACTCTGGCTAGCATTAATCTAAAGACAACCGCTGCCATAAACACAAACATTGCATCGCCTGGGTCCATTTGCACATTTCCTGCGTCCACTCCCAACATAATTACGCCTACAGTGAAGGTTATCCTTATCTTTAATGAATTGATTAAAAAAAATTCCACATCCTTAATTAATGTATATAATTGTGGACATGTAGCGAACATGTGGACAATATCTGCCTCAGTAGAGTTACATCTGGGGCATGTAGTACCCTCGGTGCCCCCCCACTTCGCGATCCTGGCTGGAGTATAATATAGCGAAAATAGTGTTTTGTAGTGTTGGGATTGCAAAGGGGCAGAACATAGCATAGACCGGCCTAGTTCCAGTGATTCGTTGAATGATTCAGGGGTAGCCTCTATCCTTTCCCCCCATTTAGCCCTATGCTTATCTAGATCATCAGGTCTATTTTTTGCCAGTGCAGCGTATATTAGCCTGATGGAGTATTCCTCCCCCGTAGTTAGCCCTTCCATCAGTTCGGTTGGGTGAAAGCCCAATGGCCCTCCTTGTTTATTCCTAAGAAAACTCCTAATCTGGAGATACCTAAAGAAGTCCCTTCTGTTTATGTTATGTTTTTTAATCAATTCCTCAAATTGTATGACACCCTCTGAATTTACTAAATCCCCGATTTGCTGTATCCCTTTACCCTCCCAATCCGCCATTACTGAATCAGCAAAAATCTCTTCAGGGAAGGATTTATTTTTATAGACTTTGGTGTACCTATTAAATCTACCCATACCGGTCTTTTTCAAGAAAATGCTCCAGATTTTAAGTGCCGCCCTGAGAGTCTTGTATGTCTGCCTTCTGCGATAACCCAGATCCGTAAAATACAGGAAACCATTAACAGTATTTTGTCCTAGTACCATTGTATAAGCTTCGTTTGACATATTTATGGTCTTTGATGACCCCCCACCTCCTCCAATTATTCCCTGCATATACTGGAGAGCAGCAGCCAGATGGTATAATCTAAAGTCTGGTGCACCCCACCCCCCTCTATCCCTTGGCAAGGTGATACATTTATAAGCCCTACGAGTTTTTCCTCGTGCCCAGATAAATCTATTAGCCACACTCTCCAACCTATTGAACCATTTGTTCTCGAAAATCAAGGGTATTGACCTGAATAAATACAAAAATTTGGGCAGGACCATCATTTTCAACACATTTGTGCATCCGACCAAAGAGAGGTGTAGATTGTTTATCCTTTCCAGGTCCTTTTTAACCTTCGCAAGCAATGGTTCCATATTGCGCTCAACTAATTCCTCCAATTTTGCAGATATGTCAATCCCTAAGTATATTGCATTATTGACCACCCTGCTATCTAAACTTGATGCAAACCTATTCACAATAATCTGGGTTTTAGTTTTATTTAGGCTATATCCTGAGATCAGCCCAAACTCCTGCGCTTCTGCCTCTACTCCAACCATGGCTATATCCGGATTTGGAGTCAATATAGCCACGTCGTCAACATAGGCCAGAATTTTCACAGTGCAACCATTTAATGACATAGGATGAATAACACGGTTTCCCTCTAGTTTACGTAGTAATGGCTCTATGTACAGGGCAAACAACAGTGGAGAAGACAGGCAGCCCTGGCGAGTCCCCCGCTGTATATGTACTAGATCCGAGTGCCCTCTATTTACTCTGATTTTAACCACCGGGTCTCTGTATAGAGCTTGCATAGCTCGTATGTAACCTGGACCAATACCACACCGCTTCATAACTTCCCATAGATATTCCCAGGCGACCCTATCAAAAGCCTTCTCGGCGTCTAAAAACAGTGCTGAAATAGGGTCACCTGTGACTTCTGCCGCATCAAACATAGTGATCAATGTCCTAATGTGCTGAGTAGTACCCTTCCCGGGTATAAAACCATGCTGTGATGGGCTCACCAAGTGTTCAATACAACCTGCTAATCTCTTTGCCAGCATCTTAGAATATACCTTGCTGTCTGAGTTCATCAATGTGATGGTTCTATAGGATCCAGGAAGGGTTACGGGCTTCCCTTTTTTAGCAATAACAATTACATCCGCCCCACGCCATGAGTCTGGTGATGGCCCCCCTTGCTGTACATATACCATAACCTCAAACATATAGATCAACAGAGAATCACGAAATACTTTATAAAATTCAACCGGAATTTGATCTGGTCCGGTTGCCTTTCCTGATGGTAAGCTGTTTAATGCATCGATAAATTCCTCCAGACCTAGGGTAGAGTCTAACATTTCTCCTTCTTCTTTTGTGACAGAGGGTGAGCACACATCTCTAAGATAATTCCTAACTTCCACTATTCCCTCTGTGTCGCCCTGTGTATACAGTTTTTCATAAAAGCCTCTAAAGACATCCCTTATCTCATTTGAGCCTGTGACAATGACACCCATCGGATCTAATATCTCCTTTATCTCTGCATCTGCCCTCTGCTGTCTAACTTTAACCGCAAGTATGTGGCCCACCTTCTCACTGCACTCATATAACTCTTCTTTCTTAGCCAGATATTTTTCAGCAGACCTTTTCGAGAGACTTTCTATTGCGTCTACCTTCAGTGCTACTAGTGTTAATAATATATTTTCCAAGCTGGATTTATATCTTACTGCATCAACTAGTTTTTCTTCTTCGATAATCAGCTTTTGACGAATAGCTTCATTCCTTAACCTCTCTTTCTTACGTCTGGTCATCACATAACTCAGTGTTTCTCCTCTGACACCTGTTTAAAACAATCCCAGGTTTGCCCTACTGAGGCGGTTCCATGATTAATCTCCCAGAAGAACCTAATCCACCCTTCCATATGTTTCCTATACTCAAGGTCTTGGAGCAGACTCCTCTCAAACGTCCATGTGGACCTCTTACTCTGTACTTGCGGGACCTTAACTGTCAGTATTAACGGACTATGTTCAGAAATAGTTCTTGGTTGCTTCTCAATCTTTGTCTCCAAGACCATGGACCTAGAGACTAAGAAATAATCTAATCTCACCAACACCTGATGAGGTGCCGAAAAAAAAGTGCTACCATCAACCAATGGGTGCTGCATTATCCAGGGATCTGCCAGAAGATTATTTTTAACCATATTGGTAATAGTCCTGTTTACTTTTCTCTTTCTACCATTATAGACTGCGCCTGTACTCATAAATGAACTTGTAGGGTCATGCATATTAAAATCACCACAACAGATTACTGGTTCGGGCCACTGTGCTAATTCTATATCTAAAAACTCCCATATCTCTGGGTCATCCTCAGTGGAACCATATATGTTTACTAATGTTACATTGAGCCCTTTAACAAATAATTCCGCCATAACCCATCTCCCCCAACGGTCCTCTTTCTTTCTTTTAACTGCCACTTCTCTTCTTCTCCCCAGGATAACGACTCCTCTTGTCCTAGCTCCTTGCCTACTGGCTGCAAGTACATCAAAACCCAATTGGTTCATTAGATAAATCTGCTTTTCCTCTATATGCGTTTCTTGAAAACATACTAGATCCACTTGTAAAGTTCTTATATACGCTGCTACATTCGCCCTCTTCCTTGGATCATTCAGCCCACATACATTTAAGGAGACAATCTTACATGACATTTTGTATTGAAAAAAAGGCCCTCTCTTCCTAGCCCAGCTGTCTCTTTCGACTGTCTCCCCCCCTTCCATTCTTCCTCCCTCCCTCTGTACTCAAAACTATAAACAACAAACAAAATATGTAATCAATGTGTGCTAACTGCCATATCAAAACCATACATTTCAGCTGCTTTTTCCTTTCCCCCTCCCCTGAGTTACCCACCCTTCCCCCCCCTACAGGCAAATAGGTCAATACTGACCTATATGTGGACGCTTCCTGGTTGTGTTAGTCGCACCCCTCCCCCATCTTCTCCAGTGTGCCCCCCCTCTCTTCAAAAAGGTACCTTTATCCCTCAGTGACCCTCTTTCTTTGCCCTCTCCAAATCCTGAATAAACTCCTGTGCTTTCACTTCCAAAGTAAACATCCTGACCTTGCCCTTTGTGACCACTTTCAACTTGGCTGGGAATAACAAATATGCTTCTGATCCTAAAGCCTGAAACTCCGAGATCATACTTCTGAGCTTCCACCTCCTCTCTACTGTCACGTGGCAGAAATCAGGTCTAGTAAAAAATGTAACACCCTCCACAGTTCTTTTACTGTCTGGCCTGACTTTCTGGATAAGTTCCTCCCGGAGTAAAAAGTTTCCAACGTACACTAATATTGCTCGGGGGAGTGGTGCTTTCGACCCTCCTTCAGCTCCGTATGCCTTCCGCTGGACAAAGGGGAATCTATGCGCCCTCTGCACCTCTGCCTCCCACTGCCACTGGGACTCAGGGAACGCCCCCTTTAGTAATTTGACCACAAACCCCCTGGGATCTTGCCCTTCAAGCCCTTCCGCCACTCCCAAAATGCGAACATTATTGCGCCTTTGGCGATTTTCAAAATCCTCCATCTTCCAGAGGATATCATCCGCCTTCTTTTCCTGTTGTGATTTAAATTCGCTAAAGCTGCGAAAGTCATCCTCCATCTTGCCAGTTCTCTCCTCGACCTCGGAAACTCTCCCCGCCAGACCTTCATAAAGTTTGTTTGTTTTTCTAAGCGTCGTTTGGATTTTCCTGAAGTCTTGCCTTGTTTTCCGACTTGTAGATCTCGCTTCTGACTGTATTTGCTTCAGCATATTGAATACTCTTCCTAGTGCCTCATCCTGATTCAGACCTGATTCTGGCTCCTCTTGGTATGTCTGCGATGTTGCCGAGTAATCCCAGTCCAGCTTCCTCTCAGCCCCCCTTGTGGGTGACCTTTCGTGCCTATGTCGCCTTGTCTGTTTCTTCTTTAGTGTAGAATCCTTATCAATATCAGTTTCCGAAGAGGTAGAAGCCACCCATGAATCATCCTCCTCTTCATCTTTATCCTCCTCCTTCTCCGCCTCTTCTTCCTCTTCTAAATCTGAAATTTCTCCCTCCTGTTGAACGGAGTCAGAATCCTCATCCACTGAAAAAAAACGGTCCCCCTCCAATGAGCATACATCTTCCTTCTCTGTGGGGTGGCCGAGAACTGGCTTTTCTGCCACCAAGCTAACTGTGCTTCCCCATGTGGGATTAGGGGATTTAGCCATTAGTTCTGCCTCCACCTGCATAATCGCCTGCATCATGTCATCAGCATTCTCTTGCACACTCGGGCCTCCTGCCCCTCCTGCCTCTTTTTGCACTTCCTTATCAATTTCATTAGACTCATTATTCTTGACTTCAAGCAACCCCCTCTGAGGCATCTCCTTTGCCCGACCCTTTTCAGCGCACGTCCCAGCCCTCTGTCCCGCATTCCCAGCTGTTACCTCTTGTTTGCTTCTGCTGGCGTCCTGCTCGTGCTTCGAAGAAGGCAGTGTTGCTGGTTGCTTGGCAACTGCTGACTCGGCGTCCCTCACGTTCCGAGCCCCAGTACCTGCTTCTGTCGCTGCCGCTGCGTCCTCTAGGACGCTCTTTTGACTAACTTCGTGATCAGGCTCTTGTCCTGTAACGCCGGGGATTCCTGGGCTCCTGCTAATTGTTCCGCCATCTGAGCTGCCTGGGCGGGTGAACGATTCAGGTAGGGTGGGCTGCCTAAGAGGGGTCCCTTTGTTTTTACTTTTGAGGATCGCTGCCTTTTCAATCGCTTTGATGCGCTCATCGCCCAGTGGTTTCCCTTTTAAATCTGCTTTCTTTTTAACGGGAGGCTCCGTCACCTTCTTTATCGCGCCTGGGTTCTTTGCTGGAAGCTGTGATTTCAGCATGGCGGGTGTCTCTGATGCAGCCAGATTGTTCGTTTCAGTATTTTCTTTTACTTTCTTTTTGTCGGTCTTTGCTGGTCTTGGCGGCATTTTGGCAGGAATCAAACTGCTCCAGTCCTTAAATCCTAGCACTGCAATGATTGCCGCATGCTTGACTAGGTTGTTTGTAAAAGCTCTCAGTTTCCGCGTTAATCTTCTTGACAACCCGCCAAGTTCACCTGTCACTAAGTCTCCAAGGTCTCTGAAGTAGCTGAAGTGGCTGATATTTGTCTGTGCCGCTCTTTGTAAAAAAATGTTCTCCAGCATCACATCCCATGTAGATTCGAGCAGAGTCAAGAATGCTGTTTTAGGAGTTACCCGGGGAGGACTAGCGCTATCATCCTAGCGCTCAGCTAGCTCCTACTATTCAGTCCAGATGGGAGAGAGGCTCTGGTGCGACTACTCACCACAACCCACCCGCGGCCATCTTGCCTCCATCGCATATATATGGGAATTTCAATGGTTTTGTGCGAGTAAAATAAGGTTTTGTAAATGCGAATCCCTAACTATATATGGTCTATAACCTATGGTTTTTTCAGTGAATTTTCAAGGTTTTGTAAATGCTAATTCCTAACTATATATGGTCTATAACCTATGGTTTTTTCAGTGAATTTCAATGGATTTTTAATAGCAAATATCAAAAGCTGTAAAATGTATTCTTCTTTTAAATGACACTTTTTCCCCAAACTGCCTTGGTATATTCCAATATACGTCAAAGACAAAAATGTAAGTGGTCCAATCAATTTTTTCCACAATTTGAGGAAGCACAGAAACATGTGAATAAATCTGTTTCTGCTTACATGAGAGACTATGGAATGGGTTTAATATACAACAATAACTTGCGTTCCAACATTCAACACATCTACAGAAGAGATGGTGAGCAGTTCTCTGATGAAGGGAATAGAATATTCGTCCTTTATTTAAAAGTGTGCATTGGAACCTACTTGTAGGTACCTAAATTAGCCACAGAACACAATAGCTCTTTTCAGAGCTACCCTACCTCTGATCATTCAAAACGTTTATCTTTTTCAATTTTTTTTTCTTCACCAAAGTACGCTCCCCGGTTCGCTTACCGGTGAGCGTACCGGGCGCTTCCCCCGCGAAATTTTCAAAAATGTAATTCTTATATTTTTCCATATATCAGCGTCCTAATCCCCCCTCAGAAAACCTAGAGGGTCATAAACTGTCTACCGTGCCCCCTTCTACCCATTCCGTACATTGTTTGTCCTCCATCTTATGTATCAATTCTACCGATACACAAAATGGAGGACTCCCGTAACCCTGCTGGTTCGCGTACCGGGGAGCGCACCGGTAAGCGCTCAATAAAAAAAGGTGGGAAAGTAATTTGCAGAAAAAATACTACAGACACTTTCACCAAATTTGGAATAGTCCCTACTACATACCAGTCCCTACCATTTTCCAAAATTTGATGGAATTCCATAGAGCCATTCAAGTTGTAGCCCTGTCTAAATAACCTGAGGTAAATTACATGGCAAAAACACATTAGAAAGAGTTGACATTTTCAACCAATGATAACATTACTTTCAAGTTGTATTTTTATGTGCTGACATTTGATTGGTTTGGTACATGAATATATATGAAAAATAAGAGGGAAAGACAGCCATTTTGACTGGAACTTCCTGAGGCACATTTACAGAGCATTTCCTGAGAAACCTAAGACACTTTTCCAAAGGTAAGTTAATAGTTTTGAAGGAGAAATATGTTGTGCACCTAAAGTTATTTTTATAAAAAAGTTTCCTGTTAGATATTTACTGTCCCTCAGTTACAGTTATAGATTGAGTAAGGCTTCTCTGTTGTAGTCATAGATTGAGTTAGACTTGATCACATGCAGTACTTTATATTTCTACTTCCTGCCTTGTAGAATACACTGCCCAAACATAAATTCACTCTTAAAAACTCAGAACTATGTTGTACACGTTAAGTTAAAAATAAAAATGTTGAAGTTTCTTACTTAAACTCTATTTGTATTTCTCTTTTTATTCTACCTTAACAGCAATTATGGATAAAGAAGCACAGGAACCCAAAGTACAACCTGAAATACAGGACAATAATGACGATTTTTTTTAATGAGACAGTAGACGAACAACTGTTGGAATTTATGGACAATTTTGATAAACAAGAGACAATTTATGAAAATAAAGATCATGAAATTTCAGATGAAGTACTACTTGAAATTTCCATAGATTTTTAAAATTAATATCAATAACATTTTATTTATAAATTAAAAATTGTTTAAGACATTATTCATTTTTTTCAAAATTTAAGATATAATAGTAGAGTAATTATAAAAAAAAGTCAGACTAATGGTAAAGAGTACAACATTTTTATATTACTATGTGCTCAGGGAGTGCTCAAAGGATCTGTTTCTACTTTCCCATGAATCTAGGAGAATAATGTACTTACTTGATGTGTTTTAAAAATGTGTTTTTTGACTTAAAATGGCTCAAAGGCTTTGTAAATATGCCCCATGCTGACTATGAATTTCTAGCAGTATATATCAAGAAAACTAAATGACTTCAATAAACGTTTTTAAACACATCAAGTAAGCAAATTATTCTCTCCCATTCATGGAGAATTTACTTAAAATGCCCTAACACACATGAGGGCGTATTTACAAGGCCCTTGCACCACTTTTGCATCACTTTTAACATGGGAAAAATAACTTGAAAGTGGCTCAAAGGCCTTGTAAATATGCCCCATGCTGGCTATAAAACTCTAGCAGTACATATCAAGAAACCTAAATGACTTCAAGAAACATTTTTATACACATCAAGTAAGCAAATTATTCTCCCTGAATCATCGGGCAAGTGAAATATTTGTTTAAAGAAGCAGACACCATTTTTTCCTTCTCTGGGGTAGGTCTGGAAATGCTTATTAAAGGACACCTTTGAGCAATTGATGGCACTTTTTCCTCAAACTGCCTTGGTATATTCCAAAATATGCCAAAGACAGAAATGGAAGTGGTCCAATCAATTTTATCCACAAATTGAGAAATCGAGGAAGCATGTAAATAAGTCTGTTTCAGCTTACATGAGAGACCATGGAATGGGCTGCATCTACAACAATAACTTGCGTTACTACATGCAAGATATCTACAGAGGAGATGGCGTGCACTTCTCAGATGATCGAACAGAGTTTTCATACAAAATTTAAGACTGTGTATTGGTACCTACTTATAAGTACCTAGAACTTACACAGAACCCAAAAGTTCTTTTCAGAGCTACCTTAACTTTAATTACTCTTTAAAAATTTCGAATGTACCTTTTTTCACTAATTTTCACTTATGTTCGCTTCCCGGTTCGCTACCCGGTTCCCGTACCGGCAGCTAACCGCACGAAAAATTTAAAAAAAAAATCTTTTTTCTCGCACATATGGGACTCCTCAGCCACCCTCAGAAAACCTAGGGGGTCAGGATACGTCTACCGTGCCCCCTTCTACCCATTCTGAACATTATTTACCCTCCATCTTGTATCTCAATTCTACCGAAACACAAAATGGAGGACTCCCGTATCGCTGCAGGTTCGTGTACCGGGGCACGCACTGAGAAGCGTTTGCTTAAAAAAGGTGGGAAAGTAATTTACAGAAAAACCATTGGAGACACTTTCACCAAATATACATTAGCTCATACTACATACCAATCCCTACCATTTTCACAAATTTGGTTGGAATTCCATTTAGCCATTTAGCATGTAGACCTCTCTAAATTCCCTGAGGTAAATTACTTCACAAAACACATCTGAAGTGTTGGAATTGACAACCAATTAAAATGTTACTTTCATTTTCTACTTTTTTTACCTAACATTTGATTGATTATTACCTGAATATATATAAAGAAAGAGAGAAAAACACAGCCATTTTGACTACTACTTCCTGAAGTACATTGCAAGCACATTTTCACTGACAACTTAAACTTGTTTTTAAAAGGTAAGATGTTATTTTAAAAACTTGACCGGAGAACTATGTTATACAATTTAAATTAATTTGGAAAACATTTTCAGATAGTTATATACTATCCCTCTGTAAGAGTTAGACATTGAGAAAGGCTTGTTTATTATAATTATGGATTGATTTACGTTTCTGTGTTATAATTATGAATTTACTTAGGCTTTTTCGCAAGCACTTTTTAATAGTACTACTTCACGCCTGAAACCATACAGAGCCCATAGATAACTTCTCTGTTATAAACTCACAAGTACCTGTCTGAACTTAAACCCAACATTGCCCTATCTCTACTGATATATTTATTTTTATGCAAATTTCAGCACAAAAATGGAAGGAGAATAGAACGTTTCCTTTGAAATTGCCCTAGAGATAAAAAATGAGGAAATAATTGAAAGCATTGACTTGGAATTCATGGATGAATCACGAGACCAAGAACTTCTACAATGTGTAGAATCTGTGGATTTGTTACTTCATTATGAGGACGATAAAATGTGGGAAGTTATGTTCACTCAACAAGAGGACATTTCGGACAGTCAAATGTTAGACAGTCTATTAAATTTTGAAAAAGAATCAGAAGAATAAATTTATATTTAATAATCAAAAATTGTTCGAGTCTTTAATCATTTTTATATGTAATTCATAAACTAGTACCAAATTGATTATAATGTAAAGTCAGACTTATAGTATACTGTGCAACTTTTTTATGTTACTGCATTGGTACCTACATTTTGCTACTTAAATAAAAAAAAAAAACGAACAATCAATAAACATACAATATTTAAAAAGTCTATCCTTCTTGTTTCCTTATAGTACGCTCCCCGGACCGCTTTCCGGTGCGCGTACCGGGCGCACCCCACGCAAAAAAAACGGGTCAGGGAGGATCTACTATGCCCCCTTATGGTCATTTCCCCCTTCGTTTTGGCCTCCTCTTGTCTCTCGATCCTACCGAGAGACAAGATGGCGGCCGCTCCGGACTGTTTAGAATGTTGACAGACACCGGAGAGCCAATCAGCTTCGCTTTGCAAAGTTCCGTTACGCGAAAAGTACGCGAACCGGAGCGCTACCCGGGACGCTGTCACAGATATATCTGTTTTTTAAAACGTTAATTTCTAAAAATCCACTGGAGCACATATATTGAGACCTAGTAAAGGCACATCGGGCTAACAGTCCCTACAATTTTGCCAAATTTCGTGCAAATCCATTCAGCCGTTCGAGCTAAAAGTGAGGCCAACCGCCCTATGGAAAACTCAATGTTAAAAACGTGTTTTGGGACCCCCTTTTTTCTCAGCCCCCCCTTGACGAACCCCCCCAAATTTTCAGGGGCTGCTCAGAAACAAGATGTGCCATTTTCCTGAAAATTTCAGCCAATTCCGTCCACAAACGCCAAAGTTATTAGACATAGAATTTTCAAAAATCCCATAGGAAAAAAATCCTAACTATATATACCTACTGGCGACCGCCAGTAGGTAATATATATATATATATATATATATATATATATATATATATATATATATATATATATATATATATATATTCACTGAAAAAAACCATAGGTTTCAGGCCGTATATAGTTAGGAATTAGCATTTAAAAAACCTTTAAAATTCACTCAAAAAACTATACGTTTTAGGGGTGTTATAGTTAGCTGGACATTTCACTCATACAAAACCATTGAAATTGCTCCTATATAGTTAGTTGTACTAACTATATTTCGCGCACCCGCAATCCACTGCTGATGATGTCACATATTACATCATTCATGACATGGTCAGTGACATCACTGATGACATCTCAAATGACATCACTGATGACATTATCCAGTGAATGTGGTTTGCTTCGTTATTTAAATATGCATTATATATACAGCAATTTGCATTGAAGAATGAGTGGATATATAATAATAAATATTTGGATGGAGGATTTAGTAGCAGTGTCATTGACTGTTTACTTGACCAATTTATAGTGTCTCACTAAATATAGTGGATAGTGACTAAACTGTGTGAATATCTGTATCACTTTGTCAGTTGTTGTGTAAACTGGTTCTCCAGTTGGTAGCTAGCTATGTGAAAGTCTATATTAGTTATTGATTAGTTAACTGAGTATTTGTATGGGAGAGTGAATGTCTGTGTGGTTCGGTGGGGGGTTTGTGACTGCCCAAAGATGTGTGAATACTTGATTCACTAGATATATGAAGTTAAAAGTATATGTTCTAACAGTTGTTTGGGTGAGTGAATATTTTTATGGGTGTGGTGATGAGCAAATATATTTCTCAATGGTACATTTCCAACAAACTAGAAAAATAAAAGGCAGTGTATGTGTCAGTTGTTGTATATAAATAAGTATACATAAGGCTCAATGATTGTGTGAGTGACTGTATGGATAACTGTATACTTGTAATAATGATTTTATAATTCACTAAGTATGACTTACTATCTAAATGAATAGATGAAGTTGTGTTTGTATAAGTGTGTAGCTAAGTAAATATGTAAGTATGATTGTTTGCATAAGTGAGTAGGATGACTTCATATGTGAATAGGATGTGTGCTGGTGTGTAATGTCGATATAGGTGTATAAGTATTTTTGATAGTGTTCTATTGTTCATTGACAGCATGTATGAGTGAATCTACAGGTAAGTGATTAGATGTGTGTATACATCTATAAATCACTGAGTGGGTTTTTAGATACTTGTATTGCTGTGACAATGGATTCAAATATGATACTCTGTATTTTACAAAGAGTGATGAAAGATTTTACTACACTTATGATGTCCCCTCATTGCTTGCCTTACGCCCTCCCTTACGCTCTCACTGTGCCCATTTGTTTCATCCGTCTGATATCAATTATCTCTGTAGGAACTGTAATTGGAATCCCTCTATCCTAAATATAGGTATCCCACACCCTTCTCCAGCTCTGGAATGGAGATTGTATCTCCTAAATTGCAGGTCCGTATGTAAACACCACACGGAATTACATACAATGATTGAAGAGCTCAACCCCCACGCACTTTTCCTAACGGAAACTTGGCTTCACTTAGACAACGATCCAGCGATTGGGTGGGCCATTCCCCAGGGCTTTACGCTCAAGAGGCTGGACCGTCAGACTGGGAGGGGCGGGGGACTGGCTATTGTCTATCGAGACAATTATAAATGCCGTATTACCCCTACCACCTCACCTACCTGCGAAAGTGTTCATTTTTCGGTAGAATTCTCCCCTACTACCACCTTTTCAGGAATATTAGCCTATCGCCCTCCAGGTGCTTTAAAAAACTCCATCGCTCAAATAACCGATCTTGCTGCTAGCATTGTGCTGTCTTCACCCAACTTCACTCTACTGGGGGACCTTAATCTGCATCTTGATGACCCTCACAATACAGCAGCCAATACGCTCCGCTCTAACCTTTCAGCACTGGATCTTCATCAAAAAGGATTTCATATAACCCACAATAGAGGCCATCTTCTGGATCACATTTATAGCAACAGCGACGATCTTACAGTGCTAACCCCGATTCCGTTACCATGGACCGACCACTTTTTGGTTCCTTTTATCTGGCATACATATTCTCCCATCCCCACTTGTCATCTTGCTAAACAGCGGGGTAGGAAGTGGTCTTCACTCCCCCTCTCTGAATGGGAAACTGCACTGGCCAGAGACCCCCCGAGAAAAGCCCCGAATGCCGATATCGCTGCCAATAATTTCGATAGCTGGATCTCTTCCTCTCTGGACATGGTCCTCCCTGTGCGAGTTACCAATGTCACTAAAAGACTGAGACCTGCTCCTTGGTTCACTCCTAACCTTAAATCGAGGAAACAACTCTGTCGGAAATATGAAAGAGCCTGGAGACAAGATTACTCCCAAGACAAGAAAACTAGTTATAGAGCGGCCATCAGGCTCTATAAACGGGAGCAAAAAACAGCACAAGCCTCTTATTACGGCAGCAAAATCGAGGATGCCGCTAATGCCCCAAGGGAAATCTTCAAAATCGTTAAAACCCTTACCTCTCCCCCTACTGAATGTCCCTCCGTGGAGGGTGCCCAGGATCGCTGTATCAACCTGGCGAACTTTTTCTCCCAAAAGATTCAGACTATATACTGTTCTTTTGGAGAAGTCGATAGCACCCCGGACCCCTCTTCCCCTACTTTCCTGTCCACTGCTACTCCTTGCCAGCTAAATACCATTCCTCTTTTAGATATGCCTACTCTGGACAGACTTACTTCTCAAATTACCTCTGGTTCACCCAGTGACTCAGCATCCCCCCAGACCCTTCTGAAGGTAGTGGACATAATCCGCCCGGTCATACTGGACGTCCTCAACACCTCCATCACCACAAAATCTGTACCCCCGTCATGGAAGTGCGCAATGGTGAGGGCTCTGTTGAAGAAGCCCAACCTGGACCAGGACAACCTGGCGAACTATCGCCCTATCTCTTTGCTCCCTTGGCTGAGTAAACTATTGGAGAGGCACGTGAACAACATCTTGATGAGCCATTTGGAATCAAATGGGCTCCTGCGTGCCTCCCAAACAGGGTTCCGCCCTCGACATGGAACCGAAACCGCTCTCCTAGCGGTAACGGAGGAAGCTAGAACTGTGTTGGACCAGGGTGGAAAGGTCGCCATTATCTTATTAGATCTAAGTGCTGCGTTCGACACAGTCAACCATGTCACGCTTTTACAACGCCTGGCGGACATGGGTGTGTCGGGCGCAGCCTTAGAATGGCTGACATCCTTCCTGGCTGACCGCTTCTTTCAGGTCTTCGAGGGCGAGGTGACATCCCCTAAACACCCTCTCAGATGTGGGGCTCCTCAGGGCTCCTCCCTGAGCCCCACTCTGTTTAATGTCTACATGGAGCCCCTAGACAGGATAGTCCATCCCTTTGGTGTGCGTATTGTCACCTACGCAGACGATACCCAACTGGTGGTCTCCTTAGACCACCAGGAGGGATCGTCCAGCACCTTAGGCTCCTGTCTGGAGGCGGTCTCCAGATGGATGCAATCCTCATGTTTAAAACTCAACGGGGAGAAGACAGACGTCATCTTGCTGGGCAATTCCTCTCCCTCGGGTTTTGCATCCTCCTGGCCTCCATGTTTAGGCCCACCCCCCACGCCCAAACCTCAAATAAAAAGCCTAGGGATTTGGCTTGATACCGACCTGAACTTTTCGGTACAAGCTACGAAGACTGCGGCTACCTGTTTTGGGTTGATGAGGATGCTACGGAGGGTGCTCCCTCTGCTCCCATTTCAGGCAAGGAGGATCCTGATCCAGGCCCTTATACTATCTCGCCTGGATTACGGGAATGTCCTCTATATGGGAGCTCCTGCCTATACCATCCACAGGCTCCAAGTCGCCCAAAACAGTGCAGCCCGTCTACTCTACAACCTTCCCCGTTGGCAGTCAGCGAGGAATGCTTTGAGGGAACTTCACTGGCTTCCTATAGCTGGAAGAATACAATTTAAGGCCATGTGTATTTTACACAAGGCCTTCCATCGCACCGGCCCTGCAATTCTTCAGTCCCTGGTCACTCCCTATGCTCCATCTCGTTCTCTTCGGTCCAGCTCCTCTCAGTTGGCCACTCCCATCAGAGTCAAGAAGGCTCGATGGGGTGGCCGCTCCTTCTCACACACTGCGGCAAGGCTATGGAACACCCTCCCTCTGCCTCTGCGGGAAACTTTAAACCATCTCTCCTTTAGGAAAACTTTAAAAACACACTTGTATACTACATTCTGTTGACCTGCCCTGAGCCCTTGCTAACTGAATTTCTGTCACTAGCGCTACGAGGCCTCCGGGTAGATAGCGCTATACAAGTACTGCTTCATTCATTCATTCATTCATTCATTCATTCATTCATTCAAGGTGTATGTGATTGTGACGTGGATGATGTCTTCAGTGATGTCATCAGTGATGTCATTTGAAATGTCATCAGTGATGTCACTGACCATGTCATGAATGATGTAATATGTGACATCATCAGCAGTGGATTGCGGGTGCGCAAAATATAGTATAGGAGCAATTTTAATGGTTTTGTATGAGTGAAATGTCCAGATAACTATAACACCCCTAAAACATATAGTTTTTTGAGTGAATTTTAAAGGGTTTTTTAAATGCTAATTCCTAACTATATAAGGCCTGAAACCTATGGTTTTTTCAGTGAATTTCAAAGGTTTTTTAAAAGCTAATTCCTAACTATATAAAGTCTGAAACCTATGGTTTTTCAGTGAATTTGCAAGGTTTTTTAAATTCTAATTCCTAACTATATAAGGCCTGAAACCTATGTTTTTTTCAGTGAATTTCAAAGGTTTTTTTAATGCTAATTCCTAACTATATAAGACCTGAAAGCCCACCAGGAATCTCCAGTATGCGCCAGGGGACTGCATTGCAGAGAGGTGTAATGAAGCCACGCCCCTTTTTACACCTCTCTGCAATGCAGCCCCCGGGCATGTTTGCAGAGGGGGAAATAATTTCCCTTGCATACTGGGGGTCCCTGGGGGCCAACTAGCCCACCTTGAACCTGCAGTATGCGCCAGGGGGCTGCATTGCAGAGAGGTGTAATGAGGCCACACCCTTTTTTACACCTCTCTGCAACGCAGCCCCGTGCATGTTTGAAGAGGGGGAACTAATTCCCCTTGCATACTGGGGGCACCTGGGGGCCAACTAGCCCACCAGAAGCCTCCAGTATGCACCAGGGGGCTGTGTTGCTTTGCCCCGGAGGTCGGTAGTCCCCGGGGCAGTGTGGGGGGGATTGGGTGCCCCCCACACTTCTTTATCACTACGCAGTTGATGAAGCGGGCTTTAAAGATAAGTTTAGTTTTAGCACGCAGATTTAAACTCCCATAATTTTTAATAATACTAATGAGTGTTGCATGTTTTTGTATACTGATTCAACCTAGAGTAATGTGCACCTACACGAACACGCGGGTCTAATTATATGTGCTCTTGACATGTTTGTCATTTTGTTATAAATAATACATTTACCTTGTCTTTCGTTTTGTCCAATATTATTTGCAGCTCTTTCAAATAATAGCATGTGCATTCTTTTTAATGTGCTTTTGTTTATGTCGTGTCATTTATGTGACTGTGTTATGTTTGTCTTTTGTATGCAAAGCTAGGTAACATAGACTAATGGGTTAACTTTAGCAAAGGGGGGTGGGTAACAGAATAATTATCATTTCTTGAATTAATTCTTGCCTTGTGTTTCCTTGCATACTAGAGTCATGCTAAAAGAGGCCTGTGGCCTATTTCTAAAATGGAAGCCTGAAGTCCTGTCAAAGATGGGCCTTGCACAGCAGCATTTGAAAAAGGAAAATATTTTCTTTGAAAGCCGTTCGTAAAAGCAAGGCTGTGTGGAAGTAAAATGTTCTCTTGACAAAGCTTTCATGGTTAAGGACAGGATGAGCAGCGGCAAAAAGGCTTTGGCGCAGGAAGCAAATGGATAATTTTACCTAATGTTGCCAGTCACGGAAGAGCCTGTGACACTCCTAGTCTATGAACAATGCCGCTCTTGAGGAAGCGTGATTTTCACTATGCAAAAGGCAAATGACTTCATCGGATGACATTTCTTGACCAATCACGTTTCGTGTCGCTCAGATATTTGTATTCTTTTAGTTAGTTTTAGATAGGAAAAAGGTATAAAAAATGGCCCCTTGGAAAGAGCACTGCTGGCTCGTTCCTGTGCTCCAGAGATGCTGTTGGACTTTCGTTTCACGTAAGATTCATTTGGAACTTTACTTTTTCCCGTTAGGTTTTTTTAGTTAAAGTTAGGGAATAGGGTCTAGGGAAGCTACCTAATGTTTGATTTCTCATGCTGATGTTGTTTTGAGCTGACAGCCAAATGTGCCTTTCTAATAAATAATTTGCTTCATTAAAAATTGCTAATAAAAGAGATTTAATCTTTAAAATGCATTTTGTCTTTAAATAAAGTTAATAAAATAGATTCTGAAATGACAAGCTGGTCTTGTTTGTTTCTTTGAGTTACCAATAGTTAATCCATTGCCTATGATTTTGACATAATAATATGTCTATAAAATGTTTCAGATTAATTAAGTCATAAGATCCAGTTAGTCAATTCATGTCTCAGTCATTTATGGGCCTAGTGTTGGATATATGAATAATGGTGAGTATTATGGTGTAGAGTGATCATTTGAGACAGAATTTCCTTTGGCCCGCTGGTTCAAATCTTTGGTAGCAGAGGATGGTTACTATGGTAACTGACATGTTACATGGTAATTACATAGGATACATGTTTAACACATGTTAAGTTTTGTCTAGTTGTTATATGTTGTCAAAAGGTTTTTCCAGCAGTGAGAGAAATCTTAAATGCCGGCAGAGTAGTGTGACAGGTGAAGTTACACTGTTAATTTGTTCTGTTTCAAATTAGTGGTACTGAAATATCACTAAGTGTTGTCGACGTACAACACAAGTTTAGGGATTTTTAGGTATGATAGGTTGCATGAATAGTGAGGTTTGCCTGTGAAATCGTAGCTCTGAGTCTAGGGACAAAGGGCCCGTTTTAAAACTAGTTGCGAAAAGAGTAGTAGGATTTTTCCGAGCTTGTGTGAAGGGTGAGGTAACGTTGTCTATTCTTACTGGCGTTTCTCGATTTCTATTGGTTGATTAGAGTCCTGCTGAAGATTTCATGTATGCATGAGTAGGGTTTTCCGTTTAAAAGTTGCAAAACTGTTTTGTGAAAATAGCGTCATCTATTTCACGAGAGTGAATTCTTGAATGTCTGGTAAAACTATCACTTTGTTTAGCGAAACGGACAAATGGCTTGTTTTTCTGTAGTTATTAACAGAAATCCATTAAAAAGGATTGTTTTAAAATGGCGCTGTGAAAATATTTTGTAAAGGAGGGGTGAGTTTACGGAGTGACACTGATACGTGCAGCTTTGCTGCAGCGGCAGTATACGTCACAGGGTTCGCGCTGTGATTGGTCGACATACGTCACAGTGAGCGCGCTGATTGGTTCACGTGATCATGACGAGCTGTTAGCTGATTGGTCATTTCTGAAAACAGGATTCTCATTGGTTGAGCAAGGTAGTAACGTGGCTTAACCTGATTGGCTTGTTGGTGAGTTTCACGCACGGATTGGCTAGAGTAGCGGAACAACAGAAAAATATTTACGATCTTTTCTAAATTGTACGGAATAGTTTAAAAACATGAGTTATTGGTATAAAGAAGAAAAAAAGCCTTCATGGTTTCAGAAAATGAAAAATGTATTCAATCCCGACAAGAAAATTGAAGCGCGTGGTGAAAAATTACTTCATAAGTATAAGACACCCGCAGCATACATGGAAGGAGAATATGGTTATCATACTGTTCTCTGGTTTGAAAATTGGATGCTTTATACCAAAGATGATGGTGTTTTAGCCTGGCCAGAAGATGGATCGTTTAATGTTAAAGTTTTAAGAAACTTGAGAGATAAAATGATGGCTCTTTCACCAAGACCCAGACCCACTCAATTTGAAGTTTTAGTTGAATGGGAAGTTGAAATGATGGAACTTGAGCGAGAAAATTGGGGAAAACCAAGAGGCATCGATAGGGAAACCCACCAAGATAAAACGAGACATGGAGAAAACGAGACATGTATGAAGGATTGTATCCGGTTTTAGAAATGGTTGTAGGACAATCAGGTCAAAAGAATTCTCAGAAAACGTCATCTTGATCAAGAATTAGATGATGCAGTTTTAGAGGATATGTTAAATAGTCCTCCACCTTATCAGCCAGGTTGTTCACATTCTACCCCAAGGAGTCTTCCAGATATTTCTCCTAGTGCACCTAGAGAGATTGAAGATTCACCCAGATTTATGAGATTACCTGAAAGAGCGAGAACAGGTAGCAGAACAACTACCCCAAGAGAAAGTTTGAATTCGAGAAATAATTTCCTGAAAATTGATAAAAAGACAGAGTTGCCTGGTAATATACCAAATATTTTGGAGTATTTAAAAGCAAAGGGAGAATCAGTTAACAAAAGGCATGGAAGCAGCGACAGTCCCAGTTACAATTGGCCCTGTTGTACCAGTTTTTGATCAGAGTGGAAATAAACATTCTGTTGTAACAAATCCTTTAAATGCAGAAATACAAAAGGTGGCTGAAAATTTTTATTCTGAGTTAACAGAAATTCACAAAGATAAAACGATGCCAAATTTAACATTTAAATCAAAGTTTGTCAAATGTCACACCATCAGCTGCAGAATCAGATTCTGGTTCCATGAATAAAACAGATTTGACACAAATTCCTCAACAAGTTCCAGAGTCTAAACAACTTTGATGTTGCAAGATTAAAAGCAGATTTAGAAGAATTAATTAATGGCACGATTGGTACTGACTGTTTGAAGCAATATCAGGATGATGAATTATTGTTCATTTGTAAGAGCATTCTGTGGAAAACTAAGAATAAATATGAACAGTTTAAAGAAGTGGCTGCTGAATTAGAAATAGATTTGAGTCATCAAAAACAATTGCAAAAATATTATAGAGTGGATTTTACAGAGAAAGATATTGAGAACCTAAATACTACAGGCAGAATAACCCATGTAAAATAATTAATTGTGTATCTAAAAAGATTAGGTGATTTAAGTAAACGGAGAGTTAAATGGACAAAGAAAAGAGAAGAAGAAAGGAGAGAAAGAGGAGAAGTTTTTGGTGAATTTCCTATGAGGGAAATAGCTGGTGGGGGTTATGTTCACGTCCCATGGACAAGACAGGATATTCTTCTCTTTACGAATGATTTTCCACGGCTGAGTGAAAAGCCGGTGGAATGGTACCGTCAGGTTGACAGGTTCATTAAAGTCTCAAAGGTTCTGTGGAGTGATCTTGATGGTTTCTTTGACATTGTTGTCCCGTCAGATCTTTGGACAGAATGTAACATTTTCTGTCAGTTGGCCCAAAGAAGAACCAGCTCGACATAAAATAACAGGTGCTCCTTCAGACATTGTCATGGATTTCTTTGACAAAGTAATTGTCTGGCTGAAAAACAAGATTCCTCCAAAAGAAGTAGATTGGGTTAAAATAGACAGGATAAACCAAGAACCAAAAGAATCGGTTCATTCCTTTTATGAGAGATTACTCCTGGTTTTTAAACAATACAGTGGCTATGAAAAATTAAGTGAAAGTGACATGAGCCACTTCATTTACAGGTTTGTTTATGGCCTAGGACCTGAGTTTGGGGATATGATTAAAAACGGAATTGTTGGTTGGCAATCACTTTCAGTTGATGACATTCTGAGAAAGGCAACATATTGCAGTGATGAGTTAGATGCAAAACAAAAGAAACTCAAGGAAAAGGCAATGTGGGCACAAGTGAAGGTAGCTTAACAGCAGATAGCAACCTTAGAAAATAAAAAATTTCAGCAGAATCCAGAAAGATTCAAAGGAGGGAACTTTACGAATAAGCCTAAATTTAACATAAATGTTGAAGAGCTAAAACAAAAGCTACCTTGTTTTAATTGCGGCGAAATTGGACACTGGAAGCGGGAGTGTAAAAATCTGCCCAGAAATTTAAAAAATTCATCGTTAAATCCACAGATGCAGAGTGAGGTAAATCAGCAGCAACAGCTACAGCGACAAGTTAAATGAAATAAGTCAGCAGCAGCAACTACAGCGACAGTTAGCGAATCAGCAGAACCAATTGATTCAGCAGAACCAAATTCCACAGCCACCCTTGCCAAATTGCATGAATACACAGAGATACAGTCCAGAGACGGGTTTCTGCGGAGCTGAAAAGGTAAAAAGATCACAAAAAGTAAATGTGTCAAATGTCTCTCAGCAATTTTGGCTATAAGAAAATGAGACCAGTGATTCAGAGTATTTCTCATGACGGTGCCTGAGAGAGGAGGAAGAGTGTGTGCTTGGAGCCACTCTTGAGGTAGATCAGTCAGGTCCATTTGTAAATGGTAAAGTGAATGACAAAGATATCACTTTTCTTGTGGACACTGGTGCTACCCGTTCTACTGTTAGATCAGTGGAAATTGAAAATCTTCCTCTCTCGGGTGAAACCATCCAGGTAGTTGGCGTAGCTAATCAACAGATTAAAACAAACCTGACAAAGCCAGTTGATGTAGAAATTGGAAATTACAAAGACAAACACAGATTTATTGTCTGTAACAGCAGTCCTGTTAATCTTTTAGGACGTGATCTGTTATGCAAGATGAATTGCAAAATCTATTGCTCACCGGAAGGTATTGAGCTTCAAACTTTAGAAGAAGATGGTCAGTATAAATTGACACTGCTATTGGTTGATGAAGAAAATAAAATGTACCCTGCTTTTGATAAAAATAACTTACCTGAAGAATTGAAAGAGACAGTGAATCTGAAAATTTGGGATCTAACTGGTGATGAAATGGATTTAATGAAACATGTGGACCCAGTAAAAAGTACTGTGAGACAGGAAATTGACTTTACAAACATTCCCCAGTACAAAATGAAACCTGAAACTATTGAGGGTGTCATTCCTGTGATTGAAAAATTCATTACGCAAGGTGTTTTGAGAGAAATTAAAAGCAGTCCATGTAATTCACCGATTATGGGAATTAAAAAGCCAAACAGAACGTACAGAATAGTTCAGGACCTGAGAAAGGTTAATAAGATAGTCGTTACTTGCTGTCCAATTGTACCAAACCCAGCGGTAATCTTATATCAGATTCCGCATGATGCAGAATGGTACACGGTCATTGACCTTTGTAATGCCTTCTTTACGGTTCCATTGCATCCAGATAGCCAACAGATTTTTGCGTTCAGATTCCAGGATCGCTTATTAGCATGGTGTTGGATCCCTCAAGGGTATACTGAGAGTCCATCTATCTTTAATCAGTTGTTAAAGAAATCCCTGGAAGATTTAAAATTACCTGGACAGTCAACATTGGTCCAGTATATAGATGACCTCCTTATTGCAGGGAAAACAAGAGAAAATTGTGTAACTGACACGATTACACTTTTGAATCGGTTGGCAGATGAAGGACATAAAGTGTCACCTGCAAAACTACAGTTTTGCAAACAAGAGGTTAAATACCTTGGTCACAGGATTGCAAAGGGAATCAGACAAGTGACAATTGAAAGAATAAAAATGATTCGAGCAATACAACCACCGACAACACAGAGACAGATCAGAATGTTTCTAGGAATGGTTGGTTATTGTCGCCAATGGATTTGTGGGTTTTCAGTAATTGCAAAACCTTTGCAAAGATTAACAAAAGCAGACATAAAAGACCCGTTTGTTTTGACAAAAACAGAATTAGAGGCTTTTGAGGAGCTAAAGAAGAGTCTCTGTGAAGCACCAGCATTAGGGATGCCTGACTACGACAAGGAATTTGAGCTGCACTGTAGTGAAAGGGAAGGTTGTGCATTATCAGTTCTCATTCAGAAACATGGAAAACTGAGAAAACCTATAGCTTACTTTTCAGCTGTTCTTGATCCTGTTGCAAAAGCATTCACAGGTTGCTTAAAAGCAGTGGCTGCAACAAGTGTAAGCCTTGAACAAAGTGAGGGGATCATAATGGGATTTCCTGTAAAAGTGTATGTACCTCATTCAGTTGAGACACTTCTTACTAGAAGTAAAACACAGCACCTGTTGAGTAACAGGTTGACCAAATATGAAAAAGTTATTCTGGGATCAGATAATGTATCCATTGCAAGGTGTGTTAATCTCAATCCAGCTACACTTTTACCAGATACTGTGGTTTCTGAAATCGACAATGAAGCTGATGATGTTGATCATGAGTGTTTGGATGTTTTAGAATACTGTACTAAACCCAGAAAAGACATTAAAGATGTGCCTTTACCAGAGTCAGACATTGTTTACTTTATTGATGGCTCCTGTTTAAGAACAGATGAAGGCATTCTGAAAGCAGCATATTCAGTCTGCACAGTTTTCTGAAATAGTTGAGGGTTCAACTCTTAAAGGAATTCGTTCAGCACAAGTGGCAGAATTAGTTGCTTTAATGTGTGCCTGTGAGGAAGCAGCAGGGAAGAAAGTTACCATAGTGACTGAAAGTCAGTATGGATATGGCGTAGTCCATGACTATGGTCAGCTTTGGTCTCAAAGAGGTTATTTGACCTCTGCGGAAACTCCAATCAGAAATGCAAAATTGATCAAAAAACTGATTGATGGCATTCAGTTACCAGAGAAAATAGCTGTTGTCAAATGCGGAGCGCACAAAAAAGGACAAGATTACATAACTAAAGGAAATGCCTTTGCAGATGAAACTGCACGTTACTGTGCGAAAAATAATCTTTCACTTAATCGGTGAAAGAATAATGACCATATAATGAACTCTCTCATGCTAATATCTGTAGTTGAAACATGGCCGGGAGTGAAAGACTTACAAGATGAGGCAAATGATGAGGAGAAAAACACATGGCTCAAAGAAGGTTGCAGACAGCAAGAGGAAGATAAAATTTGGGTTTAAAAAGATGGCAGACCTGTTATGCCCAGTTGCATGATTGCTGACATGGCACGGATGTACCATGGTCCAGGTCACTTAGGAAGAGACACAATGATCAGACAGTTCAGGGAGACTTGGTATAATCCAAAATTTAGGGTTATTGCAGAGTCACTTTGCCAGCGTTGTTTGATCTGCCATCAAATCAATCAAAACAGAAAAACAGTTGTAAGCATGGGAACCATAGGACGGGAGGGTGGTCCTTTTACCAGATTGCAAATGGATTTCATTGACATGCCACCACATAACAAGTTAAGATACGTCCTTGTTATTGTCTGTCTGTTCTCAAGATGGGTGGAAGCGTTCCCAACACGTCACAATGATTCAATTACTGTGGCTAAATTGCTTTTAAGGGAGATCATACCTAGATATGGATTTCCAGTAACTATTGAAAGTGATCGTGGCACACATTTTGAAAACAGACTGATGAAACAGGAGTTTAGAATTACTAACACGAAGAGAGATCATTATATGACATTTCTAAAAAGTTAAATTTTGGGTTTATATTTGGTGATTTTAAAATCACCAGATGAGGGAGTTGATGAAGCAGACTTTAAAGATAAGTTTAGTTTTAGCACGCAGATATAAACTCCCATAATTTTTAATAATACTAATGAGTGTTGCATGTTTTTTTTATACTGATTCATCCTAGAGTAATGTGCACCTACACGAACACGCGGGTCTAATTATATGTGCTCTTGACATGTTTGTCATTTTGTTATAAATAATACATTTACCTTGTCTTTCGTTTTGTCCAATATTAATTGCAGCTGTTTCAAATAATAGCATGTGCATTCTTTTTAATGTGCTTTTGTTTATGTCATGTCATTTTATGTGACTGTGTTATGTTTGTCTTTTGTATGCAAAGCTAGGTACCATAGACTAATGGGTTAACTTTAGCAAAGAGGGGTGGGTAACAGAATAATTATAATTTCTTGAATTAATTCATGTCTTGTGTTTCCTTGCATACTAGAGTCATGCTAAAAGAGGCCTGTGGCCTATTTCTAAAATGGAAGCCTGAAGTCTTGTCAAAGATGGGCCTTGCACAGCAGCATTTGAAAAAGGAAAATATTTTCTTTGAAAGTCGTTCGTGTGGAAGTAAAATGTTCTCTTGACAAAGCTTTCATGGTCAAGGACAGGATGAGCAGCGGCGAAAAGGCTTTGGCGCAGGAAGCCTAGGGGGTCAGGGTGCTACTACCTTGCCCCCTTTTTGAGTTCTACACGTTTGTTTTTCTGCTTTCTTGTGCCTCAGTCTACCGAGGCACAAGATGGCTGCCAACAATTTCTGTTTTGAAGTGTTGACAGACATTGGCAGCCAATCAGCATGCAGCTCGCGCACGCGAAGGCCCGCGCACGTCCGGGCACGTATATATAAATATATATATATTATAGTTAGTTGGACATTTTACTCATACAAAACCATTGAACTTCCCCCGTTATATTTAGTTGTACTCAGTATAATTCGTGCGCCCGCAATCCACTGCTGATGATTGTCACATATTACATAATTCATGGCTTGGTCAGTGACATCACTGATGACATCATCCAGTGAATGTGGTTTGCTTTGATATTTAAATATGTATTATAAATACAATACTTTGCATTGAAGAATGAGTGGATATATAAATATAAATTTGTGGATGGTGGATTTAGTAACAGTGACATTGTTTCCTTGACTAATTTGTAGAGTCTCACTATATATAATGTGTACTTACTAAACTGTGTGAAATTCTTTATTGCTTTTATCTTAATTGCTATGTTAAAGACTATATTTGTTATTGGTTTCTTAACTGAGTATTTATATGGGTAAATGAATTTCTATGTGGTTTTGTGGGGGGTGTGTGATTGCAAAAAATGTGTGAATAGTTCATTCAGTAGGTATATGAGGTTAAGACTACATGTTATACGAGTTGTTTCAGTGAGTGTATATGTTTATGGGTGTGGTGGTGATGAAATATTTCTTTCAATGGTACATCTCCATTAAACTTGAAAAAAAAAGGCAGTGTATGTGACAGTTATATCTAATTAAGTGTGCCTAAGACTTAGTGATTGTACGAGTCACTATATGGATAACTGTATACTTGTAATAGTGATTTTATAACACACTAAGGGGCCGATTATGATCGCGGACGGACTTGCGTCCATCCGCGATCACTGAGGAGGAGGGGACGTCCGCATGGGCTGCGGAGTCCCCTCCTATGCGATTAGGATATGACCGCCACCCTGGGGCTTTTTGCGTGTTCGCGGGCCGCTTGCATGGCGAAGTTACCCATGCGGTCGTGTATGGGCACAGCACCCTCTGGTTCACCACTGCCACCCTCTGGTTCATCACTGCCACCCTCTGGTTCACCACTGCCACCCTCTGGTTCACCCCTGCCACCCTCTGGTTCACCATTGCCACCCTTTGGTTCAGCACTGCCACTCTCTGGTTCACCCCTGCCACCCTCTGGTTCAGCACTGTCACCCTCTGGTTCACCACTGCCACCCTCTGGTTCACGACTGCCACCCTCTGGTTCATCACAGCACCTCTGGTTCACCAATGCCACCCTCTGGTTAACCACTGTCACCCTCTGGTTCAGCACTGCCACCCTCTGGTTCACCACTGCCACCCTCTGGTTCACCCCTGCCATCCTCTGGTTCACATCTGCCACCCTCTGGTTCATCACAGAACCTCTGGTTCACCACTGCCACCCTCTGGTTAACCACTGTCCCCCTCTGGTTCATCACTGCCACCCTCTGGTTCACCACTGCCACTCTCTGGTTCACCACTGCCACCCTCCGGTTAACCCATGCCACCCTCTGGTTCACCACTGCCACCCTCTGGTTCACCCCTGCCACCATCTGGTTCATCACTGCCACCCTCTGGTTCACCCCTGCCACCCTCTGGTTCAGCACTGCCACCCTCTAGTTCAGCACTGTCACCCTCTGGTTCACCACTGCCACCCTCTGGCTCACCCCTGCCATCCTCTGGTTCACCCCTGCCACCCTCTGGTTCAGAACTGTCACCCTCTGGTTCACCACTGCCACCCTCTGGTTCACGACTGCCACCCTCTGGTTCATCACAGCACCTCTGGTTCACCACTGCCACCCTCTGGTTAACCACTGTCCCCCTCTGGTTCATCACTGCCACCCTCTGGTTCACCACTGCCACTCTCTGGTTCACCACTGCCACCCTCTGGTTCACCCATGCCACCCTCTGGTTCACCACTGCCACCCTCTGGTTCACCCCTGCCACCATCTGGTTCATCACTGCCACCCTCTGGTTCACCCCTGCCACCCTCTGGTTCCTCACTGTCACCCTTTGGTTCTTCACTGCCACCCACTGGTTCACCACTGCCACCCTCTACCGAGACCTTTTGTGACGCAGCAGCAGCACAAAAGTTGCGCCATGGTGCTGGGTATTAACAACGTGCCTCATCTGAGAGATGCGTCATGTTGTAAAGCCCTGCGCCATCAGGAGGCGTTCCGGCGCAGGGGAGGGCGTTCCTGCGCAGGAAAGCCTCCTAAAAGTGGCTGAGTGAAATCTTCAAGATTTCACTCAGTCACTTTTAGGCCAATGCTGCGACAAAAAACGCTGCGCCTGCTTGAAGCAGGCGCAAGGCTTGATGAAGCATTGGGGAGATAGGGCCCCCCAGAGCATTTCTGGAGCTGCGGCGTAAGCGCGACGCAGCTCCAGCAATGCGCTGCTTTTACGGCACAGATGCGTGACGCATCTGTGCTGTTTTTGCCACATGGTGCGCCGCATTGTAAATGCGGCGCACCATGGGTGTCGGAGCTGCGGCGCACAATAACTGCTGCATCCCTGGGGATGCGCCAGTTATTGTAAATCTGCCCCTATACATTTAGCCAACAAGGGAGCACTTCCTGATTAGATAGTAGAAAGTACTCCAGTTGAGTAGAGGTATTGCACAAAAAGGTGGCATCTTCGTGGACAAACACGCAGGGCGGGAATTATTCTGCCCCCTGTTAGACTCGTTTTTTGTGCCCTTCTGCCCTCTGTTAGACTCGTTTTTCCCTTGTTTTTCTGCCCTTCTGCCCTCTGTTAGACTCATTTTTCCCTTGTTTTTCTGCCCTTCTGCCCCCTGTTAGACTCGTTTTTTGTGCCCTTCTGCCCTCTGTTAGACTCATTTTTCCCTTGTTTTTCTGCCCTTCTGCCCTCTGTTAGACTCGTTTTTGTGCCCTTCTGCCCTCTGTTATTCCCTTGCTTTTGTGCCCTTCTGCCCTCTGTTAGACTCGTTTTTTGTGCCCTTCTGCCCTCTGTTAGACTCATTTTTGTGCCTTTCTGCCCTGTTAGACTCGTTTTTGTGCCCTTCTGACCTCTGTTAGACTCGTTTTTCCCTTGTTTTTCTGCCCTTCTGTCCTCTGTTAGACTGTCTTTTTGTGCCCTTCTGCCCTCTGTTAGACTCGTTTTTCTGCCCTTCTGCCCTTCTGCCCTTCTGCCCTTAGTTAGACTGTGTTTTGTGCCTTTCTGCCCTCTGCATCACCACATCATCACTCAGAGCTACCTCAGCATCACTCAGCACCACCACAGCATCACTCAGCACCACCACAGCATCACTCAGCACCACCACAGCATCACTCAGCACCACCACAGCACCACTCAGCACCACCACAGCATCACTCAGCACCACCACAGCATCACTCAGCACCACCACAGCACCAATCAGCACCACCACAGCACCACTCAGCAACACCACAGCATCACTCAGCACCACCACAGCATCACTCAGCACCATCACATTATCACTCAGCACCACCACAGGACCATTCAGCACCACCACAGCATCACTCAGCACCACCACAGCATCACTCATCACCATCCCAGTATCACTCAGCATCACTCAGCACCACCATAGCATCACTCAGCATCACCACAGCACCACTCAGCACCACCACAGCACCACTGAGTGCCACCACAGCATCACTCAGCACCACCACAGCATCACTCAGCACCACCACATTATCGATCAGCACCACCACAGCACCACTCAGCACCACCACAGCATCACTCAGCACCACCACAGCATCACTCAGCACCACCACAGCACCAATCAGCATCACCACAGCACCACTCAGCGCCACCACAGCATCACTCAGCACCACCACAGCAGCACTCAGCACCACCAAATTATCACTCAGCACCACCACTGCACCACTCAGCACCACCACAGCATCACTCAGCACCACCACAGCCTCACTCAGCACCACCACAGCACCACTCAGCACTACCCCAGCATTACTCAGCACCATCTCAGTATCACTCAGAACCACCACAGCACCACTCAGCATCACCACAGCACCTTTCAGCACCACCACAGCACCACTCAGCGCCACTCCAGCATCAATCTGCGCAACCAATTAACAACAACTGGTTCAAATATGTTCTCTCAATGTTTCAAACTTTATTACAAATGTCACAAAAAGATGTTAATATTTCACTTCTGTTCTTGGATTTTCGTCACAATAAAATGCACTGAACATAATCTTCACAAAAGTTATTTACAAAAGTTTAAGCTATTGCGATTATAAATTAAAATCACTTTTATTTAAGTATTAATTATTTTAAAAAATTAAAAGCCATTGTAATTTATAATATCAATACAGCTAAGTCAAGTAAATACAAAACATATTGCATTACCAAATGCTATAGGTGTCACATTTGCGAAAGTTATAACTCTTGGCATTGTAAATGACAAAGCTACTAATTTAGCTATTTTTAAAACCAACACATAAATAAAAAAAATTGTCATTTACAAGACCAATAGCTCAAACTTTCCTAATGCGAGACCTATTGCATTGCAAATGCTTGTTTTTATATCTGTCAGTGCTTCCTGTTGAGGTTTAACTTTTGTGACAGGCGCCTCATTGCCTACTTGTAACTATTCTCTGGCCCTGCTTCAAGGGTCAGAGCAGGGTCAGAGAATAGTTGCAAGTAGGCAACGAGGCGCCAGGAAGCACTTACAGGCTTACAGCAGCAGGTGCCCAAGTTGAAGTTAATTTCTTTGTAACCCTTTTGTAAAAGGTTACAAAAATTAGCTTCAACTTTTGCACCTGCTGCTGTAACCCTGTAAGTGCTTGGCTGAAAATGTGTCCCCGCTGATTCGCGGATTTTACTGCGATTTCGCGACATTCGCAAATTCCGTGAGCGGAACGAATTTTCAGCCCATGCTTATTGATTTGCTCAAACGCTCCGTCCATCATCCCCTTTGGTATTGCTTTGTTCGCCCTTAGTTGGGAGGAAATGCCCAGACGTGGGGCCCTTGCTCACTTTGCCACTGGATTCAAGATAGCCTGGCTGATGAGGGTTAAGAACCGGAAACCGGTCCCAGGATGCTTGTTTCCGGTCCACGGAAGACATGGCTTGGCAGTTCGGGCTGGACTGTTCCCATGAGGCACATGGTCAGACTGTTTTGCATATGGCCATGTCTGAACTAGGGTGGTGGAGTGAGCTAAAGAATGATGATGGATTAAACCCAGATCAGTTGACTGGAGGTGAGTGTTTGATTTTCTCAAACGCTCTGTCCATCGTCCCCTTTGGTATTGCTTTGTTCGCCCTAAGTTGGCAGGGTATGCCCAGACGTGGGGCCCTTGCTCACTTTGCCACTGGATTCAAGATAGCCTGGCTGATGAGGGTTATGAACTGGAAACTGGTCCCAGGATGCTTGTTTCCGTCCAGGGAAGACATGGCTTGGCAGTTCGGGCTGGACTGTTCCCATGAGGCACAGGGTCAGACTGATTTGCATATGGCCATGTCTGAACTGGGATGGTGGAGTGAGCAAAAGAATGATGATAGATTAAACCCAGATCAGTTGACTGGGAGTGAGTGTTTGATTTGCTCAAACGCTCCGTCCATCATCCCCTTTGTTAGCTTTGTTCGCCCTAAGTTGGCAGGGTATGCCCAGACGTGGGTCCTTTGCTCACTTTGCCACTGGATTCAAGATAACCTGGCTGATGAGGGTTATGAACCCGAAACCGGACCCAGGATGCTTGTTTCCGGTCCAGGGAAGATATGGCTTGGCAGTTCAGGCTGGACTGTTCCCATGAGGCACAGGGTCAGACTGATTTGCATATGGCCATGTCTGAACTGGGGTGGTGGAGTGAGCTAAAGAATGATGATGGATTAAACCCAGATCAGTTGACTGGGGGTGCGTGTTTGATTTGCTCAAACGCTCCGTCCATCATCCCCTTTGGTATTGCTTTGTTCGCCCAAAAGTTGGCAGGGTATGCCCAGACGTGGGGCCCTTGCGCACTTTGCCAGTGGATTCAAGATAGCCTGGCTGATGAGGGTTATGAACTGGAAACTGGTCCCAGGATGCTTGTTTCCGTCCAGGGAAGACATGGCTTGGCAGTTCGGGCTGGACTGTTCCCATGAGGCACAGGGTCAGACTGATTTGCATATGGCCATGTCTGAACTGGTGGAGTGAGCTAAAGAATGATGATAGATTAAACCCAGATCAGTTGACTGGGGGTGAGTGTATGATTTGCTCAAACGCTCCGTCCATTATCCCCTTTGGTAGCTTTGTTCACCCTAAGTTGGCAGGGTATGCCCAGACGTGGGTCCCTTGCTCACTTTGCCACTGGATTCAAGATAACCTGCCTGATGAGGGTTATGAACCCAAAACCGGACCCAGGATGCTTGTTTCCGGTCCAGGGAAGATATGGCTTGGCAATTCCGGCTGGACTGTTCCCATGAGGCAAAGGGTCAGACTGATTTGCATATGGCCATGTCTGAACTGGGGTGGTAGTGAGCTAAAGAATGATGATGGATTAAACCCAGATCAGTTGACTGGGGGTGAGTGTTTGATTTGCTCAAACGCTCCGTCCATCATCCCCTTTGGTATTGCTTTGTTCGCCGTAAGTTGGCAGGGTATGACCAGACGTGGGTCCTTGCTCACTTTGCCGCTGGATTCAAGATAGCCTGGCTGATGAGGGTTATGAACCTGAAACCGGTCCCAGGATGCTTGTTTCCGGTCCAGGGAAGACATTGCTTGGCAGTTCGGACTGGACTGTTCCCATGAGGCACAGGGTCAGAATGATTTGCATATGGCCATGTCTGAACTGGGGTGGTGGAGTGATCTTAAGAATGATGATAGATTAAACCCAGATCAGTTCAGTGGGGGTGAGTGTTTGATTTGCTCAAACGCTCCGTCCATCATCCCCTTTGGTATCGCTTTGTTCGCCCTAAGTTGGGAGGGTATGCCCAGACTTGAGTCCCTTGCTCACTTTGCCACTGGATTCAAGATAGCCTGGCTGATGAGGGTTAAGAACCAGAAACCGGTCCCAGGATGCTTGTTTCCGGTCCATTGAAGACATGGCTTGGCAGTTCGGGCTGGACTGTTCCCATGAGGCACATGGTCAGACTGTTTTGCATATGGCCATGTCTGAACTAGGGTGGTGGAGTGAGCTAAAGAATGATGATGGATTAAACCCAGATCAGTTGACTGGGGGTGAGTGTTTGATTTGCTCAAACGCTCTGTCCATTATCCCCTTTGTTATCGCTTTGTTCGCCCTAAGTTGGCAGGGTATGCCCAGAGGTGGGGCCCTTGCTCACTTTGCCACTGGATTCAAGATAGCCTGGCTGATGAGGGTTATGAACTGGAAACTGGTCCTAGGATGCTTGTTTATGGTGCAGGAAAGACATGGCTTGGCAGTTCGGGCTGGACTGTTCCCATGAGGCACAGGGTCAGACTGATTTGCATATGGCCATGTCTGAACTGGGATGGTGGAGTGAGCTAAAGAATGATGATATATTGAACCCAGATCAGTTGACTGGGGGTGAGTGTTTGATTTGCTCAAAAGCTATGTCCATTATCCCCTTTGGTATTGCTTTGTTCACCCTAAGTTGGCAGGGTATGCCCAGACGTGGGTCCCTTGCTGACTTTGCCGCTGGATTCAAGATAGCCTGGCTGATGAGGGTTAAGAACCAGAAACCGGTCCCAGGATGCTTGTTTCCGGTCCAAGGAAGACATGGCTTGGCAGTTCGGGCTGGACTGTTCCCATGAGGCACATGGTCAGACTGATTTGCATATGGCCATGTCTGAACTAGGGTGGTGGAGTGAGCTAAAGAATGATGATATATTGAACCCAGATCAGTTGACTGGGGGTGAGTGTTTGATTTGCTAAAACGCTCCGTCCATCATCCCCTTTGGTATCGCTTTGATGCATGTTTGGCACACCAGTGGCCAGCCCACTGCACACGTCCACTGCATGTCCTCGTTGTGGCCACTGTTAAGCATGGGTGGTAGGGGAGGGGGAAGGATTATCAGGGAGGTGGTTAGCAGGTGTCGGGAAGCATGAGAGGAGTGTGATGCAGAAGAGGAGGTTGGAAAGACTGTCACAGGGATGAAAGGGTACAAAAGAGAGCAAATGATCAGGAAGGAGGAGAGGACGTAAAAGGCCTAAGTTGGGGGGAAAGTTTCATAGAATCTTCAAGGAAAGAGAGCAAAAAAGCAACAAAATGTAACTGAAGACCAGAAAGAAGGAATGAGTAAAGTAGTTAGAGAGTGTTAAACAAGTGGCAAAGAGTGAATGTGAAGAGTTCAAGAGGCATCAACGGATAAATGAGAGAAAGTGGGAAAAAGGCAATAGAAAGCAGCAGAAATACACAAAAGATGATAAAGAGAGGCTTGAAAATGCAGAAAAGTGGGAATGACAGTGCAGAACAAGAGAGAAAGCCATGCACAAGAAGGCAAAAGGGTAAGTGTGGTGAGAAAAATAGAAAGGAGTCTCGAAAACAGGCAAAAACAGGAGGTCAAAGGGCAAAGAGAGAGTGGATACACGGAAGAGAGAGCAGGCAGTGAGAGGGAGAAGCAAAGGAGCAGAAAGAAAGAGAAGGCGGACGAGCCGAGGAACTTCTAACGGTGCTGAAGCTGGGCCCAAATATTAGCTCCTAAGTTAAAATGTTTTTTCAGACCTCTCAGGTGGCAGACTATATTTTTTAGGACTATTCTGATATTACTTATGTAAGAGCATGCTTCTCAATTACATACATTACCAAACATTAATATTACCAGTTTAGTTCAATATTTTCACATTTAAAATGCCTTGTCTCAGTTTGACTTTAGATGAGAAGAAGGTAGCCAAATGTTAGTGGACCTTCTTAAGAAGGTCTCTGTAGAACTTCTCACCCCAACCAGTCCAGTGAAAAGCTAATATGCTCACAGGAACCAGGGCAGGCTTTCTACCTCTGGAGGAGTGGGAGGCGTGGGTGGTTTTCACTTTGAATTAGAGAGACAATCAAAAGAAAAGCACAGTATTTTCAACAAAAAGATGTATGGAATTTTGCAAAGTAAGGGAAGCCTGTGAATTGGCACGCATAAAAAAAAGTCTCTCTCCTGTGATATCCCACAGTAGAAAAAGTTATTTTAGGTTAGATTCGCGAAAGTGCATTATTAATACATTTAAGAGTGTTGGAGTTGGGTATGCAGGAGGGTCTAAGTTGTTTCCTGTTTAATGTCATGGTGGGCTCACTCAGCGTAGCACAAACCTTGGAATAGAAGAGTTGCTCCCAGTATGCTGCACTATACAGCACACATACAAAGTGGGAAAGTGTTTAAAATTAGTCTAAGCATAGTATTTTGTACTGGAAGGGTATCCCTCCAGTGCAAAACCTATGCTTGATTCATGGAGACACCCTTGTACTATGGTGGCAAGGTTTCTCGGTGGTGCATGGCAGCTAATTTTAGCGCCAGCGCTAGGGAGAGGGGAGGAGCGTGCCATATTTTAATAAATTTGGCGATCTCCTGCTCTCTCCTTCCCATGCAGGGCAGTATTTGCTGCTGCTGCAACCTGCTGCATGAGGAATTGGTAAATCTGGCCTTTGTTTGCTGAAACCAATCTTGTTTAACCCTTTCGATGCTGATGACGAGCTCAGCTCGTCATCACCCACGGGTGTCGTGTGCTGATGACGAGCTGAGCTCATCATGGAACAAGCAAAATGGCAATTTGCAGCACAGCGCAAAAATCACCGCAGCAGCGATGCGGTTAAGCTAAGCATCACCTACCCATAATATTACCACCAAGAAAATGTGTCTAAATTTGAAAAACCATTGAACGGCATGGATGACCAAGGTAAGAAAAATTCAACCTTCTCATACTGAAGATTTGATTTAACCCATTTTCAAATAACCTGTTTGTGTAGGCATTATATCATAAGCTTTTGCATCTGTGATGTGACCCATCTGAGAATACATGTTTTCTTCCTCAGCAGCATCCATTTAGCCTGTTTAATCTCCACGAAATCAGCAAAATGGCTCAATGTGCTTCAGCTGCAGGACATCCCTTTTTCCTAGCGGGGCATATATTTTCAGATTTTTTTCTTTTCTCTGATGACTAGTGATGAAAAGTGTCTAGAATTGACATCTGGCATTGCCCACACCCTCAATCCATTGGACCCATGTCTGCTTCGCATCAGAAAAAAGTATGACAATACTTTTTTCTCCAAGAGGCAATTTTCTTTTTTATCACATTTCCCTTCATTCTAAGTTTAGTTCTTTTGAGTTCCATGTTAATAGATGGGGGTTTTAACTTTCGCAAACCTAATGATGGAAACTAAACCACTGGTAATGACTTAGCCCATTCTAAATCTTGTTGTGATTGCCTCTCTGGACCACCCTGGCCCTCCTATGGCGAGGCAATGAAATCCTGTGGGCATGCCCATTGGTCCAGCTGCTGGTGCCATTGATCAGAGAGCATAAGTGTACATTGAGCACATGATAATAGGAACTCAGGGGCTATGTACAAGCCCATATAGCCACCACAACGTCACTTTTACTTTATGAAGCAGCACACATGAAAGTGACAGAATTGCATTTTAGGATTGTTTATGTGCAGGAAGGGTCACCTTCCAACATATAACCAATCCTCCCTTGCACACAGACACACTTGCACTCTGTTATAAGGGTTCCTGTGTTGGTGCTAAGTTGCTAAACTTAGCGCCATCGCAGGGGGAAACGCAAGGCTGCACCACATTCTTGTAAATATGGTGCAGCCTTGCATTTCAGAAGTGGCGGAGTGAGTCGTTCTTAAACCAAGGAGGCTAACAACATGCTCCACCACTTCCTTGTACATATCCCCCTCAGTTTTGGTGCAGTGGCGCTAACCACAAAACCTATTAGATGCAATTTCAGCCAAAATCTCACAGGATGTGCATCAAGGGGGCGCTTCATGGGCTGCCCTATAAGTAGGAGCCTCACCCCAAGTGCTCCACTCTTTATTCTATTATACTGGCAGCAATGTGGGTGGCAGTGTGGTGTTGTGCACAAGAATCATGGAGGAAGAAGAGGGTGATTTCCAGTTAACAGTTGTCTGCTATCTCATAAAGGCACATGTTCCTGCTTTTCAGAAGATCTTTGCAAGAGCTCGCTCCTGAATCCTGGTAAAGTGTGGCCTTGCTAATTATGAAGGCTCTATTGTTTGTTGAAATTGTGAGACATTGTTACACTTAGAATAATACCTAGATTATACATGTTTGTGTTGAATCAGACACCTTGTACAGGGGAGAATTTTGTTATTTCTAAGTACACAAGGATATGGGTTAAGGCGCATAGAATTTGTTCTTACAAAACCAAAACAAAGGACGGGAAATGACACGTGAATGGTTTCACATATATGTGAATCAGGAACAGTGCTCACGTCCAACAATTCCTGGCAGTGACATGGTGGCTCTCCAACAACAAAGCACTTGGATATAGTTAGACACCATGTAAATGCATTGTGAATGGAGCAAATGCTGACAGAGAGCTAAAAGCACAGTGAATGGAACAAGTGCTGAAAGAGAATAAATGATTTGCAGCCCAAGGTAAGTGCAATTCGAGACATAATTCAAGAAACATAGTTGCATTAGCCAGGGTTAGAGATGCCTTAGATTGAATGGAAATAATTGGGCCAATCTAATCGCACTCTAGATCAATTATGTGATGGCCTATAGCTGTTACAAGAAATAAAGAATGCAGCAGATGGACCTCCAACAGTTGCAAAAAATAAATAGTTCTGACTCACGTGGGTCCTGTGCTCTCCATGCCACTGGACTTAAGCTATCCTGGCTGATGAGGAGTGAAACCACGAAACCAGTCCTAGGATGCTTGTTTCCAGTCCAGGGAGGGCCTGGCCTGGCAGTTCGGGCTGGCCTGTTCCCATTGGGCGCAGGGTCACGACTGATTTGCATATGGCTGGGTTCAAACTGGAATGGCATGGAGAGCAAAAGTATGATGGATTTAGGCCCAGATCTTTGTACTGGAGTAAATGTATGACACTGTTCTGCATTCTGTTCATCAATTGTTGTTTTTGTAAGAGTTGGGCAGCACAATTATGACAACAGCAATACTGGACGGCAGGACTCCACTTACTCAGGTTAGATGACATCCTGTATGACACTGTCCTAGTCAAGGGATGGAAGGTGTGGCCAATGATGCTCAGGACCATAAGTGGTTGGGAGTGAGGGTGAGCACCTGTGGCAAGTCATGACAACTATTTCCACTAGGTTTCTTTATGAAGACAGGAATTACACAGGCTAGCAGAGCTGACAAATCAGGAAAAGAAGGGCAGTTAGGTCCTGGTCGGTCAGGTGAAGGTTTGCTGTTAGTAACTAGTGGGAGTAACTGGACCAGCCTTGAGAGGCATTTAGTGGGAACGGCAAGTAAGAAAAAGAGAATGAGTGCTGACATTTTGCTTTCTTGCAGTAACAGGGACACTGACAGAGACATAAGTATGTGGCCAGAGGGAATTGGGTGAATTTGCCCACCTTTTAGTTTGCTCTGGGGTGATTGCCAATACCAAACTTCAAATTCCCCTAATTGACCCACTTTCAGCAGTGAACTTCCTGAAAGAGATGAAAATAAGAAGACTTCCCTGGGTGTGACTTTGAAAAATGTATGTTCGATTGCCTGAGAATTGAAGAACGGTATCTACAGTTCTAGACCTGAACCTCTGAAGCCAGAGCTTTTCCCTAGGTTTAGTGGTTCTGGACTCTTACTGAACCCCCCACAGCTCTGAGACCCCCCTCGCCCCCTCAGAACATATGGTTTTAAGTCCTGTCAGTGAATCCTGCTTGCTTCTTTGCTCTTTTTCACAAAAGCTGAAAAACTGGACGCAATGCACCAGATGTGGTCTATAAATTTTTTATCCACATTCTAGGTGGAACATCAAAAACTAAACAGAATACTCCAGATGAGGCATGCATAAAGGGACACAATGTTATAATGTCTAGACAATTATATGGACTCTGTACTGTGGTGGCATCACCTTACATTTTGGAATATTATATTTCCATAACAGGAACAATATGCTAAAGGGAGCCAGTAGGAATGAATTCAATATTTCAGATGTTGACTTCAGAACATGACACAAAGTGGAAGAGGTGTCCTCCCTAGCAGGGCACAATGCAATAGCGATTACTCCAAAGCAAGGCATCGCTTACCACAAAAGGGCTCCAGATATGTTTGCCAGTTGGAAACATAGACAATATTTCTGATGGAAACACGTGAAGCCCTGAAAAACAGATCCAGAAAAGACAACATTTCCATTCAAAATCTAAAATTTAGAGGGGTTGATGAAGATAGACCCTGATTTCCTTATCTTTAGTGCACTCTAGGGGCCCATTACAACTTTAGATTTTCAGCTAAAGAGATGATTATAGCTCATGCCAAGCTATCAACTTTTCTGATAGTGGCAGTGAGTATTACTCTTTCAGGAAGCTTTTGTCTTAATCATAGATTGTAGAGGAAAGCTCTGACAAGAAACCCAAGAACTTAATAGGAAGCAGGTACAATATAGGTGTACCTTACAAATTGGCTTACGGTTAGAAATTGGGTTTCTGGTTGACAGAGGTATGCACCCTGGCCAAGCAGGAAGCACAGTCCTAGTCAGGGTAAGTCAAAAACACATCCTAAATTAACCTGTGCTCACTTCCTGGTAGCTTGGCACAGAGTAGTCAGGCTTAACTTAAGAGGCAATGTATGAATTATTGTGCGACACCTCCAGCAGTAGAGCAGTGAAAACACTACACCAAAATGTACCACACCTGGTTAGAAATATGGAGCTTAATTTAATTAATAAAACAAGAACAAAACAATAAAATCCAATAAGTAGAACCAGAGTTATGAATTTTTAAAGAATATACTGAGATGTATCGCTTAAAAGCATGATGTGCCAACTGGGGCTTTCTGGTCGCGCTAGACTGGGTCACCTGATCCTTGCAGCAGCGTTAATGTCATTGGCATCGATGGAGATGCACAGGTTCCGAGCAGCCAAACTGTGTTGATACATAGATTTTGGCTGGAGCAGCACTTTATACCCACTTCCAAGGATCCAGGACTTGATTGGTATCACCTGGCAGGGCAAGACTCACAGGTGGCAGAGTCCAGATGCTGTAGCAAGGTGGTTGGAAGTTGATGTCCCTGAGACTTCATAACAGGAGGGAAATAGACAAGCCCTTTGAGTCACTTTGGTTCTGGGTTGGAGAGATGCAGGTTAAGTTCTTTCCAATCCCAGGCAAAAGAGTAGCAGGCAGCAGGTCAGCACAGCAAAGCAGAGGTCCAGCAGAGTAGCAGTCCAGCAGAGTGGCAGAGTGGCAGTCCTTGTAGCAGCACAGCAGTCCTTCTTCCTGGCGTCATATCCACAGGTCCAGAATTGTACTGAACTGGTGGTGTCTGAGGTCCTGTACTTATATCCAATTGTGCCTTTGAAGTGGGGGAGACTTCAAAGAGAGGTCTTTGAATTGCACAGGTTCCCTGCCCCTCCTGCCCCGGCTCCAGATTCACTAAGGGGAGTAAGCAGAGCCCTTTCTGTGGGGAAGGAAACAGCCTAGTCAGGTGTAAGTGTCAGCCCCTTCCTCCCATCCTCCATCAGGATGTGGATGGCCCATCAGTCACACCTAGGCTTCCTTTGTGTGTTGCTATCTAGAGGAAATACAGAAAGCCCATCTATCATCAACCCCAGATGTGTATTCAGAGACAGGCAGAAGGCACCAAATGGCTAATGTATGAAAATGTCAAATTTCCGAATGTAAAAGAAATAGAGCCTTGTCAGGTCCCCAAGCAAGATGCACGACCATATTTGTAAAATGAATCAATAGTCTTCTACCAGTTTATCATTTTAATCCTCTTATTATCAATGTATTTCATAAGGTTAATTCAAAGTTGCCATATTGCTTCAGTTCTTCATCCCATTATTTTCAATGGCGCCTGTCCAGCAGCACAAGAAAGTTCAACATTCCTCATTGCACAGCATTGTTAATTTTTATCCAATGCATTTCGGGTTGGTTCCCTTCCTCAGGGGTAACTAGAACACTACATCCGGACAGTGTCACATTACCCCCCACCAGATATTCATGACACAAGATACCCTCTTTTCAAAAATCAACCTCATGCATGGCCACCCAGAAATGTGCGTGAGAACAAACATCTCAGTTCAGAACAAAGTAAGTAACTACCTGCTAAATAAACACGTAAACAAAATGTGTTTGTCTTGCGAAAACAAAAATGAATCTATGTAAGTGAACCCCTTGAACCCAACTGAGGAAACAAACCATTGTGCCAATATCAACTAATATGCTTACCGAATCATGAACTGAAGTTCACCTGTGACTCAAACTAGAACCCTGCAGTAAGATCCCATATTTTTTAAACCATGGCAGACTGTTTAAATCGCCATACATTTTGTCGGGCGGCAAGAACTGCATAGGTGTAAGCCCTTCCCTCGCTTGGGCAGTACAAAGATGGTGGTCTCCCCCATCAATGGGTTCACTGTCCCAGAGTCTGAAAATGAGTTGTATAGGCTCACCAGTTGCAGTATTATTTCTATCCCAAAGTTTTTATTGAAGTGGGATGTCAGCCTATCGGCCCATGAAGATTTATGCGGGTTAAGTCTGACTATGGACCTGCAGACCTCGTGAGCATCAATTGGTCCCCTCAGTACTGCGTGTTGTCCTTCTGAAACCCTCGGGAGGTCTACCTCCCCCAAGTATTGAATTTGAGCTTCCGCATCATAGCTATTCGCATGTTATAGTGTTTTATAAAAATGGCCAAAGGCCTAGACCTTTTCCTGCTCTTTTGACGTTCTGCCTCCCCCTGTCAGCATAATGTCTCCAATATATTCCTTTTCCCTTTTGAATCATAGTTGCTTAGCCAAGTGCGTGCCCACCTTGTGCCCCTTCTCATATGTTGTGCGCTTTAGCCTTAAAAGAGTGAGTTCAGCCCTGCTGTTGTGAATCACATTTAACTTTCTCCTAATTGCTGTTACCTTTCTTTGTACAAAAGGGGGTAGTGATGGACGGAGCATCTGAATCAATCAAACACTCACACCCAGTCGATAGATCTGGGTTTAATCCATCACCGTTCTTTAGCCCACTCTGCCACCCCAGTTCAGACATGGCTATATGCAAATCAGTCTGACCCTGTGCCTCATGGGAACAGTCCAGCCCAAACTGCTGCTCCATGTCTTCCCTGGACTGGAAACAAGCTTCCACCACCACCCCCTTTTGTACCGCTTTTGGCCTCCATAAGTGTGGCAGGGTATGCTCAGACGTGAGTCCCTTGCCTACTTTGCCACTGGATTCAAGCAAGCCGGGCTGAAGCCGGCTGGAATGCCAGAAACCGGTCCTCGGAAGCTTGTTTCCGGTTCAGGGAAGACATGGCTTGGCAGTTCGGGCTGGACTGTTCCCATGAGGCACAGGGTCTGACTGATTTGCATATAGCCATGTCTGAACTGGGGTGGCAGAGTGGGATAAAGAAAGGTGATGGATTAAACCCAGATCTTTTGACTGGGTGTGAGCGTTTAATTGATTCAGATGCTCTGTCCATCACCACCCCCTTTTGTACCACTTTTGGCGGCCATAGGTGTGGCAGGGTATGCTCAGACGTGAAACCCTTGCTCACTTTGCCACTGGATTCAAGCAAGCCGGGCTAAAGACGGCTGGAATGCCAGAAACCGGTCCTCGGAAGCTTGTTTCCGGTCCAGGGAAGACACGGCTTGGCAGTTCGGGCTGGACTGTTCCCATGAGGCACAGGGTCAGACTGATTTGCATATAGGCATGTCTGAACTGGGGTGGCAGAGTGGGCTAAAGAACGGTGATGGATTAAACCCAGATCTTTTGACTGGGTGTGAGCGTTTGATTGATTCAGATGCTCTGTCCATCACCACCCCCTTTTGCACCGCTTTTCAGGCTGGCCCTCCCAGAAGGGTAGGTGTGATCTTTCTTGCTGTTACTGTGTGTGACGTAGCACGTCTGGCTGCCGCTGGTCTCCTGCCATCTTCCCTCTCTTTGTTTAATTGCTACCGCCATGTTGAAATCACGATCTGGATGCTCTGTGGGGTGTGCCGGCCCTCCTGCTGAGTGGGAGTTATTCTCCCCTCATGACTCTCCTCTCTGTGCTTTTTGCCGTTATTGAATTTGTGTGCTTATCAGGCCTCTTTGCTCCACTGCTCTGGCCATGAGCTGGCAGGCCGCCATTTCAGGGTTTTGCCGTTATTGAATTTGTGTGCCTACCAGGCCTCTTTTCTCCACTGCTCCGGTCATAGCTGTCAGGCCGCCATTTCGGGGTCAGGAGGCCTCTGCGGATCGTCACTCCTGACATCTGCACACTCCTCCCGCTCACCGGGTCTGGGACGTCCTTTGATGGGCCAGTCTCTCTCTTTCTTTCTCAGCAGGTAGCCCGGCTGGCTGTATTCCGGGGTAAGATACATTGGTGGTGTGCGGGGGTAACCAGTGCCTCTACCTGTCACTGCCTTGAGCTTCTCTATGCTCAATGGTGCGCTGTGTGTTCTCCCCTCGGGGGCTGCACACCCTCGGTTCTGCCTACCTCCTACCTTCTTCTGATCTCTGTCAGCGGCTCTGACGGCTTGGCAGCATCTGTCTCCGCCGACTACTTCGGGCTTCATTTTGTTTTCTCACGAATCACGCCTGTACCTTCGCGGCTAGGGCTCGTGGTCATGCTGTTTCTCCGCATGCCAGCAGGCCACTGCAAGTTGTTTTGCTGCCTTTCCACCGGGGCATCTAGTGTTATTAACACTGATTGCTAATTTGTATGGTGATATTTCGCCCTGTTCCGCTTGTTTTAGTGATTGTTCTAAGTACTCGCCGCGGAGCCTCAATGGATTTGGTCCATTGGGCCATCTTAGTTGGCCACACCCACCCACTCACATGTTTTGAAAGTTGCATCCAATTTAAGTGTTTTGCTTGATATTGGGTTTCAGTGATCTGGTTTCTAAGACCATCTGGGCGTGTACAAAGTCCATCTCCATGACGTATGGCACCCAAAATGCAAAAGCCTTAATTGACCCTTTTTACTGTGACTTGCTTTAAGTTGAAGTTTGTTCTGCCATTAACTTTTTAGGTTGTTGCGATTAGTGCAATCCAGTCATCCATGCTGTAGTTTGCTCTGAGATTGTGTGACTAATTTTATTCTGTTTAAATTGCACTTTTGTACATTCTTGGCATTATTTGTATCCCTGACCCATTGCCTGTTTTAAAAGTGGTGGCCAACGTTACCCTTTGACTCAAGATTGGTTCTCAGTGGTCCAGCTTTCTGAGACAAATTGCATATGTCAAAGGCCCTCTCTTCTAATTAAGGAGAGCTGATCCAGCAGAATCATGCAGTGGGAGCACCCATACACTCCAGAAGGCCACCAATCTCTTTGCCTTTAGATGAGCACCCTTCTTTTTAATGTATACTTGGCCAACTATACTTTGTTGCATCCGTCACTGCTTCTGGATAATGTCTTACTTTATTTTTCTATTGACTCCTCTCTGTAATGGAATGCAATTGAGAGGCTTATATCCATAAACCCCATGTCAACCCATCCTACTACTCTTGGCAACTCAGAGATCATATTGGTTGAACAGCTCTCATTAAAGCATCAGCTATCTGCAAAGTCTAGCTTATATTTCTCTTACTGGAAAATATTGGGTCATGTCTTGCTATTCTTGTATTCACAGTTCCATATTTGAGTAGTTCTTGACAGAATATCAGTACGTAAGTGCAGGGGACACAACATGATTGCGTTAATCCAAACAAGTAATATCTAACTCTACCTAGTTTTCACTATCCTGAGACCGCTTAAGGCATTTTTGGGAGAGGTCAAATAATTCCAAGAGTGCAACTAAGTTTATGCGGTGGCTCTGCAGTAGGAATTGCAAGATGCATCACTAACAGAAATCTTCTGGGAAGATGCTCTTGATGTCTGCTTTGAAGATAATCTTGAGCAGAAACCAGGACTACAGCTCGGTCCTGGAAAAGAAACATAGGTGAAAAACAGAGTCCAAGCAGAGACTTCCCCCCAGCAACAGGGAGAAAAACAAGCACTGGGTCACACCCTGGCTTTTATTGACTGCAGGATCCATGAATCTTGCTGCACATCCTCGTTTCCTGGAATTCTCAAACCCTCCAGTAGATCCTTGACTTCCACTGTAACCTGCAACTCAGATGGGGTATACAATACACAGCTTCTGAGGCACCTGAATGTGGACAAGATTTACTGGGGAGAGACTGTCAACTGGGCAACACACTTGGAACATAGAGTAAGGGTTTCTACAATGCCCGCATTGGGACTGGATTGAATGCGCTGGTTGTGGGGAGTAACAACCGGGCCAAACTCTTGGGGGTCTCCTCAGGGAAAAAAGCCTGTTGTCTGGTACAACACCTCGAGTTATGTATATTCTTCACATGGTGGGGTTTATGTAGTTGTGTTGCCTCTAATGCTGGCTCTTCACAGAACGCTAACCCAACCTAATCAGGAGTATGCAAAGACAACGTGGCTTTTTAAGGCATCTGCTCATCTGTGGCTGTCAAAATAACAACAGTGAAAGATAATCAACATCAGCAACTGTGTTAATCTTCAAAATAGGCAGATTTACTAAGGTAACTGCAATTAAAGCAAAAGTAAGAAAAGTGTTGGATTTTGGAGGAATAAAATTTATTATTCATGCTCCAAAGTAGAAGCAGAGAAAATGTTGGACTTTAGAGGGGCTAGAGTTACCATTCCCACTCCGATGTAAGAAACACTAGGGAAAGTGTTAATTTTGGAGGTATCAGATTTACTCTCCCTACTCTAATGTAAGCAAAATAAGAGTAAGTGATGGATTTTGGAAGAGTTAGTTTTACTATTCCACTCTAATCTATAAATGTGTGGAATATACATTTTTTGAAAAAAGTAACTAACTTCCGCCAATATTCTTTTACAAACCCAATAATCTGCTGCTAAAATATAAATTACAAAACATATATGGAAATGTTTATTACACAATAAAATTTACAAACTATACTTTAAAATTAAACTATGCAAAATACAACATAAGAAAATCGCAAAAAACACTTAATGAAAATAAACAATTGATCAAATTACAAAAGTATTAGCAAACAGAGATTTAATAAACAGTAACAATTCATTACAAACCAAAAAACAAAACATTTAATTAACTTCTCATCTGATTTACAATTAACCTAACACTCCGCTAATAGATTAAAATGATAAATTACTGAATCAATGAAAATAATAGGTACACAATAAAAAGTACAAACTATACCTTAAAAGGTTTAAAATGAAATTTATAATATTAGCATATTCAATAATATGTTGACTAATATATATTTAATTAAATACAAATTATATTTAATGCAGATATATTAAATACACTATATTAGATACAACACTATGTTTTAAAACAACATCATATTCCTAAGAAAACTTTTTTCTTACTTTCTATGTTTTGTTCCACAATATTTTTGGAGTGACATAATATTTAGTTAAAACTATATTTTTAATGTGATATTTGTTTCATTCACCATTTCTGTGACTTTTCCTTCCACAAACTGGGATGCTTTGAAGGCCACAGCCAGTGAAATAGCCAAAGCGCTGTCAGATTGGGCAGAAAGACACCGGAGGTCTACTGGAGAAGATAAGTAATGAACTGAAAGAACTGGAAAGAGCAAATAAGAACCAACGTATCTGTATCAGCCATTACAGGCTCTGAATCGCTTAAAGCCACTTGAATTACCTCTGAACCATAAAAGCAGAAACTATGCTTTTAAAAGTGAGACAAACGTTCTCTGACAAAGGGGAGAAAGTGGATATATTTTTCTCCATGAGAGTGAGAACCCAAAGTCCCAAAGCACATATAAAGAACATATAGGACATTTCTGATCCCTCTATAGCTTGTAGTTGGGCTGGTCCAATAGTATTAGATTGAATGTACTGCTCAGATTTATATACATTTTCTAGTCGCCTCCAGTGCCAGGAACTTGAGTAGAACTAAGGGTTCTGCAGAGCAAGCTAATGGCATTTATTTCAGCAGATAGAAGGCATAACTCAGCAAAGAAATACTGCTGGTCCTGAAATAAAGAAGGTGTTTGACATGCCACCATGTAATCATCATCAGGGGGCACTATGGATGGAGCAGTTGTTGGAAGGTTGCTTGGGACCTGCCATGGATACTGGAATCCCGAAACCCAGTGGATGCATATTAGGCAACTCCAGTTACGACTAGGTGTGGGAATAACTTGCATGACTCTAGCACAATTACTCATAATGACCTCAAACTTACTTTTTATACACAATTATGTGAGAAATGTAATTCTTCATTTAACATGCATAATGCACCCTTGCATCAAAAATTGGACCAAGGATGAGTTTTGCAGTTAGAAAATAGCACTAAATCTTACATAACATGAACAGCAGTAGGGAGAAGCCATTCCCTCTCTCTTAGTTTGTTGTTCCTGTACTTCTGTGGTACAATATTTGCACCAAATTACTCTTAATTACTTAAGCTGATGTAATTGCATTATTTCGGTAATTTTGCATACCTGCCATCTTACTCGGTGCCACCGTGTGACACATTATATCAGCTCCCATCACACGGTCTCCCGGTGAGGAGCCGATATCATACGGTGGCAAGGAAAAGGAGCTGAAAACCACTGCAAATGGTAGTTGTCCACCTCGTTTTCCGAGGCTTTGATCTTCTGACATCCATTAAGGTGTGTGAAAACACCCCAGGACATCAGCACCAGCCTCAGAAAGCTTTTTTTTTTTGGGGGGGGGGCATTGAGGGGGCTTGGGGCTGGGATTTAAAAGTGCCTTGTAGGTACTTCTCGGCATGAGGCCCCGTCCCTTCAGGCCTCACCCCCTCCTCGCATGGTGAGATTGTTCTTCAAGGTGGCAGGTATGGTAATGCATGATTTCGAAATTACACTGATTACTCTGGCATAACAACAATTTCTCTCAAGACTAGTTATGACAGTGCTAGAGGAGTGTGTCGAAAAGTACATTCCTTGTCAAAGAAGAAGAAATACACAGATCACGTTTGTCCAGGTAAATGAGCACTTTATTCTCGTGTGTAAGCTCAAGCCTCTCCAGCCTCTGAATGCCGGTAAACCGTCCACTCGCAAACAACCTCCATTCATTCCCTTTCAAAACATCACCACACACGCGACCCACAACATCCTTCACACACGCGGCGGCATTTCAAATAACAACAAGTAACAAGAGTATTATTCGTCGTTGACGCGCATGCCTCGCGTGCGCATCAACTACGAATAATAACATACAACACACCTCCCTCCTTTTCTTTTTTTTCTTTTTTAAGTAAGTACAAAATCCTTGAATTTAGCAGGTGGTCTGCGAATCCTTGAACTTTTCAATAAATCAAATGAAGTAGAATCACAAGATTCACTTAAGGACGTCAATGTCTCAGATTCCTCTGTACTCTTAGTTGTAACATCTAAGAATATGTTTGAAGAATCATCAACAGAATTATTTTTCCCATTACTGAATTTAGACACTCTGGTGAAGTTCCAAACACTTCCATTCATTACTCTTACAGCGGTCCTAAAGTCTTCAATTACTTCTACAGGATCAGACCATTTTGCTAACCCCTTGTGTACAAAATTTCCTTTCTTCAATCGCACAAAATCTCCCACTTGCACAGAAACCTCCCTACTTGTCTTCCTTTTTAACAAATCATTCTTCATTTTCATTTTATATGCATCAACTTTTCTACGAATTTTCTTGAAATCAACCTCAGCAAAATCAATACAACCTTTATCCTTGTTTTTCAACCACCAAGGTACCAACTGTGTACTAGGTTTACGCCCTCTTAGCAGCTCAAAAGGAGATAGAAGCGTAACAGCTTTAGGAGTTGTTCTATATGACAACAACATGGATTGGATAGCTTTGTTTCAACATAATTCCCCTTTGACAGTCTATTGAATTGCCTCCTTGACAACCCTGTTAAATCTCTCAATCTGACCATTCGCTTCTGGATGGAACACTGCAATCCTTTTATGAGAAATACCACATCTTGAAAAATAATTCTCCATCTGCTTGCTAGCAAATTGGGGCCCATTGTTCGTTACAACCTCATGAGGAATGCCTTCTCTACAACAAATCTCATCCATGAATTGTATAATAACATCAGTGGTAATTTCTTTGACCATTTTCATTTCTGGCCATTTCAAAAAATAATCCATAAGTACTATTCCAAATGAATATTGCTGTGGTCAAATGCTAAAAGGTCCAATAATGTCAATACCAAGTTTATTCCAAGGCGATACTGGTAATTCCACTGGTTGTGGAATAGTAGACAAAGCCTTTGCCGATTTATCGCTATTCGCACGTAATTCACATGACCTTACCTGATGTTCAACATATGAATCAATCCCTGGCCACCAAAAATTGTCTTTCAACCGTCTTCTAGTAAGCGATATTCCAAAATGCCCTTCATGAGCTAGATCAAAAAATTTCTTCCTAAGACCAACAGGTGCGATCATTTTATCCCCTCTTAACATGATACCACCTCACCAAATACTAAATTCACATCACCTATAACATGAGCTACTTCACATTCATCCTTATCAACATTGTCGAAATCCTTACATGACAAAGGAAGTCTTGACATGCAATCCGCATGAACATTAGATTTTCGAGGAATATATTCTAAAGAGTACTGAAAGTTTTGTAGCCTTGAAGACAGTCTAGCTAATCTAGATGAAAGCGTACGTCCCCCACCCGGTGATAATATGTGCACCAAAGGCTTATGATCTGACTTAATAATAAATTTAGCTCCCCACAAGAATGGTCTAAAGTGTTCAGCTCCCCAAACACAAGCCAAAAGCTCCCTCTCAATCACAGAATAATGACGTTCAGACTCTTTTAATGTCCTAGATGCATACGCAACTATCCATTCTTTACCCCATTCCTCTTGAATCAGGACAGCCCCCATCCCACAATCACAACCAAGATGGATCGCACACCACTAGCCTCTCCTCCGGGTCGCCCCTTGGCACTCTGGTACATGTAGTGCATGTAGATGGACGAGTAAAAAGTAGTTCACCACAGTTGGTGCGAGTAGTTACTCAGTATCCCCAAGAGGCATCAGGGCCTGTGACGGTTACTTGGCGGCCTTCTCATCCACCCCAAACACTGCTCTGCTGACGAGGGAAACTGTCCCGAAACCCGGGCCATGTCTCGGGTCCAGAGAACTTGGGGATAATGAGTAACTACTCGCACCAACTGTGGTGAACTACTTTTTACTCGTCCATCTACATGCACTACATGTACCAGAGTGCCAAGGGGCGATCCGGAAGAGAGGCTAGTGGTGTGCGATCCATCTTGGTTGTACTTAAACGGCTCCCGTGAGCCCATAAGCTGACGAGCTTTTGGAGACGCACCTGCGCGCCGGAGAGGCATCGAGGCCTGTAACGGTTATTTGGCGGCCTTCTCATCCACCCCAAATCCTGTCTCTACTGATGAGGGAAACTATCCCGAAACCCGGGCCATGCCCCGGGTCTAGAGATCCTGGGAACCACAAGTACTTACTTGCACCAACTTTGGTGAACCACTAATGAACTTTTGTTTCAACTCTTCAAACTACATGCACTTCATATACCAGAGTGCTCAGGGGCGATCCGGAGGAGAGGCTAGCGGTGTGCGATCCATCGTAGATTTCTGTTAAAGGGCTCCCATGAGCCCATAAGCTGACGAGCTTTTGGAGACTCACCTGCGCGCCGGAGAGGCATCGAGGCCTGTAACGGTTATTTGGCGGCCTTCTCATCCACCCCAAATCCTGTCTCTACTGATGAGGGAAACTATCCCGAAACCCGGGCCATTCCCCGGGTCTAGAGATCCTGGGAACCACAAGTACTTACTTGCACCAACTTTGGTGAACCCCTAATGAACTTTTGTTTCAACTCTTCAAACTATATGCACTTCATATACCAGAGTGCTCAGGGGCGATCCGGAGGAGAGGCTAGCGGTGTGCGATCCATCGTAGATTTCTGTTAAAGGGCTCCCATGAGCCCATAAGCTGACGAGCTTTCGGAGACGCACCTGCGCGCCGGAGAGGAATCGAGGCCTGTAACGCTTATTTGGCGGCCTTCTCATCCACCCCAAATCCTGTCTCTACTGATGAGGGAAACTATCCCGAAACCCAGGCCATGCCTCGGGTCTAGAGATCCTGGGAACCACAAGTACTTACTTGCACCAACTTTGGTGAACCACTAATGAACTTTTGTTTCAACTCTTCAAACTACATGCACTTCATATACCAGAGTGCTCAGGGGCGATCCGGAGGAGAGGCTAGCGCTGTGCGATCCATCGTAGATTCCCATCCCACAATCACTTGCATCGACCATCACAATACATTTTTTCCCAATGACAAATGGTTATAGACAAGGGGCCTTAACAATCATTTCCTTCACAGTATTGAGTGTCATTGTCATAGAGTCTGTCCATACATATTTTGCATTTTTCTTTAAAAGAGACCTAAATGGTTCAATTACAGTAGCATAGTTTGGAATGAAGTTAGCGTAAAATTCTACTAATCCTAAGAAGGCTACTAATTGATCCTTATTCTGGGGAATAGGCGCTTTGCTGATATTTTCCAAATGTGATGCTTTAGGCTTGATTCCCTTTCCACTAATGCAATGACACAAATATTCCACTTCATTCTTCCTGAATTTACATTTGTCAGCACTGAGTGTCAACCCTTTGTTCGAAAGAGCATTCAATACTGCCATCAAATTTTTGTCATGTTCATTATCATCTTTTCCAAAAACTAAAATATCATCTTGGAATGCCATTGCTCCTGTTAGACCATTTAAAGTTATTCTCATGTGCAAGCTCAAGACTCTCCACCCTCTGAATGCCGGTAAACCGTCCACTCGCAACCAACCTCCATTTATTCCCTTTCAAAACATCACCACAAACGCGACCCACAACATCCTTCACACACGCGGGGCATTTCAAATAACAACAAGTAACAAGAGTATTATTCGTCGTTGACGCGCGTGCCTCGCATGCGCGTCAACTACAAATAATAACATACAACAGAGTGGTATCCAGGTGCACTTAGAGGAAGGATGACCTCCTTTCTTTTCATACAAATGCTCTTCAAACCACACTGTACATCAACACTAATGGGGCCTAGTTAAGCAATAGAGACATTGGGACTACAGAACACTTTCTGATTTATTTGTACAAGGAGAGATAAAACAACAAAAATACATTTTAATAACGAAAGCCATACTTTTCGGTGAGAGATTCCTGAGATTACAATATTTGCAACTCAGACATTGGAACTTTTACCAACTGAACAAATATGCAACAATGAAACAGTTAACACCACTAGAAAGATTTGTTGGGGAAAACATGCGTTCTCATGAGCTGATCTCCGGAGTTCCTTGTTCCTGTTGGAATGCACGCATTCTCCCATTGAGTGAGGTTCTCAGGACATACAGGCCAAGACGCCTCAGAGGCCCATCTGGAACAAAGGGTGGGTAAATTTTTTGCTGGACAATCATAAAACATACAGCGGCAACCCACATAGTGAATAAGCCTACAAGATACTGTATTAATGGTATAAGAATGCGTGTGATAAGATTGGTTCTGCCAAAGCTTGTTGACTGATATCCTTGCAAGGTGTGTGCGTGCATGCGCGTCAATGTATGTGTCACAGAAGAGACCTGGGGGTGGCCTTCATTGGTGTAGCATTTGCAATGGCCCCCTGGCCCAGAGGCCTCAGGGACCAGTGAATCCTCACGCATGGTGTCAGGGTTGGATCTAGGATTCTTGGGGCCCTGGGCAATAGGGGAATATGCGAGGCCCCTCTAATTTGCATAGACTTGACCCGTTCAGGTCTGTCTGCATCTCAATAGATGCCCCCTGCTTGAAGTTGCAACCCCTCCCTCTCCGCCACCTACAAGCACCTCTTAACAGCTCATATAGAGCTGGAGGTGTGAGGGTTGCTTATCTCCAGAGAGGGTTGGACTGCCAGGGAGTTAAATAGTCAGGCAGTTGTCCTCCCGCTGTGCCTCTACGGAGGTGGGGGGAAGTGGCCTAATTGCAGGACAAAACTGAGGTATGTGCCTTCATGCAACTAGAACTATGTTTCCAACCGTCCATAAATTTCATGGACCGTTCGTAATTTGGATCTCACGTCCATTGTCCAGGACGATCCCTTTTACAGACGCCTTTTGTCCGAAATTTTGGGCATTTGGGAACATCACTGTTCCCCTGCCAAAAGCCTTCACTCCCTGATGGGGCTACCTCGCACTCAACTGAGCACAAGAGCAGCCCCACCCCGCCCATTGTCATTCTATCTGTGGCTGATTGCCACATACAGAATGACAATGGGCCAGTTTGAGCTGTTACAGGATGTGGTGGCCTCTTCCTGCCTCGGTCTAGGGCACTACATTTTTTGAAGATAGGGAATGCACACCATTTGAGTCTGTGATTTCATCCATATTAGTCCTCGCCATTCATACATGGCTGCGTGCTCATTGGTAAGGTGCCCTGCCCTGACGGCACCTGAGTACTTCATTACCGTATTTTAGGGACGATTCTCTGCCCCAGTTCCAATCGCACAGCATAATGTAATTTGCGCAATTCTTCCTTTGTACACAATTTTTTTATGGTTTTCCTTTCATTCATCATATTTTCCTCTGATTCCTCATTTTAATAGCATACGTAAGGTAGCATGCCAATTTTCAACGGTTTCTCATGTTCATGTTTATCCATGAGGACCTTATTACAGGAACAAGTTCAGACGCAAAACCCAATGCATTTCGGGCACATCAAGCCCTTTGTGGGGGGTAACTACAAATAGTAATAAAAGAAACATCATTATTTTATCAGACATTAAATAATTTAAACAGCAAAAACAAATGCGTAACAGAATAATTGCACCTTAAGTCCCTTTCAAACATCGCCTTTCACGTTTGTCTTAATTGCCCCTTAAAAATCTATACTGTGTGTCATTGCTAAAACCATTGACTCTGCCTGGTTCCAACTCGTTTCCCTCTATTATCTCCCCCTTAACAAAAACAAAAATTGCCTTTGATATGCACCTGAACCCTTTAATTAAACTGAACTTTGCATCTTTTCAATCTGTGCCTTCCTTACTTTCACCTGCTGCCATGTTCGCCTCTCTCCCACAAAATCACACTGTCAACCCCCCTCCTTACGTAACTGTCATTACCTCCTCATTAGTCTTCCTTGCCACATGACTAACAAACTGAGCTTCAGCTCCACACCAGAACCCTGATCAGGTAAGTTGGGCTGAGGTCCTGCCCCAGCAGGTCCTGGTGCCCTGGGGGGGGAGGCCCTGCTCCAGCGGGCTCGCTCTCTGGCCCCCCCGCCTTCTGGCCCTCGCACTAACACTTTTGGGTTCACGGCTCTGCTCTAGCGGGCTCCTGGTGCTTGTGGGATCTTGGGACTTATGCCCTGCGCCCCCTCCATTTCTGCTTTCTGCCCTGCTTTAGCGGGCTTTGTTGTTTGGGCCCTGCGGTCACCGTGGGTGACGGCTGGCGTGCTCTGGTGGGGTGTGCTTTCATATCCTGTGAGGCTCCTGGTTTCCATTTTGGGTCCGCTTCTTCTCTGGGTGGGCATTTTTATGTGTCACATGTGAGGCTTCCCTAAGCTTCAGGTCCCTCGCCCCGTCTCTGCCGGCGGCGGCTTTTGCCCCCTCCTGTGGCGAGGCGCTCGCTTTCGGCCTAGGCATCTCCTGGGGAGTTCTGCCTTGCATGCCGCGCCCCCTTGTCCCTGCCTCTGCTGTCTGCCTTTGTGTACCGGGCGCATGTTCTCCTGCCCCGTTGTGGGGGTGGGTCTGCATCGTGCGGCTGTTTTCACGGCCGCGCCCCCATGTGCAACCCAGCCTTTGTACGGCCTGCACCGTCAGCCCGGTGGGGCTGGCGCCCGTACTCTCCCCCGGCAGCTCAACTAGTTTGGCACTTTTCGTTGGCTCACCTGCGGCCGGGGCGGTTACAGTCCTCGACACTGCCTGGGGATTCAGCTCGGCGGGTTGTGCCTTGCTGCCTCCGGTCTGTCCTGCGGGAGTTTGGCAGGGGTTCGTTTGCGTGGCCGGGTGCCTGCCTCTTCTTCCCATGTTTCTTTCCAGTCCTCTGTCGGACAGGACCGGGCTGTTTGCTCATGTGAGCCTCTATGTTTAGGTGCCTCGGACCGGGGAGCGGGGCCGGGCGCATCCGGCTTTACTTCGGGGGTTCATATGTGTCTGTAATTGTGGGGACGGCCATTGCCATGGCGAGATTTCGACATTTGGTATGCTTTTATTTACTTGTGTGCTATTTCGGTGTTCGTTTGTGAATGCTTGCACGCTGTACCGGACATGCTGTCACTGTTGTGGTTTCTGTTGGGTACATTTGTTTGTTCTTTTAGAATGAATAATGACTAGTACATGAAATGTATATGTTGTATTTTGGGCAATAGGAGAGTGTCGAGTGGGTGACATCGCCCAGGGTCTGTGTGTGTTTTCTTGCATTTCCTCCCCGGTTGCGGGTCCTGGTTTCTCCCCATATTTTCACTGGTTGATTAGGAGGGGGGGCGTAACCTTAGACTCGAACGGTCTCTCTTGTACTGTCCGTCTTTCCTGCTCACCGGGCTCACGGGCTCTTAGCTTTCCCTGTTATGCAGGCGCGGCTTGTCGTGTTTTGGGTCCCTTCTGGTGTGTGTTTTTCTGTGATTGCCGTGGGGGTGCTGTTGAGTGGTCATCCGCTCTTCCTTTTGGGGAGGTTGTGTGGTACTGCGGCCAGCGCGGCTGGGGCTGGGTCCGGGGGGTTTGTGGCGTGTTCCCCGTTGGCGGCGGATCTGGCCGGCTCCATGTGCCTCTGGGCACTGGCTCACTTCCTCTTCCCTGAAGCGTCCTGCACCTTGTCACCTTCGAGTTTTTGTTTTCAACCTGTTGTTTTGCCATCGCTGGGCTATTGGTGACTCTTGCGGCTTCTGCTTGCCCCGTGGGGTGTGTGTTCCTGGCCTGGTGGATTCCGGGTATTGTCCTACGGTTCCTCCGACCTGTGTGCTGTGGGGGGGGGGGGTGGGGGGGGTGGCTCAGTGGGGGAATGTTTGGCTGCTGTTCATGGGTTCCCCTCCGTGGTTTACTTCTTGAGCCCTTGTTCCTTTCTGTTGGGTACCCTTTCTGGGTTTGGGGTTTCCATGGGCCATGGTTTGTCTTATGGGGCCGGGCCTCTTTCTACCCCTGCCCGTCCTTCCCTAGGCTGCTTCTGTGGTCTCCGGGGAGGGGGCGCGCGGGGGGGGGGGTTCTTCTGCTGCTGCTTTTGAGGTCTGGCTTTTTCTTTTCCAGCCCGTGGTGGTTGCTTCCCCTTGTGCCTGTCGCGATTGGCGGCCTTGCATTGCCCTCCGGTCGTGTTTCCCTAGCGTCCTGAGGGTTGGGGTCTCTGCTTGGGGGCTCTTTTTTTCCGTGGCGGGGTCTGTTGGTGCTGTGGTCTCATGCATCTGCTGTTGGGCCTGTGTTTGTCCTCATGGTTGCGGGTTCTTCTCCTGGCGGGTCCACTCTGTCTTTTCCTCCTTCTGGGGGCGATGTTGTGAGTTCCCTTCCGCTGGGTGCCCTTCCCTCCTGTGATTCGGCCCATTGAGGCCGTAGGGTGGTACGTGCTCTTTGTGCTTCCACTTTGTGTTTCACCTCTGCTGGGTCGCCGCCGGTTGTTGGTTGTTGGGCTCCCAGGGTCGATCCGACCTGCTATGGCTGTGTGGTGGGTCTCCTCCCTTGGGTTGCTGTCCCCCTTCGTCTGTTTTCTTGGGGCCCCGGCTATTCCTGTCCGGGTTGTTCCCCTTGGTGTGGGCTGAGGGCTCTCCTCTGGGAGTGCTTTGGGTGCCTTTGGGTTTTGCGACGCTTTCACTATCTGTCCAGACGGGTTCCTCCCCTTTCGGTTGGTCTCAGTGGCCTGTGGGCCTTCCCGTCTCTGGCCTTTTCCCGTGGTTGTTCCTTTTTTCTTGCCCGGTGGCTCCCTTCCCGCCCTGTCTGCCAGTGGGTCGGGTGGTCTTTCGGTTCTGGTTTCCCCTTCCTGGGTGCTGGCGGGCATTGCTTCCTCTCTGTGTTACCCTCTCGGGTGTCTTCTGTGCTGCTCTGTGGCTGGCTGCTGCGGCCTTTTTGGTACTGCTCCTTGCCATTTGACCGTGCTTCCCGTCCTTGGTCTTCCTGGGTCCCGTGGCATTCTTACCCTGTGTGCATCTAACCTCCTCTGCTCTGGGTTTTTGGCCGATTCTGGACTGGTTTGCACCTTGGTGTGTTGCAGCCTGGGTCATCCTGGGTTTGGGCGGCCTCTCCTGTGGGGTCTGTGTCCTTCCCGGGTGCGGGGCCCTTTTGCCTCCCTTTGGAACATGCGGGGGTACCCGGTCGGTGCTGGGTCGGTTGGTCAGTTTTCTGTCGCCCATTCCTTGGCTTCTCTGGGACTTGCCCCTGTGGGGTTCTCTGGTTGCTCTCCTGGGATGTTTTTTTCCCCTGCTTCATGCCCCGGGGTGTTTGCAGGGTTCGCCCCTGTTGTCCTTTTGGCGCGTTGGGGCCGTCCTTGCCTGGGTCTCTTTTCTTCTGCCCGTACCGCCCTGTCGGCCCTTGATCTCATCTGCTCTCCTTTGGTACTGTGGGTCGGGCCTCTTGGTGCATGGGTTGGGTTCTCCTCGGGCCTCCGGCTTAGCTCTTTCCTGGCGTCCTTTTTTCCTTCTAGGGGTCTGGGTCTACGGACTTTGTGGGCTGGCCAGGGCTGTGTCCGGTTGGTGGTGCTCGCCTGAGTGCATCTCCGTTGGCATCCGCTGCTGAGTTGGTTGGCTTGAGCAATGTTCTCTTTGGCCCGTGTAGGGTCTATGTGGGCACAGGTTTCTTGTCCTGCCCCTGCTTTCTGGTTTTCCCTTGCTGGTTTTTGTTTCCAGCGGTGCGATAGGGTGCCCGTGGGGTGTTCCTCCCTGTTCTCTTCTCCCTTGCGGGGTCCTGCGCTCTCCCTGGGTGTGTTGACGTGGCTTGGGCATGATTCGCCCTGTTTCTCCTGGGTGCTCACTTTGGCGGCTCGCTTCCGTCTGTGGGGCGTTCCTGGGGCGGCCGTCTCGGCCCGCCGCGCTGCGTGTCTTTTCCTGCGGGCTCTGTGTTTTTATCTACTACTTGGGTTCCTCCGGGTGAGTCCCTGTGGCCTGATGGTTGTGGTCTTATACTCTTCCTCTCAAGTGTTGAGTTTTAATTTCCAGGTGTTTCATTCTGTCTTTTTCCTCCTGTTCGGAGGTGGGCTCCTCTGATTTCGGTTGATGGCCATTCGCTTCCTTTCTGATTGCTTGGCCTGGTCCCTTCCGCCTTTCGGCTTCCGTGGGTGGGCATCTGGGCCTTCCGCCCTTCTCGGTTGGCTGGTTGGGTTCCCTTGGTGGCCGGTTACTTCGTTGTTGTTTCCGGCTCCTTCCTGGGTCCTTTTTTTGCTTTGTGCCTGTCTCTTTTTTTCTTTTGTGGTCACATTCTTTCCGGGGGTCCCCTTGTGCTGGCCTCCCTTGCAGTGTTGCTGTATTTGTCAGACTGCGTCTCTCTTGCTGCAGTGGCTTTTTGTTGGTTGCTGTGGTGGGGTTGCCCTCTGTTTTGTGGGCTCTTGCCCCCCTCTCCCTTTTGACTGTCCGTTGGACTGTCTTGGTGGGTTGCTGCTTCTCTTCTCGGGCCTGTTGCTGTTGCTTTTGGCTCTGTGCAGTCTGGTGCAGTGCTTTCTCTGTCCTCCTTCGGTCTTCCCTGGGGGTGCTTTTTTTCTGCGGCACTTCGTGTCTCGGGGGTCCGAGTTTTCGGCCATCCCGGTGTTTTTTCGGTCCCGGGCTGGTTCTTCTGGCTTGTGGTTGCCTCTCTTGGGTGGTTCTTCTGCTCGTCTCGCCTGTTTGGTTTATCCTCTACCGTGGGGGTCCCATTCTTGTGAGTTTCCATGAAGCCGCTTGGCTTTGGTATGTGCTCACTTTGTTAGTCATGTGGCGAGGAAGACTAACGAGGAGGTAATGCCCCGGTTACTTACCGGTAATCTTCATTACTCCGAGTATAGTCTTCCTCGCCATGTGAGTTCCCATCCCTCCCTCCCTGTCTGGCTATCGGCTTCATGTTTGTTCTTGGTGGTTTCAGGCTGATGGGTTGGGCCGGCCCGCCTCTTATAGAGGTCAGGTGGTAATGCGTCGGCCATCTTGGGAAGGGATGGGAGGCATGGGAGGCTGCCTTTTTGCTTTGGAGGGTTCTGGTGTGGAGCTGAAGATCACTGTTGATGTTCGGGCTGGACTGTTCCCATGAGGCACAGGGTCAGACTGATTTGCATATGGCCATGTCTGAACTGGGGTGGCTGAGTGAGCTAAAGAATGGTGATGGATTAAACCCAGATCAGTTGACTGGGGGTGAGTGCTTGATTGGCTCAAACGCTCCGTCCATCATCCCCTTTTGTATCGCTTTGTTCGCCCTAAGTTGGCAGGGTATGCTCAGACGTGAGTCCCTTGCTCACTTGGCAACTGGATTCAAGATAGCCTGGCTGATGAGGATTATGTACCCAAAACCGGTCCCAGGATGCTCGTTTCCGGTCCAGGGAAGACATGGCTTGGCAGTTCGGGCTGGACTGTTCTCATGAGGCACAGGGTCAGACTAATTTGCATATGGCCATGTCTGAACTGGGGTGGCTGAGTGAGCTAAAGAATGGTGATGGATTAAACCCAGATCAGTTGACTGGGGGTGAGTGTTTGATTGGCTCAAACGCTCCGTCCATCATCCCCTTTTGTATCGCTGTATTTTAAAGTTAAAACAGCTTCCAAGGGACCCATGCCATTCCTTGCACTAGGGCCGATGCGAAAGCAGCTTAGCTATTGAAAGGGCTCGACATATGACATCACACACACTGAATCGTCAAGGAATGCCCCGAAGCTGCATTCACTACGGAGCCCAACAGGTAACAATGAACAAACAAGCACATATCATTTCTGTAGCATGCCCAAAAGCAGGTGAAGAGGTTTTGTTTTAATTAAGTGCTCTTTCCGACCATACACGTGCGGGGAATGAGATTTTGATATCAATTTATGATTATGATAAATTTAATAAAGAATCCCATTCATCTGTTTTGGACCGCTCGTATCTGTCATTGAGGAAAGGACCACCCCCGCATTGGTTAGACAAACCCCATTAACTGACGCCACTCTGAAGAACCACTTACAACTGATAAAGTTTTAAGAGTTTTATATAAAGTTAATTTGAATGCGATACAATCCACTCAGGATAAAATCTCAAAGTATACAAAATACAAAAATCAGTTACAATATCAGCCGCTTAAGCTTCGGTGTGAAGTGGTTCCTTCTGCGTCATCTGCAGTAAGATAAAAATCATCAAGTTAATCTGTCCCTACTCTATGCTATGTGACAACCCTACTTCGCAAGTTTCTTCCCTAAAAAGGTGTCAGCAGTTTGACTTCCAAAGAAGTTCAAACTCTCTTTAGCCTCTAAAGGAAATCTTAAGTTTCAGAAGCAGTACCCTATCTGCCTACCCATCCGCTCTGTAAGGGTCCTCGGCCTACTGCTCCCTTGCGCTCTGATGTCTCAGCACATCTGCTCAAGGCATCTATCCTTGTCTTCGCTCTCGCCTTAGCCTAATGCTAATTGCCCTGCGCTCCTCCCCGGGGTGCTGTCCCTAAAATACACAATCACCGTGTGGGTGGAACGCCCCTTGACGCCCACCACGGACTTTCCCCGATGATGTCAACTTCCTGCTTCTTCCATTGGTCCACTCCTTGCGTCGTTCGTTAAGTTGACCTTTTTCTTAGATGTCATCTTCATCATCTCATCGTTGACTTTTATTGATCCTTTCAGATCGAGTATCATATGAATTTAGACAAGGCTTTAACTCTATGTCTCTTAGCTTGACCCTGCTAGGTCCTGTGAATGGTCTTGTCAAAACATAGTCCACATTCAAAGTGTCTCTCCTCACGTTCAAGCAATAAGCTCCGTCCGGCATTGTCACCTTAAATCTAACAAGTGCTAGACTTCTCGGCTCTCACGTCCACATCAAGCTATTTACGACTTTTACAAGCCCTCTAAATTACATACATTTGACTATGCTCCTGCGAACTCTTGACCAGTTAGGTTATAAACACAAATGACCTAAACTCTTCCAACATTCCTACAGAAACCCTCTACACAGTATAACCTTTGGCATACATTTATATATTCGTACTTTAGCAAATTGACTTAGTTATACTTGAATACATTTCACATCGGATATATACTACATAGAATACGATTGCGTAGAGTATAACTTATGCACTCTCCTTGGTTACATCGTCATGTAAGTTCCTTATACATTCATCCACGTTTCTCCGTTTAAAGTTACACACGTATATGAATTCTACTGTGCACGTTCTACATTTCCTAAGCATTTCTACATTACCCATCATGTATACGGGCCTTCTAAATCTAATGCATTTTAACATGTAAATACATTTACATTTCCTATACCATGTTATCACATTCGTTGGCTTTTATGCTATAATCGCCAACTTAACATTACAATGTGCGTTTCATTCCTATGTTTATGACATATACGTCTAGATATGGCTACGATATACTTTGCATTCAAATTGCGCTCTCTCACACGTAAAAAACACATTTCTCTACCTCGCTGTCTCTTCGCAAGTGCAATTGCTGCATACGACAGAAATCAAATTAAATATGTATAGAGGCAGCCGCAGGAGAAAATTACAAAACAATCAATACAGTGTTTGGATTGAAACACAATAGCCCAGAGTGGATTATATAAAATGATTACAGGGAGGTAGATAGAAAATAAACGCCCTTGCAGACAACTCAATGCCGAGAGGAGATGCTGTGGCTTAATAACACTCGTTAATAAAATATTAACAACCAATCAATGCTAGCTCATTAAAAGATGAGCAGAAAGGTCATATTTCTGGGCTGTAATGGGGATGTTTAGCACGTGCTGGATGCACCTGAAGGCAGCGAAGGGCAGATTTAAAGAGAACTACAAGTGGCATGTGCTATTAATCAATACTAGAAGTGACATTTGCATTAATCAGAACTGCAGTAGACCTCTGCTGAAAGGAGCATAGGTTACAGAGAAATTACATAGGAGATGAAGTGATTTCAGGGCTATCTAAATTAAATCCTACTATCAAGAAACGTTTCAACCCAAGGGCTTGTACAGTGGGAAGTGCTCCTTCCTCCATGTGGACCACTCATCACTATGCCCTACACTGACCTTCCTTCCTCCTGCCACTCCCTACGCCAGTTCGAAACCCTTCAGGCCTGATTCACAAAGATAAACTGAAATTAAAGACAAATGTGAAGACTTTCGGTATTCATAAAGAGCATTTACGAGTAGTAAAGTTAGACTTTTGTCTCAGGTTTGGTCTCAGGTAAGCTTAAGACCAAAACTTAAGTTTAACTGGGAAAAAACTCAAACTTTACTGCTCGTAAATGCCCAATGTGAATACCGAAAGTCGTAAAGTTAAACTTCTGTCTTAGTTGTTCACTTTTGTGGCTCGGGCCCTCACTCTCCTCACTACACCACTACATCTAACTAGATGCATCACTTTGTAAATATGGTGCAACAAGGCGCATTTTTTACGCCACTGGTGCGTCACAAAATGTGACGCACCGGCGGCGTAAAAGTGACGCAGAGCCTCATAAATGAGGCCCCAAGTGAATAACATCAATATTATAGAGATATACAACATTTGTTAGAAAGTGTGTACTGTGAATGAGGCTTCCATGATGGCCCTAAAGTATCATTTTCAATTCTTCTGCTGAAAGTTCTGCTGGAAAGATATTGCTGCTAGGTCTATGAGAATTTGTTTACATTTTTTTCAATTGGGAAAGAAATTGGGCAGGGCACAATGGCGGCGTGAGGCTAACCTCCGGAGGATAGCGAACCTTCCCGAATTGTACTTGTGACTTCTTGCGATAGCAGCAAATGTGGCTTGAGGGGAGTGCAGAGGAAATATCTGAGCACATTAGGAGTTCTAGCATGGCAGAGGAGTGTGGCAGTGTCTGGTTGTGTTGATTAGCGTCCTAGATGCTCTTCCTCCTCGCGGCGCTGTGGGTCACACCTAGTCAGATTCAAAGGGCACAGGGTGGAGAGGCTCATAGCAGCAGGAATGCTAGGTGGTATCAGCACAAGCTCAGTTGGCCCTTCTGAGCGGGTCCAAATTTTGCCTTTGTTTGTGTCTCAGAGAGTAGGAATAACCTCGTCTCTCCTGCCCTACTCAATTTTGTTAACTTTTTAAAATTTTCATATTTGGCAGACGTCATGACCAATGTGGAGTGGAAGCACCTTGCATGAGTACCATTGCACGAGTACCCTTGCACGAGTACTGGTTGACCTGTGCATGAGGGTGTTTTTATAGTATTGGTTGGCAGTGTGCTTTTTGGCTTCTGCTTGAAAATTGCAAGGATGGTCACCAGAGGTGGGGCTGGAAGCTTTCCAATGAGTTGCTCCTTAAGAACACATAGGGGCTCATTAGGATCGCGGACGGACTTGAGTCCGTCCGCGACCCCAGAGTAGGAGGGAACGTCCGCATGGGCAGCAGCGTTCCCTCCTTGCAGATTAGGATGTGACCACCAGGGTGGCGGTCACATCCTCTATCTTTAACATTGCGGCGGGTGCAGCTTCAATCTGCACCCGCCGCAATGTTAAAAATGCATACATTGCATTTGTATGCAGAAAGCGGCAGGCACCGCGCGGTGCCTGCCGATTTCTGCATACAAATGCAGGGGGGTACCATGGGTACCCCCCATGTGCATCCCCCAGGGTCATGTATAGGCTCCTTGTCAGTTCTCTCTCAGGAAACAATTGATCACTGCATACATGCTCTTAGCCCAAAGTTGGTAACAGACCAGGGTGAAACAATCAGGTTGGGTAGGACAGCTTAACATCTTAGCAGCACAGTTATAAATGATTCTAGGGGGGGGCTGCTAAATTTGTACCCATGTTTGCTTCTGTAGTTGCACCTGTGTCCTCTGTCTCTTACTCTTCTGCAATAATGGCGTCCCTCTTGGGTAAAACAGAGTCAAGCATGTAGACCTCTTTAGCACTTCCAAAAGCTGTGGGAGTTCAGTTTAAAGTGATGAACCTGATGACCCTAGATCATTTAAAAGAACTACTATTTTTTCTTTATTCCTTTTTTCAGCCTTACTCACTATTTGTATTATGTTGGTTTGACTTTTGATTATTTTGGTACACTTTGGAGAGGCTACAAGGGGTAAAAATAGGGCACAGATGGAATGAATGGGTTGGGTCAGGCAGGAAGGTGGGTACCTCATTAAAAGGCGGAAGAATGGTGCATGTGGTATCATGTTATGCCAAAGGAATGATGATAAGTGATGGTGTGACAGGTCGAGCCAGCAAATTCATATTCTTTCTTGAAACATTAACTGTATGAGAATGCTAAATAAGCATAGGTTTATTAAGGAGGAGCTACACATTTTTAAGCCGCGTGTTATTTGTGTACAGAAAACTCATTTGTCACATGAGCTAACTCACCTATTAAGATAGCTAGTGTTTAGGGTTCTGACTGCCTCTAGCTATACTTCTGCTCAGAGGGAGGTGGCTTTATTGGTAGGTGATTCTAATTGGGTCTTAGCTAAAACCAAATCTGAGATAGAGGTTGTGGCTGGTTGTAGTAATTTACAAAGGAGACATTCAGTGTACTATCTGTCCAAAGTATGACCTGAATGAGGGTGATCATTCTATGTTTGATTATTTAGTGCCTGAGCTGTGCCAATGGCCTGAGCCCATAATATTATGTGGTGGATTTAATGTGACCCTTTGCCCAGGGGTTGATTCGACTCTGAGGTGATTACAGAACACAATGAGTGTGGGTGGAGGAGAAACCTCAGAGACGCACTAAAACAAGTGATGAGTTCTTACGCATTGGTGGATGTTTGGCATTGTTGTAGAAAATGGGAGGCCAGTTTCACTTTCTATTCATCACCCCATCAGTGTTTTTCTCAGATTAACTTGTTCCCAGTGAGTCACTCAGTTTCAGTTTTCATAAGTCTTTATTCCGGTAAAATTGACCATAAAAGACATCACAAAATACAGCACAATAAAACATTAAAAACCAACATAATACATAGTTAACATAGTACATGTGACTTCACTCAGGATATTCAATAAAAATCTGACTAACACTGTGGATATCTAACTCTAATTAGCCAAGGCCAGCCTAAAAATGTAGCTACTGATATGACCACAGGGAGTGATGTTTCCATCCCTAACAACCTTAGGGCCTCTTTGGCCCCTCTAGTGTTAAGCTTTCGACAAATTGGTTTTAGCCATTTTTTCCGTGGGGCGACATATGCCGGACAAACAAAAAAGAAGTGACCCACAGTTTCCTCCTGATCTTTGCACCATAGACATGAATTCCCTGACCCACCCCTCCATTTATGAGTGAACGATCTCAAAGGTAGCGATCCTATTCTAAATTGATGAGAACGTTTTCTATCAATGCTCATTGTTATGGCGTCCCAGTAACTTTCCAGAACTGGGTCCACCTTATGGCTCAAAAACCTACCAGAAAAGTTTAGCGAGCTATGTTCCATAATCAACTTGTTTCTATATGCAGCCCAAAACTGGTCCTTAAGATCCTTTTTTGAAGGGAACACACTAGTCCTGGGGTCGGACCATAGCTGGATAAGCCCCATATCTGACAGTATAGATTTAACAGCTTTGAACCAAGGGAGATTACCATTACTCACTATTCGTCTAAGATCTTCTATTCCCACAGCAAATATAGCCAATTCAGGGGTTACCCAAATTCTCCTCCATAGTAGAATAATTCTCAGTTTTGCCAATTCCTCTATTGGATAACAACCCAGGTCCAACATTAAAGGGAGCATAGGGGTCGATTGAGGAAGACCCACCAAGTTTCGTAAAAACTTATTTTGTATTTTCTCAAGTTGGGACAGGTCAACATAGCCCCAGAGATCTGCTCCATAAACAATGGCCATTCTAATCTTGATGTTATATATTTTGAGGGCAGGGCTCACTCTCTTAGTTAGAGAGGATCTCTGCTCCTTGACCAATGTCCCACTCAACTGAGAAAACTTTAATGACAATACATCCATCTGGGCAGTCCATCTTAATATATGGTCTAGAACCACCCCCAGGTAAGTCATCTCATTTACCTGTTCCAAATGTATGCCATTAAGACTAACTTGGCCTGATCTTGATCTATTTTTAGTAAAAACCATTAACTTGGTTTTACTTGTGTTGCCCTGCAAATCATTGGCATCACAGAATTCTACAAATTTACTAAGTGCCAGTTGTAGCCCCTTTTGTGTTTTTGAAAGTATGAGCATATCATCAGCGAAGATGAGAAGTGGAACCTTCATACTGCCCAAACTAGGGGCATCAGTCGGAGTATCCGAAAAATATGCAACAACTCTATTGATAAATAGAAGAAAAAGGTTCGGGGCAAGGACACAACCTTGACGGACTCCCCGAGTCACTGGAAACTTTTTGGTGACTTGGCCCTGCATACCCCATCGAACCTGGGCATAATTCTTTACATGCAGTCTTATGATAATGTCCAACAGGTCCTTCAGCAATCCCATTTGTATCGGGGCCTCCCACAATTTGGCTCTTGGGACCAAATCGAAGGCGGACTTTAGGTCCACAAAGGCCGCATAGATCACTCCTCCACTTAAGACCACCACTTTCCAATAGATTAGTAAAAATCTTAGAATCTGATCTATTGTACTTACACCGGGCCTAAAGCCAGCCTGCAAAGGTGAAAGTATTGACATTTCGTCCATCCATGCTGAGATCTTAAACAGCACCATCCGAGAGATGATCTTTTGGATGGCGTCAATAAGGCTAATTGGACGATAGTTTGCTGGAGCGATCTCCCTTCTTAAATATTGGAAGGATTTCTGCCCCCTGCCAAGAGTCGGGTATCGGGGCTCCATCAGCCACAGCGTTGGCAACTTTCAGAATATAGGGGACCCAGGCTGCTTGGTCAGATTTAAAAAGATCTGAGGGAATGCAATCTATGCCGGGAGCTTTTCCCCCTTTAGTCTGGCTTAGGGCCAGCTCTACATCCAAGTGATCAAAGAGGGCGTCTAAGCCCGGAGTTCTTAAGGGGGCCACGCACATACTTGCTATGGGGACTATTAGAGGACCAGAATTGCTAAACGGTGCCCCAAAGAATGCAACCCATCCTTCTTCAGCTACATGGTTAGAGGGGAGTTGAGACTCATAGGAATTCCCCCACTTAAGAACATGCCAGAACCTCGATTGGTTAGAGGATAAGCTCGCCTCATAGAGATCCTGCCAGTATTTGTCATCCCAAGCTGATTTGGCCTCTTTCTGTCGCTTTTTATATTCCTGCCTACCCTTTCGTATAGCAACACTATCACGCGACTTAAGTGCTACAAGTAGGTCAATATGGGCTTGGCGACACAGTCGATTATACCATTTGCCCCGACCCAGTGATGGTCGGGTTTTTTTTCCAGTTTTATTAGAAATGAAAAAAAGTGATTTCAAAAAGTTAAAAAGAATATTATGTAGCCCACAAATATCAACAGGGTCGGTCGTTTTCTCCATAGCAAGCGAAACCTCCACGACTTTCCGTGAGATTAGACTTAGGGTGGCGGGCTCCTCCACTACCCTACACCAGTGTACCCTTCTTCTATCATTCTCCAAGTACACATCAGCCGTAGCACATTTATGGGAAACTCCCATCCGATGGTTACTATCAAGAGCTAGGCTGAGTGCCAAAAGATTATGGTCACTCTCAGGGCGATCTACCACTAACATATCAACCAGTGAGGACCAGCACTATGCCCTAATGAGAATGTAGTCAATCCTACTCGTCCTATGGCCGTTATCAAAAGTATGTTTCCCTTGTTTGTCTGAGGGGGTTCGCCCATTCACAGCTCTCAATCCCCATTCAAGGCAGAACCCCAACCAGTGGAGTGCTGCTTCTGTCCCTTTCTTAATAGGTAATAATTCTAGGGAAGGAATCTTCCAAAGTTTGTCCTCTTCTGCCAGAAAGTCCATCTCACTTCTAAAATATGGCTCAAAGGTGCAATTTAGGTCACCTGCCAGAATAACAAAAGATTCCCTACCAATTTGGTTAAAAATAAGGTCAAGATCATTAAACATACCAGAAGGACTACATCCTCCCGGAATTCCCCGTACATAGACATTTATAATAACTATCACCTGTGAGCCAGGGTTTGAAAGCTTGATCACAAGGATATCGAGATTTGTAGTGGGCAGCTCTGTGATGTGATAGTCCAATGACTGTTTTAACCAGACACATAGACCCCCTGACGGTCTACGCACTCCTGTCCTACCAGCTGGTTTGTGAAAATTAAGAAACCCATGGTGGAAAATAGGGTCAGTTGCCCAGGTCTCTTGAAAAATAAGGATGTCCTGGTTATTCACCAGCTCCACCCACTCCTCGATTTGAAGCTTACTACGTAGACCAGCTAGATTCCACGAAATAAGTTTCAATGGTAATGGGTGATTAGCCAAAATCACCCCTGTGGGGGCATTCGTGCTAGATGGTAAAGAGTCACCCTCCATCTGGCTTAGAATAACCTCTAGAGGTGCATCATCCCTCCTAAGATGGGGATAGATTTTAATAGATTCGCCATCTCCACAGGCAGCCATCTCAGGTTCCAAGCTTCTGCCTTGAATCCCTCTATATATACCAGACTCCTCATTTCCAACCTGAGATGCCATCACAACCTGGGCCTCAGCCTTATCTGCTTCCAGGGTTATGCCTCGATTCCCTCTAAAAAGATCAGGCTTCACATTCCCAATCTGGCATGTCATTACATTCTGTTCTTCATCATAAGGGGGTACTATATCTAGTGTAGCAAAAATACCCCGACAATCTTGGGTGGCCTCCGTATCAAGAAGTGGCAGGTCAAGTCATTCGTTTGAGTCCAGCCCCGAGAGGGGTTCATATAGGTTATACAACAGAATGTTCCAATACTCGTTGCAATTAGTATGATTTGTAAAGATATTAGATGGAGGGAAATGTCTGGGGGTGGCGTTGGCGTATAGGAAGGGGAAAAAGGTTATTTAAGTTTTTGGCGGGACCAGAAAAGTGTGGTGTGCAATAAGCCAAATTCAGAGAATTGGGATTTCTGCGGTGCATAGGGGGTATAAACAAAGCCTCTGGATAAAAATAACTCAGGTTTTGGGTTGAAACTCCCCCTTCACTTTTTCCTAGAAACCAGTCGCTAATATATGTGACTACTCTGTGGTCCTTAAAGTTTACGATCACAACATCCCCCTCAATATCTTTCGGTCTGGGACCCACCCATTTATATCGTCTTACGGAGATAATATCTCCGTTTAAATGAGAGGGGCGGGGTCTGTTGTTTCGCAACCAAAAGATAACTTTATTTTTAAGATTATCATTGTATTCAACATTTCCATTAGAAATAGTTGGGACGCCTGTTAGAAGGATCACGTAGTTAGCTGACTCTGGGGTAAATCCACTGTATTCCTATGGTTAGAATTAGCTCTTTGGGTTTTAGCTGGCCCCGGGATCATAGTTGGCACATTAGTGGAAGGGGGTGGTTTTTTTGGGGCCGGCATTTGCTTCGCTTTAGGTAGTTCGTGTACAGCCGAGGGCTTGGTAGTGATTTGGGGTGCAATTTTACTATTAGAAGTTACATTTTCTTTCTCTTTCTGTAGTCTCCTTAAATTCGGTGTTTTTGTGCTTAACTGACGTTTTAAACGGGGCGGATCCTTGGATATCACAGGGTCAGGATTTGTACTCGGGCAAGCAGCTGACAATAGGTAATCCTTTTTTTCCCTAGGATTCTAACTCTCTCTATGAGTGGGGGCATATAGGATTTTAGAAGCCGTTCAAACAATTCTATTGACTCTTTGTCAGTCATTGTTAATTCTCCTGGGATTAGTGGTGCTTGTGTACCTATTAAGACATCCCTCACTGGTGGGCCAGATGGTTTAGTTTTAGGGCCTACCAAAGGAGATGTAACACTCAAAGATTTTTCCCCTTTTCTTTTTACCCCGCCTTTTCTTCTTCTTTTCCTTGGAGGAGAATGAAGTGCCCTCCGTGGGTTCTTAGAATTGTCTTTAGTCGCACTAACAGTAGCTGGCGGAAGTGTCTCTGTAAGTGCAACAATATCAATTGAGTGAGTGGAAAAAGTTGAGTGGAGTTGCGAGCCAAGATTTAAAGCAACTGGGGAGTTTAAATCTATAAGACTGTTGGAATCAATAGGAGGGCAATTTAGGTTACCATCAATGATGATATCAGATTGTACAGGGGTTATACTACGGTCTTGAAAAATAAGGGGAATATGGTCTGTGCTAAATAACTCAGCATCTGTTTCCATCCTACAAGTGCTACCCAGATCGTGAGTAGTGGGTGAGTTTTGGGGAGTAATCAGTGGTTTCTTTTGAGTAATTCTATGGAGCGACGGCGCTCTGCACGTCTCTCCGCTAAAAAAAGTTCTTTGTCTATTTCTTTGGTCGCCCTTGCGAATTATTTGTCAAGGGGACCAAGAATAGAGACCCCAACACTAGAAGGTAGAGAGCTAGACATATCTGTAGGAATCCTAGACACTTTGAGCACCCCTGATTACAACAAACTTTTAAACAGCAATGGGCGATGTTCCCTAAAGATAAATGTTAAGGACCGGGCCCTGCCCAGCCTCCTACAGCCCCTGACGGCCACAGACGGTCCCGTCCTTGTACCAGGCTTCTCCCGAAATTAAATGAAATGAAAGCAAATTTGTAACGCGCAAACTAAGCCCAATGGGCATCAAGGCGCCTAGCTCAAAATTAGTTACATGTCCCAGGAGCTGATTACTGGTAGGCTTTCTTAAAACACCATGTTTTCAGGGCCTTTTTAAAGAGGGGCAGTGAAGATAAAGACTTAAGTTCCAATGGAAGTGCATTCCCGGGACGCTCCCGCGCAGAGGGGATAGTATCTAACTTAAATAGTAATGGGGATATCCAGGGGGTGTGTCCAGCAGGGAGAGCGGCCCAGGTGGAACCAATTGGGCACCCAGGGACTCCTGGGATATGGAGTCCCTGACTCGGCGCTCGCAGCCCTGCTCCACAGCAACTCTGCCCACAAAGGTCCTCTTCAGAAGTATAGCCCCTTGACGACGACTCCTGCTGAAGAAAGCGCGCTGCGGGACCCGCGCAGCGGGTCCGGCGACCGGTGATGGAATGACGGTGGCAAGCAGGAGATAAGGCAGCAACAGGGTCCAGCCACAATAATCCAGGCAACGAGGTCAGAATCCCAACGGGGGAGAGCAGGCAGCCACTATTAGTTCAGTGAGCGGGGGGCGTGTCCAGCAGGGAGAGCGGCCCAGGTGGAACCAATTGGGCACACAGGGATTCCGGGGATATGGAGTCCCTGACTCGGCACTCGCAGCCCTGCTCCACAGCAACTCTACCCACAAAGGTCCTCTTCAGAAGTATAGCTCCTTGACGACGACTCCTGCTGAAGAAAGCGCGCTGCGGGACCCGCGCAGCGGGTCCGGCGAGCGGTGATGGAATGACGGTGGCAAGCAGGAGATAAGGCAGTAACAGGGTACAGCCACAATAATCCAGGCAACGAGGTCAGAGTCACTCACTTCAATCTTACATTAGTATCCGACTAAACATGAAAATAATACTGGATCATAATTCTCTGTCGATGTTTATTAACTCAGAGAGGCTTCATCTGCCCTCAACCTTATGCAATTGGACTTTAGATCTGAAATTGCTGTGGGATGAGGAATGCATCTGAGTAATGAACAATAGTTTAAGAGAATACCTAGATGCTAATGTCAGCTCATCCTCTGAAATTGCTGTCTGGGATGCACTTAAGGCTTTCAGTAGGGCCCAGATGTTGACTTCTTCAAAACATCAACAGCCTGATATATTTCAGAGTCTCGAATGTGGCTTTCTCTCAACCAGATCGAGGTTAGATTGGACCTAAGTATAATCGATCAAGATTGTCAAGGAGACTCAGTAGTCTCAGAACAGTTGTTGGCCTTGCAAACAATTTTAAAGAAAAATACCTGGGATATGGTTATTAAAAAGCTTTAGGCTAGGCAAATGCTATGTTTTAAGAATAAGGAGGAGACAGGCTGTGTTCTTGTTTTTAGGGTAAAGGACAAAGTAAGCAGTAATCTTATTCATAAGATTGTTAATGAACAGGGCAAGTCAATTGTTGAGCAGATGAGAATAAGGTAGGAGGTCAGAAAATGTAATCAAAGCCTTTAAAAGGAGTATTGTGCCGCTTCTTCAGAAGGTGTCAACAAACATATAAATAAATTCCATCATTGTAAATTGATTAACAACAGCATGAAAGGTTGGATGAGCTTGTCACTTTAGTTAAAGTAGAAATGGCTATTGTCCAGCTGGTGAAGGGAAAAGCATCTGGGCCGGATCAAATTCCTATGGAATTCTATAAACCTTTTTCCGGTCCTCCGAGATCTCTTTAACTCCTCTGTCCTTCATAGCCAGGCCCCCCATTCATGGGGGAAACTAAAATCATCTTCCTGATAAAGGGAAGGTTCAAAAGTGCTGTGTTTCCTATCGGCCAATATCTCTGATTAATGCAGATTTGAAGATCTACGTAAGGATATTGACCAATAGATTATCTGCAGTGTTATCTGACCTGGTTGACTCTACGCAACATTGGTTTATTCTGGGAAGTGAGACAACTTTTCATGTTAATACTGATATAATTGTCTTGGAGGTAGCGTCTGTGGAAGAGGCCCCCATAGGGATGATCATTTTGGAAGGTGAAAAGGCATTTGACCAGGTCTCCTGGCAGTTCCTCTAGGCCGATATGACTGGCTTAAGGTTTGGCCCAGGTTTTATATCTAGGGTTACCCTAACAGAGTTTAACTATAAGGCTCTCATGTGGTGGCAAATCAACTGGACTTATTGAAATTACTAAAGGCACCTGGTAGTGGTGTCCTCTATTACCACAACATTTTGTACTGTATCATGAACTCTATATACAGGCTTTGAAACTTGCGGACTCCATCAGCTCATCACATCTGCATCACATAGAGCTTAAAGCCCTTGCCTATGCTGATGGTGTTGCTATCCTGACATCCTCCCTGGCTGCAGCGTCACTGGTGACAGAGTTTGGTTGGGTCTCTGGTTTTAAGCTTAACTCTGATAGGACCCAAGTTACCTCAAATGTTTCCACGCTGGATCTTGATAGGAGGAAGATACATTTTGCAATGCTGTGTTTCCTATCGGCCAATATCTCAGATTTTTAAAAATATATATATTTTTTTGAAATCCATATATCACATAAATTAGCATCTTAAAATTCATACATCCAAATGTTGACATAAATGCATCAACATTCATCAATATCATCGGATTTGCAGGAATTAAAATATAACATAAACATTTAAACAGGAGTTCATCGAACTCTTAAATCAGCAGCAGCGAATCAAATCCAATAGCTAAAAACACCTATGCCCTATAATATCGTCAAATGCCCCCTAATCCCATCCATTTTAAACATATTCTCAGATCTTTCCTTCTTAGAGCGTAAACCCTATAAGAATACAAAATTCGATTTAGGCATCCCCATTAAAAAACTCTGCCCAGATCTTGTCAAACTTCTTCAGCCCACCCGTTCTTAAGGCATATGCTTGTTCGCTTTTTTTGACCTGGTCCATTTTCCAGATCCATTCATATTTAGATGGTACTAAATCTGATCGCCACCTTTGAAGCAAAAGTGACCTGGCAACTGCCATGCCAATATAGAGAAGTTTAATTGTTTTATCAGGTTGGCAGAGATCTGGGTCATAACCAAGAACTGTAAGCAATGCATTGGGACCACTAACTAATATACGTCAAATAGTCGAAAATGTCAGTCCAAAATTTCTGGACTCGGGGACACTGTGAAATTATGTGTATCCAATTTGGCAGATGGATGATTGTGGCACCGAAAACACTGCCCTGATTGATTTGGATAGGCTTTAGCTATAAAGCTTGGGTTCTATACAGTAGCCATTTACTGAAAAAAAGCATCCATTGCCAATTGGCCCCCCTGAGCGTGCTAAAATTGTATTTATTTATTGTACACCACATATTTGCATTGATTTCAAACTCCTCATATTTTCTCCATTTAGTTATAGCTTTAGATTTAAATCCATCCCCTTAACTGAGGCAAGACGCTTTCTCCAAACCCCCGTTTTTTTTTAGCCATATCTTCGACTAGGTCATAGACTAGGTTTTTCTGATTGCTAATCTGGACTAAGTCCAGACTGATACAAAACTTCTTTAAAGCATTATATGACTCTAGGAGGAGAACATTGCTATGGGTTAAGCAAGATATTTCCTCGATACTCAACCACCTGTCATTCTGCAGGAAATCCGAGACTTTCAAAAACCCTGCCTTAATCCAAATTTGACTGATGGTGGATGAATCTTTAATTCCTGTAGAGGAAAAAATACCTGCTATGGGAGTGGGACTATTAATTACTGGGATAGAATATCTTTTATAAAAAGCCTGCCGTTTAAAGTAAAACCAATGTAGAGACTTATATCGTACTAACTTAGGAGATCTGAAAATTGATAGTGGGCAATGGATCTGATTCTCTTTACGAATTAAAATTATAAAAAATTTACAAAAAAACCCGAATGTGAACCTTGCTTAAATCTAGACATACATTGTGCAAAATATGTGTAATAATAATCCTTCAAATTGGGAAGAGCTAACCCACCGATTGCCCGCTCCTCAATTAAAGTGCTAAGTGCAATGCGGGCGACCTTTTTGCCCCAGAGAAATTATGTAAACATGGACTCTAGTCTCTTAAAAAAGGAATTAACTAAAACACAGGAATAGCTGAAAAGAGAAAGTTAAAAAGTGGCAGCACTGACCTTTTAATCAGTGCCACCCTGCCTAGAATGGATAATGGAAGAAGATGCAAACGGGTAAGTAAATCTTGAACTTTTGGAAGTAGTGGGATATAATTTAACTCATACAAATCCGAGACTAAGGGTGAGAAATACACCCCTAAATACCTCTTCGGATTTGCATTCAAACATGAGATAATATTGGGGTGTAAATCCCTAGATGTCCCACCACCGCAAAGTAAGACTTCAGTTCTTTTGTTGTTAATTTTATACCCTCCGAATTCCTCATATCGTGCAAAAATCTGGAAGGCCGCTGCCTGCACATCCTTCTCTGGTTTTATGATCAGCATGATGTCGTCCGCGTATAATTTAATTTTATCCAGATTTGGAAGTGGGGGGCAAATATCCCTGTTGTACCTAATGGCTATCGCAAGCGGCTCAATAAAAAAGGCAAATAAACCTGGGGAAAGCAGAAATCCCTGTCTAGTTCCTCTTTTAACTTTTACTTGTCCGGCACTGGCTGCATTAATAATAATATTAGCCTTGGCATTCAAATATAGCTTTTTGACCAACCCCGTAATTTTAGAGGGGATGCCAAATTTACCCAGGATATAAAATAAAGACTACCAAATCACCAAATCAAAAGCCTTTTCGGCGTCTAAAAGCAGCACCAAGGCTGGTATCTTCTGGGTATCAAAATAGTCAGGTGCCTCCACCAAAAAGTGCGTGTTCATGCCAAGCTGCCTTCCAGCAATAAAACCATTCTGATCCTGATGGATTAAATAAGAGGCAATACCATTAAAACGATTTGCTAAAAGTTTAGTGATTATTTTGCAATCAGAGTTTAAGAGCATGATAGGACGATATAAATTGTGGTCTTCGCTGGTTTTACCTTTTTTTTAAAACTGACTACACTTCCTTCGCGAAATGACGAAGGGATGGGCCCAGCCTCAAAAATTGGGTTTATAACTAATAGTAAAGAATCCCCAATTACCCCAAAGAATGTTTTTAAAAAATTCCCCTGGTAAACCATCTGGGCCACAGGCTTTGCCATTTGGAAGATTTTTGATGACCTCCCATAACTTATCTTTTGTAAAAGGCTCCATCATATACCCTTTATCTTCCTCAGATAGTCCCGGTACTTCGTGTTCCGGCAAGCAATCTTCCAATGCTGAGATATAAACTGATGATTGCTGGCCATAGATCTTCCTATAATGCTGGGCCATTATCTCTCCTATTTCTTCCGAATCCTCCGTACGAGTGCTTGAGGTAGGGCATCTCAAAGCCAATATTTGATTGCTTGCGGCCCGTTCCCTCACCTGCCAAGCTAAAAATCTCCTGGTATAATTGCTTTCTTTGTAGGTCTTTTGCCTAACCTGCTGAAAAAGGCTGTCGCTTTTGGCATTATGTACTTCAGTCAGGTTACGCTTAGCCTGAACCCACTGGTGTTTATTCAGGACAGAGGGATTAGAGAGAAACCTATCAAAAGATTCTTGCACTTTTTGCTCTATAAACTGTTTTTCACCCTTCCTTTTTCTTGAATTTTCTGCAAAAGGCTTTGAATGAATCCCAAACCACATGGGATGGGGCGGAGCCAAGATTACGCTCAAAAAACTCTGAAATTTGTGATTTACTGGAAGATACCCAGTCCTTTTCCAGCAAATATTGACGGTTTAACATCCACCTTTTATTGACTGCCCTACTTTTACCTAATGTTAACTCCAAAACCACCAATGCATGGTCAGAGAATCCATTTTGAAAAATGTTCTGCTTCAAAAAAAACAAATTCCTGGAAATAAGAAAAAAGTCAATGCGTGAAAAAGTATGGAATCTCCCGGAAAAACAGGTGTAGGCAATTTCATTAGGAAATGCAGATCGCCAGGGGTCAATAATATCCAGCATTGAGATATAGCTGTGTATAGTTTTAAGGGTTTTTTATTTTAACTGACTTTTTAATTTAGCTGAGGAATCGATCCTGGGATTCAATAACAAATTAAAATCGCCACCCACGATTAAATCTCCCGGAACTTGGATTAAAGATTGGAAAAGTTCCTCATAGGGGAGGGGATTATCCTCGACTGGGGCGTATATACTAGCAAATGTCAGAGGGCGATGATCTACGTTTCAAGTGACCCAGCACCCTCTACCACTTTGATCGCTTGCCGAGTTAACCACCTCTGCCTGAAATTGTTTGTTGAAAAAATCACCGTCCCCCTATGTGCTACTGAGGATGAAGAGTAACCCCTATAAACTGCCCAGGATCTGAACATTGCAAACTCAGAAATTTTCCCTGCTGGTATGTGGGTTTCTTGTATTAGAATAACTGAGGGGTTCTCTGTTTTAATCCAAGTTTCAATAGCCCACATTTTCCCTTTCTTATTGAGTCCATTGATATTGAATGACACTACTTTAACTATTTCATTATCAGCAATTGCAAAAAAGAGTGAATTTCTGAATATCCCCATGATCAAAAAATATTCCTTTTGGCAAAACTGAGAGAAGCCTCCCGCCCAGATCTAACGGAGATGACAGGTTCATCTTTCTTGCTCTACATAACAATTAGCATAATCATCAACAAATGAGTATGAATCTAAAATATGGATTTCATTTTTTCCCCCATGCTCCCCACCCAACCCTTGGCCCTTGATCCATTGTCGCCCGGGCAGATGGCCGTCCCTGACCCATGGTTGACAACCTGTCCCACCCACCCACCCTTCTACAGGCACGCTGACTTGGAGCCTAGTGGAGCTGAATAAAGCCCTCCCCCTACCCTCACTTCCCCTTTCCTACCTTACAAAACCTGAATTCTTAACCGCCTTTTACTATCATTTCACTTCTATGCCAGATGCTGACACCTTAACATTTCACCTGTGTAAAAAGTCATATAATAATACAATCCTCAAGAGATGAATAAGCCATTCCTAACCCAATAATGCATACCACCCAATATGTCGACCAAATACTTGCTTCCAGCCCCTAGGGTTTCTCTGCCGAAATCTCTTCTAGTAAACCCTGTGCCTCTGCAACATCACAAAAAATATGAAATTTGCCCTTGACTAACACTTTGAGCTTGCTCTGATGAGCTGTCAAGGCTTGTGCCCCTTGAGCTTTAAACAATTGAAGCATTTTTACAAATTCTTTCCGCCTTTTTGCAGCGGAGGCTGCCGAGGAAAACTGTCTTTGCCTGATTGCTCTAGACACGATCTGCTCCTTGACCCTAAAATTGCCAAAGTTAACCAGAATCGTCTGGGGGAACTTTGCATTAGCAGGAAGATGTACGGGGACCGGGTGGGCTCTCATTATTGTCAGATCCCCCTTGAAGTCTGGAAGGACATTTTTCTTTATGAAAGAGTCAACCCATTGTAGTATAAGCTGTCCCTCTAAACCCTCCGGAATGCCCAGGATTCGTAGATTTGAGCATCTGGGGTGGTTCTCCAATTCCTCCAGCTTCATTTCCCATGAAGCTCTCTGGGACTGGAAAGTAGTCACTTTAGGATTTAGAGATGACATTTGATCTTCTAATTGGGAGATCCGAGTTTCAGCCTCAAGGAGCCGTGCCGGGACCTGCGCCATGAATTTCTCAATCTTCATCAAGCTGGCGTTTATTGGAGCAATCTCAATAGATTGGGAATCCTTTAGTTCACAAATCTCTTCCAAAATTAAATTGAGGAGGCTCTTAGCGTCCCATTGCATAGTAAAGGAGCCACCACCTTGCGGGGGCAACATCTGGATAGTGTTTGACCTATCCTCTGCCTGGGACCACTCTGGACCCATCGAGTCAAGGACAACTGGTGAGGCCACAAAGACACATCTGCGACCACCAGCAATAAAAGCAGCATGGGCTCTATCTCAGCTGATGGATTTAGGGGAAGAGGGAGATGACTACCAGACTTGGAGACCAGAGATTCTGGGCCGGTAACCAGCAAGTTATCTACTACTGAAAGATCCTCCCATTCCATCTCCTGCATTACATTTGCCTCAATCAAAGGTCCCTCTTGCTTGGCTTTGATAAAAATAGGGTATTTTTTGGCCCGAGATTTTTGCCCGCTGCCTTACGGGGGTCAAAGTCTCTTTGGTGGAAGCGGCGGAAGCCTGTAAATCCGCCCTTAAGGAAGCTATCTCACTGGGGCTAATAGGGGAATCCAGGTCAACCATCTCTGCCTCAAATTGGTCCTGTTGGGCCGCATCAGCACTCCCCTCCCCCACAAGCTCAGATGAAGGAGGAAGGTCCTGCCGGAATGCTGCTGCATGATTCATCCGCGCCGTGGCTAGAGCTGCACGCTTTTTGACTTTTTGTGCCAGAATCAGTGATGCGATCGGGGTTGTTGCTTTTGCCCCCTTGGCCAATTTCCTCATAGTGTCTTTCTTGCAGTGCCCCTCTACCAATAGCTGCTGAAAAAGCTGCCCAGAACTCTTGACAAAAACAGTGAAACAGTTAAACGTCAGCTAAATGGGATCTTCCCAGCGACCCTCAGCCAAGACAACAAAGACAAGTGAGCAAGAAAAATGCCACTTACCCCCTCTTGCAGCCCTCCTGTGGCAGAGTAAAAAAATAAATAAATAACCCGGGCAGCTGGCTGTAATCCGCCTTCCACGCTGTCTCAGGTGCCTCAAAAGAGATTTTTCTATTTCATAAGAGGCTCTGTATGTTACAGAGCGAAAATGTTTCTCAATATTGCTTTAAATCTGTGGATTGAAGAAACAGCACACCAGGGCTCCAAAAATATCCAAAAACTCCAAACTCCGAGAAGCCTCGGTGGCAGCTCCTCGCTGCTGGCGGCGTCTGACAGGGGGAGTAGGAGTGGAAACAGCCTGCTCTCCCAGCCAATCAGTATCTCCCCTCTGCCTATGGCCAATATCTCTGATTAATGCAGATTTGAAGATCTACACAAGGATATTGACCAATGGATTATCTGCAGTGTTCTCTTACCTGGTTGACCCTACACAACATGAGTTTATTCTGGGATGTGATACAACTTTTCATGTTAATACTGCTATAACCGCCTTGGAGGTAGCGTCTGTGTAAGAGGCCCTCATAGGGATGATCATTTTGGAAGGCGAAAAGGCATTTGACCAGGTCTCCTGGCAGTTCCTCTAGGCCGATATGACTGGCTTAAGGTTTGGCCCAGGTTGTATCTCTAGGGTTACCCTACTGTAACAGAGTTTTACTATAAGGCTCTCATGTGGTGGCCTCCATAGGGATGATCATGTTGGAAGGTGAAAAGGCATTTGACCAGGTCTACTCTCCTGGCAGTTCCTTTGGGCCATTATGACTGCCTCAAGGTTTGGCCCAGGTTTTATCTCTAGGGTTACACTACTGTAACAGAGTCTAACTGTATAGCTCTCATGTGGTGGAAAATCAACTGGCCCTATTGAAATTACTAGAGGCACCTGGCAGTGGTGCCCCCTATTACCACAACATTTTGCACTGTAGCATGAACCCTATATGTAGGCTTTGAAACTTGCGGACTCCATCAGCTCATCACCTGTGCATCACAAAGAGCTTAAAGCTCTTGCCTACGCTGATGATGTTGCTATCCTGACATCCTCCCTGGCTGCAGCGTTGAGTGCGGTAGATTCACTGGTGACAGAGTTTGGTTATGTTTCTGTTTTTAAGCTTAACTCTGATAAGACCCAAGTTACTTCAAATGTTTCCACGCTGGATCTTGATAAGAGGAAGATACATTCTGCAACTTACCTATGGTTTGAGTTGACTATGGGGCCAGAGGAGGTAATTGATTTAAATTATGGCGGAGTTTACAGTCAATCCATAGAGGTTTTTAACAAATGCAATACACTGTATTTGTGGCTTATTGGGAGGTGTAGTATTATAAAAATTGTCATTCTCCCTCTGAATTTGTACTTATTTCAGTGTATATGGCTAAACCTTCCTAAGATTTTTTTAAATAAAATCAATGACCTTTGGCAAACGTTTTTATGGAATTACAAAAAACCACGATGCAGCATACATTATCTTCAATTATCTTGGGATAGAAAGGAAGGTCCTTACCAGCAATACGAGTCTATTACCTGCCCAGCTTTGTCTTTTGTCTTACTATGGCATTAGGTAGGGGATTTTGGCCATTGGGATCAATCTTCTTTGATTACCTACCTTGGGGGTGGACATTAAGCCATGTTTTGGCTTTATAGATATGATTTATTTCGAAAGGGCAACATTTAAGTCCCTATCGGGGTTGTATGTCATTACATCGCATACTAATACTACGTGTGACATTACAACGCAGGTATTACTACGTGATGTCAATGACAACGACATGCCATTACAACGCAAAATTTTACCACGAGTATGACTTTACCCCGCATGCCATTACAACGCAAAGGCATGCGTGGTAAAACTATACTCGTGGTTAAAGTTTGCAAGGTAAGTGACAACCCTACCCCTACACAACCCTCCCGACCACCAGTCCTCTCCTTGCAATAACACTACACTACCCTGCACAACCCCCCCGGCACTACCCTAAAACACTACACTACAACACTACCCTAAACCCTGAAACACTACACTACACAAACACTACAACACTACCCTAAATCGTAAAACACTACACTACACAAACACTACAGCACTACCCTAAACCCTATAACACAACACTACACAAACACTACAACACTACCCTACCCTAAAACACTACTGAAACACAACACTACGCAAAACCCTAAAACACTACACTACACAAACACTACCCTAAACCCTAATGCAGTACACTACTCAAATACTACAACACTACCCTAAACCCAAAAACACTACTCTACTACACTACCCTAATGCCTAAAACACTACACTATATAAACGCTACAATACTACAATAAACCCTAATCCACTACACTACACAAACACTACTACACTACCCTAAACCCCTACCCACACTACTTCCACCCCTACACTACCCTTAACCCTAAAACACTTAACTACACAAACACTACAACACTACCCTAAACCCTAAAACACTACACTAAAACACTACCCTAAACCCTAAAACACTACAGTACTACACTACCCTAAATCCTAAAACACTACACAATACAAACACGACAACACTACAGCCACCCCTACACTACCCTAAACCCTAAAACACTACAACACTACAACACTACCCTAAACCACTACCCACACTACTCCCACCTCTACACTACCCTAAACCCTAAAACACTACGACACTACAACACTACCCACACTACTCCCACCCCTAGACTACCCCTAACAAACACTACAACACAACACTACTCCCACCCCTACACTACCCTAAACCCTAAAACACTATGACACTACAACACTACCCTAAACCATTACCCACACAACTCACACCCCTACACTACCCTAAACCCTAAAACACTACGACACTACAACACTACCAACACTTCTCCCACACTACTCCCACCCCTACACTACCCCTACACTACCTCTAACCCAATCAGCCTTACCTCTTTCCTCGTGATACCAGCGTCGCCGTCCCTGCTCCTGGTTCCTGCTTCCTGCTTCACAGTGGTGTAGTCATTGTGAGGAAACAGCCTCAGTTTCCTCACAACAACGTAGATAGCCATTACATCGCATGCATTGTAAAAGCGCATGCGATGTAATGGAATGCCTAGTAGGTTTTACTACGAGTTGTAACATGATGTGATGTAGTAGCAACGCGTAGTAAAAGTTGCTTTGTGATGGCTGTTACCCCCCTATAGGTCTATCATCAAATATGGACCTTCCTATAAAAACTATTTCAAGGTATGGGTCCTTATAACCTGAGTGCTTCCGGTCCCCAGCACTCAGTCCCAAACTTCCCAACAGCACCAGTGCGAGCAGCGGGAGGGATCCTAACCCCGGCACTCAGTGCAAGACTGCACCAAACGCCCAACTACGGGTTCAGAAGCCCCAGAACGACAGCTAGCTCTTGCTTCGTCCTCTCAGCGCCGCACCCACAAACTGCCCCAAAGTTGGCTTAAAAGAGAGCAATTCTGAGCTGGAAGCGCTAACGCCCAGGAAAGAGCAGAGGCGGGCCGGCGCACTGCTTGCAGTATTGAGACACTCTGGCTGAGGCCGGCTCGACCTGGTCCGTGGAGCGAAGAACACTCCAGACTCCACAGAGAAGTACTGCGGGCCCAGGTGCATCCTGGTCCTGTCCGGGCATGAGAGGAGGCACCAGGCAACAACAAAGTAGTCCATACATTGTAAGATACTGCCCTGCAGCATAAAGTAACGGTAGTGACGCATTGGCCCACCAGCCATTTAGTTCTGCCTTTTGGACGTCGTGAGTGCTGCCTGCCTCTTGCTCCGCCTTTCATCCCTGTGTTCAGCGCCTGCCAAAACCTCCGCGCCTCGCGGCCCCCGCTCCGCGGGAGCCGCTCGAAGGCAAGACTTTATCTGACCAAATTGCCCAAAGTCACCTTGGAGTGCACAGGAGCACCAACGCGATTTGAGAGAGTGAAAATCAACCCTTCTCCTCGAGGCGGGACTGCGAGGACCAGCGTGCAGCGCGGCGCTGATCGGCCGCAGCTGGTCCTCTTCCCGCCCCCTCCACCAATAAAGACCAAGCGGTGTGACAGGAGCGTGGGTTCTGCCTTTTGGACGTCGTGAGTGCTGCCTGCCTCTTGCTCCGCCTTTCATCCCTGTGTTCAGCGCCTGCCAAAACCTCCACGCCTCGCGGCCCCCGCTCCGCGGGTGCCGCTCGAAGGCAAGACTTTATCTGACCAAATTGCCCAAAGTCACCTTGGAGTGCACAGGAGCACCAACGCGATTTGAGAGAGTGAAAATCAACCCTTCTCCTCGAGGCGGGACTGCGAGGACCAGCGTGCAGCGCGGCGCTGATCGGCCGCAGCTGGTCCTCTTCCCGCCCGCTCCACCGATAAAGACCAAGCGGTGTGACAGGAGCGTGGGTTCTGCCTTTTGGACGTCGTGAGTGCTGCCTGCCTCTTGCTCCGCCTTTCATCCCTGTGTTCAGCGCCTGCCAAAACCTCCACGCCTCGCGGCCCCCGCTCCGCGGGAGCCGCTCGAAGGCAAGACTTTATCTGACCAAATTGCCCAAAGTCACCTTGGAGTGCACAGGAGCACCAACGCGATTTGAGAGAGTGAAAATCAACCCTTCTCCTCGAGGCGGGACTGCGAGGACCAGCGTGCAGCGCGGCGCTGATCGGCCGCAGCTGGTCCTCTTCCCGCCCGCTCCACCGATAAAGACCAAGCGGTGTGACAGGAGCGTGGGTTCTGCCTTTTGGACATCGTGAGTGCTGCCTGCCTCTTGCTCCGCCTTTCATCCCTGTGTTCAGCGCCTGCCAAAACCTCCACGCCTCGCGGCCCCCGCTCCGCGGGTGCCGCTCGAAGGCAAGACTTTATCTGACCAAATTGCCCAAAGTCACCTTGGAGTGCACAGGAGCACCAACGCGATTTGAGAGAGTGAAAATCAACCCTTCTCCTCGAGGCGGGACTGCGAGGACCAGCGTGCAGCGCGGCGCTGATCGGCCGCAGCTGGTCCTCTTCCCGCCCCCTCCACCTCTCTTGCTCATCCTATAAACTTGTGCAGCCCCAACGCGCACGCGGGACGCGCGCGGGGCGGCCACCGGGGCAAAGACCGGGCAAAGAGCGGGCCGTTTAAGGCCGTTCAAGGACGGCAGAGGACGGCCTAGGCCCTGAAACCCTGTCGCATCGCCCTGAGACCACCTATCAGGTAGGACGATTGTTACTCAGCCCTCCGTGAAGCCACAGACACCTAACACCTGGTATAGCCTGTTTATTGTGAAAGCGAACCATGCGGCATAAAACAAGAAGCTGTACCAAAAAAGCTGCGGAGGTAGCTCAAGTGACTGGCCCCATTGACCTCTTTATCTCACGAGTAACCGAGACAATCGACAAGAGCATTGTACTCCTAGAGAAAAGAGTCTCCCTGGACCTCATGCATGCCAAACGCTCTTCCCTGGGTTCCCTTGTAAATGCAAATTCACCCTCCCAGCAAGCTTCGAATAATTGCTCCTTGCCCTTGCCCCTGACCACTATGGGCACTGTTACAGTACCGAGTGCCGTCGACCTGTCAGTTACCTGCTCAGAGTCTGACCCGTCCTTCGTGGATCTGGAGGCGACCCCAGATCTAGAAGCCTGTCGGACACCCGGAGAAGCGGAGACAGGCCTGGATGGGCTAACTTCCAAGTCGACCCCTTATGTGCCCAGTGATTCTAGGGGAAAGGTTACTTGTATTCCTACAAAAGTAGTAACTAAGCCCAAAACCAAGGAGCCTAAACTCAAGGAGAAGACCAAAGCCAAAGCTAGCAATCACAATTTGGTGACACCTACTCCGCAAACAACGCCTGGCATCCCATGCTGGGTCAAAAATATGGTCACGGACCTCAAGCATGATCTTGAAACCACAATAGTGGCCCAAATCAAACCCTTGATCTCCAAACTGGATAGACTAACATCGCTCATTAACACCAAATGGCCCAATAAGATCAATGAGCCTGGGCCTGTCCAGAAACAAGGGCACAGAGAACCACCACCTAACCCCCACCCGCCAGTTAAGGTTACTAAGTCTACAATTGACAAGGCGAAAATCCTTCAGCCTTCCAAAGAACAATCTGTGTCACATCCTCCCCACTCAGGGAATAACCTTCCCCAACTATCACCAAAAGCAGTGAGCAACCCCTCACCGGTCCAGCAACCCGCTGCTGGATCGAAATCTACAACTTCCCAAGCCACGGACCCCAAGGGGAAACCCACGAACACCCCAGGCCCTCACTCTACTAATAACTCTGAAGCCCCCAAGCCAAGGCAGACTCGTTTTAAGTCTATTAGCCTGCCACCAGAAGTTTCTCCTTTTGTGGTGGTGTTGACTGCTGTCCCCCCGCTGAAGGAAGGAGTTAGAGAGACTCATGTAGAGTTAAGAAATAAATGTGCCCAGTGGCTTCAATTACATAGACCACTACCCAGTAGTATGAGTGGGGAAATTCTTACTGTGCGTAGAGGGGATTGGGTGGGAAGGAGTAAGAAAACAATATCAGGGGATGTAATTACTGTCAACTTTAGAGATGTGGGGGCTGCGACCTTTATCTGTAATGCACCTAACAGCGGTCCTGCCACCCAGATCAAACCACTCCCCTTATCCTACTTCCTCCCCAACTCGACAAGACCCAACTTTCATCGGCCAAGCAATCAAGGGTTTGCACGTCCCCCCCATTATGCCTCTAACCATTGGCAGCAACCGCCTAACTTCCCATCTTTTGTCCCGCTTCATGCTGGTCCACAGTGGCAACAACCTCTCCACTCCTTACCTCCTCCTTTTTCTCAACCTACCCAGCAGTGGCAACAACTTCCTCAGCCATCACTTACTAATCAGCAATGGCAGCAGCCATGGCAGGATCCGTCCCCATCTCTATCTTTCAACCCTTCCTATACACAGTTTGCCCACCCAAATAGGCACTGTGTATTGGACGAGGTTGATTGACTTTCTCCCAAGGGAGGTTTAGATACTAACCTCCTTAGTGATAACAACAGTACGAATGATCCAGTGCTGGGCACATCTCTCCCTATAAACTCAGAGGTGCTATCACCCTCACTAATTAGGGACAGCGGTGAACCATTTAATCCCCAATGCACTGTGACCTCAGACGGAATCTTAGCAGATGGCAATTTAAAAATCCTTAGTTGGAACCTTGCTGGGATTTCAAGGAAATTAGGTCTTCCGGAGTGGAATGCCCTGGTCGATGCCCATACAATTTGTATATTCCAAGAGACATGGGCCATCGAACCATTACACCGGGTGGGGTATGTCACTATCTTTACACCAGCAATAAAATCTAAGGTAGGGAAGGGGCGGCCATCGGGGGGGCTTATTATTTGGATAAGTGTACTCCTTAATTGTAGGATAATCACTAAGAAGCCAAGAACACCGGACATTCTAAGTGTTTCTCTATTGGGCCTACGGGGAAGCATGATTGTTGACCTCTATAATGTGTATATCAGGGGAACAAAAAATGGGTGTATTTCACCTACAATGATGGAGCTTGAGGCTCAGTTAGGAGAGCAGAGTGGACTTGGGCATATCCTAGTAGCAGGGGATTTTAATTGTACATACGAACCACTCCCCCTAGAAGGAGTTTCAGATCTAGGAGAAGAGGATAACAGATGGGGAATCCCCACCCTCTCTATCCCACCCATTAAACGCTGGACTCGCAGTGCAATCCACCTAATGCACTCACACTGGAGTTTGGCCTAAGAGCTGCAAACGGCCGCACTCGATCTGACCTCCAGGGTGCTCCCACATTCAACAGAGTTGGTCAAAGCACACGGATTGACTACATTCTGCTGGATAGGGGCCTCTGGAGCCATGTCCATGACATGGTTATCACCAATACCATAGAGAGCGACCATAATCCACTCTCCTTATCTTTAAAAAATCCTTGGCCTACTGAAGTATTCCCAGTCCCTCTAAGTCGCCAACAGGGGATTACTGTTGCCACCTGTGGCAGGCGTCTAAAGTGGAGTAAGATAATGCTCAATACCGATAAACTATCTGCAATAGATGAAGTGGCTAAGAGCATGCAAGCTGAAATTGGCTCAATTGATCTAACTATAGCGGCAGACAAGGCCACTGCCATATTCGAAGCTGCTGTAAAAATCATAGGCGACCTTTTTTGGGTCCAATTGCCTTCAGGGAAACAAAAATCTCTACTAAAAACTAAAGGTAAACATGATTGGTATTCGGCAACGTGCAGGAAGGCCAAATCCCGCCTAATAGAGGCAGTTAAAGGGAAGTCCCCTCCACTAATCCAAATTGCTAGAAGAGACCATAAAAAGACCCTACAGGTAGCTAAAAGGGAGTGGGAGGATGCCTACTGGCTAACCCTTAAGGAAGCCAGTATGAAAAAAGACTCTAAATCCTTCTGGGACACCATAAGGGTACGGAACAGATCGGATAGCGACCTCGTAACCTGCAATATTTCAGGGCAGGTATGGGAGGACCACTTTGCCAAACTTTATTCCTGTCATAATGATTTGAATGGGAGAGGGTCTGTTCAATCCTCTCCGTACATTAATTATATTCTTCTACCCAGTGATCCTGAATTCACACAGAAGGAGGTAGAATATGCTACTAATTCCATCACTCCACTAAAAGCTGCAGGACCTGATGGCATTCCGGGGGACCTGTTAAAATCTGATGGTGTTACTTGGGGCAAATTAATCCACTCCCTTCTTCTTGCCATCTGTAAGGGTGCCCCCATTCCCGCATCATGGAAGGGGGCAGAGGTGGTTCCCATTTACAAGAAAGGCCCAAGGGATGACCCGTCCAATTATAGGCCGATCAGCCTGCTAGATGTAACCCAAAAAGTTGTCGGTAAAGTTATTCTACTCAGGATCCTTAACTGGGTAGATGAAAATAAAATACTTACCGATTTCCAGGCCGGTTTTAGAGCAGGCACTGGAACGATAGAACAGGCCTTTAGGCTTATGATGATTTACTATAAGGTGGTAGTGATAGGCAAGGGCAGTCTTTATCTCGCATTTATCGATTTAAAGACTGCCTTTGACCTTGTCCCTCGGGACTTACTGTGGAGGGTCCTGGCCAACATGGGGCTCCCACAGTATCTACTATCCCTATTAGTCAGGCTCCATCAGCACAGCTTTGCCCAAATTAGGTGGGGCTCTGGAGGGGAGAAAACGGGCTGTATTCCGGTCGAGAGAGGGGTCCGCCAGGGATGTGTTCTGGCTCCCACCCTTTTCTCTTTGTATATTAATGGGGTGGTTGAGCACTTACTCAAATTTCCATCTGACGAACCATCGCTGGCGGGGGTTCGTATACCGACCCTCCTCTTCGCGGATGACACGCTCCTAATCTCTAAAACGCCCATGGGACTACAGAAACTCTTGGATAACTTCCAGTCCTTTTGTACTGATCGGGGATTGGTTATAAATACCAACAAAACAAAATACCTTGTCCTTAACCCCCCTAAACAGCAAGTGCGTCCCCCTATTTTAAACACTGAGCCCCTGGAAAGGGTGAAAGTATTTGACTATTTAGGGATACGCATCTCAGACAAAATGGATTGGTCTCCCCATTTAGATAAGATGCTGCTGAATCATAAAAGGATCACAGGTGCCCTATTGAGGGAGCAACGTTCCAGTTCGTTCAAACCAATAGGAACAGTCCTAGAGATCTATGCCGCCAAGGGTGTCAGTTCTGCACTTTATGGAGCTGAACTTTGGGGCTTCGCATCTACAAAAGCTCTTCAAAAATCCGAGAATAACTTCTGCAGACAAATAATGTCCCTCCCTCAAAGTACCCCACTTTTACCCTTATTTATGGACTTTGGCTGCACTCAGATTGGCGAAATTGCGAATTTTCGCCCTCTTTTATTATGGGCCCGTATTTGGCGAGTAGAGGAACTTAGTGCCTACGCCAGAAGACTGGAAGAAATAATGGCGTCACCACATTGGGCCAGAGTCAAATGGCTAACAGACATGAAATCCTTATTGTCGAACCTGGGCCTATTGGACTTTTGGTTAAGCAGAACCTCTCCTCCAAAGCAAGTACTTAAAAACTTATATCGGGATTGGATTTGCTCCCAAAGGCACTCCCGCGTATCCATTGGAAGGCTCACTGAGGATTTTTTGAAGTTTAAAGACATTCCCAGGCGTGAACCCTACTTAGATACAATTGGGAAACCGTTTGCCCGATCTTTGTATTTTAAATTTAGAACGGGTACCTTGCCATTGAACACTTTTACCAAAACATGGAATTCCTGTCTACACAAAACTGACCTATGCACTTCATGTCTAGCCCACCCAGAGACATTAGCCCATTTTCTATTTGTCTGTAATGAATATGCCAAACCAAGAAGGGTGTGGCTGAAGAATTTGTGCCGACAACTGGGAACCAGGAGCCATGATGTGGCAATCAGGATACTTGTTTCGGACAGCTATGTACCCTATGCCTGTGCCTTAGCTAAATTTTTATTCTGGGCTTGGGCTATTCGAGCCAGAAAGCTTAAAAATTCTGTTTAATTTTTTCTTATACTTATTCTAGCAAATGTTATATTTGTTGCTATTAACTGGATATATGTCATCCATTTTATCAATCATTAATTCTTTTAAACTTGCTTTCATGATAATGAAATTTTATCGAAATAAAGCTTTTTGACTTGACCAATACACATTATTGGGGTATAATCCAAACCTGCTGTTTTCTCTTTTATCATAGTTTCCTCAGTTACTGGAGGAATTTAGAACTCTATACAATAGGACAACGGTATGAGGACAGAAATTGTTATCCTACAATGCACTCCAGAAGCTGAAGGTGGAACAGTTTAACTGTGTGTAGATTAACTTTCTTGAGTTTCTCATTACCCTGACTTGTAAGGGCAACATGAGTTTGGCCTATAAAATGATTCTTGCCGCTGAATCTAAGGGGAGAACTCATATATTTCAATTTAGGGGTGATAAATGGAGTGGATATTTGGGTGCTGAGGTGACTTTCCATGAAACAGAGAGTAGGAACATTCTTGAACAGACAGTTTTGAATGTATCCCGGATCAAGGTCCACCATTTTAAGTTTTTGAATGATTTGTACTATATACTGTATTGTTTAATATTATATTATGTGGAACTCTGCTAAATTGTGGTTTTCTGATGAGTGGTGTAGTCTCTAACCACTAGAATAATTGGGGACTCTGGAGCCGAATTATTTGGTAAAACTTTGGAGTGACCCATTATTGGGGTTCAGGTGATTATTGGGGTTCGGCTCCAACTGCCCCTTTAGTCATTGTGCCATACACATACACAATATAGCTATTCAGTGATATAAATGTCTTTAAGGACGTACAGAGTAGTTCCTCTTTGGGGGTATTTTTTGGTGCAGCTGTTTTAGGAGTCTGCATGTGGGGGTGCAGTTGCCATTTTCTATTGGCAGAACAGCTGAGGAGAACACATTACTGCTCGGTTGCGCTATACTACCAACATACCTAAACATACAGGGACCTGGGATTCTCCCACTACTGCCCTAGTTATGTCTTTGGAGGCAGCCATGGACACTAAGAAGCATATTTATCAGAGGCTTGCATCGTGTTTGCACCACGCAACGTGAAACATGTGTGAAGCAAACATCTAAGACAGATTTTTGATGCACGTAATTCCACTTTGCATGGCTGTGAGTGGCTCCAAAAATATGGAGTAATGCAATGCAGCACAAATCGCTATGTTGTGTTACTCTGCACTGGGTAGGCGTTCCATGGGTGTTACGTGGGTGTTCCCATGCAACTCCCATGGTTTTTGACGCATTCCCAGATTTACAAGAACTTGTAAACCTGGGAATGCGTAAAATTTGTCCACCTTTCCAGGGAAGGCATAACATTACAAGGAGAAATATCTAAATGTCTCCTTGTTTATTCCTCTTTCTATGTGTGGTGCAATCTGTAGCACACATAGAAAGAGGAATATGCCTCCCAGGATTGTTTTTGGCAGGAAAGAGCCCCTTACTGCACAAAAACAGTCCAGTATGCAACACAGGCACCCTTGCACCGTGGTGCAAGGGTGCCTGCGTTGGCACTAGGCAGTCAACAGGGCACCAGTGCAGGGAAAATGACAGAAATGCACCATAGCACCATATTCTGGCATATTCCTGTCCTTTTCCTGTCATTCAGCGCCTCAAGGTGACTTGCTTCACTGCAATGCGTGACTTTCTTATAAATGATATGAAAACAAAAAACTCCTTCTCCTGAGTTTGGCAAATGATTAGTGATGCTGGATTCCCATGGGGGGGCGTTTGCATCAGTGAGAGGGATTTAAATATTGCCTAGGTTACTAAATTTACAACTTAATATGTATCAGACCACAAGATAGCAAGAAAACATTGCATACACGCATCTACGCTTGAGCAAGAGAGTTTCAAAAAAATCTGCAAAAAGATTAAATCAGGCTCCCCGGCAGATCCCCTTAAACCGGACACCTTTCTTGAAGCCCACGAATCTATCACTGAGCACATCCTAGAAATCATCAATCAGTCCCTTTTGACCGCCAAAGTTCCCTCCAAGTGGAAGCAGGCCTGGGTTTCTCCCATTCTAAAAAAACCCACTCTAGACCCCTTGCTTCCTGAGAACTTCAGACCCATCTCCCTGCTTCCCTGGCCTGCCAAAATCATCGAGGCACACGTCAACAACATCCTGTCAGACTTCCTCCTCACCAATAACATCTTGGATGACTCCCAGCACAGGTTTAGAGCTGGTCATAGCACTGAGACCGCCTTGCTCAGTGTTTCAGAGGACCTCCGTACCATTCTTGACACTGGCGGTACGGCAGCACTGGTCCTGTTGGACCTTAGTGCTGCCTTCGATACGGTGTCACACGAGGTCCTCTTGACGAGACTGGAGGAAATTGGAATCACAGGGTCAGCTCTGGGATGGTTTAGAGACTTCCTTTCTAACAGGTCTTTTAGAGTCTCTACCCCCCCTTATATCTCTGAGGAACATAACATTGGACAGGGAGTGCCGCAAGGCTCTTCCCTGAGCCCTACCCTGTTCAATGTTTATGTCCGCCCCCTGGGTGAGGTGGCCAGAAGAAATGGACTTGCATTGGTATCCTATGCGGACGATACCCAGTTGGTGGTGGCACTTAATGACAACAGTGGTCTGGAGGCACATCACTTTAAACAGACACTCACTGACATCACCAACTGGATGACGGCGAATTTTCTTCAACTAAACGCCGGGAAAACGGAGATCCTCCTCTTGGGCAAAAACACTTCGTCCTGGGGTGACAACTGGTGGCCGGATGCCCTAGGCCCACCCCCTATGCCTAAGGAATGTGTCAAAAACTTGGGAGTCTGGGTGGACTCTGCTCTAAAGTTCACGCACCATACAAAAAAAGTTGCCGCCACGTGTTTTGGCGTCCTACGTAACATCAGGCCCATTCTGAAGTTCTTTGACTGCCGCACTCGTCAAGTAATCGTCCAAGCGTCCATCCTTTCTAGACTGGACTATGCCAGCTCCCTTCTATTGGGGGCTAATCTAGCTGAAATCACTAGATTGCAGAGAGTTCAGAATGCGGCTGCCAGAGCTCTGGTAGGTCTCCCGCGCCATTCCTCGGTATCTGGAACCTTGAAGAAACTGCATTGGCTCCCGGTGGGCAAAAAGGTCCAGTTCAAAGCATTGTGCCTCGCCTTCAAAATCCTTAAAACCTCCTCCCCCCCAATGCTTCGCCCGCTTCTGTCAGACTACATCCCCAGGAGATCGCTCCGGTCAGAGGGGCAGCATCTTGCGATCATCCCCCGCACCAGACTGGCCAGAGTAGGCGGCCGCTCTTTCAGCTTCCTGGCGGCCAAGTTATGGAATAGTCTACCTGAAGCTATCCGTGGGATACAGGATCTCCTAGCCTTCAGAAAGGCTGTTAAAACTCACCTCTTTCAACAATAGTCTCTTTTGAGCCTCCATCTCACTGTTAACTGTCTGTTCGCAGCGCCGGGACACCCCTTTGCTGGGGCAGCCGCGCGCTATACAAATCTTCATAACATTAACATTAACATTACACAAAAATTTAAAGTATCATTCATTTATTCAAATAATTTAAAAATAATAACACATTATTTCATAAAACCAATCTTGTGCACATTCGACTTTGCTGGTAGTCAGCTTTCAAAAAACTCAAATTTTTAAAAAAAATGCTGTTTAAGCATTGTTACACAAGTCTACATATAAATCATATTTATTATACAAAAGGAACAAACTGTCGAAGCGGCGTTTCGGTACCTCAAATAATCTTGCACCTTCTTCAGGACTTGTTCATTTAAATCATATCCAGGTTTGTATTTTCTTCCTGGCACTACCTTCTCCGTCTTTTGAGCAGGTTCTCTTTTGCGCTTATGTTCTCCTAAGGAAGTTTTGTTTGCTTTCCTCTTTCTTATTCTTATATGTCAGTTTCGTTGGTACTGCACCCGGGTTGATTAAAAAAAATGGCTGAAGACAGCTGATAGCCCGAAACCGGTCCTAGGATGCTTTATTCCAGTCCAGGAAAGACATGGCTTGGCAGTTCGGGCTGGATTGTTCCCATGAGGCACAGGGTCAAGGCTGATTTGCATATGGCCATGTCTGACCTGGGGTGGTGTGGAGTGTAAAAAAATGATGGATTGAGGCCCAGATCTCTGCCCTGGGGTGAATGTATGACATTGTTCTGCATTCTGTCCATCAACTGTGGTTTTTGCATTTGTCACCCGGAGTGGGATGGGAATGCTCAGACGTGAGTCCCATGCTCTCCACACCACTGGAGTCAAGCTATCCTGGCTGAAGATGGCTGATAGCCAGAAACGGGTCCTAGGATGCTTTTTTCCAGTCTAAGGAAAGACATGGCTTGGCAGTTCAGGCTGGACTGTTCCCATGAGGCACAGGGTCAAGGCTGATTTGCATATGGCCATGTCTGAAGTGGGGTGGTGTGGAGTGCAAAAAAACGATGGATTTAGGCCCAGAACTCTGTACTGGGGTGAATGTTTGACATTGTTCTCCATTCTGTCCATCAACTGTGGTTTTTGCATATAAAGGCTGTCAATTGTACCTGCTGGCACTAAGGGCCATATTTAGATTTCGGTGGATGGGTTACTCCATCACAACGGTGACGGATATCCCGCCCCCGAAATATAAATCCCATAGGTTATTATGGGATTTATACTTTGGTGGATGGGATACCCTTCACCGTTGTGATGGAGTAACCTGTCTGCCAAGAACTAAATAAGGCCCTAAGTGCTCACTCTAGAGGCCACTGATTGCTAAGCTTGATTGAGTTAATAAATATCACCCTGTGCTTCTATGTCTTCAGGTGCTGCTGAGGTGTAATTTTGTGCCTTCATATGCAGTTCCTGCTCTGAGCCTGATGGGTAATGAATTGACTTGCTTGAAATTATGGAACCAGTAAACAAGTATATGTGTATGAGTGCTCCCCAAATGTTTTTGGTTAGGCACTATATGGAGAGCACATAGAAATAGGTAGTATTTATGCCCCCTACGACTGTCGCAAACATTGATAGAGTGTGCCTATTTGACATTTGGGTACACCTGCCGGAATGCCTCGCAATTGTAGGTGGTGAGTGGAACAATGTGATGCATGTCTCTGCCGATAGAGGGCACCCACCCGGGGCAGCAGAGAGATCAAAAGAACCCAAACTGCTTTCCTTGAACACATGGGGGGATGGGCTGATACATGAAGGACGCTCCACCCACTCGACACAGTCTATACCTATTACTCTACTGTACACAACACCTTCTCTCGGCTCGACTATTCATTCAGGGAACCACACCCAGAGACTAGCTGAGGCCTTAATCCTGCCTGGTTGGCTATCTGATCACTCTTACTTTAGGGATTGGGAGACACTAATAAATGTTGTTCGTCCACCCGATCACCTAATTTTATATTTTTCCCTCACTTAACACTCTTCCCACCACAACACTGCCTCTACAGTAGCCACTTTAACTCTTTGTACCTTATACCTCCCTTATCTCACACATATCGGTTACGGTAACATCTGACCGGCCGTTCAGTCTCCTGGGTAAGGAGAACCCAGATGATGAGAAAAAGGGCGGTACAGTGTGGCTTCTGATGGGAACTATTTCTCCATTTGCTCTTGAGCCTTAGCCCGGCCTGCATTTCACTATCAAAGCTTACTTACTGGTGTCTTTTGTGTTGCATGGTTTTTGTGATCCACCCTTTTTGTGACCCCCAGGTGTTTTCTGTTGTGATAATACTGTATTTTGGGGCATGCACCTGGTTGGTCGGTAAACTCGCCCTCAGACCCTACTCTCATTGTTTGTTGTGTATATATCTGATCACTCCCCATTTATGACAACACTTATCATTGGCCCAAACAGATGCCCATTTAGATGGAGGATGTCCCCATGGCACCTGCACTATCATAAATATAGAGACCACATGCAAAAAGCTGTGGCAGAATACTTTGCCCTTTATATTGACACCGCCTTCTCTTCAGAGATACTGTGGGAAGCTATGAAACCCACAATAAGGAGGGTTGATATTAGCTACACTGTAGTGGAGCGGAAGCTCCGGACGCATGAAATATCCCAGTTAGAAGCCCAAATAACAATGCTCGAAAGACGCTGTCAAAATGGGGAAGCTCATACCGCTCGCAGAAAGCTAAGACTCACTCAACAACAGTACCAGAGCAAACTAATGGAAGAAGCCAAACATACCTGGCTGGCATCTCAGAGTTGAATCTATCAGTGGGGTGATAAATCTAGAAAGTTATAATATTGATTATGTAACCAGACCACAGTATCTACTTTCCTTCCCCTCATACGGGATATATCGGGAGGGACCCTTACAGATCCAATAGAAATCGCTTATATCTTTGCACTCTTGCTTGGGGACCTTTATCGCCCCAGAGAGGTTATACATGTTTCACTGATCGAGAGTTTCCTCAATGATATACCACCATGTACCATCCCTGACAACGCACGGGACTCTTTAGATACCCCCATTGCCCTTGAAGAAATAATGACAGCTGTGTCCGAGTTGCGGGCGAGCCATGCCCCCAGTTCCAATGGATATCCTAGTGAGTTTTACAAAGCATTCATATTCCAATTGGGCCCTCATCTTCTCAATGTTGTTCAAGAGGCGGCCAAGACGACGCAACTACCACCAGACTGGCGGCCTGCTGAAATTGTGGTTTTTCCCAAGCTGGGTAGACCACCTGAACAACACTCCTCTTATCGCCCAATATCTCTCCTAAACATCAGAGCAAAAATCCTTGCCAAAATTGCAGTGAATCGGCTAATACCACATCTATCAGACATTGTTCATTTATATCAGGCGGGCTCCATCGTTCTACCCGTCACAACATTCGGTGGGCCTACAATGCAATCGCAACAGTGGATGGCCTGGATAGACCGTTACCCCTACTATTGGCAGATATGGACAAAGACTTTGACTCTATTAGTTAGACTAATCTATTTGCACTCCTACCACGTTATAATGTTGGCCCACAGGTTATAGCGTATGTCAAACTCCTATTCACTGACTTGACAACTACTGTTTGCGTCGTAAACGGCGTTTCGGCCCCTTTCTCAATTGGACGGGGAACGCGACAGGGTTGCCCGCTATCCCCTCTTCTTTTTGCGCTGGCCTTTGAGCCACTGGCCGTGTGGGTCCGGAGAGATGCTTTGGTTCAGTGGTTTGAATGGACGGCAGAAATATCAGATCGTATAGCATTGAATGCTGCTGATATACTTTTCTTCCTCACAGATCCCTATAAAACTGACCCTAGAATACTGCAGATCATGCAGATCTTTGGGGAAACTTCAGGTTTATATCTGAACCTGCAGAAGTCCACTATCTGGCCCCTGCGGGGCACTTTGGGGTGCAACAACTGGGCTGACAATCTTAAACTGGCAATGCACAGATTGTTGTATCTCTGGGTTTTCTATCCTAGAACCCCCAAACTTCATGGGACCGGATTCTGGGCTCTGTTACCAGAAAGGTGTGATCCAACAAGCGGCTGTGGGTGGGACTCTCCTTGTCTCTATACAGGAGGTCCACCATCTTTGAGATTGTTTACCTTCCTCAGCTACTCTATCACATATAGAACTACCCACACCCTATCTCATATTGGGACAAATCTTATGGGGGGAGGTGCATCCCGGGTAGCGCTTCAGACTTGTTTTTAATCAATGTACTGCAGCGGCAGATATGCAGGCCTATTATGCAGCATCGCACCTCCAGGTAATAAATGACTGGCGTTATGGTCCCAGTGATCATCCGGCATACGCAACAGAACACTGGATAATGAACGACCTTTCTCTATAGCGAATCGAATCTCCATTCCATGTTGCCTGCTACCAGAGCAATGGTCCTTTCCTGGTGGCAGTCTCTTCGACGAATGGGATAGTGGGGACGTCTCATTAGCGAAACCTCATTATGGCATAATCACTTCCTATCCCAACTAGTTGGACACCAGGAGTTTCGTGGTTGGGATGGGATGGCATGGGAATCTCTACACTCAGCAATATCATCCGAGGCACGGTCCTCAAATCGTTCTAGGCCCTGAAAGATGAGTTCTCTATGCATAACTCCCAGTTTTACAAATATCTACAATTATGCCATGCTACCACCCCACATAGTTAAACTCGAGTCACTCTCAGAATTTAATCCGTTAAAGGGCAAACTCCTCATGGGAGATCAGGCAAACACAAATTATCCTAAATATATCAATACCTCATAACTCACAGCGTCACAACCCTCGAGACACTCAAAGACACTTGGTAGGTCGGTGTCGGCCCCTTGGACACAGACAATTGGACTGAGGCACTGGAGTCTCCCCGGGGTGCAGCCATACAGGCCCGATTACGACTCATTCAACTTAAATATTTACATAGGGCATATACAAGGCACACACTGTAGAGGCCTGATTGGCTCCCCCATGTATCTACAATGTCACATTGAAGAAGGCTCTTTCATACACACAGTTTGGACATGCATGGCACTGGATGGGTTCTGGTCGAGGGTACTGACATGCCTAGCCGACGTACTTGGATGGGAATTACCTAGATCCCAGAGGTTCATGCTACTACACATTACAGACACAATTGGTGGCAGGGCCGGACTGGGAACGTAAACTGGCCTAGGCACACTGCTCGGCCGGCCTCCCTAGTGGGGTAGAGGGGCATGTGGCCGAGCCATGTACCAGGGCCTGTTTTGGCCTATTTTGTTACATGGGTCCGATAATATTGGCCCCAGTAACAAAAACGGCTTCCAGGGGCCCACAACCGGCCCCTACCCTGGCGGCCCACCGGGAAAATGCCCGGTACCTTCTACGGCCAGTCCGGCCCTGTTTGGTGGTAACAAACACAAGAGATACCTCAATTGGCTCGGCCTCACCATCGCCAAGCGAGACATTGCTAGATCATGGAAATTGGAAACACCCCCTATTTGTAGAGCCTGGAGAAATGGAATGGACTTCTGTATGGGATCGGAGATCCCGGTTTTCCAGGCACGAGGGTCCGCACAAAAACATCCTAAAATTTGGCAAAGATGGGCAGAGTACCTGGGACTGATCTTACAAAGGCAAGTAACGATGGCGGACACTATTGACTCCGAAATTCAGTCATATGATGCACAGAAGTGATGTATGCGCAGTGACAAGACTTTCAAATTATGGATCTTATCTAACTACTAAATATGTAAAGGTTATATGCTAATACATTAGGATTGTTTTAGTTATAAAATTGAATTATTTTAAAAGTATACGTTATGATGATGTCTGTATTTGCACCATAAGGGTTGACGCATTACTGAAAATATGCCAATATACTCTGTTATGAAAAAAAAGGTCGGATTTAGATCTACAATTGTAGTCTGCTGGGGTGCATCAAACACACATGAAAAGAAACAATTTTGAAACATAGAAAATGTATTTTTAAACATTGGCTACATACCTGCCTATGTTCACTCTTGCCCAGGCAATGCTAGGAAAATGCTACAGACATTCTTCAATCACTTTTTAATTTAATTGAAAATGCACTTCAGTGTAGAAGGTCAATTTTTGTTAAATATAGTGAAAGATGCTTTATACAAAACCTATTGTATGATGTCTGAAGCTTAGTCAGTACGTAAAACACTTCTACTGGGTTCTTCTGCCCTGATAATGTTTAGTCCTTTGAGTGAGAAATACCTCCCTGTCCAGAGACAATAGATCTGGGTCTGCTGGCAGGAAGACTGAGAGGAGTAGTTTCTGGCTACTTATCTTTGATTGTGGGAGAGGGTCATGGATGGGAACACACACGCTACAATGACCAGGTTGGGGCCTGGCATTTTGACATGATAATACTAAACAGGGCATTGTTTGAGGAAGGCTTTTGAACAAAGGTTCTCCTCAGCCTTTGTGTGTCTACTCAGAGTTTATGGGGAACCTTCTTCCAGTACTATTCAGTGAAGGTTTAGGAGGGTGGATCCTCATTTCAATGAGCGAAGTTCAGGAACTCCAGATACTGAACAGGAGTGCCACACTCTTGGAACGCTCAGAGCATGGTACACTGGCATTGTTTGCAGGAACCTCTGAAAGAATTGGCAGGCTAGCCTGTCAGAATTAATTAATTGGTTTGGGAGTTGTCACCATCCATTGACTAGTGTTTATTATAAAACTGCTTTCCACCACCAACCCTCTCAGGATATAGCTACTAGCCAAAGAAACAGAAGATATGCTGGACGATCTGCTCGAAGAGAGGACTGAGGTGTGACCTGCTTTCTGCTTGTACCAAGGAATGTAAAGGTTTGCCTGACTGGCTTCTGTTAGTTATGTATATATTTAATTGTGATTTTTTTTAGTACAGGGCTATTGGGTTTTCAGGAGATAAGGGTGGAGAGATTTAAAAAAGTATATTTGCAATTTTAATTGTAAGGCAATTATTTTAAAATATGCACATTAATATTTTGAATATTAAAATGTATTTTTATCATAATAAATATACATATATTTTAATGAGGATATGTAATGGCATAAAATATGTTTTTAAATAAAAAATATAAAATTTTAAAAGTATGCCATTTTTTTGAGGAAGGATATTTAGATTTTTTTATGTTAAAACAAATTGATACATTTTATAAATACATTATTTGCAATTGTGTAAATGTTTTAATATTTTTATTTTATTTTAAGTTACATTTCTTTAAAAAAAAATGTTTGAAATGTATATAAATGTTACCCGTTTAGGGTCCAACACCTTCCTCAAATTGGCTTAGATAGGCGCGGTAATAGTAAATGTGACCCCTTTAGAGTCCAACACCTTCCCAAATATGGTTAGATTGGAGTGGGAATAGTATAAGTCATCCTTTAACTGTCTAACACCTTCCCCCAATATGCTTACATTGGAGTGGCAATAGTAAATGTTACCTCTTTAGTGTCCAGCACCTTCCCCAGAATTTGTATAATAAAAGGATATCAGACATTTTACTGTTTTTACTTGTTTCCAATTTTTAATTACTCTATAGTTTCACATTTTGAATTATATATACTTCAAGTAAAAAAATGAATAAATAAATAAATAAATAAAAAAAAAAAATATATATATATATATATATATAAATATATATATATATATATATATATATATATATATATATATATATTATTGCTCACGCTTGGTGTCGAAGTCTTGAAAAGCACTCACACATCACCAAAGAGCTTCAAGCACAGCTCTTTATTAAGAAAGGGAGTGACCGGAGTGTGCCTACTTTTCACCACAGCCCATGAAGAAGAGTATGAAACTCGAAACGCATCGGCAGAGGTGGTGTAAGCTGTGAAAGTAGCAGGCGGACGTTTCCCTTGTCGTTTAATAAAGAGCTGTGCTTGAAGCTCTTTGGTGATGTGTGAGTGCTTTTCAAGACTTCAACACCAAGCGTGAGCAATAATTTATGGGCGGCGGTCGTGCCGCCGAAAAGCACCATCCCGAGAACCTGGGGTCTCCTGAAGTCCGCATTCGCTGGCTTCTCTACGGGGCACACCATCATAGGAATTGAGGACTGCGCCCATCTGCCGAGGCTCATTGGGGGCCTTGTATCAGCAGGACATTGCACCTTTATCAAAAACGGCACTACATTTCCCATAAATGCCAGCTTATCGCACATGGAGCAGCCAAACAGGGGGCGTGCCTCGTTGCGCTTTAAGAAAGGGAGTGACCGGAGTGTGCCTACTTTTCACCACAACCCATGAAGAAGAGTATGAAACTCGAAACGCGTCGGCAGAAGTGGTGTATGCTGTGAAAGTAGCAGGCGGACGTTTTCCTTGCCGTTTAATAAAGAGCTGTGCTTGAAGCTCTTTGGTGATGTGTGAGTGCTTTTCAAGACTTCGACACCAAGCGTGAGCAATAATTTATGGGCGGCGGTCGTGCCGCCGAAAAGCACCACCCCGAGAACCTGGGGGGCTCCTGAAGTCCGCATTCGCTGGCTTCTCTACGGGGCACACCATCATAGGAATTGAGGACTGCGCCCATCTGCCGAGGCTCATTGGGGGCCTTGTATCAGCAGGACATTGCATCTTTATCAAAACCGGCACTACATTTCCCATAAATGCCAGCTTATCGCACATGGAGCAGCCAAACAGGCGGCATGCCTCGTTGCGCTTTAAGAAAGGGAGTGACTGGAGTGTGCCTACTTTTCACCACAGCCCATGAAGAAGAGTATGAAACTCGAAACGCGTCAGCAGAAGTGGTGTAAGCTGTGAAAGTAGCAGGCGGACGTTTTCCTTGCCGTTTAATAAAGAGCTGTGCTTGAAGCTCTTTGGTGATGTGTGAGTGCTTTTCAAGACTTCGACACCAAGCGTGAGCAATAATTTATGGGCGGCGGTCGTGCCGCCGAAAAGCACCACCCCGAGAACCTGGGGGCTCCTGAAGTCCGCATTCGCTGGCTTCTCTACGGGGCACACCATCATAGGAATTGAGGACTGCGCCCATCTGCCGAGGCTCATTGGGGGCCTTGTATCAGCAGGACATTGCACCTTTATCAAAACCGGCACTACATTTCCCATAAATGCCAGCTTATCGCACATGGAGCAGCCAAACAGGGGGCGTGCCTCGTTGCTCTTTAAGAAAGGGAGTGACCGGAGTGTGCCTACTTTTCACCACAGCCCATGAAGAAGAGTATGAAACTCGAAACGCGTCGGCAGAAGTGGTGTAAGCTGTGAAAGTAGCAGGCGGATGTTTTCCTTGCCGTTTAATAAAGAGCTGTGCTTGAAGCTCTTTGGTGATGTGTGAGTGCTTTTCAAGACTTCGACACCAAGCGTGAGCAATAATATATATATATATATATATACTAGCAGCCCGTCCCGACCTTGTCCGGGAGCAATCAGGCTTCCCGGACCCCCACCCGCTCCGACATTGTGCAGCAGCAGCCCGGCCCCCCGCCTGCCCCGACATTTTCAAGCAGCCCGGTCCCCCGCCCACCCCGTCCCGTCCCCTGCCCACCCGTCCCCCGCCTGCCCCAACATTGTCAAGCAGCCTGGGCCCCCGCCCGCCCTGTCCCGTTCTCCGCCCGCCCCGACCCCCGCCTGCCTTGACCCCCGCCTGCCTGGAGCCTTACCTCAGCCGCCGCTCCTCCCCCGCGCTCCTCATTTCAGCGCTCCGCCGCTCCTCGCCGCTTACCGCTCCTCCCGCCTGTCCGCCGGTCCTCACCGCCATTCCGCTGTTCGTCACCGCTCCTCCCCCGCGCCATGTCCACCGCTCCTCCCCCGCGCCATGTCTGCCGCTCCTCCTCGCGTTCCTGGACGCGGCTCCTCCCTGCGCTCCTGACGTCAGCACGCAGGTCGCTGCCGGCGCTACTTCGAAGGGACTACTTTTTTGTTTGATGCTGTGAGGGGTTGTGTGTGTGCAGGGGGCACTACACAACGGCTCCCCCCAGCAGCCCCCGACCTCTCATGTTCCTGGAATTCAGTTGGCATCATGCCCCTTACGACCCCTGGCCTGCCCTCTGCGGCCCCCAGACTCCGAGATTGCAAGGGCAGAAAGGGAGACTGGGCTCAGATGAGCACTGTTTGCTTTCTTTTGCTTGGCCTGGACTGGACTGGAACATTGGCGCATGCATCAGACACAATGGCTTTATTTTGCAGGTCGATGCAATGCGTTCAAATGTCTCTTTTTTTTTTTTTTACCAATCAAACTGTGAGACATGTTTATTGAAACGATATCTGTCCTTTTTAAAATAAATTGTGATACAAATAGTATCACCTGCAGTATAAAATCACATAAAACATTTTTAAAAACACATTAAAATAGCTGTCATCAAAAAAAGGTTCAACATAGAAATCGATTGTATTCCATATAAAACAACTACTTATATTTTTGCTATATTACTTCCGCATTTTCCTATAACATTATATCACTGAGTGCTATGCCAACCATTGTTGTTTCTTACATGTAATGAGAAAAACTTTGATCCCATCAATGCAACACATGTAAACACCTTACTGAGATTTAAAAAAATATATATACAAATAGTAATGTACATTTTTCCAGGCCCTGCAGAAATGTCAAGTGACAGGGTTAATTAACTGTAGATGCAGTGTTTAGGTTACAGAGAGTGTTTATTTCTTGACTTTTCCGAAATAACAGAGACATAGCTGATGGTGACGTTATGCATTATGAACAAACTGGGTTCATTTAGCAGCAGATTTCTTCACTCCCTCTTCTGCTGCTGAAAGCCCCATTCACTCGTCCAGCGCCCGCTCTCTCCCCTCCGCCCGCTCTCTCCCCTCCGCCCGCCCTGGAAAGCAGAGACGAAACCAAACTCGGGCGAACAGCAGGCCGTGAAGTGCTTGGCTTGCCTGGGACCGGGTACGGAGCGCAAACCTGCCAACAGTCTTTGGACATTTCCCGTTTTAAAACTTGTAACGCAAGATGAACTTACTACGACATGAAGCCCTAATCAATAACCATGTCCGCCCGGTCCGCTGCTCCTCACCGGCCGCTCGCCACCGCTCCTCCCCCGCGCCATGTCCATAGCTGCCAAGGTTTCAGATTGCTATGTGTGACATTTTCATAATTTCAGTGTAATCATGAGTGACATTTCAACGACTATGAGTGACACTTTTTCGCATGCAAAATCAAGCAATGAAGATATGGGAAACATATAAATATCCAATTTACATCCATTTGAACAAAGAGAAACTCAAAGTTAACTGCTGCAACGTACAAGAAAAGACTTAGTCTGCCACTGGTGACATGAGCAGTAAGGATGGCTGCACTGTAAAGCTGACAGAGGAGACACTCATTCAGGTCACAAATAGATTATGGAAACTCAAAAAGCATAGTTGAAATATTTGTGAAGTGAATAGCTGATTTTTTTTATGACACTGGCATTAGGATGTTAAGCTGCACCTATCCAGCAGCCAGGAGGACACCTGAACAAAAGCATAGCTGGTGTGAGGAATTGAGATGGGCCCAGCTGGAACTGAATATAAAATGGCTCGCTCACCCGAAACACAACAGTTCAAATGAATAAGAACAGACTCCCATGGCGCCCCTCCTTGACATGAACAACCTTCCAAATAAACACACACGTCAGTGGCTGTGGGCCCAAGCTCACAGTCCCAAAAAAAAAACAACGTACTTGTAAGTCTCTGCACTCAGCCACAGTTCCGCTTTTGTTTGCTAAGTTTCCAATGCTGGCTAGGACCGTGTGGCACTGGTAACTCGTAGTCTCCGAGTTACCAGTACCTGTAATAGATGCCAGTGCATACACTATGTAAATCTCATATATACGGGCAATCAAGTAACACCAAAGATGAGATAAAACGGTAAGAAACAACCTACCGGCTTTGCTCCAACCCAATGTATCACCCAGATTGCTGTCTTTTTCTCTAGTGTGCGACAAATGCCTCGTCTGCTGTGGCCGGCTGAGTGGTCTATAATTATTAATGTGTGCGCAGCCAGCAGCAACTGAGGCAGCACACTGGAATCGGGTCTACTATTGGCATGTCTGCACTACAAATCCCCCGCCGCTTCTTCTCAGGCAACCTCACTTGCTGCAGAGCAGCGTGAGGTCACATCCGGTCCGCCTTTGTTTAATGGGCAGAGAGTGTGGGCTGGAAGATAGCCTGGCGCACCACGCGGCGGGCTGCCCGGAAATTAATTAATGTATGACGTCAGGCTGGCAGGCGGCTGAGGCCACAATGTAACGTAGCGCTGCAGCCAGCAGCACCCTCGTGACTCACTCAGCCAGAGCTGAGGCAGGGGCACACAAATTTAACTGTTTGTGAGGCCTGCTGGTGGCAAGTCTGGAGCAGCAGAGCCGGCACGATAGCACCAGCACGGTAGATCGTTTCAGTGGGATTAAAAATGCGTGACAAAGCATTTCAGTGCGGTGATGCAGATCACCACACTGAAATGCGCTAATGTCACACGTGATGCATGACGCTTGGCAGGACTGCAAGTCCTGACGTCAGCACGCAGGTCACGGCCGGCGCTTCTTCTCAGGGACTACTTTTTTTAAATGTAATTTTTTTTAAATATAACATATTTTTTTACTTTATATAGCCTATGTCCATCTGCACACCCTGAGGATTACAAAGATGTATCGGGTGTGTGGATTGGCGCTGTGGTTCCCGAGTTTACCTGGCCAAAAGGTGCAAGTTCTCTCTTTATAATAGTAGTTATATTATATTATATATTATATATATATATATATATATATATATATATATATACATCCATACTAATATAATAGAGAGCCCAAACCTTTCAGGGCGGGTAATCTCAGGAACCACAGCACCAATCACAACACCCAATACAGCTTTGGAAAGGGCAGTTGCAGCAGAAGGACATAGGCTATGCAGACGCCCACCATATACATTAAAAAAGTAAAAGAACCGTGCCAGCAAAGTCTGCGTTGTGCTGTGGGCGTGTGCTGGGGGCACGTCTCATATCGTGTGCTAATACCACCCTGCTCCCTTTAAATACCCCTGCGCCCCATAATCATAACCCACCCTTACTCCTTAAAATACCCCAACACCCTTAAACACTAACCCATCTTAACCCTATAAATATACCCTGTACCCCAAAACCCAAACCTAGCCCTGAACCCTATAAATACCCCTGTACCTCAAAACCCAAACCTACCCCTGAACCATAAAAATACCCATGTACCCCAAAACCCAAACCTAGCCCTGAACCCTAAAAATACCACTGTACCCCAAAACCCAAACCTACCCCTGAACCCTAAAAATACCCCTATACCCCAAAACCCAAACCAAGCCCTGAACACTAAAAATACCCCTGTACCCCAAAACCCATACCTATCCCTAAACCCTAAAACTACCCCTGTACCCCATAACCCAAAACTATATCTGAACCCTTAAAATACCCAAATACCCCAAAACATATACCTCAGTACCCCAAAACATATACCCCTATACCCATACTTACCTTATCCAAACATTTAAAAAAACATGCTTTTACCATTCATGCATTTACAACGAATTGCGTTGTAAATGTATGCGTGGTAAAAGCATATAAAATGTAATGCCATGCGTTATAATGGCATTGCGGAGTCATGGTACTTTCGTAATGAAAGTATGTGGAGTGATGGTATGCGGAAAGAAAGTTGCAGAATAATGGGTGTTTACCCTCCCCCGGTAAGTACATTGGTGGCACGGCGGCCCACATCTTCAGCAACATACTCATATTTTTTCACCACCCATTTGAAAAATGCACAGGTCTCTCTCATTGATGGCCAGCACCGACATGCACTTTTAGACACACCTCCCGCCACAAGTTCTAGAATTGCGAACTTTAGAGCTGGGGAGCTACGTTCGAATCTCGGCATCAGCTCAACATCCTGTGATTCCAGGCAAATCGCTTTGTCTCCCCCGTGCCTACCACAAATGAATGTGTTCTTCTGTAATGTAAATTGTGCTCATGCCGTGTTGTCGAGTTCGCGCTATATAATATTGCAAGGAAAAATAAAGTAGGGAAACTCGAGTTCACACACTACTGAACACGCACTCTTAAGTGCATCAGCAGTGCACTGGGAATCGGAGCGCTTCACAGGCCTATCACAGATAAGAAATGCTTTCAAAACGAAATCCTACAAAACAATATACTACTGGCCGGCAGCAATTCATACCCGGACAACGTCGGGACGGGCTGCTAGTATATATATATATAAAGTTAAGTAAATTTTAAAAAATCTGTATTTTTTAATTTTAAAAAAATCAGGTAAGTCATATTTACATACATTTGTAAGTTATACATCTTCAACTAATTTTAACAATTTTTTAACATTTTACTTTTATAGATAAATATTTTTACCATTATTTTATTTATTTTTATTTATTTATAGCATTTGTAGAGCGCTTCTGCAACCCTACGGGCATCCTGGCGCTGTGTACATATTGCTGAAAATACTGTGCATCAGAGGAGGGGGGTAGTATAAAGTTCTGGTGAGATTAAACTTTGGGGAAGAGCCATGTTTTCACCTTTTTACGGAAAGCCATCAGTTCGTCTGTTTTCCTGATGTCGATAGGCAATTTGTTCCACAGATGAGCTGCGGCTATGCTGAAAGCTCTGCAACCATAAGTGGCTTTCCAGATCCTGGGTATGCTTATCAGGTTGGAAGATGAGGAACGAAGGGACCGTGTGGGTATATACCATTTGAATTTCTTTTGAAGTGGTCGGGGGCCCATTCCGTGTACTGCCCTAAAGACAATGCAGAGGGATTTAAACATTTAAACATTTTAACATGTGCTTTATTAGTATGTATTAGATGATTACTTATATGTTATATTATTATTTAATTTATACTTTACAATGTTTTCATAATTATTTATAACTTTTATATATGTTTTACATCTTTAGGATTTTCTTTTAAGTGTTCAAACATTTATTCAACTTTGTTACAATATTTCCAATTCGTTTTTATGGGGAGATAGTCTTTTTTTAGTTTCATTAACCATCTGTTTTGTTGTACTACTGCCTTCAACTTTGTAATCTAGTTGTGTTGTTACTAGTCTATTTTCCCGGAACCAGGTCGCGGCAAGGTGCTGCTGTTTTTGGGAACAGGTAAGCCCTTTTTAATGGATTTTTTAAGGGTTTTGAAGGTAGGGGGGATGTAGGAGGGAGGTTTAAAAGTTGGATATAGTGTTGTTTGGGAGTTTGTGATGTATTATATGTATTGTTATTCGTGTTTTACATTAGTTTGTTGTTTTGATTTATTCTACACTGTTTTAATAATGTATTACTATGCTATGCTAAATTGTGTGGGTAGTTATATGTAGATGATTAACTGTTATGTATATATATTTTTGGAAATGTGATGAGTTTTGTGTGCGGATTTTTTAAATTTCTTTATTGGAGCGGTCTTTTTTAAAACACTTATTTCTGTTATTTCATGGAACCTTGATACTATGGATTGCTTGGAGGGATTGCAATTGGATTTGTTATATTTTTGCTTTTATGGGGGGAGATTTTTGGATTCATTTATCTAATTTTGGTTCGATTTCTATATTTTGTTGCACGGAGACAGAGAGAGAACTGCAGCTACAGAACAGTATGTTTTTATTTGTTCATTTATTTTTGGTGGGAAATGAGACATTATATTGCTTATGTTAAATTTATGTGATTGCTAATTGGCATTGTTTGAATTATATTTTGCAAATATTTTATGTGATGGATCATGTTTTATTTTATCTATTTTAGTTGGTGATAGCTAATTTTTTTTCTGATAATTGGTATATATTTTTATTATATAAATCCTTATTAATATTGTGATTTTAAATAGCTGTTTGACTGATCTAATAAAATCTTATAGTTATTATTAAAAGAATTGATGTGGTATGTTGATTTAGAGTTTGTCTAACTTTTCAAGGACTTTGGTAGCTTGGTATTTATTTTATAATATGTTTTTGGTTTTTATCATTTCTAAGTATTGTAGTTCTTTTTTCTTTATGAAAAGTATAACATTAAATCGTAGAGTGATATACATTATTTTGGTTTGTTTGCTGAGTTTAGGGGCAGTTTGGCTAAAAGATTGCTCCATTTGTAGTTCTCAGTAGCTTTGCTCTTTTTGTAATGCTTCTATAAATTTGTATGGGGCAGGTTCAGTTCTGCCTACTGTGGATTGGAAGGCATTGTGCCATTCTTCCATTGTGTTGTTTGTTTTGGCTTCCAGTGCCAAGGTGCTGTAATAGACATTCCAGCATGGTATTTGGAAACTGGATTGCCGTCTGTGTCCAGAGTGATGCATTCTGCCAACCCAAGTGTCTTCGAAATAGTCCATTAAGGGACTAAGGCCTGATTTCAATCTTGACGGATAGGATACTCCATCAAAGACATGATAGATATCCCATCTGCTGTATTACAAGTTCCATAGGATATAATGGAATTGTAATATGGTGGAGGGGATGTCCATCATGTTTGTGTGGAGTATCCCCTCCACCAAGATCATAAATATGTCCATAGTTTGTCTTCATTTTGTTGGGAGAAAGGGCTTTCTATTACAATATTGTACTTCTAATTTGTATACATACATGTATGTTCTGTTGAGATGTTTTACACGGTTTTGCAGCTTTTCCAGTGACAGTGTTTTAATGTGGAGCAGGTGCTTTCTTTTCTCTTGAATGAAAATAAAACATAAGCTACATTTTAAAGGGTACTTTGTTCATAGTTTGTAAAGGTTGAGGTGGTTAGGTTTATTTTAGTTTTCTATATGGGTGAGTTTATAATTTTTTATTATTTATGTATACTTAATTTCGTATATATTTGAGCTGGTTTTTCATAGTTGGTATTTTCTCACAGTGTATTGGTTTTCAAGTGGAGATTTTTCTTTTAGGCGATCTGTGTAAAAAAAATGTTGGAGAGTGTCTTAATATGTATTTGCTATTTTATATTTTTAAGTTACGTTACAGTTATGTTTTAGTTTAAATATGCTACTGAATTACCGAGTAACCTCTCTCGGAGCTTCAATATAATTGTTGCATTTCCTGGAATAAGGTATGAATCCGTCACTTTATTTTGTATCCCCCAGTCGTTTATCCCGGGTGGCCTCACCCAATCTACTCCTTTAACTTCCAGATGCAGTCCTGTCTCGCACAGTTCCCTCGCTTTGGCAATTTCCGTACCTGTCATTGGATTCCTCTCTGGAACCCAGTCTGGTTGACCCCGGCATCCACACATGCTTCTGTTGGTGCAATTACTCCGATTTAGACGCGGTAAGCCTTTTTAAATTGCCAGTTTCGCTTTGATTTAATTTTAGAATATTTGACTGACTCTTATGACACCGTCCAAACTCTGTCCTTCCGCCTCACTGTACAGTGGGGTTAATTACTTTTATTCCTCCACAGACCTCACCCAGATGCCAGCTACTGCAATCATTGACTACTTTACTCTGTCTACAAGGATTACCGCTACCACCACTACAGGTAGCAGCAATAATGTTATCTTAGCTTCATCTTCTTGTTCTTGTGTTTTCCCTATTCGTTTTTTCTTTCCCCTTTATTCCTCTATACTGCACTGACCGATTCTCTGTAACCTGGTCCTGATGATGACCTGAACTTTTACAGGTTGAAACACCATCGACCATTTAGCACATCCTTTGGCGTACTCTTGGTTTCTTAAAAACAGTTAAAACTTTTCAAGAATTATCTATATACTGTTTTGTAACCATTCCACAAACTATTATTTATCGCGCTGTTTTTCGCAGTTATTTTTACTTTTTTCACATGCCACTTGTGCCGCTCACCTTCTACACAAGATCGTTTGTGTACACCAATGTTTGGGTTACACTTGCATACAATGTCATTTAGTGATGATATTCCAATAACTGCCTAAATACAGACCAATCACTACAATACAGATCAATTTACTTGTTTCTTCTTAATTATTGTGGCCTTCCTTTCTTAATTGTTCACTAAAATTCAATTTTTTTCTTTATGTATTTGTCTACTAAATGATTACTGGTTGAGACTTTGTAGCATTGTTACAACTTTCTATAAGTGGCATTTTCAGCATTACATTTTAAAATCTAACTTCTTCATAAGTTGAGTTTTAAATTGTGATTCCAGAGACACCAAATCTGGGAGTCCCATTTCTTCCCAGTTGGAAATTACTTTTATAAAATGTAATAAGGTAATCGCAATGTTATCTTCTGGTAGAGCTAGGCCTTGTAGTAGTGAAAAACAAATGTAAAAGGATTTCACTATCAGGATATGTAAAAAGTTTTAAACTTTTTAAATACACTGCACCCTGTCCTTGGGCTATTCAGGACCTACCTTAATGGTGACTTATATGTATCAAATGGAAGGCTTGGGCCTGGCAAAATGGTTAACTTACCAGGTGGACATGGCAGTTTAAAATTGCATACACAGGCTCTGCCATGGCAGGCCTGAAACATGTTTAAAGAGCTAGTTAAGTGGGTGGCACAAACATTGCTACAGGTACATTAGAAGCATTTAATTTACAGGCCTAGGCACACGTAGTGTACTTTACCAGGGACATATTGGTAAATTAAATATGCCATTCGTGGATAAGCCAATGTTACCATGTTTGAAGCAGAGAACACATGCGAGTTAGCACTGGTTGGCAGTGATAAAGTGCCCAGAGCCCTAAAGCCAGCAAAAATAGGAGATCTGAAGGCAAAAAGTCAGGGGACACCAATCCAAGGATGCCAGGTCTAACATCCAGCATATTTGTGATTGTGTGGATGAGTACTTTTAATATCTTACCTCTAGTATGGTCGCCATTGGCAGAATCATTTGATGAACTGTAAACATTCATAACTCTGCTTCTACTGATTGGATTTTTGACATTTTCATTTCAAATAATGTATTAAAATGTGCTCTATTTGATGTGTCAAAGATAGCTGGTAAATTATTATTGTTAAGTGTGGGTGAGTAGAAATTAAATCTGCCTATCCCGTATATTCTTCGGATGTTACGGAATACTTTGAAGGAATTTAATAAGGTCTTAAATTTGACCCGGTTGTAGTAGCCGTAAGTTATTTCTCGAAGTAAGCATCCCCAATATTAATCCCCCAGTAGGATCTGGAAGGGTGAGGGCAGACCGACTGTAGAGAGAGTAGATTCCATAACCAGCTCTGAGCTATACTGCGCGACTGATGCCCAGTAATAGAGGATGATGTTAGGAAGGGCCCAGCCATCTCTTTCTTTCGACAAAGTAAGATGTTTAAGGGCGCGTCTGGGTTGAGCGTATGCCCAGATGAATTGAGTAAAAATTTGTTGGAATTTAAGTAGGTAATTTTTGGTGAATTCTAGGGGTATACTGCGGAAGAAGTACAGTAGTTTAGGGAAGTACGTCATTTTGATAACGTTGCATCTACCCACTAGCGTTAAATGCAAGTTGTCTATTTGTTGTAACGCTTTCCTTGTTTGGGCTGCGAGGGGTATTAGATTCTCTGCTACGATGTTCTCCAATTTGGGTGAGATTTGGACCCCTAAGTATTTAGCATTGGGTACCACCCGTTCATCAGTCCATGTAATTTTCGCGTTTACCAAAATCTGTGTTTTATTTTTATTGAGGGCATATCCTGCCAGTTTGCCAAATTTCTGGGCCTCGAGTTCTAAAGCCTGAATAGAGCTGGCGGGATCTGTGGAGGTGATGGCAAGATCGTCGGCATATGCCAAAATTTTGCAGAAATTTTGGTGATAGCATACCGGGGATATGCTCTCGTTTTTTTCTATCTGTTTGATAAAGGGGTCCAGGTATAGAGCAAACAGCAAGGGGGAGCAGGGACAGCCCTGTCTCGTCCCTCGAGATATGGTAAAAGGGTCTGTAAGTAGTCCGTTTATGGTGACGCTAGCCCTTGCATTGTTATAGAGTGCCTGTATTGCCCGAATAATTTTGTTTCCGAACCCCATCTTGCTCATAACTTTCCACAGATATCGCCAGGACACTCGATCGAATGCCTTTTCGGCGTCGAGTAAAATGAGTGACATTGGGTCTCCAGCGACCTGTGCGGCGTCAAATAAGGTGATCACTCTTCTAACGTGTTCGGTAGTTCCTTTTTTGGGAATGAACCCGTGTTGCCAGTCAGATACTAGAGATTCCACTATTTGAGAGATCCTAGAGGCTATCACTTTGGAAAAAATTTTGGAATCGCTATTGATGAGGGTAATGGGCCTATAAGAACTCATGTCCAAAGGGGATTTGTCTTTCTTTAAAAAGATAGAGATCCTGGCTTGAGCCCATGAATCCGGTGGCAGAGCCCCATTGAAGATAGATGATATTACGTCCGACAAAATTGTTTTAATTTGTGGAGCAAAGATTTTAAAAAATTCTGTGGGGATGCCATCTGGGCCAGGGGCTTTCCCATCTGGTAGCCTTGTGAGAGCTTCCTGGATTTCCTCCCAGGTAGGAGTTCGGTCTAAGGACTCGCTATCCATGGGGTTGAGTTGCCTCAATTCGCACTCACTAAGGTAACTAGAAATTTCGCGGTCTAGGGTATCTCCCCCGGAGCAGATTTCCTCAGTATATAGTTTAGAATAATATTCCTGGAATCCCTTCCGGATAAGAGAAGGGTCTGTGGTTTCAACGCCAGAGGGGAGTTTAATTGCGTGTATTTCGCTGTTAGATACCTGCTGTCTTGTCCTAACAGCAAGGTGGTGCCCAATACTATCACTGCACTCGTAGCTTTTTGCCCTAGTGGCAGCCCACTTGGCTGCAATTTTTTCAATGTAAACAGTGCCTATTTCTGCCTTGGCAAGTACTGCTTCCTCTTGAATAGATTGGCAGTCCAATCCTGCATGTATTGATTGCGTTAGTTTAATCTCAATGTTCCTTAGTTTATCCTGTAGCTCGCTGATACGTTTTCTTTCCATAGAGTTTTTCTGAAAAGAAAATCTCAGGGTCTCGCCTCTGATCCCCGCCTTTAGAGTGTCCCACACTGTCATTTGAGAGGCGGTGCCGTTGTTGATTTCTAGGAATTCCTGGATCCAACCCTGCATATGAACTACATAGTTGTTATCCTGTAGTAGTGCTTTCTCAAAGCTCCACTTTGTGGGTTCCTTCTGTGGTAATACCCCTTTTAGCGTGACTATAAGTGGATTGTGGTCGGATAGAAAGCGGGGTGCTATGTCAATTGTGAAGTTGTTCATTAATGAAGCGGAGATAAAAAAGTAGTCTAGTCTGGGTAGGGTTTTGTGTGGGGCTGAATAAAACGTGTATCCGGGTTGGGTGGGATTTTTGTTAGCCCACCCATCAATTAGGCCGTGGGTCTGCATGAGGTTGTTCAGGGCTTGAAAGACTTTGGGTTTCCTGCCTTTGTATTTTTGTGTTGAGTCTGAAGCCCAATTGCTGGGTAGGTGGACATTAAGATCCCCACAGAGAACTATCGGGGTGGGCCAATGTGCTAACTCCCCAGATACAAGATTGATAACCCCGGGTTCGTCGAGGTTACTTCCATATATCGAGCAGAGAGTGATAGAAGAATTATTGGGAAGTACAATCTCTGAGATAACCCACCTCTCTAAAGGGTCGGATTTGCTGCGGGGCTGTTAATGGCGAGTTTTCTATCTAGTATGATTCCTACCCCCTAGGTTTTAGCCCCTTGTGAAGTTGCGCCCACCAGTTTGTACCCTAGGGTATCTAGTAAATGTTTTTGGGAGTGTTCTATATGCGTTTCTTGCATACATATGATATTCCCACCCAGTGTCCGTAGACCTAGCGCCACTTTTTGTCTCTTAGTCGGATCGTTTAGTCCACATACATTGATAGATATTATTCGTAAATAATCTACCCTAGCCATCTTACAACATAAGGTTGGAGAGCTGCGGGACGTACCTTTTTTGCTTTAAACATTTTATAAGTTTGACTTTTCTTTTGGAAAGAGATATCTAAATTCAGAGATATGGTTGTGTCGTTGTGAGTGTATTGCCTAAAAAAAAGTAAATTTTTTTTTCCCCTTCTGCACCTAAGTGTCCTTGCCGAGCCCCCCCCCCCCCCCAGCCTCCCGTCCCCCCCACCCTCCCCCTTGTGTGAGCAATCAGGCAGAGCCTGAGTGATGGTGATCAGTCATAAGCCACGGCTGCTGGAGCCGCCAGTCAGTCCTGTAAAGGAAGGAGTCTAGGTCCGTGACCGGCAAAAGGTGCTGCTGCGTGAGATTGCAATACAGTGAGTGGGTGCATATGTGACTTGCGGACATGTGTCAACCCATTTAATCAATATAAGTAACCAGGATGTATAGAAGAGGAGACAGATAGGGGTGAAGACATATCCAAATACGGGATAGATTTATAGATTTGTGAGCGTTATCTAGTCTTTATGTCCCTTTTTGGCTTTAATTTCGTCAAGGTACTCTTTAGCCTTGATTTCTGATAGAAAGACTCTGGTAGACCCTTTATGAACAACTTTCAGTCTGGCTGGATTCATGAGATATACTTCCGCGCCTTGTTGCTGGAAAGGGGAAATAAGTTGCCTCAGGTGCCATCTGCGCTCCACAGTTTGATGACAAAAGTCTGGTTTAGCGAAGAACAAGATCCCGTTAGCCCCTTTTTTGCAGTTTGGTCGGGTTTGGTCGTAGATCAATTGTCTTAAAAGAAAGTTTCCAAAGTAAACCAGGAATACTCTGGGTTGGCCACCAGTCGAGTTACTGCCATTCTGTTGTCGCTTTTGAAAGAATGGGAAGCGGTGTGCTCGCTGTACCTCTCGGTTCCAATCCCACCCAGGGCGGTCAGGGAAGGATTCACATAGCAGGTTAACTATGAATTGTTGGGGGTCATCCCCTTCTTTCCCTTCTGGAATGCCTAGTAAGCAGAGGTTGTTTCTTCGTTGCCGATTTTCTTGTTCCTCCATCTTTACCATTATGTCTGTAAGGCAGGCGGAATGAGATTCACTCAGTTGTTTGGTAGCCACTGCTTCAGTTTCTAAATGTTCTGTCCGTGCTTCCACCATGCTTACCCTGTCACAGATGTCTATGCAGGTCTTGTTCAGCCTTCTTAAACTTCCCTGGAGTTTTTTGGCTGCGCTCTTGGCGGACCGACTATCGGCTCTCACCTCTTCTGGGAAGTCCTTGATGGAAGCTAGTATGGCTGCCAATGATGGTTCCCCTGGTTCTGTTGCCTTAGATTGCTGATTCCCCAGACTGTTCCACTGCGGCTGGGTTGAGTTGTCCTCCTCCAGAGGGTACGACATCCTTGTATCGGAGTAGTCCCATCTAAGTTGACTTCGTCGTTTGCTCTTATTCTTAATTTTCTTGGGCCGGACGATTATATCAGGGTTAACGTGCGAGTCCCCGCTCTCTTCTTCGCTGAAGCTGGGGGTCCCTGCCTCTTCGTCGTCATCGTCCGTCTCCTCTTCTCCCTCACCGGATGTACTAGGAGTGCTATCAGAAACAGTGTAAAAGTCCTCATGCCCAACCTCTGGAGTCCAGGGGCTGTGGGCGCCAGCTGGAGTCTACAGATTTTGAAAAGTAAACTCAGCCCCTGTAGAATTAAAGCCGGCGCCAAAGGTGACTAAAGGAGTGTCAGCCCCTTGGTGGTTAGTTCCTTCACTTAATGACTGCTGCTCTTGGGCGGAGGATGAAACAGACAGTGGGGCACCCAATGGAGCGTGAGGGCTAATGGAGCAGGGGGCCTCTGTGGTTTGAGACAGGCTGGGCTCTGAGCTTCCAATGGGCATATGGTTGCTGGCAGGGGATGCTGATGCAGGTACTGAGATATTACTTGGAAAGGTGACCAGATTTTCTGTTATACCTAAGTTATTGAGACAGGGTTTTTTGGAGCCCCCGCTGTCAGTAGTAATCTCTGGCTGTGGTAAGATCTTAGGCGGTGAAGCGGGTTGTTTACTCTTTAATCCGGCCTGAGATTTGGCTACAGTGAATATTTTGGCGGGGGGGGAGGATCAGAACGCTGGTTAGACATAGGATTTTTATGGTCTTTGGTGTCTTTGTTAACGTTAGAGTCTTTGTTAACAACCCCCCCACTTTTAGCCAGAGCGTTCTTCTTTGCACCACTGACCTGGTCTGTATTTGTCTTGCCGGTAGCCTCTTCTGCGGGGGCGTCCTTCAATAAAGCCGGAGTCTTTTGCTTGATTCCCCTCCTTGCTCCTCGAACACTCATGACCGGGGAAAGGTAAAACGTGTAGATTAAAGTTTCTTTGTTTCCTGTCACTGATTTCTGCCTCCCAAGGAACCGGCAGGTCAGGATGATTGATATCAGGATAATTAGGTTAACGCCGAGTGCCTCTTTCCAGGTTAAAGTCTGCGAGGGAGAGACAAGAGCGCACCCTGCAGGGCTCGCTCCCGCTGCTGCTCCGCCCCGATGAATACAAACGGCGTAGGCAAAGAGAGAAAGCAAAGAAGCTCCGAGTGTGCCTGAAGAGTGCTTGCCCCCTCGCACTCTGGTGTTGTTATGCTGAGTAGTCCTCTCCCTTTTGCCACACAACGCGAGTCAGGCCGTCGCTGTCTTCGCCTCAGGGGAAAGTGTTGCCGTGCACCGTTACCGAGCATCTTTCACGCAGGGCAGCTAGCCGATCAGATCTGCATGAGTGACTGGCGTGCGCAGCCAGACAGCGCGGTGCTCATGCTGACACCATCTTCGCTATCTTTGACACATCATACTTTTCAGAGTGGTATCGGGCCGGAATAGTTAAACTTGGGGACCTGATTACCACCGAGGGAATCAAACCTTTTGCAAACCTTCAAGCCAAATTCAATCTGAGAAACCAAGACTCCTTTAAATACCTGTCTATCCATGCCTTTCTTTCCAATAAAGTCGGAGGAACCTCGGGCTTCTCAGAAGTTGAATTTTTAAACACACTTCGAAATACTATCACTCCCCGCATTGGTTCTCTGTATAACATACTCAATAGACAAACCCCGATGACCTAGAGGCCATTGCTGCAAAATGGCACCTCAAACTTAACTCACCAGAAAGTATCTTTTACAACTCCCTCGCATTATCACAACAGATTTTAATATCTGCCAAGCTGCAAGCACAACACTTTAAAACTATCTTCTTTTTATACATGACACCCAGTAGGATCATTAAATGGGGGACTGGCAAAGGAACATTATGCCCACGCTGCTCTGAAATTGGGGCTGACTCTGTACACATCTTTGCGACATGTTTAACTATAGCCCCGACACTACTTAAAATACAAAATACACTTAGCGAAATAGTGAAACACCCAGTCTCTTTAAACCCCACAATTATTCTCCTTGGTACACAATCCGACTCACCAAGAATAAAAGAAGAAGGGCTGGTATTTATCGCTATGGCAATTTGGAGTCTATGTATCTCCTCAAGTTGGTTAGACACAGACTCACCCTCCCACGCGCAATGGCTGGCTAGGCTGGCTGCCACTTTCCACTTAGAAAAAGCAATCTATGCCAGGAAAGGAAGAAGGAAAAAGAAGATAGGGTTGGAAATATGGGAAAGATTCTCCTCCTGGACAGAGCAACGGAGGCAATCAGGCTCAGTAAATCTATAGGAGAATGTTACATGTAAAATTTGTTTGAAACTCGTATGGCTCTTGATAAACAACTGGGAGGTTTTTAGAAGTTCCAGTCCGTCTTTGGAAAACGGCGCCGGGAATCACAAGAGGGAGACTGGTACCAGCTAGGTGTATCCGCCGGGGAATTAGTACCATTATTAATTTCTCCTCCCGGTAACTACTCGAATACCTCAAAATTTCGATTCACCAGAATCGCGTATACTTTGAATCCATACCCCTTGGAATTCTGAATACTGGATTCCAAGAATTGCCCATACCGGAGGCTCTCACGTACTGCATTTCCAGCTTTCACACAAGAGGCCCTGAAGATTCGCAGTCTGTTCCCTGCGATGAAACACGTGTTGGCCCTTACAAAGGAACAATAAACAGAAACACTACATCAACAAAAGAATGTTTTTTGTACTGATGCATGTCAAATTTGTGCTTATCCACTCTCAGTCCGAGATTGTATATTGATGTGCTCAATTACTCGTTACAGCTTGACAGAGACTAATACTAACTAAAAAATCGAATTGTACTTGTATAGTGCAGGGGCTTTGCTGTTTGTCTCGTATGGCTCTTATTCTTTCCTTAATTCTCTAATCCTTCACCTCTTTTCTGCTATCAATAATTACTTTCATACATTATCTTGTACATGCATAACACGATGTTTGTTGTTTTTCTTTGTTGTTTTTTTATTCTTTTTACTTTTTGATTAATCAGGGAACAATTAGCACCGAAGGAATGCTGGGCTCCCAGGGGTGGGCGGGAGGGGGGGGGGGCGATAACTAAAATGAAAGGCTTCCTGATGTTAAGATTATTTGTAACTGCAAAATAAAAAATAATTAAAAAAAAAAAAAAAAATGTGCTCTATTTTTCTAAATTAGTGTGCGATTTTTCTTGTGTTGTGTTTTCACTTTATTACTGTTTGTGTGCTGCATGAATACTTTACACATTACCTCTAAGTTATGCCTGGCTTATTTTTGTGACAAACTACCTAGGGTGAAGCATAGGTTAATTTAGTGACTTTCTGCGGTTCACCCTGCCAGGGATTGTGGCTGTTGCTTGACCAGAACTCACACCCCAGTCAACCAACAACCCATTTCCTCACAAAGCACAATAAGATTTATTGTTGCATTGGAAAGACCGGATAAACCTATGAGTGATATTTACCCTCCTTAACCTAGCATTTGTTTAGAGTAAGCACAATAGGAGAGCTAAACCTAATTTATTTGATTTATATTCAAATAATAGGTCTCAAGACTGACAACTCCACTATAATAACTCTATGAAAGGGAAGGAAATGGTAAAATTAGGTCATTTTGCATGCATATCCCTATTCTGAACTGGTAAGTGTTCTTGGAATAATCGTCCATGTTGTTTTTTTCTGACATCTTAGCTACTGTGTGAAAGACACATTCAAATACAATTTAAATACTCCTGATCATCTAGAATTATACATGTGACAAAACCAGTAATATAATAATATAGTACGTTTTTATCAAATCAAAATAAGAAGTTCACAGGTCTCTTATACTGATCAATTAAAATCTTTGTGATTTGAAGCTAAATATGTATATATTGTAGATTAATTGTACTCGTTTGCAATTTCTGTAGGTAGAAACCCTAAAGAAATATAATTACTGAAAAGAGATCCAGCCCGATTACGGCTATGTGAACTGATGTGTAGCCGAAACGCCGTTTCGACAATCATTTACAATGACTGTCATAAACAGGTTGCAACAAAATAGGATGGCAAATGCATTACAAATTAGAATGTGGTGACAGACTGCAGGATTTTTTTATTATTAAAAAAAATTATTTTAGTACTTATTTCTCAAGATGGGGAACATTAAAAAGATAGGACACGTGTTCTAAAAATATAGATTTTGACCTTTTAAAGTAAATTATATCCATGGGTGTGAATTAATAACAAGGAATGAGGATTTATATTTTTTTGGAAGACCTTTGTCTGCTTTTTTTGTTCCTTACTAGCAGCCCGTCCTGACGTTGTCCGGGTATGAATTGCTGCCGGCCAGTAGTATATTGTTTTGTAGGATTTTGTTTTGATAGCATTTCTTATCTGTGACAGGCCTATGAAACGCTCCGATTCACAGTGCACTGCTGATGCACTTAAGAGTGCGCGTTCAGTAGTGTGTGAACTCGAGTTTCCCACCTTTAATTTTCCTTGCAATATTATATAGAGCGAACTCGACAACATGGCATGAGCACAATTTACATTACAGAAGAACACACTCATTTGTGGTAGGCACAGGAAGACAAAGCGATTTGCCTGGAATCACAGGATGTTGAGCTGATGCCGAGATTCGAACGTAGCTCCCCAGCTCTAAAGTTCACAATTCTAGAACTTGTGGCGGGAGGTGTGTCTAAAAGTGTATGTCGGTGCTGGCCATCAATGAGAGAGACCTGTGCATTTTTCAAATGGGTGGTGAAAAAATATGAGTATGTTGCTGGAGATGTGGGCCACCGTGCCACCAATGTACTTACCGGGGGAGGGTAAACACCCATTATTCCGCAACTTTCTTTCCGCATACCATCACTCCGCATACTCTCATTATGAAAATACCATGACTCCGCAATGCCATTATAACGCATGGCATTACATTTTATATGCTTTTACCACGCATACATTTACAACAAAATTCGTTGTAAATGCATGAATGGTAAAAGCATGTTTCTTTTTTAATGTTTGGATTAGTTAAGTATGGGTATAGGGGTATATGCTTTTGGGTACTGAGGTATATGTTTTGGGGTGTTTGGGTATTTTTAGGGTTCAGATAAAGTTTTGGGTTATGGGGTACAGGGGTAGTTTTAGGGATTAGGGATAGGTATGGGTTTGGGGGTACAGGGGTATTTTTTAGGTTCAGTGCTAGGTTTGGGTTTTGGGGTATAGGGGAATTTTTAGGCTTCAGGAGTAAGTTTGGGTTTTGGGGTACAGGGGTATTTTAAGGGTTCAAGGCTAGGTTTGGGTTTGGGGTACAGGGGTATTTTTAGGGTTCAGGGCTAAGTGTGGGTTTTGGGGTACAGGGGTATTTTAGGGTTCAGGGGTAGGTTTGGGTTTTGGGGTACAGGGTTATTTTTAGGGTTCAGGGCTAGGTTTGGGTTTTGGGGTATATGGGGTTGTTTAGGGTTCAGGGGCAGGTTTGGGTTTTGGGGTACAGGGGTATTTTAAGGGTTCAGGGCTAGGTTTGGGTTTTGGGGTACAGGAGTATTTTAGGGTTCAGGGGTAGGTTTGGGTTTTGGGGTACAGTGGTATTTTTAGAGTTCAGGGCTAGGTTTGGGTTTTGGGGTACAGGGGTATTTTTAGGGTTCAGGGGTAGGTTTGGTTTTTGAGGTACAGGGGTATTTATAGGGTTCATGGCTAGGTTTGGGTTTTGGGGTACAGGGGTATTTTTAGGGTTTAGGGATAGGTTTGGGTTTTGGGGTACAGAGTATATTTATAGGGTTAAGATGGGTTGGTGTTTAAGGGTGTTGGGGTATTTTAAGGAGTAAGGGTGGGTTATGATTATGGGGTGCAAGGGTATTTAAAGGGAGCAGGGTGGGATTAGCACACGATATGAGACATGGCATGAAGGGCGGAACGTACCACACTGCCCCAGCGTTTGTCACGCCCCCAGCACACGCCCACAGTACAACGCAGACACGCCCCCAAGGGACTACTTTGCTGGCACGGTTCTTTTACCTTTTAAATGTATATGGTGGGCGTCTGTATAGCCTATGTCCTTCTGCTGCGACTGCCCTTTCCAATGCTGTATTGGGTGCTCTGATTGGTGCTGTGGTTCCTGAGATTACCCGCCTCAAAGGTTTGGGCTCTCTCTTTATTATATTAGTATGGATTCGATATGTCATTTATGTTGTTGTTATATAACTTTGCAACACACAGCTTGCTCGGGGAAAGCAGTCTTAGGCGACAATTAGGTCAAGTGTAGTGATGTAGGACAATAAGCAGCTGGGCCACTGGGAGCTCAAATGCTGTGCAGTGGCAGTAACACTAGATTAACACTTTATGCCCTGTCGCCAAAGGTGTAATCTAAGTCAACGGCACGATGTAAAAATCTGTGAAGTGACATGGGATTGATTGACAGCCCTTCCAAGAAATACCCTCCGTGGAAACCAGCTCCGCTTGGGGAGTGCCTCACTACGGTCCTACAAGATCCTTTTTCAGAGTGGCTTACAGAGAAGAAGTCACAGAAATGCTCAGCTGTCTCTTTGTCCAAAATGACTGCATCACTTTGGCTACGTCAACAAGTGCTTTCTTGAAGCACTACCAGTTGCAAAGAGATTATTTCCCCTTGCGTTTAGCACTTATTTCCGATTCATGTCTTGTTTCTGACAAACAGTATGGCAGTTTGTTCGTTCCTTTTTTATCTCTTTTCCTCCTGGCAAGTACCTGTCCCTCTAGTGTGCCTACCGGGTGCAAGCCGCCCCCTTCCCATAAAAGACATAAAACAGGTTGTGTCATTCACCGCGTAGTCTTTATTTATTAAACTTCAAGCAGTGTCATTAATCTTTTATTCATCTTGCTTAAGGTTTAAGGTAAATCTTTAAAGTTACTTGCTTATCAACACAACCTTATTAGATAATCTCAAAGTTATAGATTGTCCATATATTTAGACCCCGCTCTCCAAGGGGCCTTTTTGCTTGTCCTTCGGGCTGTGCCAGCAGGCCACAACCAAAATAGCCTGCTCTCCTTAAGTTGACCGCCCTCCGGTCAACAGAGCCGCAGGGGGGGCTTTTTGCTTGTCCTTCGGGCTGTGCCAGCAGGCCACAACCAAGATAGCCTGCTCTCCTTAAGTTGACCGCCCTCCGGTCAACAGAGCCGCAGGTAAGTAATCTGCCACAACTTGTGACCAACATACCGGGGTATACTACCCCCTCCAATGTTTATAAACCGACACCCCGTCATCACGGGTAGGGCCGGAGTGGTCAGGACCACCAGCAGGTCAGTCCCACCTCTCCTGCCAGCCCAGAGTCCCACAACGACTGCTTGCCCTTTACCATGGGCAGCCAATCCATACCAAAAGGGGAAGTCCACACCCTTTTCTTGCCTGGGACCCCGCCGTTCTCTTCCTTGTTACAGGGATGGGTGGGTGGGTCATTCTTTTCGCTGGTCTGCTGCCGCCGGATCTGGTGGAAGAGGACAAAGAGGGTGAGTTCAGCCTCCCCCGGGGTTTTGTACCCTCGGGGGAGGGACGGTCAGCCCTGCCTCCCTGACAACGTGTGCTAGCTCTTCCCTGTCCTGATTGGTGTCAGCCTTGAAAACATCCCTGCTGGCTCTGCCCCCGGATGCCACTAAGGGCGCCACGCCTCTAGGCGCGGGTGGCGCCGCTCATAGTGTGCCTACCGGGTGCAAGCCGCCCCCTTCCCATAAAAGACATAAAACAGGTTGTGTCATTCACCGCGTAGTCTTTATTTATTAAACTTCAAGCAGTGTCATTAATCTTTTATTCATCTTGCTTAAGGTTTAAGGTAAATCTTTAAAGTTACTTGCTTATCAACACAACCTTATTAGATAATCTCAAAGTTATAGATTGTCCATATATTTAGACCCCGCTCTCCAAGGGGCCTTTTTGCTTGTCCTTCGGGCTGTGCCAGCAGGCCACAACCAAAATAGCCTGCTCTCCTTAAGTTGACCGCCCTCCGGTCAACAGAGCCGCAGGGGGGGCTTTTTGCTTGTCCTTCGGGCTGTGCCAGCAGGCCACAACCAAGATAGCCTGCTCTCCTTAAGTTGACCGCCCTCCGGTCAACAGAGCCGCAGGTAAGTAATCTGCCACAACTTGTGACCAACATACCGGGGTATACTACCCCTCCAATGTTTATAAACCGACACCCCGTCATCACGGGTAGGGCCGGAGTGGTCAGGACCACCAGCAGGTCAGTCCCACCTCTCCTGCCAGCCCAGAGTCCCACAACGACTGCTTGCCCTTTACCATGGGCAGCCAGTCCATACCAAAAGGGGAAGTCCACACCCTTTTCTTGCCTGGGACCCCGCCACAGGGCGAGTAGCTTACTGGCGCGCTCGCCCTCCCCCCGACCTACCCGCCTTAATTTCTGGGAGCCACTCCACACTACTCCCTGCTCATGTATGAATTCACCGCTGATGGCACGCAGGGCCTCCCATCAGCAACGTCTAAGGTAAACAGTAGATAAATCACTTCAGGCTGGCTGCAACTTTGTGCAGTGACATGCCTTCCTTGCCAAGCTACCTGGCAGTACCGATCTTCTGATACCAATATAGGCGTTTCCCACTTGGGGAGCATCTGGGAATTCTATGTTCTAAGAGGTTACTTTACAACGGAACGGTGATGCTGGGAATGAATGAAATGGAGCATACCCCGCCGCTGACGGCGCCTAATGTTAGCTAATGGCGTATTGCAGTAACTGCAACATCTGCCACTTAATAGCTGCGGGTGGTCATCATAAAGGACACCATATCTAAGTGAACGCCTCCTTCCCTCCTTACAATATTAATGCCTTAACCATTAACCTAAGAGCTGCTTTAGTACATTGTCTGATTAACACCAAATATTCATAGTAATGACATACCGTCATTTAAAAGTTACAAGTACTTATTAACGTGGCACTTCCAATACCACTTCAAAAAGAGTGGGACACAAATTAAGCATTTCTTCCCGGAAGAGGTTCTCCGCTCTTAAGACTAAGGTAACGTGGAGCTAATCTATTGGTATTTGAGTCATGAAACCATGATGTCAGCGACCTTTTGCACTTTTTTTTTTGTTTTTTTTTTTCCGCCAAGGCATATAGCCCATAATCACATGAGTCCAACGTTTGCAACACCAAGCCTAAACCTTTCACGGTCGTGTGACATGGACACGTTGGTTAGGCAGCAGGTGAAAACTCTCTAGCATGTTCGCTTTTTTTTTTTTTTCTTCTTTTTTTTTTTTCCAATGAACTGGGATGCGGCTAGATGCAAACACGTGGTTGCGCTCAATTCAGGCCTTCCGTCCATCCCTTTGTGTATTTAATTAAATTATCCACTATCCCCAACACCGGATAAAAGAAGGATGCGTAAAAGGACCACCCGCAGATGAGCCCAGAAATGCTACACCTTGAAGAAAATGCTTCATCTACCTTCACTATACAAAATTTGCTTTACATGATTTAACCCCCTTTGTTGTGCATGCCATCACTGGTTGCTTAGGAGACTAATAAGTGACGACTATGGGCCAATTGCATGTATGTCAATTTTCCTTTGGCTACGTCAACAAGTGCTTTCTTGAAGCACTACCAGTTGCAAAGAGATTATTTCCCCTTGCGTTTAGCACTTATTTCCGATTCATGTCTTGTTTCTGACAAACAGTATGGCAGTTTGTTCGTTCCTTTTTTATCTCTTTTCCTCCTGGCAAGTACCTGTCCCTCATTTGCTTGGTGCTTTATTTTCAAGCTCCTGGGCTGGTAGCTAGAGCAGGCTGTCTGAACTCGCTAAATGACCTTCTAAACGTAGATGCCAGGAACGCAGAAATGAGACTGTCACATAAGAAATGACTCATCATCCAATATTGTCCAAAGTGCTGCGGCTCCCTTGGAAACAGGCACATTACTTCTCTGAGTGATCATCTTCCGCAGCCGCAGTCTCTCTGTCAGCGCCCTGTGTGCTTCGAGTCATCGCCACACTATGAATTTACGTTTCTGTTAGGTAGGCTCGATACATTTTAAGAACTTGGGCCTAGATGTACGACCATTGGAATTTGCGACTCGTAAATTGCGAGTCGCAAAATCCAATGTACAACAGTGTCTGAGACACTGTTTGCGATTCCCAATAGGGTTTTAAATTACATACCTCATGAATATTAATGAGGCTGTCGCAATTTGTGACCCCATTTGGAATGGCTGGCACTCCCAGGGATGGTGGCCTGCTGGTGTCAGCAGGTGTCATGCAGCTGGATGCATTTAAAAAAAAAAAAGGAAACCATTTTTTTCATTTTTTTAAAGGCAGGCAGAGGTCCCTAGGACCCCTGCCTGGTCTGAAAACATGTTTGTGCGCCAATTCACCCCTGGGGAACCTTCCCGTTTGCGCATGGTTTACCACCCTCTAGAAGAGAGCGGTTGTGGTCGTAAAATATTCTCACATAGGGTGCATGTTAAAGACAACACAGTGCACACTCGTACATTTGGGAAACCGGCAGCCGGTAATTCCATCTTGCACACCAGGAGCTTTCATCCTCAGAGGCTCAAGATGAGCATACCCTATGCTGAGCATCTGAGGATGAAACGCAATTGCAGCGAGGCACAAGCTCTGACAGAAGCCCAGGAGTGTTTGATGAATAGATTCATCCAAAGGGGCTACAGCTCAAAAGTTTTAGATCAAGCACCACACAAGGTCAACAAGATCGATTGGGAGATCCACTTCGACCGAATGAAGCCAATTTCATCAAGAAAAAGGCTACAGGGGAACAGATAAGGATGATTGCTGGACACAGTGCTTACCATTCTAGGGTAAAAGACAGTTTGAGTAAGCACTGGTATCTGGTTTAAAGGGACCCGATTTTGAGTGAGATGCTGCCGCATAGACCATTGATTACTTTGAAAAAAGCTAAATCGATGAGGCAAGACTTGGTGAACAGTAGCCCAGAAGTTGGTAAAATGGAGGGGGTGGTCAAAAGCAAGCCCCGGTTTCCACAAGTGCTTCAAGTGTATCGCTTGTAAATGTGCATGTAATGAGAGGCAAGTCACATCACCCCTTATGAAAAATCCCTGGAAAATCAGAAGCTCTTTGAACAGCAGAAGTGAATATGTTGTTGATATTTTACAGTGCACTTGCCCGAAATTGTACGTGGGCAGTACCATTCATACGGTACACATCATATTACAGCATTTAAGGGCAGTTAAGAACAATAACAAGAATTATCCGGTTGCACGACACATTAATGAAGTACACAAGGGAAATGTGAGCGACCTTTCATACTATGCAGTAGAGCAGGTGCCTAAATTAAGGAGGGAGGAAACCGTGATGCCAGATTGCGTCAGTTGGAGTCCAGATATCTACTGCAGTTTAACACTAAGGGGGTCATTATGATGACAGGCGGACTTAGCCCGCCCGTCATCCTAGCTGGACTCGGGACCGCCCGCCATAAGGGCGGAGGTCCCGGGGGTGGTATTAGGATGTGCCCGCCACAGTGACCACAGTGCCGCCACAATGCTGTAAAAGCACTTTCACATTTGCATTTACAAAGCGGCAGTCACCGCGCAGTGCCTGCCGCTTTGTAAATGCAAATGAAGGGGGGTACCACAGGTACCCCCCCAGTGTGCACCCCCCTACTCTCCTTAACTCTGGGGGCCCGCACGGGGCCCCCTGAGTGAAGACTGCCTGCCTTACCGTGGCGACATTGCCGCCACGGAAAGGCATTGCCAAAAGCCCATCATAATATGGCTGGCGGTGTCTGACAGACACTGCCACCATATTATTCTTTCCCCCTACGCTCTTCTCTGTGCAACTCCTGCCCTTCAGCCTTCCCCCACCTCAGCACTTCACTACTCCAGGACTCTATGTCTGGCGGCCTTGCTGCCTTCCATCTCATGGCTATTGATCGTTTCGCCAGTAGCAGAGCTAAGTCTACGAATCTAGTGGACACACTGCGTTTCTTCTCCTTATGTCCCAAGCCCAGTATGCTATACAGCGGTGTCTCGTAGGGCCTGTTCGGTGCTACTGTGTTTAGGATCTGCCGGATCGAAGCCCAGTAATACCCCAGTTTAGGGCAATCCCAGGACAAGTGAAGGAGCCCTGCATCATCCTGCTGACATCGAGGGCAGTTGTCCCCTGCCTCCGGGAACATTGCATGTATCCTGTGCGGGGTCAGGTAGGCTCTGTGTACCATCATAAGCTGCATGAACTTAAACTTGGGATTTTGTGATACTTTCTTTGGCTGTTTCAGGATCTTGTCCTATTCCTTATCGCTGATATTTTTGCCCAGGTCGCCTATCCACCTGTCCCTTGTGTGTTGTAGTTGGTCAGTTCTACCAGCTCTGATACCCTCCGACAGCCATTTAGTGAGGTGACTTCCCGACCCCATGAGATGTTGCATTGTAATAAGTGCGTTTGTGTCTGGCTCCATGCCGGCCGCAGCCCAATGGGTGGTAATGTAGTTCGAGACCTGTGCGTGCAAAATGAGCAGTGTCATTGGCGTTTGGTGCAAACGAGTAAAGTCCTCATTCCCCAGTTACCTGCCCTCCGAGAAGAAGTCTCCTATGTTCGTCACCCCCGCGTCATGCCACGGCTGTAGTCTGCGCTCCCTCAATATCCCTGTCCCTAGTGGTATGCCTAGCAATGGTATCGTAGGTGCATATTTCGTGAGTTTGTTCACGTATTCCACCGCCTTCTTCCAACATTGGATCGCCAGCTTGAGTAGTTGGGTGGGCCGAGGCCGGTACACGTGCCCTTGGGAGCATAAGACTATGTATCGCTCCCTTACCTCTATCTATTCTGTCATGTTTAGTTCTTACAGATTACGGCCTGCCAGCCAGAAAGCCAACCATTGCAGTTGGCATGCATATCCATATGTGATCAGATCGGGTACCCCCATACCACCTTTGTCCATTGGGAGTTGTAGCTTAGCTAGGCTAATGCGTCTCCTGCCCGACCCCCAGACTAATTCCGTTAGTAACATATTCAAGGCTTTATAGAAGGACATGGGTATCATCAACGAAAGGTTCGTGAAATAATACAACAACCGTGGGAGCACCACCATTTTAGTGATCGCCACTCTACCCGCCACTGACAAGGGTAAAGTGATCCAGAACTTCACCTGTGACCTCAGGGAGGCTAGGGCTTTTCCCAAATTACCATCCAGCATGTCTGCCTCTTCTCTAAAGATCTGTATATCCAAGTACTTGAACATTGTAGGAGCCATGACAAAGTGGTACTGCTAGAACTGGATGTGCGGGTCCGTCAAAATCCCACGGAAGCTATATCCATAGGATTTGGATTCATTGATCTCTAATCCCGACAGGCCGTGGAAGTCTCAAAAAATGTCCGACAGCGTTTGCAAGGGGGCACGCACATCATTGAGGAATAACAGTATGTCATCCGCGTATGCCGAGACAATATGATGGGCATTAGGGCAGGCGATCCCAAGTGAGGCAGCCTTAGTTCTCACCTTAATCAACAGAGGCTCCAGTGCAATTATAAAGAGTAATGGAGAGAGCGGACAGCCCTGCCGGGTGCCCCTCGATATTTCAAATTGTGCAGAAATATACCTATTGCTCCTTACCCGAGCAGTAGGATTATGATATAGCAATTCTACCCAAGTTATGTATGCCTGTGGTATCCCGAAGCTTTTCATGACCGCGAACATGTAGTCCCATCGCAGCGAGTCGAAGGCCTGTCGCAAATCCAGGGCTGTGCATCCCTCTGTGTCTGGCCCTATAGTGTCCTCTAGCATCAGCTGATTCAATCTTCGAAGATTTAGAGCGGTACACCTGTCCGGTACAAATCCGCATTGATCCGGATGTATGATGTCCGGGAAACAGGGAGCGAGCGGGGCTGCTAATATTTTACTGAGGATTTTGTAATCCGTATTTAGGAGTGACAGGGGCCTATCTATTCTACTATTATAAAGAGAGAACACAAACCTTTGAGCCAGGTAAACTACAAAAGTAATGCACCAATCACTACACCCAATACACCATTTGAAAGGGGAGATATAGCAGAAGGACATAGGCTATAAATGTGTACACCATATATATTCAAAAAGAATAAAACCCAAAAGTGTAAAAGTAGTCCCTTGGGGGCGTGGTCGCGTGTAAGAACGTGGCTGTGGGCGTCAAAAAACAAAATATGTGGTCACAGGCAAAGAGGGCAAGTTTAAATTGCACACATAGAGCGCTCCATATATTGCACACATAGAGCGCCCCTTACATTGCACCCTTACAGCGCAAATGCGCTTTCACAGAATTTAAAAGCATACACTCGAACGAGATCGGAAATGTACATTCTGCAAATTTGACATGATTTTAAAACAACAGCTGCTATCACCACAACGCAATTAAGGATTTAATTATGCGTTTAAAAATAGCGCCGAAATTAGCGAAAGACGTCTTCATGTAACCATATTTCAAATTGCCGGCTTCATGTACTGCAACACCATATTTAAATTACAATGCATTACACTCGAAGGCTAAAGCGGTAGTGCCTTCCATAATGACGTCACACGGGGGGCTGGGTTAATAACATTAGTCACCAATCACAACTCTGCTAATAAAACACACACACAACTTACAATAAAACAAATACGAACTCTGGAACCATTGGGCATCCACGTCATAAAGGGGGCAGGAAGTAAACAAGGCTCTGTTTATTCAACGCGAGGAGGATTGATTTATGCGTCTTTAGACAGTGTGGACATTCCAAAAGCATTTTTGAGATAGCGCGGGCCCATAGTGAAAGAGCACTTCATTTCACATACTTTAAAACCAGCATAATTCTACACAAAGGCGTCTTTATATAGCGCAACAGCCATGCCTGCAACTACTTCTGTGGTGCTGGTCGAGGAAGCAGCCTCATAGTGCCTCAAAGCGGGATTTCTTAACCTCCGCCGCCGGCGGACTAACAGACCCTTGGTGAGACGTGGTGGCAGTCTGCCTGCGCTCCCTCGGTCCATTAAAGTGCCCAAATTAAAGAGGCAGGCGGCTGCAATTCACATTCAACCTGCAGAAAACACAACTATGTCACATTTATGCACGCAGGGTTTGCGAGGCAGGGTTTGGTGAGATGCGGTGGCAGCCTGCCTACGCTCCCTCTGTGCATTGAAGTGCCCAAATTAAAGAGGCAGGCGGTTTCAAACAGCTGAAATCACAACTGAGTTGGGTTTTAAGCTTTTATTTCGTCAAACACGTAGGTGCAGGAGTTTCTAAACAGACAGAAGCACAGACGTGATATTGTGACTGCTTCACAAAAGGCACACTCAGGCACAATAAAAAACGATATTCAGGCAATGGTGTCACTTGTGCAAGTATAAAAAAAAACGAAATGTGAGAGGTAGCATACTGTGTATTAAAAGAGAAAAGTGGTGTCTCCAACTTACTAACAAATACTAAACACAAGCACAAGGATAATTCAAAAGGCACACTCAGGCACAATAATAAACAATACACAGACAATGGTGGCACTGGTGCAAGTATTAACAATAAACAAAATGTGAGAGGTACCATACTGTGTGTTACAAGGGGAAAAAGGTGTGTGCAACTTACAAACAGGTACTAAACACAAGTACAAGGATAATTCTAACATAAGAGGCACATTACATGTGAACACATTACAAAAGCATACCTTACGAAACATGAGGGAAAAGTGACAATTGTGACCACAAAACATACATTAGGAAAACTGCCAGGAGTAAACCGTGACAAATGTGCAGGTTACAATAAACATAAGGAGCACATTACACGTGAACAAATTACAAAAGCAGACGTTAAAATACATAAGGCAAAAGTGACTATTGTAAAAAAAAAAAAAACCTGAGGTAGCAAAAACTGCCTGGAGTAAACCGTGACAAGTGTGCAGGTTACAATAAACATAAGGAGCACATTACACGTGAACAGATTACAAAAGCACACCTTACGATACATTAGGGAAAAGTGACAATTGTGACCAGAAAAAAAACATTAGGTAGCAAAAACTGCCAGGAGTAAACCGTGACAAGTGTGCAGGTTACAATAAACATAAGGAGCACATTACACGTGAACACATTACAAAAGCAGACGTTAACATACATGAGAAAAAAGTGACAATTGTGACCACAAAAAATACATTAGGTAGCAAAAACTGCCAGGAGTAAACCGTGACAAGTGTGCAGGTTACAGGAAACATAAGGACCACATTACACGTGAACAGATTACAAAAGCAGATGTTAACATGCATGAGGGAAAACTGACAATTGTGACCAAAAAAAATACACGAGGTAGCAAAAAGTGCCAGGAGTAAACCATGACAAGTGTGCACATTACAATAAACATAAGGAGCACATTACACGTGAACAGATTACAAAAGCACACCTTACGATACATGAGGGGAAAGTGATAATTGTGACCAGAAAAAAACAAATTATACTTCATCTGTAACAACATTACGCACTTTACATTTCATCCCCGGACAACGTCGGGACGGGCTGCTAGTATATATATATATATAGATATATAACAGCTCCATTTCCTTTTCGCCACGGCTTCCGCCAGAAAGGAACCGCACTCACAGGGACTTGTTACCAAAGATTTATTTTAAGTAACAGAGCAAAATAAACAGACGCGTTTTGGATAAACCTTTCTCTATGTTTACCGGAACGCCGAGCCATCACAGTATTTAAACATCACCACTTCCGATGTGAACATAGTAAAAGGACCAACCCCCATATCGGTTGTCTCTTAACCAGCGCCATCTTTAAATAGCAAAACTGTTTAACATTCGAACATAAATATATGCGAAAGTCATATTATATGCAGCGCCATCTTTAAATAGAAAAACTGTTTAACAATCGAACATAAATATATATAAAGTGGTGATGGTTAAATACTGTGATGGCTCAGCGTTCCAGTAAACATAGAGAAAGGTTTATCCAAAACGCGTCTGTTTATTTTACTCTGTTACTTAAAATAAATCTTTGGTACAAGTCCCTGTGAGTGTGGTTCCTTTCTGGCGGAAGCTGTGGCGAAAAGGAAATGGAGCTGTTGTGTTGAGGCAGGTGCACCCCCGCATTCGAGTCGCACCTGTCTGCGAGTGCGCTGGTTTGTCTGGTGTTAAGGAGCGAGGATTGATAACAGCACACTAGTCGAGTGACTTATGGAGGATTTATCGACGGATATGCAACGCTGAAGGCGACTGGTTTCCAGTGTGAGGAGGAGCGCGCAAATCTGGGTAGGACGCCGGCCGGCGATTCTTACTATCTCCAAAGACTTGACTAAGTTAAAGGGACTTATGAGCATGATATAAACGGCATTTCTGCCTTAACGGAGCGCCTGGAGGCAGCCTCCAATATGTTTAAAAATAGGGAAGAAAGAGGGGAGGCACATAAGGAGCAAGGCGGACCCGCCCAAACAAATCTAAATACCAAATGTGTAGCACTCGAACGGCTGTACAAGCTCGAAATAAGAAAGTGGTGGGAAGGGACATCACTGCAAAACTACATTGAGGTAAATCGGATACCAAGAGGCTTACGGATCTATACCATGCCGGCATACGAATCACCTGACCCTTTATTACTTGACGAATGGGCAGAACACACGGCCGAGTCAAGTAAAGGTAATTTACGCATCTCGGTTAAGTTTGCGTGGAGCGACCGCGACAAAGCTATACATGATATAGAGGAATTGGAAGAATTATTGAAGAAAGAGGAAGATCAAACAAAGATTACCAAATTCAAAGAGCAGATGAAAAAACGCCTCAAGGCATATGAGGAAAAGATAAAATTGCGAAAACAAAGCAAGTTTGACCGCAACGAGAATGACTATGCCCAGGGTAGGGTATTGACATTCTCGAAGAAATACGACAATCCAAGAAAAGAACTGCTAAGTGGAAAAACGGCAGTACAACCTTCTTCGGAAACACCAGCCACCTCGGAGTCAGAAGTCACTGGGAATGAATCCTCCGAAGATGATGCCCGCAGCACCCTGAGATCAGGCCTGATACGTACTCCTTTTCGCGAGGAGTTCAAACTGATGAGGCAATCATACCAGAAGGGCAACAGAGGCAGACCCCCAGAACGGGCAGGGAGAGGAAGACAAGGAGGGGGCAGGGGTACCGCAAGAAACGATCATTCACCCCCAATGACGAGGAGCAAGAAGGTGTACAACAAGAAACGCTAACGCCTACAGAGAACCTCACTATCATCAATCTGACGAATAAGACACTAACAGAAACAGAGGAATCTGTATTAAAATTGGGACTCACATTCTGTCCAAAAAGGAGAATGGAATTCACCCAAACCCGGATTGATGTATTTAAATTTACACAGAAGCTCAAACTACATAAATACTTTAAAGTCAAACCTAAGAACAGCAAAAGCACCAAAATAGTGGGTTTGACTCCAGCCACTGACATTTTGGCGAGTAAAGATCTGGAAGCAATTATGACCCTTGAGGAATTAAGAACTGAGACTCCTAAAGATGCTTTAACATCGATGAGCAGATCCCAACAATTGTCTATGACAGGCATTGAACAAAGTGGTGGCCTGACTCCCTTTAAGCCAGTATCCCAGTTCCTTCCGCAAACGGCAGTTGATGCCATTGACATTTTTTCTGAGGCCGTCATAAAGGATCTGGAAAAACAAAGACGGAAACAGAAATATATGAAGGATGGAGAGAACAAAAAGAGAAAAAACAACTTCTCATTAGAACAGCAATTAGCTCTAAGAAACTTGAGGATGGATGAAGAGACAGTATATAAGCCATCCGGTAAAGGGGGGAATATTGTTCTGCAGACCAAGGCCAATTATGAGGGCGAAGCCTTAAGACAATTGAATAACAAAGACACCTATATATCCATCAAACATGACGAATATCGAACCAGTACGGAGGAGTACTTCAACTTGATATCTAAATGGCATAAAAAGGGATTACTAGAAATGGAAGAATACCTTTTCTTGAGACGGTTAAACCCAATGATACCGGCGTTCTACCACCTACCAAAGGTGCACAAGAATAGATCTGCACCACCAGGAAGACCTATCGTAGCATCACAGGGTAGTCTCAATGAACATATGTCAATTTTTGTTGACTTTTTTCTGGTGTCCCATGTGAAAGTATTACAGTCATATATCAGAGACACGAAAGACCTGTTAAGCAAATTGGACCTTTTGCAGTGGGAGGAAGGTTATGTCAAGATGGTATTGGACATCACCAGCCTCTATTCTTCAATAAGACATCAGGACGGTTTGGAAGCCATGAAGTACTTTCTTGAAAAAAGACCATTAAAATACACTCAGCATAGTTGCATGTTGTTGGAATTTGTTGAATTTTGTTTATGTAACAACATTTTTCTTTTCAAAAAACAACTTTATAAGCAAATCCATGGGACAGCGATGGGCACCTGCTTCGCCCCCAGCTATGCGAACTTGTTCGTTGGCTGGTGGGAGGAACAGGTGGCCTGGAGCTCGACCAACCAGGAGTGGACCAAGAACATCGTAAGATGGTACAGTTTCATTGATGATTTATTTATCGTATGGAACGGACCATTGGAGTTGGCCAAAGAATATATTGAGGTTTTGAATACCAATATGTTGAATCTTGAATTCTCTGGAGAAGTGAGTTCAACATCAGTAAACTATCTAGACCTTAACATTTATGTGGAGAGTGGCCATCTCAAAACCAAGCTCTTTCGTAAGGAAACGGCTGGGAACTCTGTTTTACAAGCCACCAGCAGTCATCCAACGAATCTGGTGAGAAGTATCCCCTATGGGGAACTCCTCAGAATCAAGAAGAATTGCTCTGATGAAAGGGAATTTCATAGGGCTGCCAGAGAAAGTATACACCGTTTTCTGGTCAGAGGATATAGCCAAGAAACCCTTAATGCAGCATTTGAAAAGGTCAATGTGTTAAAAAGACAGGATTTGCTTAAAGATAAAAAGGTGGTTTTGAGTGACTCTAACAACAGCGAGGGCAAATTTCGACTCATTACCACCTTTTCGAGTGATGCAGGTAGTCTTAAAAGGATCATGAAAAAGAGTTGGCATATATTGAAGACGGATGATGTGATTGGAGGAGATCTTCCCCCTAATCCCCTCATCACGTTTAAGAAAGCTAGACCATTGAAGAATGAATTGATACACACTTACCCTACACCCAAACTGACTACAGGACTTTTTCCCTTGTGGAAAATGCAAAGCGTGTAGAGCCAGCAAACGTACTTTGTCGTATGAAATTGCTAGTGCAGATATACGCAAGCAGATAACAAAATTCATGACGTGTAGCACACCATATGTGGTTTATTGTCTAGTATGCCCATGTGGCTTGCTCTATGTGGGCAGCACGGTTCACCCTGCTAAAGTCAGAGTACTTGAGCACATGAGAGCGATAGCTAAGGGTGATGAGTCTTATCCTGTCAGTAGACATTTTGATAAGGAACATCAACGGGACAGGACGTCTTATCTTACTTTTGTCTAGATCATGTGATGGACAACCCCCGAGAGGGTGACAGAATTTTAAGATTGAGACGATTAGAGTCCCGTTATATAATTGATTTATCCACTCAGACACCACGTGGGCTCAATAGTCATGAAGAACTTGCTATACATTTGGGTGATTGAAATGAATTGCTTATATCATTATGATTCTGTTTAACTCCAACTCTCAATGTGGTTTTAATTTTAAATGTATTTTCAGCCAAAATTGAAATGTATTTTCAGCCGAAATGAACTGAGGAATGGTTGAAATTAATGGTCTAATATGTTTATGCTATATATCAAACGTTTACATGATTCTCTAAATTCTCTATTCTTCCTAAACTCTCTATATCATCCTTTTTGATCCTCTATAATTATGTCGTCCAGATGGCAGCAGAGTGAATACGAGTTCCATGCCAGCATATTAGTGGACGATTATAGAATTGTAAATTATGGAGGCTAACATCACTGTTTATTACGTCCTCAATTATGCCCATCAAGGGCTGGATTGCACATGGTGAACATAATGACAGTTAAGCCCATACAGGGCAAGATTGAGTATTTGCATATAATATGACTCTCGCATATATTTATGTTCGAATGTTAAATAATTTTGCTATTTAAACATGGAGCTGGTTAAGAGGCAACCGATATGGGGGTTGGTCCTTTTACTATGTTCACATCGGAAGTGGTGATGTTTAAATACTGTGATGGCTCGGCGTTCCGGTAAACATAGAGAAAGGTTTATCCGAAACGCGTCTGTTTATTTTGCTCTGTTACTTAAAATAAATCTTTGGTAACAAGTCCCTGTGAGTGCGGTTCCTTTCTGGCGGAAGCCGTGGCGAAAAGGAAATGGAGCTGTTGTGTTGATGCGGGTGCACCCCCGCATTCGAATCACACCTGTCTGCGAGTGCGCTGGTTTGTCTGGTGTTAAGGAGCGAGGATATATATATATATACGTGGGGGTCACGGCAGTGAAGTAGCAGCCGTACATGGGATCGAGGACGGGCCCACTTGTGGAGTCCATCCAGGACTTGATTGTGTGCTTTCCGCACTACACTTCCCAGAAGTCTCATTGGAGCCTCCCATCGGCGGGTGAGTTATACGTATTTGGAGAAGTGTAGCGGGTGCGCACACCGCTTCCGTTAAAGCCCCTGAAGAGAAGCAGATGGAGCTTCGAAACGCATCGGGCATATCCATTACGGAGCGGCGTCTACAAGCGGATCTCCGTCCTCACCTACACATAAATAAAGCTGCTGCTCGCGTGCTACTCGATGGTGGACAACCTTGGAGCGAGAATCTATATGCGGCAGTCCAGCCGCAGGGTATGCACCACCCCGTTAACGTGGGGGTCACGGCAGTGAAGTAGCAGCCGTACATGGGATCGAGGACGGGCCCACTTGTGGAGTCCATCCAGGACTTGATTGTGTGCTTTCCGCACTACACTTCCCAGAAGTCTCATTGGAGCCTCCCATCGGCGGGTGAGTTATACGTATTTGGAGAAGTGTAGCGGGTGCGCACACCGCTTCCGTTAAAGCCCCTGAAGAGAAGCAGATGGAGCTTCGAAACGCGTCGGGCATATCCATTACGGAGCGGCGTCTACAAGCGGATCTCCGTCCTCACCTACACATAAATAAAGCTGCTGCTCGCGTGCTACTCAATGGTGGACAACCTTGGAGCGAGAATCTATATGCGGCAGTCCAGCCGCAGAGTATGCACCACCCCGTTAACGTGGGGGTCACGGCAGTGAAGTAGCAGCCGTACATGGGATCGAGGACGGGCCCACTTGTGGAGTCCATCCAGGACTTGATTGTGTGCTTTCCGCACTACACTTCCCAGAAGTCTCATTGGAGCCTCCCATCGGCGGGTGAGTTATACGTATTTGGAGAAGTGTAGCGGGTGCGCACACCGCTTCCGTTAAAGCCCCTGAAGAGAAGCAGATGGAGCTTCGAAACACGTCGGGCATATCCATTACGGAGCGGCATCTACAAGCGGATCTCCGTCCTCACCTACACATAAATAAAGCTGCTGCTCGCGTGCTACTCAATGGTGGACAACCTTGGAGCGAGAATCTATATGCGGCAGTCCAGCCGCAGAGTATGCACCACCCCGTTAACGTGGGGGTCACGGCAGTGAAGTAGCAGCCGTACATGGGATCGAGGACGGGCCCACTTGTGGAGTCCATCCAGGACTTGATTGTGTGCTTTCCGCACTACACTTCCCAGAAGTCTCATTGGAGCCTCCTATCGGCGGGTGAGTTATACGTATTTGGAGAAGTGTAGCGGGTGCGCACACCGCTTCCTTTAAAGCCCCTGAAGAGAAGCAGATGGAGCTTCGAAACGCGTCGGGCATATCCATTACGGAGCGGCGTCTACAAGCGGATCTCCGTCCTCACCTACACATAAATAAAGCTGCTGCTCGCGTGCTACTCAATGGTGGACAACCTTGGAGCGAGAATATATATATTGCTGACCTCCTACTACTGGGAGGGCCTAAGGAGTACAAAGGAGGGTGGAGAAGGAACTTCATTTTGGCTGGCGGCATCTGACGAAGTGCATTGTGCCTTGCAGCAAAGGAATTAAAGAAGCTCCTAATGGTTCCCTGCTGTGTCCCCTGGGTTTCTTTGACGGAGGAATCGTTCTGGTGATATATATATATATATATATATATATATATATATATATATATATATATATATATATATATATATATATTCACTTAAAAAACCATAGGTTTCAGGCCTTATATAGTTAGGAATTAGCATTTAAAAAAAACATTGAAATTGCTCCTATATAGTTAGTTGTACTAACTATATTTTGCGCACCCGCAATCCACTGCTGATGATGTCACATATTACATCATTCATGACATGGTCAGTGACATCACTGATGACTTCACTGATGACATCACTGATGACATCTCAAATGACATCACTGATGACATCTCATCTGACATCACTGATGACATCACTGATGACATCATTCAGTGACTGTGTGTTTCTGTAAAGTTTAAATATGTTTTACATATTGAAGAATGAGTGGATGTATAAGTGTCTGGATGAAGAATTTAGTAGGTGTGTGACTGACTGTATGAGTGAGTGATTAAATGTATCTTACTAAATGCATGGGTTAGTGACTAAACTGTCTAAATGTGTGCATCAGTATGTCGGTTGTTGTGTAAGCTGCTGCATGTGTTGATCAGTAGCTATATGAGTGGCTACATGGGTTTTGATTGGTTGCCCAAGTATTTGAATGGGAGACTGAGTGTGTGTGTGGGTGGCTGGGAGGTGTGTGACTCTGTGCATAGATGTGTGAGCAGTTGATTCACTGGGTGTATGAGTTCAAGAGTGCATGTGGAAACAGCTATATGGGCGGTTGACTGTGTGCATGGGTGTGTTGGTGAGTGAATGGATATCTCACTGCTACATTTCCAAGTAAGTACATATGTAAAACACAGTGCATGTGAGAGTTGGCATATATAAATGACTATACATGAGAGCCAGTGAATGTGCGAGTGGATGTATGGATCATTGTGTACTTGTATCAGTGATTGTATAAGAGAGTAAGTATGTGTTGGTATATGTTTGAATAAGTAAGGTGTTGTGTGTATAACTGTATAGTTGAGGAAATGGAAGTGTGATTGATTCTTTGCATGACTGACTAGGTGTGTGAGTAACTCCATGGATGAGTGGCAGTGTGTGAGTGTCTGTATAGTTGTATGAGTGCATATGATAGTGTTGTATTGATGAGTGACTGTATGTATGAGTGATTCTATGGGTGAATTAGTGAATGTGTGTGAAGACCTAGGAATCAGTGAATGCGTATGTAGTAACTGGTATTGGTGTGTCAATGGTTTCAAGAATGGTAGTCTGTATTTAACACTGGGTGTATCAAAGGTTATATTAGAGTGTGAGGAGGTGCATTGTATTATCAGAAGAATGATGTCCATGATGTGAGTTCTCATCGCCCCACTTGGGATTTACATGGACAATCAGTGACAGCAGGCAAGCGAATTCACTTGAATAATACATCCAGGCACTGCAAAGACCAGGAAGCAGTGCAACTGTTCCCGCCCACTGGGGCGTATGTCATGAATATTTGCAGGTGCTTCGGATCGCTTGATGCTTTCACCTCAGTCAGCCCATGAAGAAGTGCGCACAACGCACGAAACGCGTTGGGCACAGTGACTTTAATTTTGATGGATTCCCCCACATGAATGCTGCAGCTTTTCCCAATAAAGCGCTGAAACCATACCTACCTGTAGTGTGGCTCTGTTCAAGGGGACAAACTTATTTTGAATTGATATATATATATATATTCACTGAAAAAAACATAGGTTTTAGGCTTTATATAGTTAGGAATTAGCATTTAAAAAACCTTGAAAATTCACTGAAAAAAAACATATAAAAAACCATTGAAATTCCTCCTATATAGATAGCTGGACATTTTATTGATATAAAACCAATGAAATTCGACATATAGTTAGTTGCACTAGCTATATATTTCGCGCATCCGCAATCCAATGCTGATGATGTCACATATTACATCATTCATGACATGGTCAGTGACATCACTGATGACATCATCCAGTGTCTGTGTGTTTTTGTAAAGTTTAAATATGTTTTACATATTGAAGAATGAGTGGATGTATAAGAGTATGGATGAAGGATTTGATTGTATAAGTGAGTAAGTATGTGTTAGTATATCTGTGAAAATGTAAGCTGTTCTGTGTTTAACTGTATAGATGAAGAAATCAAAGTGTGATTGATTCTTTACAGGACTTACTAGGTGTGTGAGTAACTCCATGGATGAGTGGCAGTGTGTGAGTGTCTGCATAGATGTATGAGTGCATATGATAGTGTTGTAATGATGAGTGACTGTATGTACGAATAATTGTATGAGTAAATGAATGAATGTGTGTGTAGACGTAGGAATCAGTGAGTGCGTATGTAGTAAATGGTATTCATGTGTCAGTAGTTTCAAAAATGATACTCTGTATTTTACACTAGGTGTAACAGAGGTTATATTAGAGTGTAAGGAGGTGCATTGTATTATCACATGAAGTATATCATCAGTGGTGTGATCATTGATGTTAAATGAGCTGTCATCAGTGATGTCATTTGAGATGTCATCAGTGATGTCATCAGTGATGTCACTGACCATGTCATGAATGATGTAATATGTGACATCATCAGCATTGGATTGCGGATGTGCGAAATATATAGCTAGTGCAACTAACTATATGTGGAATTTCATTGGTTTTATATCAATAAAATGTCCAGCTAACTATATAGGAGGAATTTCAATGGTTTTTTATATGTTAATTCCTAACTATATAAAGCCTGAAACCTATGTTTTTTCAGTGAATTTTCAAGGTTTTTTAAATGCTAATTCCTAACTATATAAGGCATAAAACCTATGGTGGTTTTTCAGTGAATTTCAAAGGTTTTTTAAATGCTAATTCCTAACTATATAAGGCCTAAAACCTATGGTTTTTTCAGTGAATTTCAAAGGTTTTTTAAATGCTAATCCCTAACTATATAAGGCCTAAAACCTATGGTTTTTTTCAGTGAATATATATATATATATATATATATATATATATATATATATATATATATATATATATATATATATATATATATATATATATATATATATATATATATATATATATATATGTAAAACTTATTTCACAGTATGCACTATTTGTTGCGCCCTAGGAGAAATTCCATTTGGCCTGCCCTTCCTACTTGCATCTTTGTCAGTGTCTTGGGAAAATAGGAGGGGTATGGGAGGTGAGAGGGGACAAGGAAAAGGAGAAAAACAGACTTCAGAACCCTGTTTACTACATATTTCTTTAAAGGCAGGTTTGTGAGAGACGGCTGCAGGCTACTACTGCGCCCATTAAGGTCTGGGCTCTGAGAATGGACCCAGCTTTCCAAGCTAAAGGCCAACCCTGAGAACCAGGACACTCTACTGTGATTAACAAATGTCAATTATTCATTCATAAGTGAAATATTATTTGATGCTATTCTAGCTGTAGCCAGCAACCTTAACAGAAGATCCCTAGCAGAGGCTGCTGTGGAGCAACCCTGGGGGAGGAAAGGAGCCATGCTGCTCTCTGGTAATGAGAGTTACTGATGGTCACCACTACTGGCAATCTCTCCCCTCCTTGCTGCTCTTGTGGATCTTAACCCGTTCCGTGCTCATGACGGAACCACTCCGTCACGAGCCACGTGCGTGCTGTGCAAATGACGGAGTTGTTCCGTAATTGCGGGGCCGCCCACGCTGCAGCAATTCCGCGCCTGCGCGATGGAATTAATGAGCGGGCAGGGCCGTGACGGAACCACTCCGTCATGAGCACAGTGCGCCCGTGGCTCGTGACGGAGTGGTTCCGTCACGAGCATGGTCCCGCCGCGCGCCCCCCCCCCCCCCGGCCCGCGGTAGAATTACCGCTGCGGCCAAGGGGTTAAAGGGGCCTTTTGTGTTTTCACCTCAGGAGGCTGGTTACCTCAGTGAAGGCAAATCCCCCCTTCACCTGAATCACCTATTAGGATGCTAACTATTTATGTATAACTCTAACCACTAGTATATGTAGTAGACCTTTGTACTTACTACCATTCCTCTGAGTTTAGAGTTCATCCGTTTGTATGTCTTCCTTGAGTGACTTTGCAACTTGTACATTTGCATTTTTTTTTCTGTGTGTATCTCTTCGTTGTGTGACTTTACAACTTGTACATTTGCAAATGTTTCCTGTTTGTATCTCTTATGTAACTTGCGTAATCCAAAGTCCTTATGTAACGCAACTGGTTCTTTTGCAAAGGGCTCTGACACCTTCGGGTAACGTTCGCGCTATATAAAATCGCATTAAATAAATAAATCAATTACAGGCGAGAGGCCACCCAAGGGGCGTGGGGGAAGAGATGGGATGAGGGGATGTAGGAAGACTAACGAAGAGAAACAAAATGTTTAGAGAAAATGGAGGCACTGGTGGATAGAAAAAAAATTACCTAGGTCAGCTCAATATACACCACTCTAAATCTAGGCATCCTGGCCCTCATCACCCATGCCCAAGGCCGGCCATACCCACTAGTTTCACATTCGTTACATTTGCTACTGTAACTCTTCACTTACACTCAATTCAATTTTATTAAGAATTTGGATCTATAATGAGGTCCACATAAAAAACACACACAATTATTATATAAATACAATTTATAATACAAGCTGAATTCAATGCCATCATAAATAGGATAAAATATTAAACAAATTAAATTCCAGCGTAATCGTATCAAAATTCATTGAAACACAGAATTTACACCCATATAACAACGGCAGTGTTAAATTCAAATTAGCCCATCATCAAAGAAATGAGCCCCTTCATAGCCAGTTCACAAATCTCCATAACACAGAAAAATAGAAGGTCTACCAGCAAAGGAAAGCAATCAATAGCACCGGATGAGCAAGAGAAGACACAAATATTAATTAATCGACAAAGGAATTAAACTCAACAGTATATTACTTTTTTAACCTTTCATTTCTATATGTAAAGCGCACTAACGCGATTTAGGTAAAGCTAGCAGCGCTTTACCAAATGAAAATACATAGGTAAAACTTGCTGAGCCCTTTTACCAACACAGACTTTGGCAAGAAAGCGCTGAGAGTCGACTTTCAGCCACTTACCATTCAATGGTATCATCTACAAACCGAAACAGATGTTAATCATCATGTATCTCTACGAGCACGACTCCCCCCCCTCCTACCGCCCAACCCCCCACGTTAATCTTCATTGAGCCAAGCCAAGCGGCATCAGTCTACCAGCTGTCAACAAAGCACTGCCCCGGTAACGCGGCCACTGCAGCAGTTCAGAGGCGCTCCAAGTACCACTGAAAAGAATGAGTCAGCGGCTACATCGCCAGCAGCTCTTGGTCAAAACACATCATAATATGTTTCAAGTGCAATTGCGACGTGTTACCGACCTTGCTGTGTTCCTCCCTCCTTTGGTTCCCGTAAATGCTACAAGCAAGAGCAGGAATCCCCCTCCCCCCCTGCTCTGGATTTCGATGGACGCTTCCTAATTAAGGGCACAACTTCGAAATGTTAGGCTAACACCCAAATCTAGGACTGGAAAGACTGCCCATAATAACCTGGAAGAAGGTGGTCGCACAGCAAAGGCTTCCCCCAGGCAGGGGGAAGCGGAAACCACGTCCTCCCGGCCCCGCCCACAACCAGGCGGCGGCCATCTTAAGGCAGCTCGGGCGGCGGCGGTGATCTCAGGGGGCAAAACGAGGGGTGGGCACCCTCGAAATTAAATTAAAAACATTAAAATGAAAGAGAGAAGCCCCCCAAGCCCCCCCCCAAAAAAAAATCGCGAAAAATCACGGGGTGCGCGCACTGTGCGCGCTTGTAGATATATAATTGATTTCTCTTCTAATTTTCTCAGGAACTACTGGAGGGATTTACACTATTTAACAAAAAGCGTGATCTGCGTACCAGACACTACCATTTTGACAAGTTTGGTGTAATTCCCTTCAGTGGTTCAAGCTGTAGCCGTGTCTAAAGGTCCTATGGAAATTAACATGGGGAAAACACGTTTTGGGACCCCCCTTTTTTCTCAGCCCCCACTTGACTAATCCCCCCCAAACTTTCAGGGAAGGAGAGGAGCGGAGCGAGCCATCTTCTTTGAGAAATTTGCAAAGATTCATCAACCAGCGCCAAAGTTATTCCCAATAGAATGTTGGGGATTTCCTATGGAAACTAGGTCCTAACTATATATACCTACTGACGACCGTCAGTAGGTAATATATATATATATATATATATAAATATATATATATATATATTGAAGGCTTAGGCCGGTGATGCTGTTGAACAAAATGTATCCTGTGAATACCTTGGGATCTCTGACAAATCATCAGATAACCACTTCCACAAACTTCATATCCTCTACCATCCCCCAGGTAAGAACTCTTTACAGACCAAGTTATGGAAATCATTACTACAAACTCTTCACCTCATTCCAATGACACTTTCCTCGGCGACTTCAATCTCCACTGGGAAAAACCCCCTAGAAAAGCAGGTCAACGCCCTCAAAACCTTCCTAGAGAACCACTCTTTGATCCAAGCTATCACAATTTGGGAATCTGTCCGATTTTTAGGAGCCACAAACAAGCTTCAAGTGTATGATTTGACCACGTTTGCCCACTGGGGCTTGAATGAAATTGCACGGACACTTTCAGTACGTCTTGAGAGTATGAATGATTGAATACTAAACGGTCATGATGCCCACCTGGGCTATATTGCATGATTGCCGTGATTTAATTTGGCTACGGATTATTACCGCTGTCCTTATGTTTCTTGCACCTATTTCATGCAGTGTCTATATTGTTTTGTGTATAATTAGACAATCTTGATACGCTAATTTGACCAAGAACTGCTACAGTGCCCACAGGGGCCTTATTACAAATTGTTGATATTAACTTATCGAGTTAAGATCGTAACCGTGCAAGCACAACTTTTGTGATTTTTTATTAATTTCATACATTGCGTTTTGACCTTAAAGCAATCCATGTTTATCACAGATTTAATGTGTAATTTCTGTTGCACCAGTAAGCTTAAATTTATGTAAATATCGGACTCAGCCCGCAGATACACCTATAGTCTGTTTTCCATGGGTATGAATTGAATACCATGTGACTGTATATATTGAGCACTTCCTGTTTGGTTTCTGTCTCGTGAAAAAGCAGTTTTACTGCGAAACGCGTTGAGAAAGCCATCGAATAAAATACTCTTTGCAATTCCAAGTGGCCCGGATTTCTTTTTCTTAACTGGATTAAGTTTCTGTTGGATATTTTGGGATTCGCTATCCCATCCGAGGCCCGCCTTGTGACAAGCGGCAGGGGTCTACAGCGACTCGTGTGGTTGGATAAATATATATATATATATATATATTGAAGGCTTAGGCCGGTGATGCTGTTGAACAAAATGTATCCTGTGAATACCTTGGGATCTCTGTCAAATCATCAGATAACCACTTCCACAAACTTCATATCCTCTACCATCCCCCAGGTAAGAACTCTTTACAGACCAAGTTATGGAAATCATTACTACAAACTCTTCACCTTTTTCCAATGACACTTTCCTCGGCGACTTCAATCTCCACTGGGAAAAACCCCCTAGAAAAGCAGGTCAACGCCCTCAAAACCTTCCTAGAGAATCACTCTTTGATCCAAGCTATCACAAAGCCCACTCACTCTAAGGTTGCAACCCTTGACTGGCACATCTTTAAACAAAATACGATTGACTCTATCCTGATCACCCCATGTGACTGGTCAGACCATCACATCATCACCTTCCATATTTCTTCCACTTCCAAGAAAACTTTCCCGCAGCAAAACAAGCCTAAACAATGGATAAGAAACACAAAAAACCTCAACTGGAACAACCTAGCATCCCACTGTGAGAAAGTTCTCATCCCCCAAACAACATGTCAGACGTCAATGACCTCACCGATCATTACAATTCCACGATGACAAAGGTCTTAGACCAAGAGACACCACCAAAACTCAAACGTATTCCAAACAAAGACAAAAACCCATGGTTTAACGGAGACCTGAATGAAGTAAGTCATAAACTTAGATCATCAGAACGGAAATTGAGACAACATCCCTCTCCCTTCATCTTAAACTACTTCGGAAAGCTAGAAAGTGAAACTCCTATAACAAACATATTCTACAATCTAAAAAAAAATTCTTTAGATCAGAACTAGACAATGCCAAAAATAGACCTCTTCATTCCTGCTGCTTCCTTTGGAACCCACCTAGCCTCACCTTACCTGGATCAGTCCAAGGGGACTGCAACGCTGCTTTTGCCGCCATGCTGCTCTTGTCGCTACGCAGCCGCCACACACCAGTCAGTTGAGACACGGCTTGCCGAGACTACAATTCCCAGCGTCCCCCCTGTGGCACACACCAGTCGCGTCAGAGAAGCACCAGGAGGCACTTTAAAACAATTCAAGGGCTCCCGCAGCGCGGGTCCCTCTTCATTCCTGCTGCTTCCTTTGGAACCCACCTAGCCTCACCTTACCTGAATCAGTCCAAGGGGACTGCAACGCTGCTTTTGCCGCTACGCTGCTCTTGTCGCTATGCAGCTGCCACACACCAGTCAGTTGAGTATTCAGGATAACATGAATTAGGGTAAGCATCTGGACATGGCCACATTAAAACATTGCCAGTTAGCGAGTACCATATTCTCTGAATTTATTGCATCCTTTACCAAGCCAGTGAGCCCTCCTCTGACCATCTATAACATGAAAGTTGTCAGTGCAGTCCTATATGGGGCAGAACTTTGGGGCTTCAATTACTTGTCTAAATTGGCTGTAGCTTTTTTCGAAAAATAGTGAAAAGCTCATGCTTCATGATTTAGGAAGAAGTGCACTAATGGATAGTGCTAGATTACGCCCCTGCTGTACTGGTAGAGAATCTGGACAACCCCGGAACTGGTACACTATGCTGAGGGCTTTAAAGATCTGATACGCTGTGATCATTTTAAAAAGATCTCATGGTTACAGCAGGTTAGATCGCTTCTGTTAAACAATGGTTTGGTGGCCTTTGGGAGAACCCTAAGAACGCCCGGTTCCCGTCCAGAGATCAAATGAAGGAAATATATTGAGGATGGGTGGATGCCAATACATATAGGAATAGTGACCCTTTGACTCTGACGGGTCAATTCCTTATGGTTAAACCAGTCCAAAACTTAGAACCCTACTGGGATGATATTACAAAGCAACAAGATAGAAAGCTCCTGTTTCAATTGAGAGTAAGTACGCTTCCAGTCAAAATGTTTACCGCAGGGTGGGAGGCTTCAATGGACTCTCTTTGCCCCAGTTGCAAGGAAACCCCTGAGTCTTTGGCCTACTTGCTATTTGCCTGCCCTGCCTATATTGTCCCAAGACGAATATGGCTGGCCCCTATTTGTCACGTCCTGGGGACAAGGAAATGCGGTGAGGCGTTAAGATTAATTCGCACTGAAACATGGCTGCCACTTAATATCTCTGCAGCCAAATATTTAGGCTGAGCATGGATTATAAGAGCCAAGGCTATTGTGGCATCATGATCAATGTATATAGTGTATATGTCTTCAATTCTTATAAAGACTTGTATATATATGAACTTATACATGATCATAGCCCCTAAATTAACAACATTGTACTGCTCCATTTCTATTGCTACTATGAGCTGGGATTCCATGTGTGATTACTGAATTTAGTTTTACTGTTTTGTAACTTTCATATAGATGTTTTTAACTGAGAGATGCGACTTATTTTATCTGATTTTATCAGTTTTTCTTGGGCGTTTATGTAATGGATTATGCTTTTATGACAAATTGTCAAATAAAGCTTGATTGATTGATTGATTGACATAAGAAACTCTTTGAAATTCTTAAACAACAATCTGACAAATTAGCTAAAACCTCACTATCGACCCCAAAATCACAGCTTAGCTGTGAAGAATTCACTTCTTTATTCACAGCAAAAACGAACTCCCTCCAACTTGAGCTTAACGTGGCAGCAACCAACTCAGCCATCCCAAAAAGCATTCAAACCAAAAACGCTGAACAGCCTGAGCTACCTCTGCCAAAAAACAACTCTCACTGGTCCACTTTCAAACTCTACGATATTAACGACATCATCAAAACCATAGTAACGACTAAACTCAACAACCACTTCAACAACCCAGTCCCCTCAAACTGCCTTCCCCACATCTACCAAGTCATCTTACCTACCTGGATCAAAATTATCAACTCATCGCTTGCATAAGGACACATACCGGACTGCCTAAAAATGGGCCAAGTCACCCCTATATTGAAGTACCCGACAGCAAACTCCACCGACCCCAATAATTTTCGACCTATAACCAACATTCCCATGCTAGCCAAAGTCCTGGAAAAAAGTGTTCAGCAACAACTGAACCAACACATCGTGGACTTCAACCTTCTGAACATCCACCAATCAGGTTTCAGGCCCGGCCACAGCACAGAAACACCCATTCTGCACATAGTTCACAATGCCCTCCTAACTCTTGACTGCAATTAAACTTGTCTACAAGTCCTGCTCGAACTCTCCTCAGCCTTTGACACCGTCAATCACAACAAAATTCTAAGAAGACTGGAAAACAGGATGGGTTTATCTGGCACAGTCCTTCAATGGGTCAAATCCTTCCTGGAAAACAGAACACAATCGTTCATGGTGAACAAAAATCTCTCGCCCTCATCACTGAACCTTTTAGGAGTACCACAAGACTCAACCCTATCACCCACCCTATTCAACCTATATGTCGAACCACTAACTGAACTACTTCAGCAGGCGAACATTGCCTACCATATGTACGCGGACAACACTCAACTTTACATCAAGATCTCCTCCATTGAAGACATAAAAACAATGAGCCTGGCACTCGAAACGACCGTCCACTGGCTAACGACCAACTTCCTCAAACTAAACTCGCAAAAGACAGAATTTCTTCTAATCCCGCCCTCCCCCCCCCCCCCCCCCCCACTATAACTTCCTGGAAACAAAGAAATGGACCAAGTTGATCACTGCTCTGAATTGAAAGCCGACTTTGGTGGACTCCACTACATCACTCAGAATAACACTAGATAAAAACCTTAACATGCAAACACACATCAACCACCAACCTGATAGCTAGAAACGCACGCTTACGCCTTAGTTACCTTAAAAAAATGAAACCATTAATCGAAAACCCGGACCTCAAAACAGCAGTTCAGTCCTTAGTCATCTTAAGGCTGGAATACGGATGCACCACCCTAGCGGGGCTGCCCAAAATCTCAACCGCCCCTCTAAAAGCCTGCCTCAGTGCTGCAGCAAGACTCCTAACAGGATCTAGAAAATTTGACCACATATCACCACACCTGAAATCACTCAACTGGCTACCTTATGAAGCTCGAATCCACCTACAAATGGCATGCATCACTCACAAAGCCTTTCACCACAATACGCCCCAGTACCTATCCCAAAAACGTACCCTATCTGGAGGACTTAGACATTCTAGGAACGCTGATAACCTACTCCTGAAACCCTCACATTTCAGCAAGAAAAAAACATCGGACCGAGCATTCTCCGGAGCAGCACCAAGAATATAGAACTCACTGCCTCCTTACATCAGAAAAATCTCCTCTACTATTGTGCTCAAAAGAGAAGCAAAATCATTCCTGATGTGCAAATTCCTCCCGTAAACTCACACAGTCCAGCTCTGCATACTTATACTTGCCCCCTTTCCTCTTCCAAGGACTCCCACGCACCTATTACCTGTTGCTCAGATTATCTTTGTCGCCTGTACCGCTCCGATCTTCTGACATAACATGTTGATATTATGTACTGCCTTATCTTGCTACTTGTTTTTATTAATTCTGTGTACTCTCTGTAAAGCGCTCTGATACCCTACCCTGGGTCTGGTCCGCGCTATAGAAAACTCTAAAAAATAAAATAAAATAAATAAGAAATAAACATCATATGAGCATCTGAATACTGCGTAGCACCTTTTTTTGGAGTCACAGGGAAAGTGCGGCTGGATCATCTGAGAGTGATGGTTGCTATGAAGACATATATATATCTATGTATGTGTGTGTGCGTACGCCACATAATGGTAAATAGGGCTCATTGCTGCCCTTTACCTTTCACACAGTGTAGCAAGGTGGCTTGCTGCGTTGCACTGCGTCAAAAAATAAATTATAAATCTTGCCCTTATAGTTAGAATAACATGAATTGCTAATATAGGAGTTACAGAATATCAATGCTTGCAATTTTTTGCAGGTGCACAAGAGTCAAGTAGAAACTATACCCGCTCTTCTCGAGAGTGCATAGTGACAAACTTTGAGATAGTTATCGTACCAACAGAAAGAAGCTTTGTTGAACACATATTTAAGATCTCTTTGCCTCTAGCCCCTTAAGTGCTGTGTCGGTGCGTTGGCCGACGGCAGCACTACCTCCCCAGTGCTGCGCACGACCATTGGACGTCCATTCAGCACTGGTTCCAATGGACAGCGCAGCCCTGGGGAGGGATGTTTACTAGCATCTATGAGGTTAAACACCCACTGACTTCTACAAGCACAACTGCTCAGCGGAAGTGACAAGCCAGAGTGGAGAAGTGCATTGTCTTTGTTTTCTTTCTCTATCCTGTTCTACTTCCTTGGTTCTAAAATGGGCCCTCATATAATTGTGCCTATGGTCATTAGTAGAGGCGAAGAGAGATGGAGGAGTGCATTGCTCCCGTTGGATCCAGAGCACTAAGTTAGAACTCTGTGTCATCTGCTCTTACGACATGAACCTCAAGAGCCTGCTGGGCACTACCTTCGCTGTGGTGGCTCAGTGGCTCTGTTCATGATCCACAAAAAGTGGATTGGTTGGTGAAGCTTGAAACTTTTTGATCCATCTCAAATTAGACAATGCAAATGGTTTAATGCTTCAAAAAAACAAATATGCTGGAATAAAAGGTAGAGGGGTATATGATACTAAGAGGAGCACAATCTAAACATAGGGTAATTAGGGGACTTTCATTGTAGGTAGAAACTCACCTTTCTCCAAAACAAAAGTATAATATTGGATTTACATAGTGGAACAGCTGATTCACACATAAAAATGCACTGTAATTTGGTGTGGACAGAATATTTTTTTCTGCTGGCCATATTGGAGAAATTTAGTAATTCCACATTACTCTTGTAAAGCAGAATTACTAATAAATTCCCCTGCCGGCCGGTGTAATTAATTTGCAGTGTTTGGTTTTTGAAAAGGGCTGGAAGAGGGAACAGTCATTCCATGGATGTCATTTAGAGGTCGATAGGGGTAGCTACTGAGACTACTGGCTTGCCCCTTGCGACCCCTGGCACTGCCCTTGCTACCCCTAGCCCCAGAGGAAGTAGGGGAAGTGCATCATATAGGGAAGAAAAATGGGATATGCAGCTCTGTTTAGATTTAGCTCCTGGGAAATGAAAGGACTGCTGCTGATAGCCTGAAACAGCACCATTTTTCTGCGCAAGTCACATGGCCGTGCACACATTGTTTCTTTCCCCACAAAGGGGGTTGGGAAGCTGATGGGGACATAAGGTGGGAAAGACTGCTTTGAAATGGATTTTATGGAAACAGATTGTCTTGTGCTCAAAAGATTTCTCTGGGAACTGTTCTGAGCCTGATGGACGATAAAAGGCAACAGAAGCTCCAGCAGGAAAACCCCAGGTAAGGAAATACAATAAATAAACTTTTATAATTTTTCTTGTATTTAAGATTTGAGCTGAAATCAAAACAAGAAAGAAATCAGCCGTTTTTGGCCCACCTAACTTGCAAAGCCATGCACCCGGAAAGCATAAGGGCATTGTTACCATTGCATGTACAAATCAGCTGCTGCTGGTTCTTCACGAGGCGCAGGTGCATTTGCTACAAAGTGTAACAATCTAGGCAGACTCAGTGCAGTGTGTGCTGCTGTCTTTCAGGGGTCATATAAACCAGCTTAATTATGGAAGACTCATTTCTATACAGCCTTTGTGCAGTCCAGTCAGAGACAGGCACACAAGTGAGTTACAGATAACATGGAAGAATCTATCTTCCATTTTACCTTGTTCCTTCCAAATGTAGTCACAGATATTGCTCATTAAGAGAATTATCACTATCTTGGACTGGAACCCAGGTAAATAAAGGGGCATGTCAGGAAGGGTCAAACTCAAGTCTAAAAAACACTGGTATCTGTAGCATCCTGCTACAAAGAACCACAGACACAGGTTCTTATATCAAAGAGCTTTATTTCTCACAACTAGTCTCGACCCTGTCCCTACTCTACCTGCTCCTTCCTCTGTCCATCTCCTCCTCTTCCTGTTCCCCCGGGGCTCCACCCACAACCACTAGCCTGCTAACTTCATAACAGTATCTGTCAACCATGTGTGGCGTGGAACCTCTGCGTTTCTTTCTGTATGACCTCATTATATGAGAGGGGTACATTTTAGATGCAGATTACTTTTTAAAACAAAGGTTCTTTTCCAACCAGTGGTGTTTTACTGGAGAGGGATACTTTAATCAAGAGAATATTTACATAGAAGATGGTTCACACAGTGTGTGTTTTACAGTAGATGTACTTTTTAGGAGTGGAATACATTTCAAAAGAGTGGCATTACAGGTGATGAGTTTGTTATAAGACAGAGGTGCTTTGCCAAAGAGAGATAGGTGTTTTAGAGGTGAGGCCTGCTGTACACAAGAGGCATTGTTTACAGGAACACTGCTTCTATACTAGAAGTGATCCATAAGAAGAGAGCGCTATTTAAGAGGAGGCTGCTTTCTTTTTTTATGAATGGTGAGCAAAGAAGGATATCCAAATGATGACACTGGCCCTGTGTGGCAGTTGATAGAAATCTGACTGATTCACAATGGTCTTAGAATATGGTTTATGGTAGTTTCTTCTCTTTTTCTTTATCCTTTTCTCAACAGTTTGTAGTATGACCTCCAGATTTTTATGTATTGGGTAGAGTGGATTTGGGGATTGAATCTGGTGAGGTCGGTAAACTGTCCCTTAGACCCTTGTCCCTTGTGGATGTGTAGATAATGCTTTCCAGCAGTGCCAGAAGAGTTAGTTTGACAGGTCGCTTTGTGGGTACTTTTGGGCTCTTTGTGGGCCTGTTTCTACTGCTGATTTCCCTGATATTACCACTAATATTACCTCCAGCAAGTTCAAATGAATGCAGTCTTTCATACCTTGCAAAATATCCATACAGTGTTTCTTTACAAGTTCAGAATTGCCCCTATTTTCGAACCTGGGGCACATTTTCAGCTATCTTGTTCTATAATAGGGGCCACTGTTAGTTCGGTTCCCAAACTTATGTTTTGTCCAGTCTGTCCCTGAAGAAGGTTGGATCCGCAGAGTGAGGTGCTTTAGACAAGACTGAAAATGTACAACTCCCTACTACAGTATAAGGCCTAGGATTGGCATGTCTGCAGTTTATAAGGATACAATAAAATATATACGTTGTCTCTCATGTGACAAGAGAATAATGGAGGAAAAGAAAACTTTGGATGAAATGGAATAAAAATCAATGAAATTGGATTAATGTGTGGGATTACAATTATGCTCAGAGCAAACGCTGTGCACCTGCATTGGGGTGAAGCTTCGCCCCATTTTGACTAATTACTACCTGTGACGTCATCAGGTCAAATGCTTTTCGATATCACTTCCTGTGAAATCATCTGGATGGGCCAAAGGGCAGGTGATGTCACTTCCTGTGACATCGGGTGGGGGGTCACATGTCATATGATGTTTCGTTCGCTACCCCAGATATTTTGATTAATCGACGTCCATGAGTCCCTCTATGTTTAGAAACCACTGCAGATTAAACTTTCATCTGCAGTGGATTTTAAATCTTGAGAGACAGCTCCCCCTTTTGGTGTTGTTTAAAGACCACTGACTGCACTGCTTTGCATACCCCTTGGTGCCCTTACATACTCTGAAGCGATTAGTGCAGAGAATGTAAGGGAGCCAAGGGGTATGCGCATCAGTGCCACATACCAAATGCTCTTACAGTGCATACCCCTCAACGCCCCAACATACTCTACAGTAATCATTGCACAGTATGTAACGGAGCCAAGGGGTATGCACTGCAGTGCATTTGGAATTTGGCCAAGCAATTTCTTACCACAAAATGCACCCTTGAAACTGGCCACTATGCCCTGTCATGGAATTCAGCTGAATTTGGCGGAATCTTGATGTAATTCTCTGGAATCCCACAGAAACAAAATACCGCCAATCCCGCCCATCCCTAAATGTAATGTGACAGGATTTGATAAGTTCTTCACGAGCCAGAACATGTTGATGCACTCATTTTAGTTACTAAAAAGCTCTACCCATGGCTCTGCAAGTTCACTGGGAGGAACATGAAGCCCTCACTCTCCCGGATTGCTTTAGTGTGATGTGGAGCAGCTGCATGCTAGAGGAGGAGGAAACACATCAGAAGAGGGAGACTGAAAACAATGAGGCAGTAGGTTGACAAATGGCGGTACGTGAAGGATGAAAACTTAAATGAGGGTAGTAGGATGAAAAAGGGAGGTATAATGAGGGAAAAAGGAGAATGAGGTGGAGCAGGACGAATATGACAATGACAAGATATATTTCCCTATTGGCTTGAGGGGCAGAGAGAGATGCAGGATGTTGCTGAAGGTCATACACTGCAAAAACACCAACTGGACATGACAAAAGAGGATGTCCTTTGGGGTCATGAGACTTGGCAAAGGGCTTGGATAAAGCAATAGTCTGTGACCAGAGCACATTGGATATGTCAAAATGCCATGACCCTTGGGCCTATGGTTCAAACGGACTAGGTACATAGTGTGGCTAAACACATACCCTATGGTCACTGCACATTGAACACAGCCAGAAATAAGGCATGCAACTGATATAGCGGGAATCTAATTTCATGCGTGGGGGTGCATCATAATCATGTGTAGAGCGAATGTCTGACAAAATATAGAAAGACAAAATATCAACCTACAAAAATATTGGAGCAAAAATATCGATATCAACAATATCGACATCCTACCTACAACATGGTAAGTCCAAAAATATCGGGGGGAAAATATCGATGTCAAAAATATTGTTTTTAACAAAATATTGTTTTTTTTAAAATAAAAAGAATGTAAAATAAAGTAAATAATACTTAAAAATATAATAAACAGTTAAAAATATGTTATAATATTTAAAATGAATAAGTAATATACAAAACGTAATAAAAAATTCATTAAACATATACATATAGGGGCTGATTCCAATTCGGTAAAATCCCGTACGAATAGCTGTACGGAGCATTTTTCCTGTATGAATCGTATCCTCGAACGTCCCCGTACGTACGATGTAGTACGATGCGTACCCAAAGCAGTTCTCTATCCGAATCGTACCAAAGCCCGAACGACTCAATAATCCTTACAAATCGCATTCGGAACGCGCAGTACGCGATGTCTCTATGGATTGAAGCATCATTTTCTGACCCAGCAAGTACGATTCCTCCAGTCAACACTCCGTACAACTCTTTTTTTACGGGAGCTCAAAACGTCCCGAAAAGCTGAATTCAACTCAAAATGCGTGCAAAACAGCCCCCCTCGGTACGATTCGTACACCCCATGATCGTAAGGGTATGGTTCGTACACCCCATGATCATAGGGGTACGGTTCGTACACCCCTACGATCATGGGGTGTACGAACCGTACCCCTACGATCATAGGGTGTACAAACCGTACCCCTACGATCATGGGGTGTACGAACCCTACCCCTGCGATCATGGGGTGTACTAACCGTACCCTATGTGATTGTGTGGCTCTCCGTACGAATTGCTCATACGCAACGTTTACCCTACGAATCGCGTACTCATTCCCCGGTCCGGATCGTACTTGTCGGGTCGTACGGCATGTTTACGATTCATACGGTTCACTTTCACGGTCCGTATCGTACAGATTTTCCCGAGCTTTTCGTACGGTTCGCAACGATTCAGACGTATTTTTTTACTACAGATCGTACTACGCGATTTGGACGGATTTGTACGATTCGTACGGAAACGGCTACGAATTCGAATCATCGTACGGATTTGTTTCCCGAATCGGAATCGACCCCATAATATGTAATATAGCTACTTACTTAATAATCAATTTTAATAATTATTTTAATAAGTTATAAATAATTTAAAATATTATAAATTACAAATTCATCTATACACATAAAATAATAACATAAATAAAAGTTAAATATTTATGCAAAACAAATGTTTTTAAAAATTACTTTTGATATTTTTAAAATTAGCTAAATACTACAGTAACTTAAACAATACAAAAAATATTAAATAACAGAGGGAATAAAATACTACTACAACTCCCAATAAAACAACAGTATGAAAATGTTGGATAGCGTAGGGGTAAAAATTACTATTCCAACTCCAGAGAGTGCAACAGTAGGGAAAGTGTTGGATAGCGTAGGGGTAAAAATTACTATTCCAACTCCAGAGAGTGCAACAGTAGGGAAAGTGTTGGATAGCGTAAGGCTAAAAATTACTATTCTAACTCCAGAGAGTGCAACAGTAGGGAAAGTGTTGGATAGCATAGGGGTAAAAATAACTATTCCACTCCAGAGAGTGCAACATGTAGGGAAAGTGTTGGATAGCGTAGGGGTAAAAATTACTATTCCAACTCCAGAGAGTGCAACAGTAGGGAAATTGCTGGATAGCGTAGGGGTAAAAATGACTATTTCCACTCCAGAGAGTGCAACAGTGGGCAAAGTGTTGGATAGCGTATGGGGTAAAAATTACTATTCCCACTCCAGAGAGAGCAACAGTAGGGAAAGTGTTGGATAGCGTAGGGGTAAAAATTACTATTCCCACTCCAGAGAGTGCAACAGTAGGGAAAGTGTTGGATAGCGTAGGGGTAGAAATTACTATTCAAACTCCAGAGAGTGCAACAGTAGGGAAAGTGTGCAACAGTAGGGAAAGTGTTGGATAGCGTAGGGGTAAAAATTATTATTCCAACTCCAGAGAGTGCAACAGTAGGGAATGTGTTGGATAGCGTAGAAGTTAAAAATAACATACTTATAAAGAAATTATTATTTAAAAATATTTAATAAATTAATTATTAAATACATCTAAACTATTTGCAAACACCAATAAATAATGATTAAAAACATAATTACCAATGAATAATTAATATCCAATAAATTAATCATTAAAAAACAACTATAAATGTAATAACTACTTAATTACATATCAATTAATTTACACACTATTCCCCTATAAGCGCACAACAAACTCCAAATAATAAAATAAAACACTTAACATAATTATCAATTAATCAATTATTTAAAAATGAATTACCAATTAATACAAATTAATTACTATTTAATAATTAATTAACACTAATATAATTAGCAAAAACAATTAATGAAAATAAATTATTACTCAATTATATTTAAATTACTTCCCACCCTATTCCCCTATAAACCCATAACCCGCTAAATAACATAATTATCAATTAACCAATTAATTAAAATGTATTACTAATTAATAAAAATTAATTACCAATTAATTTAAATTAATTTATAATTCCTAAAAAATAAAAAATAATTTAGTATAATTAAATTACTTCCCACCCTATTCCCCTATAAATCCAAAACCCGCTACAGTGCTAAAATACTAAATGTACTTAAATTACATACAAAAATAATAAAATAATTTTATATAAATAAAAATCATACAAAAATCGATATTAGTAACATCGATATTACTAACATCGATATTAGTAACATCCATATTACTTACATCGATATTAACAAAATAAATATTACTTACCTTCGATATTAAAAATTCGATATTACTTACCTACTATATTCTGTCCTTTCGATAATAAAACATCGATATTACTGTAGGTCAATATTAAAAAATCGATACTTTGTCGGTCTACCGTGTAGAGCGCATCCCCATATAATCTTGCAAATATATTAACATGAAGTTTTATAATTGTGAAATGTAGTAACATAAATACGTGATGAATTGTAGGTTATTGAAAAGTAGCATGGAGAATTAACGTAGGAAATGGATGTAACAAGCGGAAAACATTAATATGTACTAAAATGTATTCTTATGTTAGCTAAAATCGTAGGCCTGAAGTGGAAGTCCCTGACAACTCTCGCTTTAGAATTAATAGTTTGAATTTCATGTGCACTGTAGAATCTGGTCTTTCTCACATTTTGTATTGCAGGTGAAGAAGCGTTCTTTTAGGCAGAATAATGTCTTTGTTTTAGCAGCTAGGCAAGGAGAGAAAAAGTTACAATCGGGTGACTTGGGTCAATAAAGGAAAGACATTTGGTTTCACACGGGTGGCGGCTTAGGAGCAAAGGATGAAATGTTGCAAAGGTTGCACATGAACAACACAGCGGAAAAATACACTCAGGACCGTAACCAGAGTGGATGGCATGTGCAAGGTGCACTATGGGAAATCTACATGTAGATAAATGATTGTTGGAACTAGGGAAAGTTCCCACTTCTTTGTTGCCTTCAAATGGGAGCACCCTAGAATAAGCTCTTTCTTTGCCATAGGGGCTTTATGCTCCTTGACCCATTGATATTGGAGAGGCTTCTAAGGAAGACCCCATGTACTAATGCCTTTCCTTGTTGAATTAATAGTTTTGTTCATGCTGCCCTGCCTAAAATGGATGCATAGATTTGGCTTCATGCTAATTCCTTTGTATTTCCATACCCTCGTGTTGATGTGTCTCCATGTCCAGTTATTTTTGGTTTTGTAATAAACTAACTAACCTTATGTAGTTGTCTTTGGTTTATCAAGTATCAAAGATTATTGTTGGCTAATTAACTGTTTTATTAACAACTTATCTTCCCTTTACAGTTTCATGCTGTGAAAAGGAACTCTTGAGTGTGTCTCTAGAAAAGGTCTAGAACTAATGGGCCCGACCCTTTCAGTTGGTAGCAGAGAAGGATGGTTCACACATGAAGTAAGGGGAGAACCTAGACGTGATCTAGCATAGGTGGAACTTAGAACCCCAAAGATCCGAACTAGAGCCCAATAATTGAGAACGGAAAGCAACAGAATCTGGCGGAGACCGACAGAATTGGCGTGATCAGTGGCAAAAGGAGGAGTGAGTATTAACAGGGTGACTGTAGTATGTTAGATTGCGGGAATGGTTTGATTGTGTAATGTCTTGCGTAGATGGAAGTTAGAGTCGAGCGAATGTGGTTTCGGGTCTGACGTCGCCCAAGTATTGTGATTTGAGTAACAGGTCCTGAAGTGGCCTAAGATCCCGGCATATTAAAGGTGTAGAAGACACTGAGACTGTGATTGTCTGACCGAAGAATTGAGGAGTTGTCGTGAGACATCATCGGAAGTTGCACCTAAGACAGGGACCTTTTTGCGAATGGGACATATGGGATGTATGGGAATGGTCTAGTGGACCTTGTGTTCAGGGGTTAACTATACCGATCCAGCTGATCCACGCTGGCTGAGGGTTATCATGTGCGAATGTTCTTGAGTGGCTGAATTCTATTGATCTTTTAGAGTGTCAGAAAATTATGGATATAAGATGATTGTGTGAGTGAATGCATCTGGAGAAATAGTGAAGGAGATGGGCTGCTGCGAGGAGTTAGAGTGATGTTAAATTGTGGCACACTGTGAGAGGTTGGTTGGTGTTATGCCGCATTGGGATTGGTTGGTAGCCATTGGGAAGTCTGTGGTTAAAAAATATTGTTCCATTGTGATCCATTGAACAATAAATTGCATTTTTGAAATCATGCAATGCTTTAAGGTGTTGTGGGATCTTTTCAGGGGTGATGAAGCGGGTTGTTAGTCAAGTGGGCAAAGAGGCGCCACCCGAGGATACTTCCGTATACTATATGGCGATAAAATGTGGGCTCCACACTAGAATTTGGCTCTAAAATTGGCACAAGACCACTGAAAAGGAGTACACATTGTAATTTCTACGCTTTGGTTCATTCAGGTTATATGTTCTGAATCAGCTTAGAGGAACGATGTTTGCAATGCGACCTTTGCCTAGACCCACACAGTTCGAAGAGTTAGACGCATGGATGCATGCAGCTCATGCTAAGCAAAGAGAGAAATATCAGGGAAGGAGGAAGAAAACTGTGAAGGCGTATCAGGATGCACAATGGGATGCTAGGCTTAAGAGGTGTCGAGTGGATACCATTGACTGAGAGAGATTGTATCCAGTGCTGGTAGGAGATGGAGGACCACAAGATATGAGCAGAAGGGCAAATGGCAGTTATAGTAGTGATAATGAAGACAGCTTGTTGGATGAGTTGTTAGCCGAGCGACCTCCATGATGACCTTGATTCCCAGGCTTGTTCCCATGAGAAAGTACTACTATTCTCCACTATCTGTATCAACGCTCAATGTATTCTCTTCTCCCTAGACCTAACTTCTAAAACAAAGACATTATTCTAACTTACAAAGATGATTGTTCCACCTGCATTTCAGGCCTACAGAAATCAGCCAACATAAGGAATAGCACACCAGCATTATGAAATTACATATAAAATGAACACTCTAAATTAATATATAAGCACATCAAATACTTAAATAATTGTCAGCATCATACACAATTTCTACATGTTAATGTTTTCAGCTAAACAAGTATGATTTCAAAATTAATCTTGTCACGTTTACATGAAAATATCTCTAATACACCACACTTATTACAGTTTACGTTCTACTGTCCCAATTTACTACCACAAAGGATTTTTTGCCGGTGCGGGCTACTTGTGATTAGGATGCACCCCTACAAATGAAAAAGTGAATTTGGCGCTACATCATAATAAAAGGGGAGTTTAAGGATTGGCAAGTAACTTTGCGCAGGTCAGGTGTGGGAGAGAAGGCAAGTTGTCATCCAGCTTCCCCGTTGGCAGGGGGATGAGGCAGGGTTGCGTCTTGGCACCTACCCTGTTCTGCCTCTATGTCAACGGGGTAATCGCCCACCTAAACGCGGTCTCTAACAGAGACGCTTCAAGGCTCGCTGGGGTTGGGGTATCGGCGATTATGTTCGCGGACGACACTCTATTGCTCTCCAAGACCCCTGTGGGTATCCAGAGGGTCTTGGACGCATTTTTTGCTTTCTGCTGTGAACGGGGGCTGGAAATCAACACCTCCAAAACGAAATTTATGATTTTTAATACAACCAAAAATTACAAGAGCAAGTCCCTTGATTGGAGGTGTTAGTCTTGAAAGAGTGCAGGCGTTTGAGTACCTGGGTCTCACCCTCAACGAAAATATGACCTGGACCCAACATCAAACAAAATCCCAGTTAAAACTCACTCAAAAGGCAGGGGGCATTATTAAACTTTTAAGTAAAGCTACAGTTAATCCAATCGGACCACCACTAGAAATTTATAAATTACAGGCACGAGGGGCAGTAACCTATGGTGGCGAACTGTGGGGCTACAATTGTGCCCCCGCGTTGGTCAATGCAGAAAACAAGTTTTTAAGGCACTTGGTATCACTGCCCCCAAGCACGCCATTGCTGCCTCTAAGGCTCGATCTGGGCCTTAGACCTCTCAATGAGGAATTGGACCTTAAACCCCTGACTTTCTGGAGGAGACTGTGGGTAACTCCAGAGCTCAAAAATTATAGGGAAGAGCTTATGGAGGTTCTAAAATTGCCTAATGCGTGGAATCTTCCATGTTAAAATATATAAGACAGGAATTTGAAAGATTGAGCCTCCCTTTTATGGGGAGTAACCCGGAGCAAGCATGCATGAGTATATCATGCAAGCAGTTGGCTAATCTGTATTATGAAAAAAATCTATCTGCCCGCCTATCCAACATTCAATTAGGAACCTTGTCTAACACATTCATAATTACAAAAGACTGTAATAAATTCGAAACTGTCCTGAATGATATTAGCCCTCCTGGTTATAGGAAGCTCTATCTCCAATGGAGATATGGCTCTTTACCAATCAGAGCCCTTACAAGTAAATGGTCCCCAATTACCCCTAAAAACTGCCCAGGCTGCTCGGAAGAAATAGAAAATGAATTGCATGTTATTTTTTTCTGCACTGGATACCAGATCCCAAGGAAAAAGTGGATAGTTCCAATTTGCAAGAATTTGGAGATTAGACAATGCGCCGATTCTTTTTGGATATTAAAAACTGATCTTTCTCCGTTTATCGTCTTTGCAGTAACAAAATTCTCAGCAGCAATGTGGATTAAGAGACGTAACTATCTGAATGTCTAGTACAGTGGGAGAAGGCACATTTATGTATCCAGTTTTTAGAGAGGTTTAGAGTAATGCCTGGGCTTCTTTGACGATCTTGTTTTTAATTGTTCTTATGGATTTTTTATATTGTATAGCGATGTTATTTTCCAACGTAGATGCACTGATTGATGTTTTTAACGCAATGAATTGAATTGAAGTCTGTATAAGCATATTGTGAATGTAATATGACTCTTTTATGACATTATTGTCGAAATAAGATAACAAAGAAAGTTTACATTCCACTGTGCCAATTTACTACCACAAAGGATTTTTTGTGGGTGCGAGCTACTTGTGATTAGGATGCACCCCTACAAATGAAAAAGTGAATTTGGCGCTACATCATAATAAAAGGGGAGATTAAGGATTGGCAAGTAGCTATAAATGCCAAGTCGAAGTGGCAGTAAACTGCACACACTGGCCCTGCAATGGCAGGCCTGAGACAGGTTTGAAATACTTCCTGTGTGGGTGGCACAACCAGGTTACAGGCCCTGGGTATATGATATACCACATTACAAGAGGCTTCCAATTAAACTAAATATGAGTATACACCAATGTTTACTGGAGAATCACATGCACTTTAGCACTGGTCAGCAGTGGTAATGTTCTCAGAGTCCTAAAGCCAACAAAAAGAAGGTCAGAAAAAAAGGAGGAGGATGGCAACAAGTTAGGGGTGACCCTCAGAGTGAGTCATTTTCCAACAATGCCTGTGGGATATATTCTGTTCTTTTTTGTCTATGACTGTTAGGCATGTTGCAGCGTTCTTGGACATAAAAATCAGCATCGGGGAGTCCACCTAAAACAGGGCAGAGATTGAGTTGCTGAAAAACTGGCAGCCGTGTAAAGCTGGCCTAGTGATCCCTCAGCTTTTAACAAGGTGAGGGGATTGCTAGTAGGTCAGAATTGGATATTGGTCTATTTATAGGGGGTGCACCATTCAGCCAACCTGTAAGTGAACCAATAATCTTATTCTGTGAAACACACTGAAATGTTTGAGATCTACTAACTGGTAGTAGTAAATACTTAATTGAGACTTTTTTTGTCTGCAAATTAAAAGAGGTAAAAGTATTTTTAAATATTTTTTCATGTCAATTTTGCAATAAATTAGGTATGTTATTAGATAAAGTACATATCAACCGGAACGAACGTTTTTATTGCTTTCCTTCTTTTCTTGGACTCATCAAGGCCCTCATTACGAGTTTACTTGCATTTCGGACTTGGCCAGCAATATTTTTTTTACAACTGATTTTAGGTTGATACAGCTCTTTATCTTTGGACCAATGTGAAAAATAGCTCTAGTATGAAAAAAGATCAACCATGCTGTACAAACATAAAAAGAACACCATGTGCAGGTTTCTTCCAACACATTTGTTTAGTTATCTGTAACTACTTTAAATCTTCATAAATTCAGAGATGCATTTTAACTGACGTATAAACATCCTTTTTTTGTTGTACACTGCGTCCCCCGAGTTGTTGCTCCAGACGGCCAGATAACATTTTACTTCTATCCCATTCTTGGAAACAATGCCAACTGCAGTGTATGTTTGATTGACAAATTCATGACTGTATTTGCAATTGATAACTTTAGCACTGTTATTTGTAGAGTTCATCAAGCTTTTTAGCAAGAAAATGTGATTGCTTAGTATGAGCTAACAGTGGTATTCACCTGTTACAACGCATTTTTTACTCCGCACTACCACTACAACGCGGGCATTACAACGCATACCGTTACAACGCATTGCGCTGGGGGGCGCTCTAGGATAAGAGGTAAGTTTAATTTACTATCCAACACCTTCCCTAGGGTCCACGGGGACTGGAGTTAGAATAGTAAATTATACTTACCACTATCCAGCACCCCAAAGCGCTATGCGTTGTAGCGGTATGCGTTGTAAATACCGCGTTGTAATGGTACGCGGAGTAAAAGTATGCGTTGTAACGACATACATCCGCTAACAGTAATGTGTAAAAGACAACTGACCTACCATCTACCTGCCATTTACAAAAGATGTTTTTTAGATACCCTGCTAAAATCATACTATTTGGAATTGCTAAGTACTTAAATCGTTTATTTGAGACCTATGTCAAGGCAGCATTGTGGCAGCTAGTGCATTCATGAGCTCTTAACTGTGAGACCCAGAACATCATTAAAAGCATGAAGTCCACAAATGGCAATGAAGAAGAAAAATATATCTGGTTTTCATTTAAGTGGATCATTGGGAATTCCTGATGCTCCTGTGGGGAACAGGAGCATCAGAAATTTCCAATTATCCACTTAAATGAAAATCAGATATATATTTTTTCTTCATTGCCAATTGTGGACTTAGGCTTTAATTGGAATAAATAGTCCGTTTAAATGTAATTGTTGATCTAACAGCTGATACTGGTTGGAGTTGGGATCACAGCTGATACATAATTACCTAGGAATTATAGCAAAATGTCACCATGCCCTGTGGTTAGGGAGATGGCGATGCAATCTATAAGTGAGCGCACGGACAATCTAATTAGACTTAATAAATTAGAGAGTAGTTGCCTGATTAATCAAAGGAACTAACAATTATTTTAGTTTATGCGCATTTTATATATTAAATTAGATTTTGTTTGCTCAGTGGGAGACAAGTGTTACTTCAAAATAAGCGGAGGGCTGACTTTTTGTAAATTGTTGCTTTTTTATGTTTGGTACTTTCTAGGCACACTCATAATGCACATGAAGATGACATTTGTTGATAGGATGATAACTAGATATGATAAATTAGGATTCGAATTTTGAGATGAGAGAAGAGCTGATTAGACCCCACTGCTATTCAGCTTTGTAGATGAGGAGGTTTAAAAAAAAAAATATTGTGGTTGGAGTCTGGTGTAACCTTAATACAAAAGGTGACAGTTACCTTGTGGAAATCCGCTGTTCCTTCCCGAAAGCTGCATATTTTATTATAGCATTTGTATGTGATGTGCAATGCTTTAATTAACCAACTACACATCAGGTGATACCTTCACCTTGAGTTTTAAGATAAATCTGGTCATGACCTGTGTATAATTCAATATCCGTAATTACTGAAAGTGAACGTGGAATGAGTGTAGATGCTGCAGAATTGAGTGTTGTGAGAACAGTGCTGCACATATAATTTATTCAAGTGTTTCCCAAGCTGTGGTTCGCCACCCACTGGTGAGTCAGGAGATGATTTTTGGTGGGTCTGGAAAGTCCTAGCAATACATGTAGATGCCTTTAAATTCTGTGTTTATCTTGTCAAATTTGCGGGTCAAATGCCAGGCTATGTCTTCTGACAAATTGGTGCTTATTCTTTAAAGACGGGGTCTGGCGTTTTTTTGTTTCTTTGACTGCAAAGGGAGGGGAGTTTTAAAGTGAATATGTGACAATCTTTCTGTGGTACAGGGAGTGTAAAAGGAAAGGTTGTGGGATGTTGTGGTTTTGCAACACATAAAAACATATAAATACCAGTAATGAACTGTATGCATGCTGGAGCTACAAAAGCAAAAATGAACACATTTTTGTGTAATTCTGAAGTGTGCTGGAAACAAAAATTGTAATAGGCTCGAAACAAATCAAGACACTTTACTTGGTGATGCACAATGATAATTATTCACAGAAACTCGATTCCCACACATTATCATTTGGGTGTTATATAGTTTTAGCAGTAAAACTGAATGTCTGTGCAAAGTTAATAACAATTCCAATGAAAAATGTGTGATCTGTAAATGACAATGTACTACTGCACAATGCTTTAATTATATTCATAACTCGCCTGCCTCATGTTCATTAAAGGTAGGTGGGTTGCAAAACGTTTTTGTTCCAAAAAGGTTTGGAAAGCACAGGCTTATTCCGTATTTCCACTAATAGTTTCCGGCGATCCTGACAGTGAAAATTATATTTTTACTATTATATTAGTGCAAGAGATTACAAGATCAGTCATGATAACCTGTGTTTTCTTCTTGTTTCTTTACATCCTTTGCAGCATTTTGTTGAGCCCTTTGTGTTTGGGTTTGCATATGTGCGTTCTGTAGCTTGCTAGGCAGGTTTTCTCTTGTAGGGTATATTTCCTCAAAAAACTTCACGTTTTGTTCTTGTAACTCCTTTATCAATGCTATTGCGCACAGCACTTTTCATGTTAGGTTTTTTAACCTTGAAAGTCCTCTTTGGAGGTTTTCAAACATGACTTAATATTAAATACGGCGATACAAAAGGGGATGATTGACGGAGCATTTGAGCAAATCAAACACTCACCCCCAGTCAACTGATCTGGGTTTAATCCATCACCATTCTTTAGCTCACTCAGCCACCCCAGTTCAGACATGGCCATATGCAAATCAGTCTGACCCTGTGCCTCATAGGAACAGTCCAGCCCGAACTGCCAAGCCATGTCTTTCCTGGATCGGAAACAAGCATCCTGGGACCGGTTTCGGATTCATAATCCTCATCAGCCAGGCTATCTTGAATCCAGTGGTCAAGTGAGCAAGAGACTCACGCTGAGCAAACCCTGCCAACTTAGGGCGAACAAAGCGATACAAAAGGGGATGATGGACGGAGCGTTTGAGCAAATCAAACACTCACCCCCAGTCAACTGATCTGGGTTTAATCCATCTCCATTCTTTAGCTCACTCAGCCACCCCAGTTCAGACATGGCCATATGCAAATCAGTCTGACCCTGTGCCTCATGGGAACAATCCAGCCCGAACTGCCAACCCATGTCTTCCCTGGACCGGAAACAAGCATCTTGGGACCGGTTTCGGATTCATAATCCTCATCAGCCAGGCTATCTTAATCCAGTGGCCAAGTGAGCAAGGGACTCACGTCTGAGCATACCCTGCCAACTTAGGGCGAACAATGTATGACATTGTTCTGCATTCTGTCCATCAACTGTTGTTTTGCATTTTGTCACCCCGAGTGGGATGGGTATGCTCAGACGTGAGTCCCATGCTCTCCACACCACTGGAGTCAAGCTATCCTGGCTGAAGACGGCTGATAACCAGAAACCGGTCCTAGGATGCTTGATTCCGGTCCAGGAAAGACATGGCTTGGCAGTTCGGGCTGGACTGTTCCCATGAGGCACAGAGTCAAGGCTGATTTGCATATGGCCATGTCTGAACTGGGGTGGTGTTGAGTGCAAAAAAACTATGGATTTAGGCCCAGATCTTTGTACTGGGGTGATTGTACGACATTGTTCTGCATTCTGTCCATCAACTGTTGTTTTGCATTTTGTCACCCCGAGTGGGATGGGTATGCTCAGACGTGAGTCCCGTGCTCTCCACACCACTGGAGTCAAGCTATCCTGGCTGAAGACGGCTGATAGCCAGAAACCGGTCCTAGGATGCTTGATTCCGGTCCAGGAAAGACATGGCTTGGCAGTTCGGGCTGGACTGTTCCCATGAAGCACAGGGTCAAGGCTGATTTGCATATGGCCATGTCTGAACTGGGGTGGTGTGGAGTGCAAAAAAACGATGGATTTAGGCCCAGATCTCTGTACTGGGGTGCATGTTTGACATTGTTCTGCATTCTGTCCATCAACTGTTGTTTTGCATTTTAATATTAAATACATAATTTTTGTAATAAATATTTCCCCACTTATGAGATTTCGGGTAGTGGAATCAAATTTGCTGAAATAATAATATCTCTTCTATAAACCATGACAATATTTCCCATAGCGTTCAGCAATGTTTTTGCTGATGGAAGCATAGCTCATCCATTTAAATGCAACAGCTCATTTGTGTGTACAGGTCTGACTTGATAGCTTATACCTTGGATTTTAAAACATATTCCTGATGCATTTCAGTCATTATAAAGGTAATTTAGCATTGAAAGTGTAATAGTTCCCAAGTCAAGACATAGGGCCTGATGTGTCAAAAAGTATTGTCTGATTTAATTGTCTGTAGACAGGGTAATTCATCATTACGATGTGCTAAACCATCAGCTCCCTTGCTCTATTCAGAGTCGAATGGACTAGTAGTTTTCAAATGATGGCGCCTCTCGCTGGCTTTCCCATCAGAAAACTCCGACCACCTGATGGAGATTGGGCCATTGGAGTAAAGATATCATACTGTCTGCCGTATTTAGAGCTGATTTCTTTTTTTCTCTCCATTACCACTGATAAATGGCTAGTGGTCACAGACAGATAGAAATACTGATCCTCACACCCTGGGAGAAATGTGCCTGGTGTTGGACCTGCTACTCATCATGTAGCGATTCCCTAAATGTTTTGCTTTTTCTCTTGTGATTTTCTGATACTCTTGTGTGCCCTCTGTGTTCTGAGCACTTTCGCACTGTAAATACAGCAAGAAAGTGCGTGCGCCCTACCTACCCATGTATAGAAAAGGCGATGACTCGATGTTCTGAAACACGGGCCGGTTTGCCATTGCAGACAGGTGTTCGTGCACTGTCATAATTAGTGATTAAACTCATTAGCAGCATGTCATTGCAGGCTGTCGTATGTGTGCAGCAGCCTATGGTGCCCGTGATTGCGTGTGCCGCCTGCCATCACAGGCTTGTTGTTATGTTGGCAAATTGTCCTTTATCACTTTAAGGACAACTTGCTATGCTCCCTCGCGCTCCTGCGCATGTTTCCTGTATCTATAACTGTGGTTCCATGTTCTGCTGTCCCCGGTGTTCCGCTTTAACAGCTTTGTTTGGCAGTTACACCAAGGATGACAGAAGAGTCGTTGTGTGTTCCTTGTACTCCTCCTCATTCCTCATTAAACTACATCGCTTCTTCCTTCTTTCTCCTGAAGCCTCTCTTTGATGACAGTACCTGTCACAGTGACATGCCCCCCTTGAGAGGTCATCACCCTTGGAGGAGTCAGCCCCAATTTTGAGGATACTGTTTCAGCTTGCTGCTGCTCTCGCAAGCAACTCGTTTCTTCGTTGCTTAGCAACGAGAGCGGCAGTGGTTCACAGGAATGCCAACAACTGTCTTGAATCATCCGGATCTACGAAAACGTATTGTTTAGCTTGCCTCATCTCTCTCCATGAACCGACAGGTCAACACCGTCGCCTCTGGCTGCTTCAACATCCTCCACATCCTCCGTAAGATGTTCAAATGGACCCCCCCTGTGTCATGGAGGACAGTCACCCATGCTCTCATCACCAGCAGTCTGGATTATGGAAACGCCCTCTAAGCCGGCATAAACAAGTCCCTACTCCGCAAACTCCAGACAATACAGAACACTCCCGCCAGACTTGTCATCTGCATCCATCGACACAAGCACATCAGCGAACACGTACGGAAGCTCCACTGGCTCCCGTTGAGAAGAGAGTCATTTTCAAGCTCCTCACCCACGCCTACAAATGCCTAAAATTTAAAAACATATTACTTCTGCACCCATCTTATCAGCTTTCACAGTTGGACAACCATGTTTTGTAACTGTGGATGCCAGTCAGTTAGGGCTTGGTACCATTCTTTATCAGTGGGTTGGCAAGAAGGAAGAGACAATTGCTTTTGCTTCAGGCTCCTTGAGCCAGGCCGAATTTAACTACAGTACCATTGAGAAAGAGGGGTTAGCGTGTGCATGGGCAGTTGAATAATGTAAAACATACTTATGGGGTACGCAAATTCAAGTTTTTACAGACCACAAGCCTCTTATTTATTTACTCAGTGGTAACATCATGGGTAAGGTAGCTGCTAGACTAGTTTGTCTTCTGTCTAAACTGCAAGTGTACAACTTTACTATTCATTATCTTCCAGGTGTTAAAAATACCTGGGCCGATTATTTTTCCAGAATGCCTCTTATCAATGATCCATCATATGTGTCTGAAGAAGAAGTAGAATGTGTGGTAGATTTCATTGGGGATTTGGATGAGAAACAAAATCCTATTTCAAGAGAGTCTTGGTTAAATGCTATTAAAGACGATTTACTTCCTCAACAAGTCATTGAACATGTTAAAAAAGGTTGGCTCCAGGACAGAAATCTATCATCGGGACTTAAGGTGTTTGCTCATGTCTCAGATGAGTTGTCTGTGGTTGATGGATTTTTACTTCGCCATGACTTACTTGTACCTCCCACTAATTTGAGAGATATTCTAGTTTCAAAAAGCTCATGAGTGACATTTGGGAATCACAGATACCATCCGCAATTTGAAACAAAACTATTGGTGGCCGGGCCTTGATGCCCAGATTAACAAGTCGGTGTCAGGCTGCAGTACATGTTTAATTTCAGATAAACATTGGAAGCTCTCTGAACCAGACTTACACATGGTTCCCTTACCAAATGCGCCTTGGGACAAAATTGCACTTGATTCGACTGGTCCTTTTGAACTGCTTTGCTGCAACAAGAGGCGCATGTTAGTTCTTTTGGATTATCTATCCAAATAGGTCTATTTTGATTTTGTATCTACACTTGACACCACATCTGTCCTTAAGTGCCGTAACAACATTTTTCACATTGAGGGTCCTCCGAAAGAACTTGTAACTGACAATAGCACACAGTTCAAGTCTCTTCAGATATTGCAGTTTATTGAAGGTTTATGCATAAAACATCCCAAAGTGGGGTTGTACTCTCCAACCCCTAATGGTCTGGTTGAATGGGTCAACACATTTTTAAAAGAAGGCTTACAAACTACTTTGTCAGCTGGCTTTCATGTGGAGAATTTTATAAGACCCCAAATTTGGAACTATCTTATTACACCACATAGCACTACTGGTTTATCCCCCATTAAGTTGCTACGCAACAGAATTTCCAAATGTAAAGTTTGTCCCACTTGGGTTTCGGAGTTTTCCAACGGTACTGGTTTTGGTACAGTTGATAATTTGGTTGCCATGAGGAATGAAGTGGCCAGAAAACATGAAACCATATCTAGTCATTATGATAGTAAGAACAATACTACATGCCTGCACTACTCAGTAGGTGATTGGGTACTCATTAAAAATTCCCAACAGGGTCAAGAAGGGAGAGTCTAAGTTTACTTTCAAGATTGTTAGGGTTTCAAAGGGTGCCATTCTATTGGAAGGGAAAGGTCAGTGGAATAGGAGGAGTTTGGTAAAGGTCACCAATGAACAAGCTATAGAAAATGTAAATGCTAAAAGTAAAGGTTTATGTTACCCTGAGTTTGATGAGGGAACTTCCTGGTTTGACCTGTCACATGAAGAAATCTCAGATGCAGGCAAGTTCTACGGTTCCCATTGCACAGACAGATTCTCTTCGATCCAACGAAAATGATCTTCAACATGATGATTCTCATATAATGGTACTGTGTAATGGGCATGTCATTTCAACTGACGCTGGCAGGGAGAATCTTTTCAGAGATTCGTCTTGTCTCTGATCTCCTTGCAGGTTCTCTCATAATGTTTCATTTCCTTTCAAGTTTAACGAATATTATTTAATGTAGATTGCTCTATTACATATGTTTGCTCTTCTGTTTTCATTTTTATTCTTTTCTTTTTTTGCACTGTAAATAGTATAGTTTTTGCTTGTAAACTTCAATTGTGTTCAACTTTGATAAGTCTTTCACTTTCTTTCAGTTTTGTATAAAAAGGAGGATGATGGTATGTGGGTAAGTTGTCCTTTATCACTTTAAGGACAACTTGCTATGTTCTCTCGCACTACTGCGCATCTTTCATGTATCCATTAACTGTGGTTCCATGTTCTACTGTGCCTTGTGTTCTGCTTTAACTGCTTTGTTTGGCAGTTACACCGAGGATGACAGCAAAGCAGTGTGGGTTCCTTGTACTCCTGCATATTCCTCATTAAATTACATTCTTACAAATACCTTGCCTGAAGAACGTCATTTAACACTTGTGCGGAAGCACTGACAGAAATATTAGTTAAACCTGTGTCCAGTCTGCTGCTGCAGACTCGGGTGGGCGGACTTGCCCCCCTGGTGCTGGGGGCTATGTGTCCAACCTGCCATGGCAGGTCACTGTGGGGACTAACTTACATGTGCCCAGGTAGGGAGGAATACCTGTGTGTGTTTTCACTACCTATGAGACTTGTTCTTCCCATGGGTTAACATAGGAAAGTGGCTGACATCACTTTGGGCTGCAATAGTGGATTGCAGAGCAGCAGCCTTATGATGTTTTCTATCAATTGATTCACCATGCCTAACCCTTTCCAATGGTAAAGGGGATTGTGGCATAACTCGCTTAGAAATGACACTTATAGAATATGAACATTTCTATGCTCTAAGCATCTTGTATGTCTTGGTGCCTTGCTCTGGTGGACACCAGGGGTTGAGGGGAGTATCCCATGAGAATAGCAGACCTCTGCCATTTGAGGGCCGAATGGGATAGATTGGATTGGAAAAAGAGGATATAACACTTAGGGGCATATTACAATGCATGGAGGCGGGTGGGGGCACTACATGTGCCCCAGGGGCATTTTACACTGGCACATGACGGATGGGGGCCTTGTTTGGGGCCCTAAATAGCTTTTTCAATGCCTTTTTATGGCAGTCTTCCCAACGTGAAAAGGCTGTTGGAAAGGGATATCATAATTTCGATGGCAGTGCCTGCCTCGACACTACTGTCATTCGGGAACACTATTTCAACTGCTGCTCCATTGGGATCAAAGATCCTGTCAGAGGTGGATGTTTTCCCTCCCTCCACAATAGGTCTGACCACCGGAATTGTAATCCGTCAGTCAGACCGAAGGGCTGTCGGTGGTCGACCCACCACCAATGGCCTGTGGGTGTGCGGTTTTACCACCATTGTAACCGGCCTCTTAGCCTCTGGGACTGGATCATGACCCCACTAAAGATTATGATCTAAATTCCATGGCCCCATGGCAACAGGCCAACAATTTAGGGGAGACATCTGTAGTTCAATGGGTAACCCCTTGAACATCCTAACTTCAAAGACACACAACAGTATAACTACGGGTGCCATCCTTCAGCAAAGGATGAAATATGCTTGTGCACATGGAGGCTAACTGCCCTTTCAGAATAGTTGCTGACCTGGGCCAAAGACCTGCTGAAGTTTGACCTCTGAAGTGTGCTCTACAAGGATCCGTCTGCGGGCCTCCTGTTCTCCCAGAGATCTCAGTAATACCTAAGATCTCCCACAAGGAATCTACACCATCTATCTGTGACATCAGGAGAGCGGTGCACTCTGAAGTACCCACATCAGCTACTGAATCCCAAATGGTAGTGCAGTGTGAGCGTGAAACCAAGACTTGCGTCTGGAGACCGAGTTGTCTAGAGAGGAGCCCCAGACATCTTGCCTGCATTTAAGGCATGAGGTTCCTGTACCGCAGGGACCCTGACACTCATAAGAGTCTAGTTCAGCAGATTCACCCATTGTGAGACCCCATGGGGTCGGTTTATTCAATCGTGCTGAATCCCTCTCGTGCTACACACTGGCTACATGCTCATTGCATACTGTGTCCGATTCACAGGTTGTGACCGTCAGAGATGGGGTTGCACCCATGGAAGTGCCTCATTCTACCTCATGTGGCTCTGCTGAACTTGCACCTGTGTGTGTGTGTGACCAGACTGATCAGGTGCAACCTGTTTCATTGTGTATTGGATGTGGTGCCTCCTTTCCAGGGAGGTACGGAATTTGCAACTCTTCATTGTGTGACCAGAATTGCCAGGTGCAACCCATTTCAGCGTGTACCAGTCATTGTGCTTAATTTGCTGGGAGGAATGGATTATGCAACTCTTCGTGTTTGAGACCTGAAATGTCTGTTGTGACTCATACCAACGCTCAGCAGATGCTATACCCGCATTACTGTAAACAATTGGGAGAGAAAGGGTGGTTAGACCTTTAGAGGTCTAGTGGGAACTCCTGGTCCCCTTGGATTTACTAGTTAAACAAATGAAGGAGTAACCACTAAGGGTACAGAATACCTGCACATTTACTGCGGTATTTAGGTGCATGCCCTGCGACCCAATCTGGGACAATCCTTTGTCCTTAGAAGACCCCTCACTCACCAACCTGGTTGGTGACATGCTTCATCATTGGGGTCCCACCCGGATAGCCGAATGTAATCCAGGTGTGCTACGACACCTGCTTACAGTGGAGCTGATTATTTTGTTTATATGTGATATTAAAAAAGGGGGGGTGTTTTAAAAGTTGTGGTGGTCTACACAAGCTAAGGTGTATCCGTCCCAAGCCTCTTAGCTAAGGGAGCTTTTACACGGATAAAGTTATTTCTCCATGAGCCTTACCCACTCATGTTCCGGACACTCACGGGTACAGCGGCAATCGTTTTTCAATCAGTCACGAGACAACACAACTGGATGGCAGTAGACGTGTGTTTCTTTCACTAACAGCACGTAAGTCTGCTCCTTTTATGATTGTTCCTGTTCGTAACACAGTACACAAATCACAATGTATTTGGATGTTTGCACTGGACTAGCTTGCCCTCACCACACCCTCTCTCCCCATTTTCTCCACAGGTTTTTATTCAAGACTACACGGAGTACAACAATTTTTTTAGAAATCATTGGTTTGTGATTTCATTGTCATCAACAGGCTTGGGACGGTTACACCTTAGCGTGTGTAGACCACCCAGCCTGATATACACTGGTCCTGACGAAAACTTCTACAATCACACGAAGGTTGAAACATGTAGACATATCTTTTTAACTACACCCACATCTTTTTTTGACACCACAGCCTACCTAATCAGGCAAAGGTGCCACATATAAATATAATTGTATATATTCTTTTACTTGTTGTCCAACCACTCCAGAATAAGGTCTTTGAGTGGGTAATGTTGAGTAGACAGAGAAAAGATCCTTTGGAGAACACCTGTCACTATCCTAAGATGTATAAATTTACATCATTGTAGCCCAAGTATAAGAAATAGATATTTTCACAACATACATTTGTCTTTCGGTTATCTTTTTATTTTTAAAAAACAATTTTGGGGACATTTTTTTATACAGTCTGTATACAAAGTTAAAAACAAAGCATCACAAAATACATCAAGAAAAAAACACAATTATAATGACATTACTTCGTGTTAAAATCAATTCTTTTTGAAGAAGGATTTCCTAATTAATTAAAAATTAGAAAAAGGGCAAATGGATCAAGAGAGAATATTAGGAGAGAGCAAAACAGACAGTATTCTTTGTCATATCGATACACATCAGGGAACCTGATTTTTAGAAACCACTCCAGGATACATAATTATTTTGTTATCTATGGAGTAAGCTCAATCCCTTGATTGTGTTTACACTCCGCGTCGACGCGTTTCGATGGTTTATTTTTAATCTTTTTCAAGACCAAAATTGATAGGCCTCTCCTGTTACCAGGCACTGGGTGGTTGCCGTTTTCAAGAGAACCTTATATCATCTTTGACTCTTTTCTTCCATTTATCCTAGTTTCTTCTGATTTTATTATGTTTAACCAGGGGCTTTTGTTATCGATGGTCTGTCTTATATTGAGACTCTTATATTCAGGCTTTAGTCAATGTCCTGATAACCAGGGGGAGATACGGTGTTCCCTTTCCGATTCTTTTGGGTTTTAGATTTCTACTTCCCAGACGGATCCTCACGATTCCCCGTTGCTCTACTCCTCTGGTAGTTTATTTTGTTTAGTATTCTGTATTTTCTGCAATTAAAAAGAAGGGGTAGGTGGAATCTTCTCTAATGATCATGCGGCCAGGGTGGTTTCTCTTTATAATATCTTGCTCTGCTCGAATCGTTACTTAACGGGGGTAGATTTAATCCTCCCTGTTGTTCGTGCAGCCAATGTCGTTTGTCTTTAAAATCACTCGCTCTGCTTGAATTGTTCTTCATATGAGCGAGCGCCGGGTCCTGCCGCGATCTCAGTTTTTCCTTCCACGGTCTCGATGTGCCAAACAGCTAGCTAGTGGGTAGTGTTGAGACAACTTTTAAAACACCTCCCATTTTTTATTATCACATATAAACAAAATAACCAGCTCCACTGTAATCAGGTGTCGTAGCACACCTGGATGGCATTCGGCTATCCGGGTGGGACCCCGATGATGAAGCATGTCACCAACCAGGTTGGTGAGTGAGGGGTCTTCTAAGGACAAAGGATTGTCCCAGATTGAGTCGCAGGGCATGCACCTAAATACCGCAGTAAATGTGCAGGTATTCTGTACCCTTAGTGGTTACTCCTTCATTTGTTTAACTGCTATACCCGCATTGCCTGGGCCCGACCCTGGTTATCATGTCCTGTTCGAGCTGCCTCCTCCTATTGAGAGGCTCCCTTGTGTTACTCCCCATTCATCGTTTGTTCCCTTTTTGACCCTCATTGAGGTGGACCAACTGCCCTTCCCACATGTGGCCCCTCCCGAAGACACCTTGTGCAATGTAGTAGTGAGAGAGCGATTAACTGGGTTAAAGGAACGCTTCAGAGACATTTCGGTGGTGGGTGAAGAGACTGCGTGACTCTATTGAGTTTGAGACCTGTGGGTGAACTTCCAGACTGGCTGCTAACCTTCCCTTGCTTATGTCTACCTCCTAATTAAAACTTGCTACATATCCCCACCTGCTTCAAGAGGTCCCAGACTGTGTGACTTTGGCACGTGTGGCCTAGTATCCGGAAGGCGGGGCTCGTTATCTTCCATCCGGAAGTATTGGACAATCAGAGTGAACCAGAGGGTGCTGGGAGCTTGGGACCATGAAGTCTGCAGACCGTTATCCAGTGACCTGCTGGGTACCAGGAGCACCGTATTAAGGTGCAGAGTGTGCAAGTGTGCGAGGATGTTCCGTACGGACTGGGCTGGTACCTGTCGCATTGTGTAACCATGTGGAGTGAGTGTGTGAGTTGGAGAGGTAGTCAGCAGACTGCCTGTGATTCATGACACTGGCTTGCGGTGCTGCTTTATACGTTGATTTCATACCAAGAGTACAATACATTTGACAGTGGGTTACCCACGTGACTTCATCCCATGGTGCTGCTAAAAAGTGTTGTTGTTTCATGTATGTACATATCTTTGATATTGTTGTGACCTGGGGTGTCCCCTATAACTGTGTGGAACTGTATTATCAGGATAGCTAGGGTGGGCCTTGGGTGGACAGTGTGTTGCGCTGCATAAGAGTGCTCTCTGTCTATTGGAGGAAGGGTTAGATTAGGAATTATCCACAGTGTGCATACTATTGCTATCATAACGATATGAGTAGGCCTAGTACTGCTAGTAATATTCCCAAATGTGTTTTATGTCCAAAAGTATATGATGTTCATGTTATAATGATTGACTATGTGTGTTGACTATAACATTTATTTATATAATTCCTGTGCGAAGTATCTTTTGTGACGCTCAGTGTATTTATCATATGGGACGGCTGTGCCTTTGGTTTACACCTTGCCTCTGAAGGATGCATGACTGATCAGTGTCAAACTACCCAAGGGTTGCATGGTGAGCAAAAGAATGATGGATTTAACCCAGATATCTTGATTGGGGTGAGTGTTTGATTTGTTCCGCATTCCATCCATCATTTGTGTGTCTTTTGCTTTCTCACCCTAAGTGCGCCGAGTATTCACTGACATGGATTCTGGGCTCACTGTGCCACTGAATTCAAGCTAGCCTGTCTGATGAGGGGTAATACCCCAAAACCAGTCCCAGGATGCTTGTTTCTCGTCCATGGAGGACCTAGCTTGTCAGTTTGGGCTGGACGGTTCCCATGAGGAGCAGGGTCAAGAAAGATTTGCTTATGGCTGGGTCTAAACTGGGGTGGCATGATGAACAAAAGAATGATGGATTTAACCCAGATCTCTTGACTGGGAGTGAATGTTTGAGGTGTTCTGCATTCCATCCAACATTTGTGTGTCTTAAGCTGCCCAAAGATGAGCACATATTACATGGTGAGTGTAATCACCTGATGCTCTTGACAGGAGCAATAGTTTCTGACTGGCTGGGGGCAACAGTTCAGCCAATCAGAAAGTGCTGGTTGCAACACAGGGTGTGTTGTGGGGGGGGGGGTAATTATTTTTTTGTTTTGCTGAATTTATTACTGAAAACCAGAATAGCAAGGCCGATTACAAAGGCATGTGGGAGTGTCGATGAGCTGCCTTGGACACACCAAACCATGTTTGATGTTGTGAATCTGGGTGTAGACCAGCTGATGGTATGCAGATATTAGACATATGATGGTGAACATATTTAACTCACCCAAAGCACTTTAAAAACTTCAGCTATCCAGGGTAAAAGTTACCAGTACATCCACCTGTCAGCACTGATATTTCTCAAGTTCACACACAGCTCAGGTCCCCACTAGCTATGGCCGCCTGTACAACGGAGGCCTCCACTCGGAGAACTCGCTTTCCTCTATAATGTTTCCCTTAACTAATCTTTTGGGCCACTACCCTCAATTGCTCTCCTAACTGGTTTGGCATGTTGGATATAGGTAAAAATTTGCATGCATCTATGGGTCTCCCTTTTGAAAACATATCCTAATAGCATAGCATCATAATCTGAGCCCTTCATGGTTGAGGTAGGCTTGCTAGCTAAGCTTCATTTTGATGATAATACTCGTTTTACTCTCCGCAAAGATAACATTGTAGGACTTTCCTAAAAGACACACGGCATGCTAAAGCCAAAGTATCAGGGCTTTAATGTTTAAACGGGACAGATTAAAAGTGGAAGTCTCTACTAGGTTGAACAACTGTGAAAGGGTTCCAGGTCTACCAATCTATCCTAGGAGGCTGTGAGGAACCATCTTTCGAATATGGTCAGACTTGCTCAAGAAAGAGATGATTTTAAGGTGCAAATTTAGGGATTAGAGAAAATGGGAGACCGGGGAATACAATAAATACCCAGAGTACATACCCTCTCTAGCTGTAAGTAAAATTATATGTATTCTAAAAGTCTTTTTTTGTAAATTGTTAGAACCTCATTGCTACTCAGAAATCAGGGGGGATACCAGAGCTTCAATTAATTATTTCAGTTGATATCTCCACCCCTGAATAAAGGCATTTCAAGTAAGTGGCCACAGAATGGACAAAAGCATGCAGACAAGGTTCACTACCATATGCACATTCCTGATTCTGGTGCATTTGCACTGACAGTATCGTTCACCTGCTCTGAACAAGCAGAAAATATTGGTGGGCGCACTTATGGTTTTTTCTGAGTGTGCCAATGGTCCCAGTAAAATAGGCCCAGATAGTTTACCTTCCTCTAACATGGTCAGCGACTGGCTGCCGCCCCCCCCCCCCCATCTGACCACACCAACCCCCTGACATATGAACATGAGACCTGGTTATCTTTGGAAGGCGGGAGGTCGCAAGACCCCCCGGCCGTATTTATAAAGATATAATATTAAAAAAGGTTTTAATTGCATGGTCAACAATTTATACAAAAATCAGCAGGACATTAGATACAATATTAATGTCAACAAGTTTGAGAGACTAACCTTAACAGAAACTCTAATACAGATGGTTTCCTAACCGAATCTAACATCCTCATCTTGATTTTTGTATACTATATTTCTGGCCATATGGCAAGGTCGCTAACCGGTGTCAGGTCCTACTAGCTGCGCCTCACCTAGAGATGTGCGCATGCGCAGCCGGGCCTGGTAATTACCCGGTCCACGCCGTGAACTCCATTTACCCACTAAAGGAGGGCCCTTACTCTGCGCCATCCGGTGACGTCATAAGTATGCGCGCGCGGGGTGGCTACCAGCCTAAGGAAAGCATGACTACTCCAACCCGCTCCTTTGAAGCACCAGTTACCTTGCCCCTGAAGTTCTAGGAGTGGCCAATGGCCCCTCCCCCTGGGCGGGAACCTCCATAGGATGATGCCCGCCCCCTCAGACCTTAAAATAGCTGCTCACCGGTCATGACCTTACCGCCACAGGCCAGCATTGTTAACCGACGATCTGGCCTCCCCCTACCTAGACCCAAATCAGGAGCGAGCTTGCTTAGCAAATCCCTCTAACCAGGCCCAGAGATTGTTAGACCACAAAACATTCCCCGCCTCAGTCAAGTGTACTCCATCCCCCAGGTAGTACTGTTCACCCTAGATACACCCATGTGGAATCGTCTGCAACCGGGGGGCTCGAAATAGTTTGTCCAACTGTGTGTTGATCCTCTTTACTGAGTGATTCAACGCCCTAACCGAGTCCCCCCCTCGCCACTGCCACCGAGGGATAAGTTGCGACCATACTACCGTGCAACCCGGGCAAGTCCTGGCCACCCACCCCGCAGTGGAGATGATCTCCTCAATAAGGATGCGTCTCCCCAACTTGACCAAATCATTCTCCCCCAAGTGAAGTATCACCACTGACGGGGGGCGGGCTGCTGAGCTAAGAGTCCCTGGAAGAAGTCCCTAAACTGGTTGAGACATAAACCCCCTCTCCCGAAGAACGAGATGTCAAACCCCTTTTGCGCGGCCCTTTTTCTACGGTTTCCTGAAAGAAAAACACATTCAGCACGCCTCACATAAGAGTGACCCACAATCCAAACCATTTTCTAGTGTTGATCCCGACGCTTGTTCCGTGATGGTGTAGATCGTTGATGCCCGGTGGAGAGTTCCTCCCCTGCGTCACAGGTTTGAGAAACTGCAAAAAAACAGAAACAAACCAGGCATGAGCACCATCCTGTCACAACATGTCAATTCGCACATATCGTTTGTAACATTCAGAGGACCATCTCCCAATTTCCTTCACATTCTCAACCGGGAGGCCCCTTGCCACTGCCTCAGTTGCTGCCCCAATCCTAAATGAGTGAGTGCCAAATTCCTTGGGGTCAAGACCTGCCTGTCTGGCCGTCAGCTCCAAGACTCTTCTAAACTGGTACCTGGTCAAGGGCGTACCGTCGGCGTGACACAACAGTGCACCCCCCGCCGTGCCCCCTTGCTGCTTATGGAAGACTTCCACATGCGCAACCGGGCAGCAAGGATTGGCACGGGCCCGGTGGAGCACTATGGTGTGACCCTGTGACTCCTGGTCAGTTTTGGATTTCTGAATCGTCACCCACATGGTATCCTCCCTGATCTTTACACAGGCCTCTTGTAGGCCGCCCTGCTGATCATTTTTGGACACTGCCTCCAACTCGCCAATTCTCAGAGCCCCATAGAAAGCCAGGGAAAATGCAGCTTTGAACAGAAGTACCTCCCACTCCGAGCTACAGACACTGTGAAGTGCCACCAATAAAGCTGTCAGCCGTGCTAGCCCGATGGGCCTTCTTTTATCTGCAGGGTGACCCTGTAAACGGCACCAACCCCTCAAGGCCTTGCGCACCATAAAGGTGTTAGTGGGGTCTCGCATGCCCTTAGCCTGCGCAAAGAAGGAGACCGCCGCCCTATGCCTGCTCGCAGCCGCTACGGAGCGCCCTTCCCTGTGCATCCATTCTAAGTAGGCCGCAAAGCTGTCCTCCTGTGCCCACCTAACCTCCCATTCCTGCCCCAAGAAAGTACGGTAAGACAAAAACGCCCCTTCGTAAGCTGTCTTGGTCCTGGGGGCTAAGCTAGCAACCACAACGTCCTGTAATCTGGGGCACCAATCTGCCAAAGTACTGCCGGGAAGTGCGCTGGAGAGGGGTCTGCTGCAGGAAGATGTTCCCTGAAAACCTGCATTTTAAAGCGAGAGAGGGAGTCAGCTGCATTATTGAGAATGCCAGGGACTTGCTTGGCTTTGAAAACCACATTCCATTTTAAGCACTGCAACACAATCTCCTTTATCAGGCGCAGTATGAAAGGACAGCGTGCCCCCTGTTGGTTTATACATTCCACAACTGTCATGTTGTCCGACCAGAAGACCACTGATTGATTACATAAGTGTTCGGGCCAGACCTTCAATGCCACCCAGATTGGGAAGAGTTCCAGGAAGCCAATATTGGTGGTCAGACCCCATGTTCTCCATTCTTCCGGCCATCGCTGGGTGACCCACTTGTTCCCCAGGATGGCGCCAAAGCCCACACTACCAGCAGCGTCTGTCCATAAACCCAACTCTGTTGATGTGGCGGGAGGACCGGGCCACACAACCCTGCCATTGAAATCCTCTAGGAACGCCATCCATATAAGCATATCCTGGTGAACCTCAGACGACAACCTCGTGTGGTGATGTTTCTCCCGTAGTCCTTTCATCGCTTGGGCAATGGAGCGTGAGAACAGGCGTGCCATAGGGATGACCCGCAGTGCGAAGTTCAGTTGCCCCACCACCTCCTGTAGTTGTTGCAAGGAAACCTTGTCTTTGCGTAGGCATTGACGTAGCGCTGCTCTAAACCTAGACACTTTGTCCCTGGGCAACCTGAAGCATCCCTCCACTGAGTCAATTTCGATACCAAGAAATTCCAAGCAGGTGGATGGGCCAAACGTCTTCCCTGGCGCTAGCGGGACCCCAAAAGCCCGCATGAGCACGCAAAATTCCTGCAATGCCCAGGGACACTCCTGAGAGCCCGCCGCACCTAAGAAGAGAAAATCGTCCAGGTAATGCATGACCTGCTGGTGGCCCGTCGCCTGTCTCATGACCCATTCTAGAAATGAGCTAAACGTCTCGAAGTATGCACATGATATGGAACATCCCATGGGCATGCATTTATCCATGTAAAACTTGTCCTCAAAAGTGAAACCTAGGAGATGATGATCAGCCGGATGGACTGGGAGGAGACGGAAAGCAGATTCTATGTCTGACTTTGCCATCAGTGCCCCTGGCCCCAGGGCACGCAACAAGTCCACCGGAGTCAAAGTGAGGCATACTTTACACTACAAATCCCCTCATCAATCGCATCATTCAAAGACGCTCCTCTGGGCGCCGACAGGTTGTGGATCAGTCTAAACTGGCCCTTCTCTTTTTTGGGAACTACTCCTAGTGGTGAACACACAAAATTGGGGACAGGCACCCTCACGAAAGGGCCAGATATCCTGCCCAGAGACGGTTCTTTGCTAATTTTAGCCGCCACCACTGTAGGGTTGTGTTTTACTGACAGTTGATTCTTGCAATGGGCGCTACCTGTGTACCCCCCCGCCGGGATCCTAAAGCCTTGGGAGAAACCTTCCTGAAGTAGAGTGGCTGCTGCGTGGTCCGGATATCTATTTAACCATGGGATCATTGCTAAAACATCTACAGGCGTGGGGGTACCCAACTTGTTTGTACTACACTGGCTTCCCTCTTCCCCTCTGACCATGGTTGCCGTGCTTGGACCTGCAAGATGATTCTGGGTGTGAGGGGTGACCACAGACCCCGCATGCATGTCTAAATCTACAGGTGCCCGGGGCCCTTGTGCAGGTGTGCTTATTAAAGTCCCAGCACACCCCTTTTTTCTCTGACCCGCCGCTCCTATTCTTACCCGGGACCTCACTCGCTTGGGGTGACCGAAAGGGCTGTTGAGGTCTGGCGGAGAACCCCCTGACTGCACTGGTGGACTGACGGGGGGCGAGCTCTCTGAGAACTGCTGATGCCATGACATAGAGTCAACCCTGTCCCATGACAGTGATGGGTTAAATTCCAAGGCTTTCCTGAAATTGACATCATACCCTTTCCACGCATCCCCAGAGTACTGTTCACTCCACCCCACAATCCTGATCTGGTAGCACGCCAATGGCGCCTGCACATTAGGGGGTCGTTCGGCCTTGATAGCCGTGAATACTGCAAAAGCCCTGATCCAGTTAAGCAGAGTTTCCTCCACCCTAAATCTAGAACAATGTGCCCTCCGTTCACTTGGATGCATCCACTCCTTTAGTGTCTTTGCATGCTCCATTTCCCTATTATCTAGCAACAATGAAAAAATGTACACATATTTATCAGCCCAAATCATCTCCTTCACAGACTGCGACACATGTTGTGCTAAATTCTCACTCCTGGAGGGTATAGAACCATCTCCCAAGAGAGGCAGCGCCACCTCCTTACCATTTCCCGGCACCTGGGCCGGCTGCCCACTATCTCCGTTCGGTTGGGCGGGACTGGAACCTGCGAGGGAAGAAGATGAGGGCACTGCAGCACTGTCGGCCACCGCTGCCGATTTAATCTTTTCCACCAACTTTGCTGCTTCTGCCGCATGATCTGAAGAAGCCGGTAACACCCCCCCTTCTGCACCCACGGCATCAAGGCCGTTATCTGAGATACCAGTTCAGGAGGGACTGAGTCTAGGTTACCTGCTGGGACTGCAGGCGCCACTGGGGGCATACCCAGTGGCAGAGGTGTAGGAGGCAAGGGAGCAGCCGGTGGCGGCAAACCCGTGACTGGGATTGGTACCACGGGTGAAGGGGCAGGCCCGGCAGAAGGGAGCGCCGGCGGAATGGCAGGGGCCGGTGCTGCAGGAACTGGAACTATAGGCATAGGTGCCAGAGGAGCCGGAACCGCAGGTACAGGTATAATAGGTACCGGAACTAACGGCTCAAGGGGAGGGGGCAGCTTACCTGGGCTTCTTGGCCTTAGACCTCTTAGGCGGGGTAACAAAATCCCCCCTTGGCAAGGGGGCCACCCTCTGGCGAATAGGCCTACCAGATGGGCCAGGAGCATCATCAAACCTCTCATTAATGCGGGCCTCTAATTCATCAATTTTCCCCGATCGCTTGTTAATGTTGCTCATTTCACGCATCACGGTCTGCATCATAACCTCCATCCTGGACCCTCCTTTACCACCCCTTGGCCCTGGCATGTTCTAAAACCAACAACCACTGCCTACACTCCTAGTGATACAATTTGAGCGTACGTGCGCTTTGTACCTTCACCAGATGGAGGATGTCCAGGGGGCTGTAAGCACCATGCAACGGCAACCGCAACACCACCGGCTTATCCGGCTATGTCAGGGCTGAGTAAACCTAGTGTAGACCCACCCAGCGGCTACCAGGAGCGATGAAATGCTGGCCCCCGCTCTCCTCTTACCGACCAATCCTGCGTACTCCCCGCCGGTATTGTGTCCGCAACCGCGTCCTACGTCCACCTCCTTGAGCTGATCAATCGAAATGAAGCGATGTACTCTTTAATCGCCTGTAATAGAAAATGTATCAATACCTGGGAGTATGAGGCAAAAGCAGTTGTTGAAACAATCGTCTAGAGAGGGTTGCAGTACCTGGAAGCTTGACCCCCTTTTATCCACCACCCTCAACACTGTTGTTGCCTGTATGTCCTAACAATTTACAAAGGCGCCAAATTGAACAATCAGTCTGATTAAAAGAACCCCTGCTTTAAATTTAAAAAACGACCCCAAATTGAAATAATTTAAAAAAAAGAAGCATCCACATGAATCAGCCCCAAAATGTCATAAAAAACTTCTCCAATGCAGCAGTTAAAGGCACCTTTTCCCCTGGTCTCCCATCCAGGACCTGCCCTGGTCGACCCTGCTTCGCAACCTACTTCAGTTCCTTTGAACAGCCGGCTAATTTCATAGCGCGCTGTACTGCAGGAAAAAGGAACAATCGGTTAAACTGCCTGAGTGAGCTGTATGCGGGAAAAAATGGAATATGAGGAGCGGAGACGGCGGCGGTTCAGGGTGCCGATTCGCTGTAGCTAACACCCACTCACGCAGAGCTCCCAACAGCTGATACGGGCACGAAGTGCAGCATACACCGGCTGCGCTGCGTCCCGCCAACCCTCACCCGCGCCGAGAAAAACCTCGTTCTTCCCCGAAATTCCACCACCTGGTAATCAAAGTAGGCGGCGCTCCACGTGGCTCCGACGCCCCGATAGGATCAAACGATCACCGGGCAACCGCCGCTGAACTCCACCAACGATGCCTCCACCGATGTCGGGCGACCGCCGCTGCACACCGCCGCTGAACCTGAAAAATAAAAAGGACAAAAAAACTAGAAACAAGAAGCCCCGAGCCCGGGGCACAACACGCTGTGGGGGAGCGTCCAGGGAACAAGAGGGTCTCCCGGGTGCTCCACGCTTCTTTATTCACAAGGGACTAGGTGGGGGTGGCTACGCCCCCCACCCAGCCCCTCCTGGCACGCCCCCCTGACCCGGACATCCTACCATGGTATCCGGGTCAGGGAGGGCACCAACCAATCGGTGGTGGGGCGTGCCCAGGAGGGCACGCCCCACCACCGAGAGGCACGAAGGGGGAGGCGGTCGCTGCGCCGCCATGCGGGCGGGGGGGCCAAGAGCCCCCCCTTTTCAATCTATTTGTAAGAAAACAGGCTACTCAGAATCAATTTGGGGGCGGTATTCTAAAGGAGAGGCTCACTGAAATTCTGAAATTCTTCAACTGTTGCTTTTTCCCACAATTATGGATGTGCTGCATTTAGCACATCATTCGTCATCTGCTGCAAAATCGGCACAATTTAATTAAAAAAAACATCTGTTTCTAGCTCAAACGGTTCAAAAGTTACTGAAAACGTTGTGACATGTTGGTATGCAGTGGAAAGCTGGTCGCAAAAATTAACTGGTCAATTTTCAGCTGCTTATTTCTGTATTTGGTTGTAAAACTGCTACTAATGGGGTGAAACCTTTGCACAGACAGTATTGCCATGTGTAAAAATAACAAAATAATGAAGTAATACTATCAAAAAAAGCGCCGCATTATACCGCATAATTTGCCTTTTCTTGCTGCATAATTTAGTCAACCCTGCCACATAATTTGGTGCTTCTATGCCACCTAACTCAAGTGGCCCAGCCCTGGGGATACTGCAGCTACTGAGGTCATTAATGTAGACAAAGTGAGTGTGATATTGACAAGGAATGCAATGGCCAAGTGAGTAAAGTGGACAATCTCATGCAGACTGCAAAGAGACACTTATTGGTCACATTAAATATAACATCTTCCATTAATCGAACGAGTGCCTTAGCAACGATACGGTGATTATATTGGTGCTGACAATGAAGCTTATTTGCTAAACAGATATTTTGCTTACTACTGATTTGTGTAACAATAAGACGGCAGATTTACAATAACTGGCGCATCCCCAGGGATGCGCCAGTTATTGTGCGCCACAGCTCCACCACCCATGGTGCGCCGCATTTACAATGCGGTGCACCATGGGGCAAAAACGGCACAGATGCGTGACCCATCTGTGCCGTAAAGGCCGCGCACTGCAAGCGCGACGCAGCTCCAGCAATGCTCTGGGGGGCCATATCTATCCAATGCCGCGTCAAGCCTTACGTCTGCTTCAAGCAGGCGCAGGGTTTTGACGCAGCATTGGCCTAAAAGTGCCTGCGTTAAATCTTGTAGATTTCACGCAGGCACTTTTGCAAGGCGCACCTGCCCCGGAACGCCCACCCTGCCCAGGAACGCCCTCATGTGGCGCAGGGCTTTCCAACGTGACGCATCTGCCTAGATGCGTCACGTTGTAAATGGGTCGCAGGGATGCGCCACGTTTACGCCGCTGTTGCATGACGCAACGGCAGCGCAAGTCCGACATAAATCTGCCCCTTAGTATACAATTGCGGCCTAAATGTAAATGTATTGGCATTTATATAGCGCACTACTTACCCGTAGGGTCCCAAGGCGCTTCGACCGCTGCAAAACCCTTCCTGGCTTCCCTGAGAGATGGTCCCTTAATGGGTATCTCCAGGGTGAGACCAGGCATCCCCGGCGGTCTGGTGGGGCCGTTAGTGAAGATGAGGCAAGCTAATGCCCAGAGTTGCCGAGTGTGATCGCTGATCAGAGTGGGCACCGAGGCGAGAGAATTATCGAGTCCGCTGACCCTGGTCCAGAAACCTGCCGCGCCGGGAATCGAACCCTGGTCCCGGCCGTCCTCTGCTCTCGGGTCTGCCGCCTCTAACCAGTGAGCCTACACACTCCTATGACTTTCATTAATTTTAGAAACTTGGCTGTGTTGTTTTAACCAGCTCATGCATCAGCGAGCTGCAACATGGCAGTTTGAGAGCCACGTTCGCGCATATTCAATTGCAAAAATAAAAATAAAGTTGTACCAAGGCTGCCTAGCTTAGAGAGAACCTTTCACGGAAATCAGGTGCCGCCAGAACCCCACTAAAGCATGAAAAGTTGAAGAAAACACTTTTATTTTTATAATAGAGCAACTTACAATTTTTCACACTTCGATACAGCGCCCATGCGTTAATTATGTTTCTTACATAATCTCAAACGGTAAAAATCCTTGAGTGTCCGGACCGCTCTCACATAATTCATAAACTATAGTGTTAGCAGCAGCTACTGACAACCGGATGACCGTGCGACCACGAGGGCAGGTTCTATATTAGCTGCTCGACTTTCACTTGCAAATGCAGTTCACACTGTTTTATTAAATAGTCGGCCTTGCGTTTTTTTTTTTTTTTTGACGAGCACAAAGAGACCTCTCCACGTATGCGTTTCAAAAGTGAGAAGAAAGGTGTTTGACCTAGGCTTTTTCCTGGAAATTGGGCTTTTTTGAAAACACTGATGCATGCCTGGCAATTTGCTAGAGCACTCATCATCACAGCCGACTGCAGGTGGAGATAAAAAACGAACAAAACATTTTCCCTTCTCATTTAACTAAATTAAACGCTTCTGTTGAGCCTGGTAATATAATTCATAAGTGGCAGTTTGCATAACATAGGCGCGTGCGTTTTGAACTCCTGAGATAAACTCAGCACTCCTGGTGGCATTGTCACAGGGACTGCTTGCCCTCTCGTAGGTTGTGGAGAGGGCGCATCTGCAAAGAAAGTGTAACTCTAAGCCAAAGCAATTAGCGTCACTTATTGTACAGGGCTTAGCTGTATTTTTTTTTTCCCTCGGAACCCGGCAAGAGGAAATTATCTGAAGAAAACCGACGCCGCCATGTTGGTGACGAACTCTTGAAGATATGGCAGGGGTTTTCCAGTGCAACAACTGAGAAATATTTAATTCCAAGTAAGTGCCTGTTTGTTTTTATCAGCTGGTTCCAGGAACGCCATCTGCTTCCAGTCTCTGAGTAGGGTCTGGCTCCTGTCATAATATGAAGAGTGCATTGAAAAAGAAAGAACTCCCTTTGTTTTGAAAGCCACCCTGTTCCTAATATGACGTGTTGCCGGTATAAAAGAGAAACATGGTTAAATTTCAAATCTTTGACGTCTGTGGGCCAGATTGCGTATATGTTTCTTAGGGGATCCGAGCGCTTGCCTTTGCTTTAATTTCATTCTCCTGGGGTCTTTTACTTGACAGACTGGGCCGCAGATGCTAAAAGTCTCTTCTGCCAGCTGCTGTTTGTAGCAGGGCCGGACTGGCCTATTGGGCAATCTGGCAGTGCCAGAAGGGCTGGTCTAACAAGTCATGTGTGGACTGTTTTTTGGCAGTTTGGGCGCTTGTTTTTTGGTCTGGTTTTTAGGTTGAGCATTCAAGACCTCTTGTATATACTTTATTGTATACCTATTAACCCTGGGCAGAGCTGGGCGGAGTGCCTCTATGCGTAGCTCTCCAGAGTTGAAAAAAAACTCAGTGGAGCTACGAGTAGCTCCGCTCCCTCCCGCTCCCTACCCACTCCCAAATCATTTAAAAAGATATAAAGAAGTGACTTACCTGTCTTTCTGCCACCTCCCCTGCCTGCCTGCTCTCCTTCCTGTTACTCTCTCGCTTCGCCCATCTTCTTTAAAAAAAAACCACTACGTTGTAAGTTTTGCTCACACACATGCGCACACGCAAGATGTACAAGGTAGTGTTTTTTTTTAAAGAAGATGGACGACTCGAAAGAGGAGGAGCAGGAAGGAGAGCGGCCAGGCAGGGGAGGGGGCAGAAAGACAGGTAAGTCCCTTCTTTAAATCTTTTTAAATGATGTGGGAGGGGGCAGGGAGCGGCTAACACTGCTCCAGAAAAGAGGCATAGTTTTTGCCTACTCCGCGTTCGCCACGGAGCGCGGAGTAGGCAAATCTCCCAAACTCCGCTGGCGGAGCAGAGTTACCCGCCCAGGGTTACTACTTATTAGGTCGAGCATGCAAGACCTCTTGTATATACTTTAGTATATACTTATATGTGTATGTACTTTGTGGGCTCTGGAGATTAACCCTAGGACTTGCCTGCTTCTGCTTAGGGACTTTTTTATCTGTTCAACTGCCTGTATTTAACTGTCTTGATAGAAAACGACCAGAAGAGCTCAGTAAAATACCAAAATTGCTTTCTGCTTGTTCAACTGCCTCAATTTAACTGTCTTGATAGAAAACAACCAGTAGAGGTCAGTAAAACGCCAGAATTGCTTTCTGCTGAGGGACTTTATTTAAAAGAAAATTCTGGCAACTGCCTCTATTTAACTTTCTTGATAAAAAACGACCAGCAGAGGTCAGTAAAATACCAGAATCACTTTAGTGTTCTCTAGATTCCAGTCCATTGAAATTCTTCCACGAGCACCCGTAGGCAATAATATTTTTTTGAAATATTGTATTCTCAGTGATATGACCACTGAAGGCCCTGATTTTATATGAAAAACAGAGCTTTGGACTATACCATTTCCAGCTGAAAGGAAATATTCCTCTTCATGTAAACCCATACCAGGCGTGTCACGCAGTTTGGTGCTTACTTTCCCTCCATGTTAAAGAACAGTAGATGTTTCGGCACCTTGTCTAATGTGCTGCATAGCTAAATACATATAAGGTCCAAAGGCAAGACCGATTGCATTGCAAATGCTTGTTAGTTTTTCTTGCCAGTGCAGCTGTTGCCAGACAATTATGTGAGTAAAAATAGAGGGGTTTTGGCTTTGCCCTCGTATTGGAAGTCAGGAGTACATGTTTTGATTGGGCAGAAATTGGGTGCTTCCACAAAAAAAGTGCTTGACCTCCATGAATCTGTGATCATTTTGTTTATTTTTTCAGCTGCCTGAGCTTGAACATTTAGGGGCACACACATGACACTTTAAAGATATTAAAGTGTCTTAGATAATTAGAAAAAAATATGTTTTTCTCAGGCAGCAGCCCAGATGGGAGCTGGTCAGTCATTAACCTACATTGTTGTTTAGGTCTGGATTGAAAGTTAAACTGACACCTGACCCTTTAACCGTAAGCAATATAATTCAACAGTTCTTTGCTTTCACACAAATACATATCCATTCTTCTGCTATTTACTTGTAATTGGTGCTTGAAATGAACAAGTAGAAGTGCAGGTACTCTGTATCAGAGTACCTGCTTGATTCTGAGAAGTACTGGTACCCTCCAATTAAAAGTATTACGTCTCTCTTGATAAGTGCAGGTACTCTCCATCTCAAAATAAAAAATTGCCGGTACTCCGTATCGGACAGTACCAGCCCATTGAAAGCACTGCTTGTAATGCTTCACACTGACATACAACATTCCTTTAAAGCCAGACCTGTTGGCATTGTCAGTGCTTGTTATTGCTGAGTACCTTGATAGAACCACAAATATTGCCTGCTGCAAGCACAAATGATTGCATTCTCCCATATCTTGGAAAACACCTATAAAACAAATGTGTCCTTACAAGTTTAAAACAGCCCAAATTTGCAAATGTGGGTCACTTTTTTAGAAATCTGATTCACTAGGGGGGGTGGGTGGATTTTTATTTTGGTACCCGGACCTAATATCTGTCCAGTCCAACACTGTTATTCAGGCACAGATTTTGTACCTGCATACCGTGGAGAGGCCGTTGCTTATTCCCAAGAGGGTGTGCAAGTGAATGAACACCGTTTCACACATGTATGTGCAATATTACAGATGAAGGAGCATGACAAGAAGGACACTGACTATCATAAAATTAGAGCATGTGCTGGAAAGCACATACTTGTAGGCAATTTATAGATTGTTCTTTTCTGTGCTAGGTGGCCAGCACCATGATTCTAGTCACAATTTTGACACATGATCAAACATCTTCCTGTGTAACAGATTATATGCACATGCGATGCGGTTTTGTAACAGTCAAGTGTACTGTCATACTGACTCCCAGTCCCATTCTGGTTTGTATAATTCTGTCTTAACAGGACCATACACCTAATATTTTTCTTTGGCCCATGTTAGAGCTGCATCTGCTACAATTACATTGTCTGTAATGTACTTCAGATTTTGGTGCTGCTAGGTTAGTGCAGTGTCAAATCCAAAATAATGTATGCCACGCAAAGAATCTTACTCAATTTTTCTCGAAATGTTGTTCAGAAGAAGACTCTTGCACCTAAAAACAGTAAAAACAGTATTCCGGAAAAGATCTTCTAAATACACTTGCCTTAATCAATAGTTTATACAAAGCAAATACATATAATTTACTATAAACCCACTTAGGTTAATTTTGCAATTTAATCTGTACACTCATTGACTTGTTAAAAATTAAAAAAAACACATTGGAAAGCATAAAGTCCAACTAACGTTTAACTAATGCGAAATAGCGAGCAGCACAGCAAATAATGAAAGGAGGCAACTGTCATTTCAACCGACCGAGGCTCTCGCCAGAAAAAGATAATTAGGAGGCTAGAGCTAACATTCATAGAAACACAACCTAGTAAATGTATGTTTTGTCTCAATACAAGTCAATGAAGGCTAACCATGGGATGTATGACATTACAACGCATGCTTTTACCACGCATGCCTTTACAACGCAAGTTTTACAACGCATACCTTTACAACGCATAATGTAAAAGGGTGCTGGATAGTGAATAGTTTAATTTACTATTCCAACTCCAGTCCCCGTGGACACTAGGGAAGGTGTTGGATAGTAAATTAAACTTATTCCCTATCCTAGAGCGCCCCCCAGCGCAATGCGTTGTAATGGTTTGCGTTGTAAAAGTTGCGTCGTAAAGGTACTGCGTGGTAAAAGTTGCGTTGTAAAGGATGTTCCCTCTAACCATGTGATGGAAACTTCTACTCTACTCTGAGGGAAAATATTTCTAAGGTTCAAGATCTCCCCCCTCTCCACCATCAAAGGACCATGGAACGACCCAAATGGCAAGATATAATTAATTTGAACAATACCTGTTTCATTATTCTCACAAAATCCTGATTTCTTATGCTGATATCTGACGAGGAGTAAATGACTTTCTTTTGAACCTTTCTTCAGTTGTTGCTTAGTACCATTGCATTATGGGAGGAGTCATGGACGGACTGGAAAAAAAAAACATGAACGGTAGAAGTTAGTGGATCATGGTCACTCTTGGTTCATGGGGTGACCATCAGCTCCATCATGGATCTCCAGATCCAGACAAGAAAGAGAATGTAGTGTAAGTGGCTAGTGTAAGCCCTCCTTCAAAATGTTGGAGCAGCATTGCTGTCAGACATAGAACGCCATTTACAAGGGTATTCTGGCCGTGTGTAAGAGATATGTCAGATATTTGAAGAGTCAAATTTGACAATTGCTTTTTGGGTGAGGCAACTAGCTCAGGAATGCCCAACACAATGTATTCTGAGGTTGCTAGGTCTTGCGTACTGCCAAGGGGCTCATAGGTTAGATTTAAATCGCCTGCAATAATCACGTGGTGAGCATTAGTATAACACAACAATATTTCATATGATAGGTGTAAGTAAGAGAGTCTTTCTGGAAGATAGATTTCTAATATAGATGTTAATTATGAGCACAAGCCTGCCAATTGCCAGGGTGAATATTAAATCCAAAATATCCCTGGATCTAATATCCAGCTGGGTAACTGGACACAGCAGAGTAACTTTAAGTCAGACTACTAGACCTCCAGATGTGCTACCTGTTGGTGATGTAGCTTCTGGGGTAAAAAAGCTCTTGAACTCGCGTCTGAAAACATTTTCTTTGGCCGATGTGTCCTGAAACATACAAATGCAGTGCCCATCAATAACATTTCCCCACCTACTATTATATCATTTAGATTGAATCCCTGCTTCATTCCAGCTCAGTATTGATAAGATATCTACCCTTTTGTCAGCCCCTTCTTTCTTTGTGTCTTGCATCTTCCATGTATTTGTTCCCCACTTATACGTTTTCCAATGTCGTTTGTGTTGCTACAGCTACTAGTGTTGAAGTCGGTACCATTTACGGTTCTTGCACCTGCAGAATGGTCAAGTGGCAGAGTCATCTATGTTGCCAACTGCCAATGAGAGTTGTGTTGTCGGAGGTTCCTTTTTATCTTAATCCAGGTTCGACTATATCGGATCAGGTGCTGTGGCGATGAGCAAACACAAAATTGGGAGCGACTCATCCAGTTGTTGATTTCAAAACAAGGTTACACTGTTGGAAAATATGCACAATCCAACCCTAAGCCATATGGCTTCTGGGCCTACAAAAGCAATGAAATTTTGCAAGCATGTTCAGTGTTATAGGAAGCCTTGATCTAAGGAAAAATAGCATTAAAATGTAGCTAAAAGTACATTCTGAGTTATCTACATGATTGCTAACCCTATATTACATGGGACTATATAAACATAATACAGATAACATTTTAGAATTCAGAAATTTATTGAAATTAAAAATATGAACTCTTTCAATTGATATTGTTTTCTCCTGCACAAATACTAATTTATACAGTGTTTGCTGGTGGGCAACACTGGCATTCATGTGTGGGACTGCTTTGCTCAGATATAGATTTTAAACCAACTGGATGAGCTTTTACAGAGGCTTGGAGGCTGATCAGGAGAGGTCTGTACTCATTTGGTTGGGTTGCAGGTTGCAACATTTGATAGCTCAACAATGTTGGTATTTTGGAACTGAGGTGGTTGCGAGGTGGAGAAACATGATGCTACTCCCTCTCATCTGTCGTGCTCTATCCTTGCCAGTGGCGGCTGGTGACCTGTGACCGTGGTGGGGTGTAAAAGTCTTGACAGGTTTGACCTGAATAAGTGAAGCAAGAAAGCCTGACTTCCACAATATGTTTAAAAAACTAGAGGTATAAATGGCACAGTATAATGCACATTTTGATGAAGACTTTGGTTGAAAATCAATAAGGAAGCAGTAAGTAAATAGGAGTAAGAAAGAGCAAAGGCATCTGCACGTGCTCAGGGAGGGCCCCATACCAATGTTTATATCTGATGGTTGAAAGTTGAATTTAATTGTAAATCAATTAATACAACAGTCTGGAATACCGGCTGTCATGACAATTATTTTAATGCAAACTATATAATTCAGTGTTGTTTGATGTGTTCATTGAACACATCAAACATAATCAAATAACACATTCAACATTAAACTAATGTGGCAATTACGACCCAATCGGACATATTAAACCCATGCATCAGTGCCTTTCTGGCACGCTCTGTGAATATGCTGTCTGGCCCACTTATGACGTGAGACTTTAAATACTTGAACTTAAAATGCTTATATCTTTACCATTTTACTTACTTGATTCTATGTAACTAGTCAGGTCCAGAACAGGATTGCCTCACATTGGGCATGCCCTGGTAACACAACTGCCTTGACTGTCATGGAGGGAATGAGAGAAGGCATTGCATAGCTGACTGTCAACAGTTCTATTCCCTTGTGCAGGGTGCCCTCACTAGCACTGCATGCGCAAGGATGAACACGCCTGCAGAGCAACAGATTTAAACATGGCCAATCACTGTGATTGGCCCTGTTCAGTCATCCACCCACCCCACACTGCCCCTGTGCATGCTGGGCCAAAAAGGAATTTGCACCAGCCAACCCAGACACTGCTATAATTCCATTTATGATGGTAAACAGCATGAGGGCAGCGCCAGGATTTGGCAGAGCTGGATAAAATACCACTCCATAGGAGACCTGGGTAGTTGTGTCTGTACAATCCCTTGCTCTCTAACAGTCCAGATGGTAAAGGCCCAGAACTGTGCAGACCAGGCTGTATGCAGCAAGATACCCTGCCAACCCAACATTCTCACTTTGATTAATATGGCCTCATCTTGTCTCAAATACAAAATCACGCTCTACAAGATGCAGAATATAATGGCTGATAAGGAGCAAAGACTAATGACATGTGTTAAGGTAAAATAAAATGTGGTATTCATGTGGCTTTCAGTGAGGGAGGCAGTGCTCCAACGCCCATTAACGAGGAGCTGCTAATGCCCTTGCCCAAGTCATGCTTCTGGTAGGGCAAGCTGCACCTCCCATTGGATGATTGGAGGTGGAGAAATGGGCAAGTAGCTTGAAAGGATGCAGGCTCAAGCTGAGGCCATCTGGCTGGTACTCATGCTTAATCCTTACAGACTGTACGTGCAATGAAATGGCTGCTGTAGAGATTACACCATTGGATGCATTGTCTTTCTTCAGACTTTAAATGAGGCAGGAACCGGTGGTAAGTACATGAGGCACTTACCATTTTTGGCTGATATACTGTTATTGCCCCCCAATAAATGAGGTCCAAGATGCTTTAAGAAACCTGATATAACCTATACGGCAAAATTATACTTGAGACACCGCACAGCTTTGGGGCTTTCTGAAAAGCAATACTGGTATCTAACACCCAGCTGTTACATGACAAAGTGGAGAGGACCAAGGGAGGGCATTGAGGTAGCACCCTCCACAAAGGAAATTAGGCAGATAGAGAGCAGTGCTTGGAGCACGCTTGGCAACACTACTGGACATGATAGTAGACTTCTTTAGAAAGTTTATGTAGCAAAAGGCAATAGCATTGCTTTCTTAAGAGTGCACTTACCTTCTCCTACTAGCAGTTGTTTGTCAGAACATTGTTAACAGAAAGGTTGATTGAAATAAATATGGGATAAATGCCTCTTACCAAATTATTGCCCCATAAGATGTAGAATATTTAACTTATTGATAATTATGTCAGGAAATATCCAGATCTGGTATGCCAATATCGCACTGCTACCAGCAAATTAGGGAACGAGCAAACATACTTGGGAAGTGGACAAAACAGTATATGGTGAAGAGCAAGGTTCCCTACCTGGTGGTAAATAGAAATGAGAAGAAATTATATTTTTTCCAGATTTATAAATCCATTTCCTTGAATGACGCTACACCTCATTTTGTAAGCATTGAGTTGAAGAAGATGAGGAAAACAGATGAGTAGGTAATGCAGCTGAGAGTAAATGTTGTGTCTAGAAAGCAAGCAGTGTGTCCATGTGAAATTTTGAAGATACTCAGTAGAAGATTGGTAAATTTTCTGAAATGTTGATAACATAACCTTAGTGTTAGTGCCCTGCTTTTCAGATGAATGGACCCTAGATAAAATTGCCATACTTTACCATAAAAAGTTTTCCACCCTCTGACCCTAACCCACTAGCATTCGCCCAGTTGCCTTTATAACTCATACCCTATCTCTGCTAACCCCATTCAGTCCCCCACCCACTTCAAACAATTCCAGTCCTCATGCCACCTCCTGTCTTATACTTTTTTTGCTGCGATCACTTGAACATTACCCTCTACCTCACTACCCCCTCCTTTATTACTCTTCATTGTGCAGTGCACCACTGGCTTGTAGATTCATGCAACAACATCTTCTAGGCCTAGTGTGAGAAGGTGGTTCTGACCATCTGAGCTACCCAGATTTTTTGCTTACTGATCACTCGATTTTTGATCTTTTACCGTGGGAAAGCCTCATAACATGGGACTCACCCACGGTAAACTCATAGTAAAATGGACTGCGCGTATTTACTGCCTGTGACTGCCATCTGAGATCAGGCTGCTCCAACACAGCCTGGGAATTGGCACACTGGGCTGGTTACATGTGGACACATGTGCCCGTGTGAGGGATGCCTGTGGGAGACTCCTGTCATGTGCAGCCCAGGAGCAGTGCACAAGTAGCCTGGAACAGAAGGGACTATGCGTGGTGACCTGGAATTGCCTTTATAATGGGGCGGGTACACATGTAGGTAAGTTAGTGTGCTTTACTGTCTGAAATGCAGTAACACTTCATTATATTCCTATTGGAAAGGCTGCCTTAAGGCACATTTAAGGCATATCTCTACCACATATGATGAATCCAGAAATATCATATTCCTCTGACTCAGATCATATCCAGAGTGCGGCCTTGCGTGACCCTGCTGGGCTGGATTAAATACTTTTCTCCCCAGCTGCAAGACAGAGGCTTCACCCTTAAAAGCAAGCATTGAACAGTGCTTAGGTCAACTCTCCAGGAGGGAGAGAATGGGTGAAGTTGCTCTGCATCAATCAGCCAGCTGTCATCCGGTGCCAGGCACCAGGCCTACTCCAGGCCCCTCAATCAGGATGGGGGCTCCTTTGAAGAATTGCTGCGTGGAGTCCCTGACAATGATGTCAGTGAGGGGGGCATGCCTCAGAGCCCATGTGACAAGTGATTCCTGGGTGATGCAATATTGAAGCAGCCCAGAAGCCTGTGTAGGGAGGTTGAAACAAGGCAGAGAGGTGATGCCCCGGGATAGGCCAGAGGTGCATTCCTGCTGGCACCTCACGGCCTCCCTTAAAGGGTCTTGCTTGGGGGAGCTCTCTCTGGGATGCGTTTTTGTTGAGGAATACTGGGACTGAAGACTGATGCCCTGGACATCCGTAAGGAGGAGCCCCCTGACTGCCTCCAGTACCAAGGTCTCTCTTTCTGAGTGACGTTAGGACCGGTGGGGGAAAGGTTGGGCTTCTTCGCAGGGAGGAGAGAGTCCTGGTGCAGGGTGCCCAGGACGCCTGATCCCTACCAACTTATTTTCTATGCCAGGAGGCCTGAAGACAGTGCTACAGGTGGCTAGAGCTCGCCGCCAGGAGCAAAAGGAGAGCAAAGGTGTTGAAATCGGCCCAACGGGCTCTGAGATATGCCCTCCTGATGGGACGCAACCTCTGACATTTGCTCAGACCAGTAACAAAGCGTGTGGGGCTCTGCCGCAGGTCACTGATATACCCCTGGGGTAGGTAAGGTTCCTGGGGTCACCCTCAGAAGAAGACAACATCGGGGGCGCCATCGTGCTGCCTGACAAGCAGCACAGGGGTCCAGGATCCCATCCCTTGGCCTGAAAAGAGAAGCCAAGACAGGGAGTGCCGTTGCACCCCATGCAAAGATTCGTGGGGGCCCAGTACCCCATCCTTGGGCCCGACAAATAAAGCAAGACGGGGAGTGCTGGCACGCCCCCAGCACAAATGTGCTGGAGCATAGGACCCTATTCCTGAGCCCTGATTCCTGGAGCAAGGAGGTGGGGGGTAACGCAATCAGGAGGGCTGCAGCACCACAAGCATCTGCCCGCAGCAGCGGGCAGACTAACGTGAAGAGCCAGATCCTGTGGCAGCCCGCGAGAGGGCTGGCAGTGCTGGGAGCCAGTGAGGACAGCTGGGTGGGCTCACCAAGCTGCTCTCCTTTGTGGAGAAAGACCGCCTGCTGCCCCGGTTGGAGTGGGCACCCCAAAGAAAATGAAACCTCTGTGCAAAGCCACCACAAAGAAAGGAAAAACCAGGAGAACCTCATCGCAGCTCTCTCCAGCACAGCGGGAGAGCCACTGTTATATAAAAAAAGCCCCTATCCTTAGTTGGCTGGAACAGTAAAAAGATAATCCCTCAAGGCCTTTCCCTTTGTTTCGAGACCTTCCTCTACTGGAACTTTTGTTCATCCACATCAGAATGATGGGTCCTCAAGGAGCGAAAATTATGGCTGCAACCAGTTTTGGCCTGAAGGGGAGCAATATGAGTTTGTCATGTTAAGAGACATCCTCTAAGGTTGAAAGGTGGTAATTGCACAGTCAATGTTTTTATCCCAGTGATGTTTTTTGGAGACTACAGTAATGTATACTGAATATTATTCAAAATATATGCTGAGGTCTATAATTGCACAGTATTGTAATTATAGTTGTGATTAACTAGTGTTATTCACGTTGACACAATATAACCTTAATCCGAAAGGAGCACTTTAATTCATAAAAATTCCCAAGTTAATTACTCTTATGTAGCTCAATTCACAAAAAGTCCATAGGCAGTTTTATATGTATCCAATTAATGCATTTTATTTCACAATGTTCTCTTCATAACTCCAGATCACACCATAATAATCAATGTGAGTCGACGCGTTTCGTCCATTAGGGACATCATCAGGGCTGAAAAACATTATTATTCGCAGTTAGTTTCTAACCGGATACCCCTCTTGGCAGCATCCGTCTGTCCTTTCAATTGTATGTGTGATCTATTCAGTTCCTCTGTTCAATTAAAAATGAAGTCTATCTGGTCGGTGCGATCCTTCCCGCCAAGTCAAGTTGACAGTAATGATGAGGACACTGCACTCCCATTCATGCTTAGACATTAGTTCTTGCTAATGCTTTATTTGAATAATGAGACTGAATGCAACTTGTGATTAAAGGGCCTGCTTTATTGCCAGTATTATGTGCTCTCAGTCATGGTTATAGCTAATTATTGCATTTAGTCCTTTGGTGAATCGCTTTTTGACATAATGAGGTGGCAAGCCACCCGTTTTGGTGCCAGACTTAAGTGCTCTTAATTTTATTTTATGTTCAACCCTTGGCATTTAAAGACATGTATTTTGTTTAAACATGGGAGTCGTGGCACTGGACCCCCTGTTTGGAAGGGGTAAGAAAGATTAAACTATGTCATCAAGTAGTATTTCCATCAGGTTATGTATATTCATAAATTCTTTTACAGTATTGAGTAGTGTGTAATATATATATTTTTCCTTTCCTAAAAAAACACAGACTGGACAGTCATTTATTGAGTGGTATGATTGTGTATCTATGAATGGTGATTACTATCCCACACCACCTCCCTTGAGTAGACCATGGACTGCTCTATTTCGCTACCCTATGAGAGTCAAGTGCTACAATGGGGTGTCCCAGTGTAGACCCATTACCTGTGCAGGCTACACAACTAAGGCCTCATTTTTCAAAACATACAAGCATAAACAATAACTTTCTAAGTTAGTAATAGGGAATATTTTCTATTCTTTTGGGTTTATAATTGCATACACAGGTTGGTATTCATTGCACTAACAATGTTATCCTATTGCTAAGGCTTTAATTATGTGTGGCCAAGTAACTGGGCTGTTATGCTCCAACTCCCAGAGGTACTGATTCTAAGGGTATCAGTAAAATCTCTGGGTGGGGAAAATCCAGTTCAATACAAGAAGGGCCCTGAGGGTCCACTAAGAAATGAGGAATTACAGAGAAATCAGCAATTCCTGGTCCCATACCCCTGGCAATTCCACATTCCCCCAGTACTTCCAGACTTTCACCTGGAGTTTTTAGCTTCTTTCAGCAGCTAAAACCTCTGTTTGAAAGTAAAAATCTCACAATACCAATGGGGCCTGTGCCTTCTGTGACAGGCCACTTTTAAGGAGGTTCTACAACTACCATATGCTTTGGGCCACAGTCAGTTGCACACTAAGTACAGTTGTTTTAGCTACCATGGCGTCACAGTTCAAAAAGTTTGTATTTTGCAGTTTTGCACATACGTTTATGATACTACTTGGAAAAGCAAGCATTGGCAAACCAAATGAAGTTATTTCAAGGTGGCTACCAGTGCATACGCATGTATGCGCTTGCTTCATTATATTCCTGCGGACATTTTGGCATTTTTATTTACTATTCAAAAATGTCTGATGTCTATTTTAGAGCGATATATAACAAATGTAAAAGAAAGTACGCCACACCAAAAAAAAAACACAAAAAAAATCCGAAGACCAAAATACTTCTGGGTGGAACATATCCAAGGAAATGGAGGCAAGCCATCCAATCAATGGAGCAGACCTTAGATATGCAACAAAGCAATCCAGACATGATCAAGGTGCTGACCCACAGTTCACACTAAGGGCCTGATTCACAAAGGGACATGCCTGTAAGAAAGTTACCAGTGTAGTGTAGAGTCTCTGCAATCTCCTCACTATGAGTTTTCCTTCCATTTGTTATGAGCAGGCAGTGGTCTGTGGGACCACTAACTGCTCTTAAAAAAAGTTTTAAAATACATTCAGAGACCCCTTCCCCTACGGGTTAAAATGTGAATGTTTTGCGACTGCATTCACAGTTATACATACTGTTGGAAGGGAGGCCCATAACACGCCCCTTCCAAATACCGAATTGCAAACCCATTTTGCAATTTGGTAACAGGTTACTGAATCTCAAAATAGGGTTTGATACAAGGGAAAAGCTTTTTTGCGTTCACAAACCATCCGATTCTGCAAATCGTCCTCTTTACGAATGCAAAATTGCTTGATACATGTGGCCTTTAAATTTTGTCCCAGGTGTGCAGACTCGTAACTTTCCTACACGTAAGTCTCTTTGTGAATCAGGCCTCCTGTATATGAAAAGGATTCGAAACAGTATGTCTGTGACATAAAAAATGAAAATGTCGGTTTACGTGAAAAAAGATGATGATTTGCTCACTACGCTTCTGTTTATGCACAGATTATCTTCTCTTTACGAGAGAAAGCGTGCAACTCCTCCCTTTTTGTATTGAGAGTTAAAATAGGATGTTTCTTGCAATAAGATGAAGCAATTTTTGTATAATTTTCTCCTACATGAAATGAAAAACCTGCCTGACCTCTAAAGAGAATCCTCCCGTTAAAGCATGATCTAACGCTGCACTGAGGATGGCTACCATTTCCACAAGTCTAACTGTCTCATCCGAGCCCCATGGGGTTTGCAGTGGGCAGATTGTTCCTGGATAATTCTAAACCAATTCCATGAAATGGTCAAATGGAGACGCCATAAATTAACTTTTCTTTTTTTATTCAAATTCATTAGAGTGCGATAAATGTGGCCTGATGCAGCAAACGTTTTCCTCAGCAAGTCCAATTACTTTGTAGCTTTGCAGTGCCTTTGAGTAGCAGGAAGATAATGATCGCTCTGCTCCAGCAGCAGCGGCAGAAGGGATGGAGAGGCTAAGGTGAATCATCCCTTAACGTTAGGCGCCCTATTTCCAAGGTACTTCTTAAATATTGGCATCTGGAAAAAAGAGCGCATGCCTCAGTTAAATGCATGCGGGAAAAAAAATTGGCCTTTTGTGTTTACTGCCTATCCGGGCTACACAGTTCTGTTCAATGCAGCTCTACATATGGATTTGAGAAAATAGCGTAAGTGAGCTTGCAGTGCCCCACAAAGGCTGTCTAACTATCTTATCTGTACATACATTAGCCATAAATTGCCCCAAATACTTGTTGGGGATGTATGACGTTACAACGCATGCTTTTACCACGCATGCCTTTACAACGCGGTTTTTACAACGAAAACCTTTACAACGCATAGCGCTTTGGGGTGCTGGATAGTGAAACGTTTAATTTACTATTCCAACTCCAGTCCTCGTGGACACTAGGGAAGGTGTTGCATAGTAAATTAAACTTATTCCCTATCCTAGAGCGCCCCCCAGCGCAATGCGTTGTAATGGTTTGCGTTGTAAAAGTTGCGTCGTAAAGGCACTGCGTGGTAAAAGTTGCGTTGTAAAGGATGTTTCCCACTTGTTGGTAATTTTCACTAAACAGAATTCGACCCTGGTTATCACAATCCTGATAGTCAATTGCCACCATGAAGAGATAAGAACATGTAGAACTGCAGTCATCAGGTGTCTCAGAGGGATTCCCCTCTCCTGTAATGCCATAAAATTCTGGAAAATAGCAGCAAAGGAACTGGAAAAATTGAACTAAGCTAAGCAGCCAATAAACAACCTGCCTGCTGACTTTTTATAAATATACTGCACTACTTGTTAGCCTTTTAACTGTGGTAATGACTCCAAGGTTTTTCTCCACTCCTATGTTTAAAAAAAAAAAAATGTTCATTTAATTTTCTGTGTTTTATGATGGTTTGCCATCTTTTTACGATTTTTAAAGAATCAATAAAAGTATTTTTGACTTGTCTTGACTTGAGCTGCCACCTCGTCCACCAATCTACACATTATCATGCTATCTATTGTCACAATCCTAATGTGTCAGGGTTTACCAAGCTATCAAACTGCCCATTCACAAATCAAACCACATGGAAAGAATCGAACGGAAACACTGCAAATGTGAGAAAGCAAATAACAAAGAAAAGGATCACAGCATTAAGAATGCAATAGAATAATGCAGCAGGGAGAGACTACCTCATTGGCAATGTAAAATGCCTCACACAGTGCAGGGGTGGAAAAACAGGGCAGCAAGAACCAAGCTGAAATCAGTGAGCAAGTGTACCCACCTAAAGGCACACTCGGAGACTTTGAGAAACCAAACCCACCCGGCGCATGCAAAGCCAAGGTTTTTTTCCCCTGGTAGCACTGGGAGCCCATTTCAGCGCTGCTGCGACTTTTTGAAAAATGTTTTTGAATTTCTTGGCTCCCAAGGTACAACAAGGGCCTGTGCTGCGGAGTCAGCTCCCCGTCTGCCAGCACATTCACCGCTGGTGCGGGAACCTGCACCTTCCTGCTCCCTATCTGTTCAATTCGAGTATGGTGCAATTACATAACCCTATATCGTTCCTTTGATGTCCAGAGGATGGGGTGGGGCCCCATAAAACCTGTTATGCCCACTGGAGATGGGAGCCTCAGGGGTTTCTTCTACCTCAGGGAAGAGGCCCCACACACACCCCTCCCCAAATATATAAAAAAAATGCGCCTACCCCTTGGCCTTGGCCAACCCCAAATTGATTATAATTCAAATAAGCAGGCCTGTCCCTTTTTTGTTTGAATGTTTACAGATGTTCCATGGTATTACTGTGGTACTGAAAAAATAGAATGGATTTAGGCCCCGTCTAGGAGATAAGCGTATGCCTACCATGCCTCTATATATGCTTTTTTCTTTTGTATTGAATAACACGTGGATTGACACTCTGAGCCTCTAAATGGCTGCCAAACATCTTTGTTGATGTTGTTGGCAGCCTATCAGACCTATCCTTTGATCTGCTGGTCCCGTAGGAGTCTTATGGTAATGCATGTATACTAATTTTGAATCTTAATTTCTCAAAACAACTGAATAGATTTACACCACATCACAAAAAGCCAGCACTCCGGGTAAAAATGTAGCTTTCTGCCAAATTTGGTTTAATTCTGTTTAGACGTTTTGGCTGTAGCATTGTCCACAGTGCCTATGGGAAATTACATTGAGAAAACGTGTTGTTGGAGCTCCCTTTTTCTTGGGTCCGGCATGACGGATCACCCCAAAACTATTCAGGAAGGATCTTATGCGGATTAACATTTCTAGGGACAACTTTGTGAAGATTTGTCAAATGGCGCCAGAGTTATTAGCAAAACAAAAACATTAATTTCCTTTGAAAAATCGATCCTAACTATGACTACACTAGACATGTTCAATGACATCATTGTTGACTTCACTGATGATATGCCGACCTGCTAACTTATGTCTCATTGATTACCCACAAGAGGTTGGCTATCATTAAAATCTTTGCGACAAAGCGAAGGTCGTAGTAGCTGCTAGTCTCCTACAGGGCCTTGAGTCTCTTTGGGGAGTGGTCCCTGCATGAAAAGTTGTTTTTAGGATTGAAAACTGTACCCACCAGGTAGTTGCACACCCATATGTGCTTGATTGCCCCCAATAGGTTGGCTATCTGCATAATGTTTGGTACATGGCGAAGGTTGTGTGTAGTAGGGAATCACCACCAAAGGGTCATTGGGTGTATAGATAAAGTTTGGCTCTCTGTGGAGCGGCTCTGCATTAGTCGTAAACTGTTTGCATTGAGTACTTTTCCATTCATGTATGGTTCATTGCCGACCAGAGGTTGGTTGTCATGATTGATTATGTACAGGACCAAGGCTACACATAGTAGGAACATGCCCACCTACAGGGGCTTGAGTGTCTGAATGGAGTGGGTTCTCCATGAAAAGTTGTTATGTGGCAAAGATCATCTGTAGCACAGCTTCCCCCACTCATGTCTGATAGCCCTCATGAGTTTGGCGAGCCACAAAATGTTTGTTACAGGGCGAAGGCTATGCGTAGTAGGAACGTGGTTTACCAGAGGGAGCTTGTGTGTGTGAATAGTAATTTGTGGCATACCATTTAGTACATATTTTCATATCTGAAATCCTGGTCTGCTTTATAGAGTAATTTGAACAACAACATGTTTGATAACATCAGCAGTTATGGCATCACTGATGTCATTTGAGATCTCATCAGTGATGTCAGGAGTGATGTCACTGAACATGTCATGAGTGATGTGATATCTGAGGTCATATGCAGGGTATGGTGGGATGGAAGTTATAGTTAGCTAAGTAAACTATAAAAAGAGAGTTTCAGTGATTTCATGCATTTAAAACATGACAATATGAATGACATTTTCACCTCTCTATAAAGCCAATTTAACCTTTGTCTTTGTTTCCTGTGATTTTTCAGGGTTTTCTTTTGCATAAAGCTACATCTTATTACCATACCTAACTATAACGCCACTTTAATGCTTGTTTTTGTCAGTGAATTTCTGTTTTTGTTTTAGATGTAATTACCATATCTAACCTCTGTGGGTAGCTACCCCCGCCTCGTTTGCTGTGGATTTGGCTACAGGGCCTGTCCTGGGGCCTGTCCTGCAGCCAGGCCCTGCACCCATCCCCAGGCAGGTTACCTGGCCTTTGGCCAGGCTTTGCCCCCACTCACCCATGCGTGGCCAACCTCCCCACAAGGATAGCCAACCCCCTCCGAGCAGCCATCTGACCACAGACCCCCACGCCATATTTTTCCTCCTTTTCTTATATATATTTTATATGGTCCAGCAGAAATCTCATGGGACCACAAAAGTGTTGCGCTTAGTTCGATGGGACTCTTGCAGCAGCTCCAAAAATCTTGCTGGGCCATCCAGCCAAGCGATATTTTGTAATTTTGGCTCCAGGGGGAGTTTCTCTGGGCCAAGGGTCAGGGTACCCCCACTCTGCCCCATATATCGTTTTTCAATTTATTTTTCAGGACTCCGTAACCTAAGTAAGTTTCTGAGTCCTATAATGGTAGCCTCAACATTTCTTTTCATGTTGGTGAAAAACTTATAATATAAATCATTCAAAGAAATAACAAGATGATATAGAGTAATGCAGTAATTTTACGTAAAAAAGCCTGCTGTTGCTTCTCATATCCTCCTATTTAGCAACTGTCTACTTCTATTGAGGCCCTTGAATTTTTAAAAATACCTGCCAATATGGGAAGACAGGCTCTACGGAATATTTCCTCCAGATCCCTATTAGTTTGTGGTCCTAGAAACAGCCTTTTATACTGTTAGTAGACATTGTTTATGGTCAAAGGTAGCATAATTGGTGATCCCTCCTTTTCTTCGTAAAGACATTTATCTTTTATATTCAGATACTCTGAATATTTTGCTTTGTCCAAGCTAAGGGATTTCAACAGTAGTATAATAAGGATAAAGACAAGAAGGGGGTTACATGGGGCTAATAAGGTTTGCTGTTGGCCCAGTTTCACTTATTATCTGCTTGGCTGATCTTCACAGTGTGTTACTGAAAGGTGTCTCATCATAATTGAAGCCTGATGGCTTGGTCCTGTTCAGGTATACTTGAGGGAACCTCCAGCACTTGTTTACTGTGCTGGGATTTTATTTTAGTTGAATTTATACTAACACCAATGGATTGGACGACTCCAGATTTTCCACAGCAAAAAATGAATATAACACTAGATCATTAGTTGTAATACTTTCCTTTCTACTTTTTCATATAATTTACCTGATATTTTCACTTCTCCTTGTGAATCGAATTAAACCCCCCACCACACAATTTCATTTCTACAATTGGTGGCACAATAAAAAGTTTGTGCCATCCGTCAATAGATAGATTTAATTCACACCCTTTCTTTTCTCTGCCAGTGCCCTCCATCGAAGACCCTCTCTCTCTTCGCGTTGTACCCAATGTGAAATCATCCCTGTTAAAAGAACATTTCACAAGCTTCCTTATACTTAAAGAAGCTTGAAGCAGGAATATTTTGACCAGTGCCAGGTGGGTCCTAATGGTGAAGCATGCCACCTACTGGGTGGGTGGGGACTTTTTTTCGCCTGTTGTTAAAAATACCTCGCGGTACAAAAGGGGGTGGTGATGGACGGAGCATCTGAACCAATCAAACACTCACACCCAGTCAACAGATCTGAGTTTAATCCATCACCGTTCTTTAGCCCACTCTGCCACCCTAGTTCAGACATGGCCATATGCAAATCAGTCTGACCCTGTGCCTCATGGGAACAGTCCAGCCCGAACTGCCAAGCCATGCCTTCCCTCGACCGGAAACAAGCTTCCTAGGACCGGTTTCTGGCATTTACAGCCGTCTTCAGCCAGGCTGGCTTGAATCTAGTGGCAAAGTGAGCTAGGGACTCACGTCTGAGCATACCCTGCCAACTTACGGCAAACAAAGCGGTACAAAAGGGGGTGGTGATGGGCGGAGCCTCTGAACCAATCAAACACTCACACCCAGTCAACAGATCTGGGTTTAATCCATCACCCTTCTTTAGCCCACTCTGCCACCCCAGTTCAGACATGGCCATATGCAAATCAGTCCGACCCTGAGCCTCATGGGAACAGTCCAGTCCGAACTGCCAAGCCATGCCTTCCCTGGACCAGAAACAAGCTTCATAGGACCGGTTTCTGGCATTACAGCCATCTTCAACCAGGCTTGCTTGAATCCAGTGGCAAAGTGAGCAAGGGACTCACGTCTGAGCATACCCTGCCAACTTATGGCAAACAAAGCAGTACAAAAGGGGGTGGTGATGGATGAAGCATCTGAACCAATCAAACACTCACACCCATGCAACAGATCTGGGTTTAATCCATCACCGTTCTTTAGCCCACTCTGCCACCCCAGTTTAGACATGGCCATATGCAAATCAGTCTGACCCTGTGCCTTATGGGAACAGTCCAGCCCGAACTGCCAAGCCATGCCTTCCCTCGACCGGAAACAAGCTTCCTAGGAACGGTTTCTGGCATTACAGCCGTCTTCAGCCAGGCTTGCTTGAATCCAGTGGCACAGTGAGCAAGGGACTCTTGTCTGAGCATACCCTGCAAACTTATGGCAAACAAAGCAGTACAAAAGGGGGTGGTGATGGACGGAGCATCTGAACCAATCAAACTCTCACACCCAGTCAACAGATCTAAGCTTAATCCATCACCATTCTTTAGCCCACTCTGCCACCCCAGTTCTGACATGGCCATATGCAAATCAGTCTGACCCTGTGCCTCATGGGAACAGTCCAGCCGGAACTGCCAAGCCATGCCTTCCTTGGACCGGAAACAAGCTTCCTAGGACCGGTTTCTGTCATTACAGCCGTCTTCAGCCAGGCTTGCTTGAATCCAATGGCAAAGTGAGCAAGGGACTCACGTCTGAGCATACCCTGCCAACTTATGGCGAACAAAGCGGTAAAAAAGGGGGTGGTGATGGGCGGAGCATCTGAACCAATCAAACACTCACACCCAGTTAATAGATCTGGGTTTAATCCTTCACCCTTCTTTAGCCCACTCTGCCACCCCAGTTCTGACATGGCCATATGCAAATCAGTCTGGCCCTGTGCCTCATGGGAACAGTCCAGCCGAACTGCCAAGCCATGCCTTCCCTGAACCGGAAACAAGCTTCCTAGGACCGGTTTCTGGCATTACAGCCGTCTTCAGCCAGGCCTGCTTGAATCCAGTGGCAAAGTGAGCAAGGGACTCACGTCTGAGCATACCCTGCCAACTTATGGCGAACAAAGCGGTACAAAAGGGGGTGGTAAAGACGGCTGTAATGCCAGAAACCGGTGCTAGGAAGCTTGTTTCCGGTCCAAGGAAGGCATGGCTTGGCAGTTCGGGCTGTTTCACACTGCTAATGATGATGTGTTCTGCCATGTCCTCGTAGCATTAACAAACACTGGAGGATTCTTACATCTAACTCCTGTAATTGGGATAAACCTATGTTCTCTTACAAAAGAGCAAAAATCATCAAAGACGCTTTGGTGCATACACGGCCCAGGAAAACTGCAGAACCAACTAGAAACGTCCTGAATTTGTGGGGCCTACCACCTGTAGTAGGCCACTATCCGTGTGGCAGTTGTAGTGTTTGTACCTTCACAAGCAGCTCAAAAACACTGTCCTTAGAACCAAATAAAATCTGGGAACAAAGAAGCCACACAAACTGTAATACAACGAATGTTGTTTACTTAATAACTTGCCCATGTGGTTTGAAATACTTGGGAATTCTATTCTATTCTATTCTAAGGTTTTGGTAAAGCGCAAACAGCTGCCCCAGCGAAGAGGCGTCTCGGCGCTAAGAAGAATCACAGAGTCCCACCTAAGCTGGGAAGGAGGGAGAAAGGTGAACTAAACAGAGGGGAATAGGAGGGTCTTAATAGCCTTTCGGAAAGTGGGGAGGCTTTCTAGGGAACGGATATTAGGAGGCAGAGAATGGTCAAACTACGTATTTGCGAACATAGCAGCAATATACGATGTGGTAAGAGCAACACCAAGATGACCACTCACGTTTTAGATCAAAAACATTCCCCCGATAATTTCCACTGGACAGTGATTGAGCACCTACAGAGTGGCAATGAACACAGATTGTTTGAACAGGAACAGAGATGGGTTAATCGTTTAGCTTCTCACCAGGTGGGACTAAATGATGACATCCCCTGGGGAAGCATACTTAAATAACCCCTTTAATTCCCAGGATCTTAATAATTCTTTAAGAAACTAAATATTTCTTATGATCATGTGGTTAAAACTTCTGAATCCAAATTCCACACACCACTGCCAATTTGCGAAGTGATTATGATTATTTTTGTAACATCACAGTTCGCATTAAACGCCTCGTGGAAATTATTATCATTCAGTTTCACCACTGGCAACAAATTAGCGGTCTAGTCTTTCGATCGACAAATACCGGAAGTGTATTTTCCCTAACAAGGTCTAGAAATAAAACACCCATTTCTAGTGTCCGAATAGAAAAATGATAGCATGATTAGATTGGCTGATCTATATCAAAGTGCACATTTAATTCCACAAAATATACAAAAACAAAGAAACATTACATATACGAGTGCCGCGATCACGTGACAGCGTCGCAACCACATGACCAATGACGCGCTAATGCGCCGGAACACGGTACTTTAAAAACCAGCGAACAAACCCGTTTGGTAAGATCTGGGCCACAGTGTTGAGAATACCAGGTCTTGGGCGGCGAGTCTTCCGGCACACAGTAAGTGTATGCACGATGTCTCTGTAGGGATGTGCCTCGCTTGACGGTGGGGCAGCCCTCATAAATTACATGTTAAATTTGTAGCGATAATCACTCGCTTTTCGATAATCACTGGCTTTTTTCTAACATGTTCCGTTTCATGTCATCAGACGGAGCTGGGAGTGAAAATATGCCTAACACTGCGAGCTCATGAAGCAAGCTGAATTCACAAGCACTGTAAGTGCATTTTGACTAACTAAGTCCGTTTTTTGCTCTGTCTGGCATCTAGCCTCTCTGGCCTTCAGAAGTCGGCTTTGAGGACTAGGTTTTTTTATAAGCATTGCTGGTATTCTAATCATCAATTTCAAAATCAAATAGATACATGTCTCCTTTGGAGTTGAGATGCCTTGTACATTTAGAATAGCATGTATATCTGCTAAAATAGTGTCAATATATGCTAAGGATATGACAATGGGCATTAACTATAGTAATTGGAATAAGAATTACTCAGCTGGTCGTTTAACTATATGGGACACACCTAATACATATGTCTGTCTTTTAGTTAATTTACAGAATTCATCCTGACGATTAGCAGGAACATTGATGACGGGTAAAACTGTGAGTTCAAAGAGGAGAGTATAAAATGTATCTATCTTTTCTCTGGTGTCCTAACGGTGTGGGCACGCCTTAGTGTGCGTGGACCCCCGTAGGACGTCTCCTTTTTCCCTTTTGGTCCTGATGAAAGCTGAGCTGAAATAGCGTCAACCAGCAGAAACATGTTGACCATTCACATTAAGTCACTGGAATTCTAATACAAATCCCAGTAACTGCACTGTTTTTATTATGAACAACTGGCCTTTAATAAAGTTTGTTGAGGCACAGCTGTGATCTTTTAAAACACACTTTTTCTATCACTGATCACATTCACCACTTTCTTTCACACATACCTGCTCTGCTGCACTCGCAGGCGTCGAAGCACACAGGTGGGGATAGTCGGCCCCACCTGTGACTGAACCCCATGATGACAGTAAACAGAACAGATTGCTGGCCCTCCTACTTATTTCGTCTCGCTTTCAGCTTATGAGACCACAAACAAAAATCCACGTCACTTTGTTTGTATGGGTAATAATTTTATTTAACCCTTTTACTCATAATTTTTGTTGAAATTTATCTATTTCATGGGTAAGAAGAACACTTTATGTACACTTATACACAATACAAAAATATTTATACATATTTACAACTACTATACAAATATCACATATACAATGAATCAAACAGTAATCAACAAACTTCTCGTGTGAAGAGTATATAGCGAATCCGTATTCACAAATAGTTACTCTTTGCGAGATAATCAAACCGCTATTAGACCCATAAGGTTTCAGAAAAAATATCAACGACAGCAATCAGAAATTAATTCACAGTTAATTTCAACAAAAATGACTGAACCCCTAAAGGGCAAAAATTATGGGGTATCTGTCTGCCGTTTGCCGACGCGTTTCGAATCTGTAAAGGATTATAGATTCTCCTCAGGGCTCTCTCAGTGTTTTCAATCTACACAAAAATAAATAAAAAACGAAGCTTGTTTAGAAGTTTGCGACTTGTTTTAAAGACCCCCTACTATTTCTGAACTATGCTGAACTAGTTACCTTTATGCAGAATGCGGTGGGCTCTCGTGGTTCGGTTGTACACGAGGGGCTGTGCGCCGCAGAAAGTCAGTGGAATAGAAGTTTAATTCTGCAAAAAAATAATTCACAAACTTACAAAGCCATCTGGAGCGGTACCAAGTGACTACTACAGACCCAAAGCTGCACGCTCATACCTTCGTCGAGTGTGGCGTTGGATGCTACATTAAGTCCTCAGTTTGCTCATTCTACCTGTTCCGTGCGACCTGTAAAGCATAAGGGTCGCGCTCAGTATTGACATTAGTTATGGCACAAGGACGCTTGGGAAGTGTTGTGGAATTTTGTAAAGCCACATACCTAGATTTCTGGTGGTTAGCACAGGACGGCGGTCGCCATGCCATATGCTCGTTGTCTTAGTTAAAATCCAGATTCAATCGGTGGTGGGGACACGTGTTCCTCCCCGTTCTTTACACACGCGCGGCTCACTCGCGCTGTAAGACATAAAGGGGTCCCTTAGTTCCTGAATCGATACAGTTTTGGTGTAATTAAGACTCACTTCGTTGGAGCCTCGCAGACACTCACCTTTCTATCGCATGGGCGAACCAGGAAATGCGAACGCTGGAACAGCCTGGTGGCTGTGCAGGGCTCCTACATCATAGTGAGCCAGGCGCTAGGCATTATGGATATTGTAGTTTGTCAATGGGGATACATTACAATCTTGAAATTTCTGAAAGTGTGTTCAACCCCGTTTGGGTGCTATTGAACTTTAGTATTAAATAAGCCTCTTTTTTCAATAGGATCTGATCTATATTGATCCCTGTTTTCAGTTGATTAATGCTGAAAAGCACGGTCCAATTGAAATCATTTTCTCCGTGTTGTTTGTCGGAGAAATGTTGGACAAGGGGCGCAGTTAACACTTTATTTTTAACCCGCGACCTGTGTTGTGTCATACGCGTGTTGACCTGCTGATTGGTCTTACCAATATAGATTTTGTGGCAGGGACAAATTATGGCATAGACGACATTTTTGTTTTACAATTGGTGAAGCTGGTGTGAGACCAAGTTGTATTGGAATGTTGAAAGGTGGTACCCTCAATGGTTGTATCGCACGCGATACAATTTCCACACCTATGATGACCCTCGATAGGTTTGAGACCCCATTTTGACAACAGATCACTTTTGGGTTTTGCTAGTCTGATGTCCGCACGGACTAGTTGTTGACCAATATTCTGATTTCTTCTGAAAGCGAATATTGGGCGAGGAATGGGTGTCTCCAATTGTTCCAACAAGTGTCAGTGTTTTAATACCATTTGGCGTATGTTGTGAGTTTCGGCACAAAATGTCGTCACACAAACTAGATTTTCAAGATCACGTTTGACCTTTGTTTCAAGGAGGCACTCCCTTGGGGTGCAACGTGCTCTTTTGAAAGAATGTTTAAGAAGCTTTTTAGGATATCCCCGTTGTGTCAGTTCTTCACAGAATTTTGATCCATGTTGCTCGAATTTTGCCAGCTCTGAACAATTCCTCCTGATTCGCAGGAGTTGTCCATATGGCAAGTTTGCCCTCAGGTTCCTGGGATGTGAGCTCCCATAATGGAGTATGGTATTCCGGTCCGTCGCTTTCTTGAAAAGTGAGGACTTCAAAGACCCGTCCACATCTCCTACTTCCACATCCAAGAAGGTCATTTTGACATTGCTTGAGTCAATTGAAAATGTTATATCCTTATGTCTATTATTGAGCCACTGGTGAAAGTCACTCAACTCGGAGTGGCTCCCCTGCCACAGGAGCCACACGTCGTCGATGTAACGATACCAGTGCACAATGTGGTGTGCAAAAGGGTTATCCACCTCCACATACTTTTTCTCGTATTCCGCCATGTATAGTACGGCCATTTCTGGGGCATAAGGGCACCCCATCGCGGTGCCCTTGATTTGCATAAAGAAGTCGTTGTTGAAGCGGAAATAATTTCTTTTGAGGGTTATTTCAGCCAATCGCAAAATGAAAGATGTTGGGACTCTATGTGGTCTTTCCCTTAAGTCTAGATAGAGTTCCAAAACCTCCAGTGCTTCGTCTTGCGGTATCTGGGTGTAGAGGGACGTCACGTCCATGGTTACCATGAGTTGTGATGTACGGTCGAACGGAGTCCCTTCTACCTTGACCAGGAAATCAGTGGTGTCTCTCAGATAGGACCTCACATTTGTTACAAAGGGCTTCAGGAAGAAGTCTATGTACTTCGACAGAGGCTCAAGACATGAATCGCAGCCAGACACTATTGGTCGCCCCGGTGGATTTGACAGGTTTTTATGAATCTTTGGTAAGAAATATGCCACAGGAGTTCTTGGGCATTTCTTTACCAAAAAATCACTCTCTTTGGGGCCTAGGAAACCACTTTCTCTGCCTGTTAGGACAATCTCTGTGATTGAGGCCTGGATCTGTTGTAGCGGGTCCTCCTGCAGTTTTCTATACCATTCTTGGTTGTTTACCTGCGATGCCCCTTCCGCTAGATATTGTTCTCTGGGCCATATCACTACCGCTCCGCCCTTGTCGGCCTGTTTGATGATCAAAGAATGATCTTCTTTCAAGTTTTTAAGGGCCAATCGTTGTCCCTTCGAGATGTTTTGCTTGACAAATTTATGCTTGCTCTCTAGTTTGGTGATTGAGGACAACAAGATTTGTTCAAACGCGTGTACCTGTTTTGGAATATTCTGATTTGGAACAAAAGTGGACTTATTCCTGAGGCCTGTCGTTTCCATACTGGTACTGGGGGGTTGGTTGGCAAAAAAGACTTTTAGTCTAATTTTGCGGCAAAATTCTATTGCCTCTAGTTTGATCTTAGTGAAGTCTGTCTGTTTAGATGGTACAAATTTGAGTCCTAAATTAAGGACGGATTCTTCCTCCTTTGTAAGGATCCTAGTTGATAAGTTCACTATGGTGGAAGAGCCCGCTACGTTTTGTAATAGTTCCTCCTGGTTCGCATTTCCCATGCCGGTTTGAATCTTACTTTTTGTTGTTGGCCTTTCTCTAAAAAAGGAGTTTGTTTCTTATTGCTATTCCCTCTTGCTTCAGAGCCAGACGACTCTGAAGATGAAGTCTCAGAGAATGTTTTGAATCTGTTCCTGGACCTTCCTTGAAAGTTTGTCAAAGCCCCTCGAGATTCAGTTTGAGAGTAATAATCCTCTTTGAGGAATGGATAAGCTCTTTCAAGTGTGAAGGATTTAGAATCCCTTTCAAACTGAGCTGTTTTATTATTGATGGTATTATCCTTGAAAATTTGTAGTTCTTTATCTAGTTTTTCTAACAGTGCCTTAGAGTCTGGAATCACCTGGCTCTCTGCAATGGCCTTAGTCAGTTCATCAATCTCTTCTAGTTCTTTTACACACAATCTCTGCGCTGTTTCTATGGTGTGGGCCATCAGGTCCCTGCTGCACTTCGTGTTTATGCAGCTGAAGCCCTTCTTGTAGTCCGCATCCTCAGTGAAGATCACCGGCACATTTTTCACCTGAAGTCCCCAAGGGATGGTCCCACCCCTTAGGTGCTTCAGAAGAAAATAACCGTGTAGTTCTGTGCGAATGTGTTTTTTACGAAGCCTAGTCAATTTTTCAGTTTCATTCTGCTGTTGGGCAGAAGAACTTAAAGAAACTTCAGCAAAGGGGGAATTAGCCAACAAGTTTTGGATATGGCTTTCCGAAAATGATAAAGTGTCCTTCTCGCCCATTACTTTGGAGGGACAAAATGTCTCTCCCGTTTGTAAGTTCACAGAACTTCTCCCGTGACAGAATCTTGTTGCCCTTTTGACTCTCGCGGGTATGCACCCGCTCTATAGTTAGTAAAACAACGGAGTTTGGTCCTGGGACGGGGGGCAGCTGGACCCAATATAACAGTAAACAGAACAGATTGCTGGCCCTCCTACTTATTTCGTCTCGCTTTCAGCTTATGAGACCACAAACAAAAATCCACGTCACTTTGTTTGTATGGGTAATTTTATTTAACCCTTTTACTCATAATTTTTGTTGAAATTGATCTATTTCATGGGTAAGAAGAACACTTTATGTACACTTATACACAATACAAAAACATTTATACATATTTACAACTACTATACAAATATCACATATACAATGAATCAAGCAGTAATCAACAAACTTCTCGTGTGAAGAGTATATAGCGAATCCGTATTCACAAATAGTTACTCTTTGCGAGATAATCAAACCGCTATTAGACCCATAAGGTTTCAGAAAAAATATCAACGACAGCAATCAGAAATTAATTCACAGTTAATTTCAACAAAAATGACTGAACCCCTAAAGGGCAAAAATTATGGGGTATCTGTCTGCCGTTTGCCGACGCGTTTCGAATCTGTAAAGGATTACAGATTCTCCTCAGGGCTCTCTCAGTGTTTTCAATCTACACAAAAATAAATAAAAAACGAAGCTTGTTTAGAAGTTTGCGACTTGTTTTAAAGACCCCCTACTATTTCTGAACTATGCTGAACTAGTTACCTTTATGCAGAATGCGGTGGGCTCTCGTGGTTCGGTTGTACACGAGGGGCTGTGCGCCGCAGAAAGTCAGTGGAATAGAAGTTTAATTCTGCAAAAAAATAATTTACAAACTTACAAAGCCATCTGGAGCGGTACCAAGTGACTACTACAGACCCAAAGCTGCACGCTCATACCTTCGTTGAGTGTGGCTTTGGATGCTACATTAAGTCCTCAGTTTGCTCATTCTACCTGTTCCGTGCGACCTGTAAAGCATAAGGGTCGCGCTCAGTATTGACATTAGTTATGGCACAAGGACGCTTGGGAAGTGTTGTGGAATTTTGTAAAGCCACATACCTAGATTTCTGGTGGTTAGCACAGGACGGCGGTCGCCATGCCGTATGCTCGTTGTCTTAGTTAAAATCCAGATTCAATCGGTGGTGGGGACACGTGTTCCTTCCTCCCCGTTCTTTACAAACGCGCGGCTCACTCGCGCTGTAAGACATAAAGGGGTCCCTTAGTTCCTGAATCGATACAGTTTTGGTGTAATTAAGACTCACTTCGTTGGAGCCTCGCAGACACTCACCTTTCTATCGCATGGGCGAACCAGGAAATGCGAACGCTGGAACAGCCTGGTGGCTGTGCAGGGCTCCTACATCATAGTGAGCCAGGCGCTAGGCATTATGGATATTGTAGTTTGTCAATGGGGATACATTACAATCTTGAAATTTCTGAAAGTGTGTTCAGACTAGCAAAACCCAAAAGTGATCTGTTGTCAAAATGGGGTCTCAAACCTATCGAGGGTCATCATAGGTGTGGAAATTGTATCGCGTGCGATACAACCATTGAGGGTACCACCTTTCAACATTCCAATACAACTTGGTCTCACACCAGCTTCACCAATTGTAAAACAAAAATTGTCGTCTATGCCATAATTTGTCCCTGCCACAAAATCTATATTGGTAAGACCAATCAGCAGGTCAACACGCGTATGACACAACACAGGTCGCGGGTTAAAAATAAAGTGTTAACTGCGCCCCTTGTCCAACATTTCTCCGACAAACAACACAGAGAAAATGATTTCAATTGGACCGTGCTTTTCAGCATTAATCAACTGAAAACAGGGATCAATATAGATCAGATCCTATTGAAAAAAGAGGCTTATTTAATAGTAAAGTTCAATAGCACCCAAACGGGGTTGAACACACTTTCAGAAATTTCAAGATTGTAATGTATCCCCATTGACAAACTACAATATCCATAATGCCTAGCGCCTGGCTCACTATGATGTAGGAGCCCTGCACAGCCACCAGGCTGTTCCAGCGTTCGCATTTCCTGGTTCGCTCATGCGATAGAAAGGTGAGTGTCTGCGAGGCTCCAACGAAGTGAGTCTTAATTACACCAAAACTGTATCGATTCAGGAACTAAGGGACCCCTTTATGTCTTACAGCGCGAGTGAGCCGCGCATTTGTAAAGAACGGGGAGGAACACGTGTCCCCACCACCGATTGAATCTGGATTTTAACTAAGACAACGAGCATACGGCATGGCGACCGCCGTCCTGTGCTAACCACCAGAAATCTAGGTATGTGGCTTTACAAAATTCCACAACACTTCCCAAGCGTCCTTGTGCCATAACTAATGTCAATACTGAGCTTATGCTTTACAGGTCGCACGGAACAGGTAGAATGAGCAAACTGAGGACTTAATGTAGCATCCAACGCCACACTCGACGAAGGTATGAGCGTGCAGCTTTGGGTCTGTAGTAGTCACTTGGTACCGCTCCAGATGGCTTTGTAAGTTTGTGAATTATTTTTTTGCAGAATTAAACTTCTATTCCACTGACTTTCTGCGGCGCACAGCCCCTCGTGTACAACCGAACCACGAGAGCCCACCGCATTCTGCATAAAGGTAACTAGTTCAGCATAGTTCAGAAATAGTAGGGGGTCTTTAAAACAAGTCGCAAACTTCTAAACAAGCTTCGTTTTTTATTTATTTTTGTGTAGATTGAAAACACTGAGAGAGCCCTGAGGAGAATCTGTAATCCTTTACAGATTCGAAACGCGTCGGCAAACGGCAGACAGATACCCCATAATTTTTGCCCTTTAGGGGTTCAGTCATTTTTGTTGAAATTAACTGTGAATTAATTTCTGATTGCTGTCGTTGATATTTTTTCTGAAACCTTATGGGTCTAATAGCGGTTTGATTATCTCGCAAAGAGTAACTATTTGTGAATACGGATTCGCTATATACTCTTCACACGAGAAGTTTGTTGATTACTGTTTGATTCATTGTATATGTGATATTTGTATAGTAGTTGTAAATATGTATAAATGTTTTTGTATTGTGTATAAGTGTACATAAAGTGTTGTTCTTACCCATGAAATAGATAAATTTCAACAAAAATTATGAGTAAAAGGGTTAAATAAAATTACCCATACAAACAAAGTGACGTGGATTTTTGTTTGTGGTCTCATAAGCTGAAAGCGAGACGAAATAAGTAGGAGGGCCAGCAATCTGTTCTGTTTACTGTTATATTGGGTCCAGCTGCCCCCCGTCCCAGGACCAAACTCCTTTGTTTTACTAACTATAGAGCGGTGCATACCCGCGAGAGTCAAAAGGGCAACAAGATTCTGTCACGGGAGAAGTTCTGTGAACTTACAACCGGGAGAGACATTTTGTCCCTCCAAAGTAATGGGCGAGAAGGACACTTTATCATTTTCGGAAAGCCATATCCAAAACTTGTTGGCTAATTCCCCCTTTGCTGAAGTTTCTTTAGTGCCCAGATGCATCAACCTTTTTAGGAAGTGCAAACGGTGCGATTCGCATAAATCGGCCTTTTGCACTTCCTAAATTGGTTACTGGGATGCATCAAGCATTTTTTGGAAATCGCTTTTTTTGCGAGTTCCAAAAAATGCGATTGCTGTTAAGGAATCGCACATTTGCGATTCCTTAACAGCAATGCATCATCCCCAAAACATTTGCGATTTCCAAAATTGCAAATGCAAATTACCATGAAGTTGAACTTCGTGGTAATTTGCAAAAATGTTTAAAAACGCATGAAAATGCATTTTTTAAACGTGTACGTTACAGGCACACATGTCCTTAGGACATGTGTGTATGTAACTCACATGTAAATGTCCATTTCATGAGTGCAGGGGGGGGTCCTTTGGACCCCCCTCTCCACCCTTGAAAGGCTTTGATGCATTCCGAATTGAAATTGCGAATTCGCAATTCCCATTCATTCCTATGGGCATTTCAGCCCATAGGAATGAATGGGAATATCGGATTCGCTATTTGGAACTCGCAATTTTATTGGAATTCGGTAAAAATTGCGATTTTTACCGAATTCCAATAAAATTGCGAATTTAATGATGCATTGCCATTTGCGAATCCTTAATTGCGATTCCTTATTTTTCGCAATTAAGGAATCGCAAATGACAACGTTGATGCATCTAGGGGTAAGTTCTTCTGCCCAACAGCAGAATGAAACAGAAAAATTGACTAGGCTTCGTAAAAAACACATTCGCAGAGAACTACACGGTTATTTTCTTCTGAAGCACCTAAGGGGTGGGACCATCCCTTGGGGACTTCAGGTGAAAAATGTGCCGGTGATCTTCACTGAGGATGCGGACTACAAGAAGGGCTTCAGCTGCATAAACACGAAGTGCAGCAGGGACCTGATGGTCCACACCATAGAAACAGCGCAGAGATTGTGTGTAAAAGAACTAGAAGAGATTGATGAACTGACTAAGGCCATTGCAGAGAGCCAGGTGATTCCAGACTCTAAGGCACTGTTAGAAAAACTAGATAAAGAACTACAAATTTTCAAGGATAATACCATCAATAATAAAACAGCTCAGTTTGAAAGGGATTCTAAATCCTTCACACTTGAAAGAGCTTATCCATTCCTCAAAGAGGATTATTACTCTCAAACTGAATCTCGAGGGGCTTTGACAAACTTTCAAGGAAGGTCCAGGAACAGATTCAAAACATTCTCTGAGACTTCATCTTCAGAGTCGTCTGGCTCTGAAGCAAGAGGGAATAGCAATAAGAAACAAACTCCTTTTTTAGAGAAAGGCCAACAACAAAAAGTAAGATTCAAACCGGCATGGGAAATGCGAACCAGGAGGAACTATTACAAAACGTAGCGGGCTCTTCCACCATAGTGAACTTATCAACTAGGATCCTTACAAAGGAGGAAGAATCCGTCCTTAATTTAGGACTCAAATTTGTACCATCTAAACAGACAGACTTCACTAAGATCAAACTAGAGGCAATAGAATTTTGCCGCAAAATTAGACTAAAAGTCTTTTTTGCCAACCAACCCCCCAGTACCAGTATGGAAACGACAGGCCTCAGGAATAAGTCCACTTTTGTTCCAAATCAGAATATTCCAAAACAGGTACACGCGTTTGAACAAATCTTGTTGTCCTCAATCACCAAACTAGAGAGCAAGCATAAATTTGTCAAGCAAAACATCTCGAAGGGACAACGATTGGCCCTTAAAAACTTGAAAGAAGATCATTCTTTGATCATCAAACAGGCCGACAAGGGCGGAGCGGTAGTGATATGGCCCAGAGAACAATATCTAGCGGAAGGGGCATCGCAGGTAAACAACCAAGATTGGTATAGAAAACTGCAGGAGGACCCGCTACAACAGATCCAGGCCTCAATCACAGAGATTGTCCAAACAGGCAGAGAAAGTGGTTTCCTAGGCCCCAAAGAGAGTGATGTTTTGGTAAAGAAATGCCCAAGAACTCCTGTGGCATATTTCTTACCAAAGATTCATAAAAACCTGTCACATCCACCGGGGCGACCAATAGTGTCTGGCTGCGATTCATGTCTTGAGCCTCTGTCGAAGTACATAGACTTCTTCCTGAAGCCCTTTGTAACAAATGTGAGGTCCTATCTGAGAGACACCACTGATTTTCTGGTCAAGGTAGAAGGGACTCCGTTCGACCGTACAGCACAACTCATGGTAACCATGGACGTGACGTCCCTCTACACCCAGATACCGCAAGACGAAGCACTGGAGGTTTTGGAACTCTATCTAGACTTAAGGGAAAGACCACATAGAGTCCCAACATCTTTCATTTTGCGATTGGCTGAAATAACCCTCAAAAGAAATTATTTCCGCTTCAACAACGACTTCTTTATGCAAATCAAGGGCACCGCGATGGGGTGCCCTTATGCCCCAGAAATGGCCGTACTATACATGGCCGAATACGAGAAAAAGTATGTGGAGGTGGATAACCCTTTTGCACACCACATTGTGCACTGGTATCGTTACATCGACGACGTGTGGCTCCTGTGGCAGGGGAGCCACTCCGAGTTGAGTGACTTTCACCAGTGGCTCAATAATAGACATAAGGATATAAAATTTTCAATTGACTCAAGCAATGTCAAAATGACATTCTTGGATGTGGCAGTAGGAGATGTGGACGGGTCTTTGAAGTCCTCACTTTTCAAGAAAGCGACGGACCGGAATACCATACTCAATCAATCAATCAATCAATCGGCAGACTCAGAAGCAGAGAACGGCCCGGGACCAGGGTTCAATTCCATTATGGAAGCTCACATCCCAGGAACCTGAGGGCAAACTTGCCATATGGACAACTCCTGCGAATCAGGAGGAATTGTTCAGAGCTGGTAAAATTGGAGCAACATGGATCAAAATTCTGTGAAGAACTGACACAACGGGGATATCCTAAAAAGCTTCTTACACATTCTTTCAAAAGAGCACGTTGCACCCCAAGGGAGTGCCTCCTTGAAACAAAGGTCAAACGTGATCTTGAAAATCTAGTTTGTGTGACGACATTTTGTGCCGAATCTCACAACATACGCCAAATGGTATTAAAACACTGGCACTTGTTGGAACAATTGGAGACACCCATTCCTCACCCAATATTCGCTTTCAGAAGAAATCAGAATATTGGTCAACAACTAGTCCGTGCGGACATCAGACTAGCAAAACCCAAAAGTGATCTGTTGTCAAAATGGGGTCTCAAACCTATCGAGGGTCATCATAGGTGTGGAAATTGTATCGCGTGCGATACAACCATTGAGGGTACCACCTTTCAACATTCCAATACAACTTGGTCTCACACCAGCTTCACCAATTGTAAAACAAAAAATGTCGTCTATGCCATAATTTGTCCCTGCCACAAAATCTATATTGGTAAGACCAATCAGCAGGTCAACACGCGTATGACACAACACAGGTCGCGGGTTAAAAATAAAGTGTTAACTGCGCCCCTTGTCCAACATTTCTCCGACAAACAACACGGAGAAAATGATTTCAATTGGACCGTGCTTTTCAGCATTAATCAACTGAAAACAGGGATCAATATAGATCAGATCCTATTGAAAAAAGAGGCTTATTTAATACTAAAGTTCAATAGCACCCAAACGGGGTTGAACACACTTTCAGAAATTTCAAGATTGTAATGTATCCCCATTGACAAACTACAATATCCATAATGCCTAGCGCCTGGCTCACTATGATGTAGGAGCCCTGCACAGCCACCAGGCTGTTCCAGCGTTCGCATTTCCTGGTTCGCCCATGCGATAGAAAGGTGAGTGTCTGCGAGGCTCCAACGAAGTGAGTCTTAATTACACCAAAACTGTATCGATTCAGGAACTAAGGGACCCCTTTATGTCTTACAGCGCGAGTGAGCCGCGCGTTTGTAAAGAACGGGGAGGAACACGTGTCGCCACCACCGATTGAATCTGGATTTTAACTAAGCAACGAGCATACGGCATGGCGACCGCCGTCCTGTGCTAACCACCAGAAATCTAGGTATGTGGCTTTACAAAATTCCACAACACTTCCCAAGCGTCCTTGTGCCATAACTAATGTCAATACTGAGCGCGACCCTTATGCTTTACAGGTCGCATGGAACAGGTAGAATGAGCAAACTGAGGACTTAATGTAGCATCCAACGCCACACTCGACGAAGGTATGAGCGTGCAGCTTTGGGTCTGTAGTAGTCACTTGGTACCGCTCCAGATGGCTTTGTAAGTTTGTGAATTATTTTTTTGCAGAATTAAACTTCTATTCCACTGACTTTCTGCGGCGCACAGCCCCTCGTGTACAACCGAACCACGAGAGCCCACCGCATTCTGCATAAAGGTAACTAGTTCAGCATAGTTCAGAAATAGTAGGGGGTCTTTAAAACAAGTCGCAAACTTCTAAACAAGCTTCGTTTTTTATTTCTTTTTGTGTAGATTGAAAACACTGAGAGAGCCCTGAGGAGAATCTGTAATCCTTTACAGATTCGAAACGCGTCGGCAAACGGCAGACAGATACCCCATAATTTTTGCCCTTTAGGGGTTCAGTCATTTTTGTTGAAATTAACTGTGAATTAATTTCTGATTGCTGTCGTTGATTTTTTTTCTGAAACCTTATGGATCTAATAGCGGTTTGATTATCTCGCAAAGAGTAACTATTTGTGAATACGGATTCGCTATATACTCTTCACACGAGAAGTTTGTTGATTACTGTTTGATTCATTGTATATGTGATATTTGTATAGTAGTTGTAAATATGTATAAATGTTTTTGTATTGTGTATAAGTGTACATAAAGTGTTCTTCTTACCCATGAAATAGATAAATTTCAACAAAAATTATGAGTAAAAGGGTTAAATAAAATTACCCATACAAACAAAGTGACGTGGATTTTTGTTTGTGGTCTCATAAGCTGAAAGCGAGACGAAATAAGTAGGAGGGCCAGCAATCTGTTCTGTTTACTGTTATATTGGGTCCAGCTGCCCCCCGTCCCAGGACCAAACTCCGTTGTTTTACTGAACCCCATGATGAAGCATGTCACCACTAGGGTGAGTGAGGGTTCTTTTAGAGAATAATCTTTTCTCCTTTACTTTGGCCCTTGTATTTTTGACCATTTAATGTAATTTAATCTAATTTAATTTATCCACTGTGTTGTTGTTCCTCGTTTGAGACATACTGTTGTTTAATAATTCACAATTGTAGGCTCTCTTTTGTTGTTATTAGTTACTTGTTATCTACAGGCCACAATTAAGGTATTCTTGTTCATTTATATATGCTAAAATGGAACAGTATTGCAATCTTACTGAATTCTCTGTATGTTGTAAGATGGGCAACAGTAGCAGAATCACTACACAGTTGTAATCACAGATAATTCTCCATAATTTATCAAGGCATGCTACCGAATTAGTGAGAATGCAATATAAGCCTGGTAGGTTCACATCCACATCAATGGCTATCCATGCCCTGTTGTGTGCTAAATAAGCATTATTGCTCCTATGCAGCCAATACCAACTGTTAATTACCCTCCATATAGGTATGTACCCAAGCGGCAGTAGAGGATGCATAACATGTGAGCAATAAACAGCCCTTTTTGCCCTGGCTATTTGAACCACTCTCAAATCAATTGGGAGCACTGTGGGACCAAAAATTATTAATCATCCGAAGAGACTGGGGAACTATTCCCTCCAGCGCTCCTTTAGTCTCTTCTCTAGCCGCCTGCATAAGAAGGTCCATTTGGGCTTAACCCTCTGATTCTGCAGAGTGTGTAGCCCAATCAACTTAAAAAAGTAGAAAAGCAAGTATGTTTTTGGCTTTTATTTTGCAGATTGTGCTTCCTTTTGACCAAAATCAATTATACCATTTCACATATCTAGGATTATATTCAATATTTTAATCATGAGTAAATGAATCTGTTGTAACAGCCTACTTGTATGCTCATCCCGGACATATTCTCACATTGGACTAATGTATTAATAGTAGTAGTTGTATTTTCTTAAATTTTCTAAGATGGACTTTTATTCCTCAAACTGACCCTAGGCAGGCATAAAACCAATCATTACACAAATTCATGACTCTTGCTGTGGGGTTCCCTATGAGACATCCTATACTGATTTATTTATTTATTCAGTGTTTTATATATCACTAGCAAGACTAGAGAGGATACATGTAGGTCACACGAAGGCAGCAAGAGCTGAAAGCAGAACATATCAAAATAATGAGAGAACATAGTCAAAGTAGATTGATACATCAACAGGTCATGACGTTACACAATCCAGATAATGACAATTAGTGCCAAAGTGGGACAGACTGGATCAGGTGGCCATAACGAGCGAGTCAGTGGAGTGGGGTAATGTATTTGTGAAATGTTGATGGATTGTGTGCGAATTGACGCAATTGTTTAGTAGCAAAGATTTGAGATTTTGTTCAAAGCTGAAGAAGGAAGGCTTGCAGCTGAGCTCTTTTGGGAGTGCGTTCCATATCCTTAGTTCATTTCCTGAAAAGGCATGTTTCAGTGTGGATTTCGTTTTCAGCTTAGGGGCATGAGAAGAAGTGCGCTGGAACTTCTCAGAGTGTACCATCTCTAGAAAGTTTAGTTGCTAGGTACAAGGGATTTTCCGTATGAAGGGCAATGTGGGTGATGCAGGCGGTTTTGAGGATGCATCTTCCTTCAACAGGAAGCCAGTGAGACCCTTAAGGGCCAGAGAGATGTGGCCAAACCGTTTTATTCCTGTGAGGAATCTCGCTGCCTTGTTGAGAGTGTCTCTTAGGGGAGCAAGTTGACTTTTAGGAGTTCCGGTGATGATGGCATTGCCATAGTCCAGTTTAGAGAGGACGAGCGATTGTACAACAGTCTTAAGGTCATTGGTGGGGATAAAAGGTTTGATTTTTTTTAGGTGCTTTAGTGTGATAAGGGCTCCTTTCGCTGAGTTGCTGATGTGCTCCTTCACTGACTGTCTAGGCTGATGCCTAGGGATTTTACGGAGTTGGAAAGAGAAAGAGAGCAGTCTAGTGCGTTTAAGTTCTTGAGCCATTCTTGAATTGGTAAGGTATTGTTTTTAGGTGAGAAGAATATAATTTCAGGCTTGCTGGTGTTCAGCAGGACTGAAGTTCTACTCCTCTCACTGAGTCTGCTGTTAAGCACTTCATAGAAGTCTCTGCCATGATATTCAGAATTCTGGATGAGTAACTGTGATGAGGTTGTGTTTTCCTGAGAGGTTCTGAATGAGATCAAATTGATGACAAGATAGAAGATCCAGTTATCTATAATGTCACTCTGGGCCTTGAGGTGAAAAGCTAACATGTTATTCACTGTTACACACCCTCAATGTTATCTTATCTATTACCCTCTAAATAATCTGCTTTTGCTTTCAAAAGCTATGCAGGGTAGAGAAGTCATAGGGTAGCGATACACAACGAGGACTGGACTGCCTCAGCTCCCTAGCCAGTGCTACTTAGACATAATGTCCTGCCACCCGCCTCACCGCTCTATGACATTCTTGCCGCTCCAACAACCAAAAATAGGTACCTGATGCTCTGCCACATTCCCCTGTCAATCTCAGCATTATCTTCCCCTCCCAAATATCAAAGCAACACCTGATGTACTGACAGCTGCTCTTACTCTTTGATCCCCACTTGAATTTGTTAAAACACGCATCCTTTCACCCACCCACCCACAGCACCCTCTCTTTAAACCCTCTCAGTCCCGAAGATATAAATTAAGCAAATTATAAGATATAGATACATTCATTATTTGTTAAGCCATTGTGTGTTTCCATTCATCACCTCCTCAGAATCATCCTAAACTAAATACATGCATTGACTACTCAGGCTGTATCATGGTCCGGTGTGCTTGCTCAGCACAGAGCCGAAAGTCTGTTTTTTGCGTTTGAAGCGTGAAAAGTTTACAAATAAAGTCAGGATTTCTCTGAGTTAATGCATGAACTTTACAAAGCACAAGTCGTGAGCAGAGATCGTCTCCCTCTGTATCTGACTGCATACATTTCATGGATTAACTTGGAGAAATTGTGAGTTATGTGTTTGAACTTTAGACAGCACGCTGGTAAAAAAAAAACGGATTGGTGTCGTTACAACGCATACATTTACAACGACATACCATTACAACGGAACTTTTACGACGCAAAAACTTTTACAACGCATGTATTTACCACACATTTTTTTACAACGCAGGTACCTTTACAACGCATACCATTACAACGTAAGTATTGGTAAATATATATTAATTTTATAATCGTAAATTAATTGAAAAAATATATAATTTAATTAATTTAATTTAAAATTAATTTTAATTTATTTTTACCCTGTACCCCTGTACCCCAAAAACCCAAAACTGACCCTCAACCCCAAAAATACCCCTATACCCAAAATCCCAAAACTGACCCTGAACCCCATAAATACCCCTTTACCCAAAAACTAAAAACTGACCCTGCACCCCAAAAATACCCCTTTACCCAAAAACCAAAAACTGACCCTGAACCCCAAAAATACCCCTTTACCCAAAAAACAAAAACTGACCCTGAACCCCAAAAATACCCCTTCACCCAAAAACTAAAAACTGACCCTGAACCCCAAAAATACCCCTTTACCCAAAAACTAAAAATTGACCCTGAACCCCAAAAATACCCCTTTACCCAAAAACTAAAAACTGACCCTGAACCCCAAAATACCCCTTTACCCAAAAACTAAAAACTGACTCTGAACCCCAAAAATACCCCTTTACCCAAAAACTAAAAACTGACCCTGAACCCCAAAAATACCCCTTTACCCAAAAACTAAAAACTGACCCTGAAACCCAAAAATACCCCTTTACCCAAAAACTAAAAACTGACCCTGAACCCCAAAAATACCCCTTTACCCAAAAACTAAAAACTGACCCTGAACCCTAAAAATACCCCTTTACCCAAAAACTAAAAACTGACCCTGAACCCCAAAAATACCCCTTTACCCAAAAACTAATGACTTACCCTGAACCCTAAAAATACCCCTTTACCCCAAACATATAACATTTAAAATATAATTATATACTTACCAATACTTACGTTGTAATGGTATGCGTTGTAAAAGTACCTGCGATGTAAAAAAATGCGTTGTAAATACATGCGTTGTAAAAGTTTTTGCGCTGTAAAAGTTCCGTTGTAATGGTGTGTCGTTGTAAAAGTTGCGTTGTAAGTGATGTTTCCCCAAAAAAACACAGGCGTTCCACTCTGCCCTGAGCCAACACAGCCCATCATGATACTGCTTTATGGGTGCCCACACTCTTACAGATGCTTCCCTCTGTAGAGAAACCTATAGTGTCTTGTGAGTTAGAGATGACAAGGCCTTTTTGGTCCCTGATGAACTACGTAGAACAGTGACGTAAGTGTGTGGACCATAGATTTCATGATATAGAATGCTCAGTTCACGGTTACACAGAGATGAATAAAGACGTGTAATACCAAGCTCCGTGTGTGCTGTGATCATTTACAATGCCTGGGCTGGGGTAGGATGCTACAAAACCAATACCCAACAAGTATTGCTCAGCCAACAAAAGCAACCAACAACCTGAGAGACTCAAGCACAAACACTAGGCACCTCCTTGTGTATCGCGGGCTTGTCCTGGTATGCCACACATGCCTGAGAAATTAAACATCAGAGGGAAATTCACAAAGAAGGTAATAGGTGACATGAGACTGGAAAAACCAAATTGGGATAAGGGAGCAAGAGTGGGGGAGAACAAATAAAAACCAATTTTTGGAAAGAAGTCAGTTGGGTTGACTGAGTATATGATGACTTTTCTGAGGGGACAATTTTCTCCTGTCTTAGTTGCAAAAGCTTCTTTTAGTGAACAAAATGAAGTCGAAATGTGCTGTATGAATCTTACTATCAAGCAGTACAGCGAAGGGATGCGTGTAACTCTCAACCTGACTGGTTCTGTAACAGTAGAAAAGCACAGCCCTGAATCTATAAACCGTGCACTCGCAGAACCCCAAGCACTTTTATTCATTGTAATTACACCTTTTGATTCCTAACATCATTCACTTTTGCAACTTAGCCACCTGCCTCAGTAAATATTCATTAGATTTTGCATGTATTGATCGCCTCCTAGATTGGATATTATTAAGCACGTTTCGCTGTGTTCCTCGGTAGAGACAAGAGCAGCTGTGACCTTGAAATCCCTGCAGCACGGGCACCGGAAGGACGCGGCTGTGCAAACAAATGAAATGGCCCAACTCCTCTGCAGCGTCATCACTCGAAGGCTGCCAATTTTCGAATGACAGACGATGCTGTTGGATTGTAATCGCATAAAATGGCGTCGCAGACCTGACCAGACTCCGATCGAGAGGCGAACGCTCTAAAACCCCTTTGCTTACCGGGTTTCGCGGTGACTGGCAGGACATTTGTGTTTCTTACTATGGAAGCTGAGCACCGTCAAAACACTACGGCAAAGAGCGTAGTCGGCAATTCTCTGCTGACATTTACACGAGATTTCAGCGGTATATAGTTTCAACGCAAGAACACACGAATGCTGCCATTTAGGGTATGTGCTTGTTTGTTGCAGTAACGGAAACAAACCGAAAATGAGCTTCGTAAATACACAATACAAATCAGTATTTTCCATTTTCTCTCCCTGAAGGTAATTTCGTTTTGCATGTTGAACCTACTTGAGGAAATAAAATAATTTTTCGCGGTATATGGTCTATTAGTGGTAAAAGACAAACCATGCGTCATTTGCCACACAAAATATAAGCCAGTGGAGGAATAGTTTGCTCTGTTAACTGACCTCCTGCCTTATTACCAGATCATTACTCATCATTACCCCTTTCATACCCTATTGTCCCACCCTAACAGTTTTGTTCCTTTTTTCTGTGCCCGCTGTCCGCCTGCATTTTTTTGCCTAATTTGTTTTTCTTTTTAGGTCTAGCCTAATGAAAACTTCAGTAGTCGGTTGTTAGAGACCTATTTGAACCAATATCAACTTAGAGCGGACTTTAGTTCTTTCCCTTTCTCATCCGTTGATTGTTTTCATGTCTATCTCACTTCTCTGCCCCTAATTCAAAGGCTTTCCTGCCTATTCTTGTGTTGGTCCCACATTTCGGTCTCACTGTGTTTTGATTGGAGGGATACTCTCCTTTACTGGTGACATCAGGTTTTTTCATTGCAGAGCATGAGGGGCAATTTACTTGCCCGCTGTTTCACACCTTGTTCTTCATGCTCCGCTGTCCTTTTCTTTCCTGTTCATCTTCTTCTTATCTCCCTACCAGCGCCTGCTTGGCCTCACCATGGTCTTTTGCCACCTACTCCTAAAACAGCTATGGATGAGCGTAATTTTTTTTGTACTCTTACAAGATGTTTAACATGGTTGCTCGTGTGTTTGCATGTATGTACTCATGGCAGACATCTTGAAGTATTTTTACTTTATCTTTATAAAGTAGTATTCCAAGATGGGCATCATGCATGGTCATGCATTTGTGCTCACAAACAGTGACCGTCTGGGGGGGAAGCATTGGCAGAACCAACAGGTCTGTGCCCGGTGTCACAGACTTTGCCAATGCTTGGTTTGATTGTGACTAGACAGATATTATGTTAGGAAGCACCTGGGTTGAGGGGCGAGGAGATGGCTGCTCCCAAAAGGATTTCTACATGGTGCTAGACACTGGGAGAAGACTGCAGCTATTCCCTCCAGGAAAGAATGGGTAGCCAAAAAAAAGTCCTCATAAGCTTGCAAGTGTCCAACTAGCCTCAGGGGCAGCCCGAGATAGCTGAGCAATCACGGCGTGGACATTTTTGCCTAAAAGATAAATCTGTTTTAGACACTGACGGACAGATTCACAGAGGTAAACTTACATTTTTGTGTAAGTTTACAATTGTATGCTATTCACAAGGTTATTTTACGAGTAGTATCTTTACGACTGCAGAGTCTCAGCTCATAAAAAGATAGGACAGTCCTATCTTTGTATGTGCAGAGACTCCTCAATCCTAATCATACTACTCACAAAATGCATTTGTTGATAGCAAACAATTGTAAACTTACACAAAAGTGTAACATTTCCTTTGTGAATCAGGCCCTTAGTATGAAGGTTGGGAGTATCTATACAAGGTAATGCAACAGGGGGAGCTTGTTAGTCATTACTTGCTTATTTCGCCTGGCAATTTATGTTCTGCTTCTGCAATTCTGGATTATTTTATAGAGAAGGATGCAGATTGCATATCTTTTCAACAAGGATCTGAAACTGAGGAGAAAGTGGTAATGTGAGATCTGAAGAGAGGTTTTCACACTGTATAAGAGCAACAGATGCTGGGAAAACGAGGCATTTGAGTTTTTTTGTCAAAATTGTAAATAGAGTTTTCATGATTCAATGTACTTTGGCGGGAGCAGAATACAACCTATGACATCTGTACCCTGAAACCACTGCTGAAGGATTAACCAACCCAACAGTATGTTACAGGATTGCAGTTGAAGAGGTTAGGGAAGTGTCGCCGGGGAATAGAGCCTCTTTAAGGGAAGTGGAGTCGAGTAACTACAGATGAACACCAGAATCTTTGCTACAATTGGAATCGAGATACACATAAGTACTGTTTATCCATAGGTTGCTCCTTGACTGAATTTCTGGTCTTTTCCAACTATTTCTTGGTCTCAAAACAACACTGAAGATAAAATCTCTCTTTACAATTTTCCTCACTTACTCAAATAAATATGAGCCAATGTTCCACAACAAATCGCTGACTGCCCATCAAAGATGGCTAATCCTGTGCCTTGAAACTGTCTCAACTTTAGTGTCTGTGGGCAATAAGAAAATCCTTAGAGTTTCTCCCAAATGTAATTAAACAAAACGTTTTCATCTTTGTTCTGCAAAAGGTGAGTGTGCCCTGCCGAAGGACTTCATCCTTCTTCAGACCTGAAATTTGCCCTTCAAAGCGCCTGCCTAGGACCACAATTTCTGCTTGCCTGGTTACTTGATTGCAGGCAACCAGGCAGGTTGGAGGTAGACTTAAATCTTCGCTAGATGAACAAGATAACATGGTTAGAGAAGTTGAAGGATGTGGAAAAATGACATCCTAGTAACAACTATTGGGTTCTGGGGCTTAGGAAAAGTGCAGACATTAGGAATCATCATCAGTTCATAGTGGCTCCTTTCTTTCAGGCTTTCACATATTTTGCAGTACGGGGTTTTGATTCAAGGGTTCAGAGGGCACACAGGTTATAATTTTGTAAAGGCACATAACCAGGCTCACAACCTCAAGCTAAAATGATACACATCAGAAGTTTCCTTTTGATGGGGAAAATGTATGTTAGAGCCCTGCCCAAGACACTTTTAATGGCTGGAGGCATCTATTTCTTTGGTCTGATTGTTCTCATTCAATGCTAAAAGAAGATAGCAGCTGTACTAAATGTTCAACACTCTTCAGGAAATGCGCGACTGGGTGTTCCTTCAAGAGCCTGATAAACTTAAGGTTTCAAGGAAAGGCACATCAGAAGTGTGAGAAATTGTGTTATTGGTTGAGAGGGCTGAAATCCAGTTCCAGCAACAACTGCAATCCTTTTCAGGGTGAACCACAAAAGCCACTAAATTAACCTGTGCCTAACCCTCTGGTATCTTGACACAAAAGCAGTCAGGTTTAACTTGGAAACAATGTGTTAAGTAATCATGCAGTACACAAACAGTAATACAGTGAAAATACAACATAGGAAAAATGCCACACCAATTTAGAAAATTAGAATTAAAAGAATACACTATTTGACACCAAAATGACAACAATCCACTCATTAGAACTGAAGATATGCTCTTTCAAAGATTTAAGGTAGGTATAGCTCCAAAAAGCAGAAAGTACCACTTACCGTTATTTGTTTGTGAAGAGCTCAAAACTCAGGAGTACTTCTTTTCCGAAAAGCATGAGCTCAATTGATGCCGACCAAGTGCTCAGGACCTGGGGAGGAACCCCTTGGGAATCAGGAACTCACTCCAGCAGAGGCCAGCAAGGCTTGAGTAAGTCCAATTGCAGGTCCATGCATGTCCAGTGCAGCAAGTCATCTGGGCAGGGGCTCTTCTGGAGCTTGTTGGGTCCCTATAGTTCAGAGCAGGAGGTCAGCCAGCTAAACCTTGGAGTCACTTCAGGTAGACAAGGATGAACTGAGTAGGTCTGGTCTTCATTCTCTGACTGCTTGGCAGGCTTCTAGAAGCTGGGCAGTCCTCTGGCAGCAGGGCAGTACTTATTCTGTAGTATCTACAGATCCAGGAGTGTACTGAAGTGTTGTTCAAGGTGTCCTATAGTAATAATGGTGCCAGCTTTGAAGTGGGGGAAACCTCTAAACGTCCCCCACACATCTGTTCTGGAAATTCCTTCCTTTCCCTATCCTAGTCCAAGGATGTCTGGAGCCACAAAAGGCTAGTGTTAAGTTCTTTGTGGGTGTTCTGCGGCAGCTCCTTCCAGGTTTAAGTGTTGTAGATGATAGTTCCACCCCACCTTTGTGGCGAGGATTGCCCATCCTGCCAACACTCAGTCACTTTTTGATACTGTCTGGGACGAATACACAAAGGCCAATTGCCAACTACACCTAGTCATGTGTCCCCGGATACAGTGCTGGCTCCAAATAGTTGTGAGAAGAAAATGCCAACTTTCTAAAAGTGGCATTTTCAGAATTGTGACTTAAAATCTGGCTTTACCATTAAGGAGGGTTTAAAATTACAACTCATTAGAAACCAAACATGATATTTCTACCTGCTCCCAAACACAAATTATCACTTATTAAATGTAATAAAGTAACCAATGTTATCCTATGAGAGAGGTAGTCCTTGCAGCAGTGAAAAAAAAATTTAAGAGCCTTTCACCACCAAGACGTGTAAACCCTAAAAGTACATGCCCTTATTTTAAACATACTGCAACCTGTCCTAAGGACTGTTTTGGGCCTACCCTAGGGGTGATTTATATGCCTTAAAAGGAAGATTTAGGCCTGGCAAATATTTTATTTTGAAAAATTGTGAGGGTGGGATGCAAACCTTTCTTCCATTTGCTTGTCCAAACTTCATTCCGTTAATCAAGGAATGCGTGCAAACTGGTAAATAGTGCCTTGCCCAAAAACTGACATGCTAATGAGAGACACATTGCTAGGGTTAAGTTTGAGGGGGAGAGTACTTGATCAGATTTATATGGGGAGGAAAGGTAGGATAAGGAGGAGGGTGCTAGTTGATGGGGGAAGTGTCGAGGATGGTAGTCGAAGGGAAGCTGGGGAAAACATGGGAAAGCTGATTGTTGAGCAGGTTTTGAATAATCACGGGGTATAGAGTGGAGAATGTATAGTTAAGAAAGGGACCGATTAAGCTGAATGGTGGGTGTTTATCAGTAGGTAAAGCGGGGTAATAAGAAAAAGCTGGATTGTAAATATGGCATTTTGTAAAACGCATTTTGAAAAACGAATTTGTGAATGTCAGTTTAAAGCATGATATATTATTGTGTTTTACATAAATGGTAATGGTCATTATTGTTGTTTTTGTTATTCACAGTGACCTCTGACGAAGGGCACTTGATTGCCCAAAATGCATTGGGTTTTATTTAATAAAACACTGTCTTGAATTCATTTTTGCATTGGTCATGTTCTTTCAAGAGGTCCAGACAGGCACAGTTGGAACATAAGAAACTTGGGAAATGGCAAACTATTCCGTGTGTGGCTTGAAAAAAAAGTGTAACTTGAAAGGATGTCAACAAAATGATTTAAAATGAGTATAGTGATTATAACTCATTAAAATGGACTACCTATATGATCGCCATGATGACGCACTCAGCTGTGCAACTGGTAGGGGCCATCCCTTAAATGTTTTATTTTGCCAGATCAAAATGGCAGTTTGAAATGGCACACAGACTGCAACGACAGGCCTGAGACATGTTTGTAGGGCTACTTAAGTGGGCAGCATAATGAGTGCTGTAGGCATTACTGTCACTTACCTTACACTCCATGGGTATATGTAGTTAGTACCACTTCACTAGGGACTTACATTTAAATTAAATATGCCAATTGGGTGTAACAAAGTTTCCATGTTAGGGGAATGAGCAGAAGCACGTTATCACTGGTTAGCAGTGATAACGTATGCAGAGTCCTAAGGCCAACAAATAAAACACATTCAGTAAAAAGTAGGCGGGAAGGCAAAACGTCTGGGGGAAAACCATGCAAGGATGTCAGGTCTAACCAGAAGCCAAAGTGAAGGCGCTGCGGAAAGATGGAGGGAAGAAAGCATTGTTAAGGAGACCAGCAATGGTGATTAAAAAATGGATGATGTAATGTGCATATGCGTGCAGTCATAGGCAGACCTCTGGACAGGGCCAGCGGAATTATGCTATTTTTTGCCCAAGGCAGTTTCTGTAGAAGTATGGATGTGCCACATTTGCCAAAAGATCCATAATCTGCTGTGTAATATGCAAATTTTTGCTTAAAAACGGTTTCTACCTCAAACGGATCAAAGGTTCCTAAAACGCAGCAACACATGTTTTGCGCAGGGGAAGGCTCTTCGTACAGATTAACTGGTCTTCTGTTGCTTATTGCTGTATTTGAGTGTCAGGCTGGTACTAATGAGGGGAGACATTTGCTGAGAGAGTGTTAACATATCTAAAAATTATAACATAATGATGTAATACTTTCCTATAATGTTCCACATTAAGTTTCATAATAAGCCTTTTCTTGTCGCATAATTTAGCAAACCCAGCCTCATCATTTGGTCCTCCCCTTTTGTATACTTCCAATGGATTGCCTATGAAACATAGTTACTCCATGTGAAATATAATCACATGATATATTATATAATTTTTTGAAGTAAATATATGGGTTATTTAAAGATACCAGAAGGCAAAGTAGACTGAAGATCAAGATATATAATTGCTCAGTCAGTGCCTCTAGTACACCATATCTTGTGCATTGGAATGTAGATTGTGCTATTACTGGCTCATATAAATTGAATGAGTTATTAGCTGTTCATCATGAGGTATGAGATGAACTTAGTTGTGGAGGTGTTGGAATGGGTGGGTCTTTCTCCTTGCTGTCCTTTCTTACATCTACGCTGACAGTTGGAACAAGGCTGATTTTACCCAAGAATGGGTGCTTAGTGGGGAGGGAGACGGGATCAAGTGGCAGGATTTAGGGACTTAGGGGCACATGCATCAAAGTCCGAATTTGCGATTCCTAATTTGCGATTTTTACAGAATCGCAAATAAGGAATCGCAAAACGGGATGCATGAATTAAATTGCATAAAATTAGCGATTCGGTAAAAATCGCAATTTTTACCGAATCGCAAATATTATGCGAATTCCAATTTGCGATTTCGCAATTCCCATTGATTCCTATGGGCCAATAGGCCCATAGGAATCAATGGGACTTGCGAATTCGCAAATTGGAATTCGCAAAATGTTAACGCATTCCATGGGTGCAGGGGAGGTCCAAAGGACCCCCCCCTGCGCCCCTGAAATGTATTTTAAAATGGATGTTTCACACACACATGTCCTAAGGACATGTGTGTCTGTAACATGACAGTGTTTAAAATGCTAATTTGAGCATTTTAAACATTTTTCGCAAATTACCACGAGGTTCACCTTCGTGGTAATTTGCCCCCCATAATTGCGAATTCGCATTTTTAAAAACAATCATGCATTGCTTTTAAGGAATCGCAAATTTGCGATTCCTTAAAAGCAATTGCATTTTTGGAAATCGCTAAAAATAGCGAATTTTCCAAAAATGCTTGATGCGTAGTAAAAAGGTATTTAGGAATCGCAAACGGTCGATTTTACCGAATCGCACCGTTTGCGATTCCTAAATAGCTTGATGCATGTGGGCCTTAGGGAAAAATGCAATGTATGTAGGAATCGCAATTCTTTTCTGATTCCTTAACATTCCCCAATAGTGAATCACAAATTGCGATTCACTGTTAGGGAATGCATTCCCATTCATTACCAAATTGGTAAACGCAATTTGCAAATGCAAATCCAAGAGTGCTAGGAAGCCTTTGGGCACCGCTGATGCACCCCCAAATAAGGTAAATGAGCACATATGGCATACACACACATGCCCTAAGGGCATTTGTGTGCTGCACATGGCACTTTGAAAAATGCACTTTTGTGCAGTTTTCAAAGAAATCACAAATTGCCATCAACTTGAAGTTGATGGTAATTTGCGATTCCTAAATGCAAATTCGTAATTAGCGATTGATTCATGCTTTGTATTTAGGGAATCGCAAATTGCGATTCCCTAACTGCATTCACAATTTAATTAATCGCAAAAATTGTGATTACCCACATTGCGAATGCCAAAAGTTTCATACATTGCAAAAGGCATTTTTGGGTTTGCAAACGGGCCGATTCGCAGAATCGGCCCGTTTACGAATGCAAAAAGCCTTGATATATCTGGCTCTTTGCTTTACAAGGACGAAAGGATAGGAAAGATGGATTGGGAAAACATGAATTTAGATTTACATATTGAGATGAAATCAGGTTTGGATCAGAATCTAAGGAAAACCAATACTTAAGTTAGTGACTCTTAATAGCCCTATCAAATGGAGGCTGGTCAGTGAGGAGCTTTATCAATTCAAGGCAGAAGTCAGCTACCTACTTGAAAATCATAACATGTGCCCTAATTAGGTAAATGAGATATGAGCTGCTAGTGTGTTCAACACTACAGTTATCAATAAGCAGTGTGACAATTATAAAAAAAAAAAATTTAAATCCAGTGCGTGTAAAGCGCACAGCTACCCGTAGGCATTCCGGCACTGGGGGCTGTCGGGAAGATTATGCAAGCTATTGCCCAGAGTCACATGGTGCTGGGCTGACCTGCCGCCGGTGCCGGGGATCGAACCATGATCCCCAGCATCTGGCTTCCGTCGCCCTGGCTGCTTCGCCACACCTCTTCCCATTGCTAGAAGAGAGATGCTAAATCTAAAACAGCTCATAATGTCCATGGACATTCTGTGATCACATATATCATCTATTACAACAAGCGGTATGCAATATGTTCCATTGTTGGCCTTAACTCAGATGATCTGATAATATTAATTATACCCTTGTTTTTGAACTTACCAATTGAGGGAAGCAGATAAAAGTGAGGTGATGATTTCAATTGTATATAAAATCGAAAAATGGATACCTCTAATCTCAGACTATCTTCTTGGCTAGTACATGTAATAATTATCATCACATGATTAACACAAATATGTGAGTTAATAAGCACATGGAGTTCATTGAAAGGCAATGAGTCGGGATTCAATACTATTCCTGTACACACATATAGCATTGTCATATAGATATGGGGTTAATGTCTCTTCATATCTTTAGAACCTTTACAGCTTTCACAAATTTAAATAGTCCCTCAAGTTCCCTCAAATTACATTTGGCCATAATCCATTCTTAATTTCTATCAAATCATGTCAATGTCTTGCTAATAGGAATATAGAAAGGCAGCCGATTGTGGAGATGAAGGATATAGGGAATATGTTGGGCAACCAATTAAATAATTTCAGTCATTTATTCTGAGTACATCATCTAGAGACTCTTTAAAATCATGTCTTCATAGAGCTACGAAATAAAATGTGATACTTAGGAATAAGAACAGTATGATGGAAGAAAATGAATATAAGGAGCTACCAAGATCACCGAAGAATGAGCATGCTAGTTCAAGCTTCTTAAAAATGCAAAATGAATGTGATATCTCACTTCTTATTTTGACATGCACACTCATTTAGATATCAAAGAGAGAAAGTCACAGCAGCATATTTTAAAAAAATGGAAAGCTTATGAGTATGGTGAAACAATTGGATGAACATTGCCCATTAAAATTGGGTAGAATCAGATCTTAGCAAACACAATAAGATGATGGAGGGAGTTCTGAAACTTTTCAGACACTCACCCTAAGTCACCGTTCCTAGGATGCTTGTTTCCAGTCCAGGCAGGGCCTGGGCTGGCAGTTCGGGCTGGACTGTATCCATTGGGTGCAGGGTCAAGACTGATTTGCATATAGCTGGGTCCAAACTGGAATGGCATGGTGAGCAAAAAAATGATGGAATTAGGCCCAGAACTCTGTACTGGGGTGAATGTATGACATTTTTCTGCATTCTGTCCATCAATTGTTCTTTTTGCATTTGTCACCCCAAGTGGGACGAGTATGCCCATATATGGGTCCCGTGTTCTCCATGCCACTGGAGTCAAGCTATCCTGGCTGGTGAGGTGTGAAACCCCGAAACCGGTCCTAAATTGCCTGTTTCCAGTGCAGGGAGGGCCTGGCCTGGAAGTTCAGGCTGGACTCTTCCCATTAGGCGCAGTGTCAAGACTGATTTGCATATGGCTGGGTCCAAACTGGAATGGCATGGTGAGCAAGAAATTGATGGATTTAGGCCCAGATCTCTGTACTGGGTTGAATGTATGACATTGTTCTGCATTCTGTTCATCAGTTGTTCTTTTTGCATTTGTGACCCTGCGTGGGACGGGTAAGCCCAAACGTGGGTCACTTGCTTGCCATGCCAATGGGATCAACCTATCCTGCCTGATGAGGGGGGAAACCCTGAAACTGGTCCTAGGATGCTTGTTTCCAGTTCAGGGAGGGCCTGGCCTGGCAGTTCGGGCTAGACTGGTCTCATTGGGCTCAGGGTCAAGACTGATTTGCATATGGCTGGGTCCAAACTGGAATGGCATGGTGAGCAAAAAAAGCGATGGATTTAGGTCCAGATCTCTGAACTGTGGATAATACTTTCTCTTTAGAACTGTATAGCATTTTTCTTATATGTTTATATGAATATTGTTAGAAATTATGAGAGGGATAAACAGGAATCATATTAATATGATGGTGTTCATATAGCAAGGTATATTTAAGGATGAGTGACAATCATACTAACCCATTTCTTTGATAAATGTGAAGGCGGAAATATACTCCACAATTCTAGCCATATGTGTAGGCAGGGCAATTGGATGTCTTGTTTATTCACAACAACTTAGGATTATCCCTGGAAACAATACAACAACACATACTAATAAAGTCATAACACTATTCAATACTGCAATGTGTTGAAAAGAGAGGTGAGTATGATTCTCTGAAGGTTTCCTGGCAATATCTTTGAAAGGTTATGCAAAACATCAGATTTGGAACAAGGTTCATTAAATGAATCCAGGTTCCTTGCAGTAGTCCAACTGCCAGGGTTGAGACAATGATAATGGTTTCTAACCCAGTACCGATTACTGGGGGCATATCACAGAGATGTTCTACCTCACTGGTAGTGTGTGCAATCTGTTAAGAAAATTATTCACTGTACTTTATGGAAGGTGATTATAGGACCAGTGAGGATGAATGGTCCAGAGAAGACAGTATCTGTCTACACCAATGATTTTCAAATCTATTGTACTACAATCAATGAGGCTATACTGGCAATTGAGGAGGAGGCTGATCATTTTGGTAAATGTTTTGCCTATACTTTCATTTTGTCTAAAACTCAGGTTATTCTGAATCATAAATTTGAAATGCATGAGGACCATTTAGTCAAAGAAGCAGTCTTTTAGGTATTACAATCAGCAATGCCAAAGGACAGGTATTAGCTATCAACGATGAGACCCTTATTAAACAATGTATAATCAAGGTGCACATCTGTCATTGATTACTCATTAGTTTAGTAGGTCAATTCAGTATAATTAAGATTATTACACTAAAGCTTGTTAGAATTAATGGATAAATACTAGTAAGGAATTCGTATAAGGGTTCTAAACAGATCTTTATGACGTTTAGAATACAATACTCCTCCTTACCAAGAAATAGTCTACTACACTATTCTCAGAAATGTCACTTGACTGGATCATGAAATTATTTAAGATGGCCCATGATGCGTTCACAACTGTCAGCCTAATAGTACACCAATTTGAAGTGTTCAATAATGTGCGTTGTAAATTGTTTAACTTGAAGATTAGAGAGGATTCTAACTGTCCAAGATGTGATTTTCAGGATGCCAAATATTTACATATGTTTTGACCTGTAATGCACTGCAGGACATTTGGGTGGCAATTACTATGCATACTGACAAAATAACAAATATAGATAAAGTATTGACTACACAATGTATTATGCTTAATACTGCTGATGACTTAACACAGGCTTGTGCTAATTCTTCTTTTAATAACAATGACTATAGCATGTCTATGTATTAGAAGAGACGGTATACAACGGTTAGCATGCATTTTTTACAACGCGGTGCTGTTACCACGCTACTTTTACCACGCAAGTCGTTACAACGACTTGCGCTGGAGGGCGCTCCAGGATAGTAAATAGTTTAATTTACTATCCAACTCCTTCCCTAGAGTCCACTAAGACTGGAGTTGGAATAGTAAATTAAAAAATTTACTATCCAGCGCCCCTCCACGCAAGTCGTTGTAACGACTTGCGTGGTAAAAGTAGCGTTGTAACGGTACGCGTTGTAAAAGTACGAGTGGTACCGTCATACATCCCAAGAGACTGGACTAGCCAAGATGCTCCCATAGATAGAGATTTGGTGTTCAAAGACATGCACATCTATATACTACAAACTACTATTTATCGTTCTAAAGGTACTCAGGGGCTAAGGATTCTACCAGGTTTTCATGCACCATTTATAAGCTGGAAAGGGTAGTTTTTCATGTGGAATTATTGATTATCGACAAAGTAGATAACAAACGTTTGACCCATCTTTTATATATCTATTTAACTGTACATGTGTTAAGAAATATACAATGATGTATATATTCTTTAGTAACTGACGTGTCTTCTTTCTCAATAAAAAAAATAATTCAAACAAAAAGATAAATACTAGAACCTCATTGGACTATTGGCCAGATTTGACTAATGGTGCTCTGTCCTACAAGATTCCAGTGACCCTTACATCCACCACCTAGATGAACAACTGTTCATCAAATTTATGCCCTAATTAGGGTGAATGTGTAATGCCCTACCTCTGGCAGTTCCTAATCTGTCTGTCTGTCCGAGGAAGCTTTCTGTCGAAAAAACCAATGAGGTCTTCGTCGACAGAAACCTTACAGTTTGCCCATCTCTAAATGAGGTGGGCAGACTGAGAGGTTGGCAGTGAGGATATTCTGTCCACCAATCTGTAAATCAGGATATGTGGTGATATACTATAAAACATACAATGATGATGGGAGGAAACAAATGGGTTAGATTGTTAACCTGAAAGTTTGCTAGTGGTGATACTTTTTGCAAGCTTTTCTTGCATTGTCTTTTGTGTATAAATAGTAAAATATCAGTAAGTTCAATACCACTCATGCTTTTTTAGACAGGATGCGCACTCATTAGGAGGATAATTGGAAAAACAGTTAATATTCAACTCTGGTCAGAGTGGAAGAAAAAAAACAGCATACAATGGAACAAACCATTTGAGAACTTTATGCTAAAGGGGGCCAGCTTATTATTGGATCTTCATTAGTAAAGTCCATTATTTGTTGTGTCCCAAAGTTGGAAAGAACAGAAGGAAATACCAGAAATACTCATAATAAACAGTTCTCTGCCTTTCATTTCCTCTTTTTGGTTTGCACTGCCTGGTAGTTGAGGTCTTATTTATGATATCTTGTCACCACTCCAGTGGTGCAAGTCTTGCAAGAGGCACATGTACTTGTTATTTTGACAAATTGTTCACACAACATACACTTTGTAGATATTTTCAAAACTATTGTCTATTCCTTTTGTATAGTCACATTTGTTGATTTGTAGTATAGAAGACTCAAGGTAAAAAATAATGTTTAATGAATGATGTCTCCTCTCCCGCTGATACACAAATGACATCCAAAAAATTAAGAGTTTGTTGCCATCTGATATTTCTCCTGGAACACCAACGTCATTTGGGAGCAAATTCTTGCTAATTTTCATCATGATGAGTTTCTCAAGGACATCTGTCTTTTTGTTGTGAGGTTACCAGAAGAGGATATTCTGGTTGTCTGCTTCAAAAGCCATTGCACTATCTACAAACATGGTTGCTACACTAACTTGTTGTTACTATTGATGAAGATGCTACTCCTCATTAGGCAATAAAAGAACACGTTTTCTCTTATGTATGTGAAACCTTTATCACAAACCACCTCTTGGACCCAGGGGTAGTGCCCTTGTAACAGTATTTAAATTGGACAGAACAAATTCCTATTGTGCATCCATAACAGCTTCACAGATATGCTTCATGAGCCAAAACGCTCTGTATGATGCTTACTAATCGACTATAGTTGTAGGGATGGACTGGTGACCAAACTGTGATTTTCAACATCATTATTTATTTTCGGTTTTTTTAACAGCCCTTGCCTCTGGCCCTTCAGCATCTACATCAGAGGGATGGAATGACTTATGGTGGCTCACCATGGCTCACTGACTGCAAGACATACTTTAGGAGTGTGTGCATTTGGATCATCCACTTGACTAGCCTCCTTGTCAGGGAGTTAAACACTGCGAGGCATGTAGGTATATAAAGAGCTATTTTAGATTCAATTGTTGAATACAAAGGAAGGCAATTTGTTTGCCATAGTTTCCTTAAGTCATTTAGAATCTAAACTAATTGATGAAATATCTTAACATATTGAGACCGTTATCTGTAACGGTGGCAATTTGTGGTTCTTGTTGTAGGACTGACGTTTAAAGAATAAGTAGATGAGAGTTGGCCCTATTCAGAAGAGGCATTTCGCAGGTCATTTAGAAGTACTAGAATAGTACTACAAAATGCTATTCACAAACCTGTGCACTTAAATCGCCACCTCCACCTCTCCTATATTTTCTATGGGAAGATCCTCACACATGTTGTTTAATACTTATAAGTAAACGTGCAAGGGACTTTGGTAATTGTTGGAAAAAGGGGGATATTAACTAGGTTTAGAAAGGAATAAGGAAGGGTTTAGGACAGATGCCGACCCACAAAAGTGTAAGCCCATCGCTATTCATAAACAGTTATTCTAAAGCTACTACAGTAACTTACTGTAGCTTAGAGCCAGAGTAATTGCAACACCACACATGGACAACCACTAGTACTGTAAATCCCTTCCTCAGAAAATAATGGAGACGGAGACTTATAATATTGTCCACAGGAAATATTTGTTAAAATAAATGACATTATTTAAAATAGTTACAAATAAAGAAATATCATTTAATGGTATGAAAATATTTAAGAATTATACATTATACCAGGCTTGCTGCCGCCATCAACAGCGAGCGAGTTAGCTCCGCCCACTTCGCCGGCCACGCCCCCTTCCATCTGGTTAAAAGGGCGCGCTGAACACTAGCGCATCCTACTAACAATCTCCTGAGGCGGAAAGCCGGGAGCGCTGCTAATTCTGCATATTTTTAAAATGTACTTGTGTTATATTGTGTTTTTACTTGCCTGCATCTTGCAAGGATCCCTGCCTGACTTGAGACCCCCAGACAGCCGATTTGGACGCTGTCACGGGGAATCCTCCCTCGCTGCCGCCATCAACAGCGAACGAGTTAGCTCCGCCCACTTCACCGGCCACGCCCCCTTCCATCTGGTTAAAAGGGCGCGCTGAACACTAGCGCGTCCCACTAACAATCTCCTGAGGCGGAAAGCTGGGAGCGCTGTTAATTCTGCATATTTTTTAAATTTACTTGTGTTATATTGTGTTTTTACTTGCCTGCATCTTGCAAGGATCCCTGCCTGACTTGAGACCCCCAGACAGCCGATTTGGACGCTGTCACGGGGAATCCTCCCTCGCTGCCGCCATCAACAGCGAGCGAGTTAGCTCCGCCCACTTCGCCGGCCACGCCCCCTTCCTTTTCTCCTCCTCCTCTTGACGACCCTATAAAACTATGTGCATGGGCCGGAGGCGCAGCGGTCGGGCGCAGCGGGCGCGACGATTGCACGCCGGAGGCGCGCCTAAGGCAAGCCCGTCTGCGCCCATCCGCGACTGTCCGGGGCTAGGGGCGCGTCACTCTGCCCAACTCACCACCTACTCCCCCGCTCAACTACTCTGCCTTCGGGGCCCATGGCCCTTACCAGCCTCTACCTGCTCTCGCATTTCGTCTCTTGGCCTGTCTCCGGCTGCTCAACTCGCCATCCCTCCTCCCCAATACACTCCCCCCCATCCTTCTAGAGGCAATGTTCTCCCTGCTACCTCTAAACCCCTCTCTGCATACTATTTAAACACCCGGTCTGCAGTAGCCCATGCGCACGAACTTTCGGTACTGCTAGACCTTCATGCCCCAGATCTTTTTTTAACGGAAACCTGGTTCTGTGATGACTCCCTCCCTGCTCTACTGGCCACTTTACCAGCCCCATATTACGCCCTACGCGCAGATCGCCAAAATGGCAGAGCTGGGGGCGGCGTGGCGGTCATCGCCCGAACCGACCTTCCCTTTCAAACTCTGTCTCTGCCAGATATCGCCACCACTGAGTATCTGGCTATCCGCACCACTTCCATTACGCCCCCTCTTACCTGCATACTCACCTATCGCCCCCCCCTCAATCCCCTTTATTGTTTCTCCCTGATTTTTTGGAAGTTCTAGCTTGGGTGATTTCAATTTTTGGCCCTCTGACCCAGCTGAATGCCCATCCTCAAAAGAATTTTCAGATACCCTTCAATCTCTCAACTTTACATCTCATATCCATTTTCCTACCCATATCAAAGATCACATCCTAGACCAGATCTGGTCTTTGAACTGTCCCGTAGAGTCCCTTTCCATCTCGCCTTGTACATGGTCTGACCACCACCTGATCTCATTTGCCCTTCCCATACACCCTCCGGTCAAGCCCCCACTCCCCAAAAACATCTGGGTTCGCGCTTGGGGACGAGTAGAGCCGGAAAATCTATCCTCTCTACTTACCACCTCCCTCCCCTCCTTACAAGGTCTATCCACCCTTTCCCAGGTCATGGCCATTGAACAGTGGCTCTCCTCAGGCTGCGACTCTATTGCCCCTCTGAAACGGGTCACCTCTAAGCGAGAGAAGGATGCCAATCAGTGGTTTAACGAAGATCTCAAGGCCACCAAACTAGCGGTACGCCGTGCGGAGCGGGCCTGGAGGAGAAACTATTGCCCCCCATTGCGATTGGAGTTCATTAACATCTTGACTCAATACAAAAAGGACATCCTGGAGGCTAAAACTACCTATTTCTCCTCCAAGATCCTCGCAGCCGAGAACCAATCGAAGGAAATTTTCTCGATTGTGCATAACCTGGTGTTTTCGGACAGAACCTCTCTAAAGCCCGCCCCTTCCCAGGAACTCTGTCACTCCCTCAATAACTATTTCATTCAGAAAATAGCCACCATTAAAGCCAACATCCCTCCCCCCTCCCCTACTTTTGTGGATCCCCAGTGTCCCCCCCACAAGGGACAACTCACCACCCTCCCCCCTCTGACTAAGGAATCTCTGACTTCCATAATACCCCTTGTCAAATCCGGCTCCCCGTTAGATCCCTGCCCTGCTCATATTCTCTGTCACATCTTTACCACTTGTTCAGACCCCCCCCCTTCACCTCCTCAATAGCTCTCTTTCCCAGGGCGTGGTACCTAATCCACTCAAATCAGCAGTCATTGCTCCAATCTTGAAAAAGCCGGGCGCGGACCCCTCAATCCCCGCCAAATTTCGCCCCATCTCCCTCCTGCCATTCCTGGCGAAAGTGCTCGAGTGCCATGTCACCTGCGCTCTGAGCTCTTTTGTAGAGAAGTACGGGGCTCTTGCCCCCCGCAGGCCGGGTTTCGCCCCGCACACTCTACGGAGTCCGTAGTCCTCTCGGTCCTTGACAACCTCAGGGAGGGAATGGACACCAACCAGCCCCAGGCCTTGGTCCTCCTTGATCTCTCAGCCGCTTTTGACACGGTGGATCATACCATCTTTCTTTCCCGTGTCAAGGCGGCGGGGATCGGGGGCACCGCGCTGGTTTGGTTATCTTCCTTCCTGAGGGACCGCACCCAGGCAGTTCGCCTGGGTGACTTTACTGCGGACTTTCGGAAAGTTCAGTGCGGGGTTCCCCAAGGCTCCTCCCTTTCCCCTCTTTTGTTTAATCTTTATATCGCCCCTCTTATCTTTTCACTGCAGCAAATGGAAGTCGCCGTGTTTAATTATGCGGACGACCTCCAGCTTGTCTTCAATCTGTCTTCTTCCCCCCCTTCTGTCCTTAATTTCCAATCTATCATGATCCATATCCGGGACTGGATGAACCACAACCATCTGAAGCTCAACCCAGACAAGACCGAGCTGGTGTTGACGGGTGGTTCATCCAGCCCCTGGTCTTCTTTATTTTGGCCCCCCTTCCTAGGCTCTCCACCTGTTCCCTCTACCTCAGTCAAAACATTAGGCATTAAACTCAACTCTCAACTCACCCTTCACTCACAGGTTAGTTCTGTGGTTTCTTCTTCCTTCCTTTCACTGAGCACTATACGCAAGGTGTCCCGTTTTTTTTCCTTTGATGCCCTGAAATTGATCACCCTGGCTATGGTCGTCTCCCACCTGGATTATGACAACGCCTTATATGCAGGTATACCTGCATATAGTCTACGGCGTCTGCAGCAGATCCAAAACCAGGCGGCGCGCCTGGTGTTCAAGCTCCCAAAGTCTCACCACATCACTCCCCTCCTAGTCTTTACATTGGCTCCCTGTTCGTGCCCGTGTCCAGTTTAAGCTCGCTTCCATCACCTTTCAAGCACGACTGGGCACGGCACCGGCTTTCATCTCATCTGAGATCACCCCCTATGTTCCCTCCAGGGAACTGCGTTCATCTACTCAGTCCCTTCTCACAGTCCCACGGTTCCGGAGAAAGAAATGGGGAGGCTCGAAATTTGCGACCCTTGCCCCACTCCTCTGGAACTCCCTGCCACTCGAGCTCAGAGCCTTAACCTTGTATCCGCAATTCCGGAAGCAGCTCAAAGCTCATCTGTTCACCAAATCCTTCAATTAGTCCATTAGCAGTTTGTTTTCCTTTATTCAGCTCCAGCTCCTTCGCCCAGACCTATGTTAGTTGTAGCGCCATGAAACCGCTGGTGTACATGCGCTTTATAAATAATTTTAAATTCAAATTCAAATTCAAATTCTTCAATGAATAGCTCATGAGCAATTGGTAGTGCTCCAGCTACTCATAAGTAACTCTCCTGTTTTCAGCCTAGTGAACAAAATCAGAAGATTTTGCTTGGCTGAAATAATAGATACATACTAAAATTTAAAAATGCGTATTTGACATGAAAATGTATGCATTTTTAGAACTCGGAAGCTGATGTAAATGGTTACATTTCTAATTGAATTTCTATTTTGTCCATTCTAACCATTGAGTTGGATAACAATAAACATATGTTAATCCAGCGCCAGTATACTATTTAGGTTTCACATGCCCTTTATAATTCCACATGTTTTGTTATATTTAAAGTTAATATGTGAGTGACAAATCATGAAGCTGGGGAAACCTATGATTACCTTGGTGCTAGGTAAATACGCTATGGCTGTTATGTATTACCCATGTACGGGCATTGCAAATTGATAAAGCTTTTTAACATAACAGCTAGTAACCCAACCTGATGCATTCAGGTGATCACTGCGGATGGTCTTGAATGGCATGGCCACCAATGTTATCTTGTCTGATGTGGTCACTATTACAGCACTAGAATAATATTAGGCATTCAGGAAGATTTTCATTGAATGTAAGTAGCTCTTACTACAGAAAAGGAGGGATATCCCTGCTTTATGAATTTCATTATAAAATGTTTTAACAACCAGGTTGAGTTGACAAATTAAGGTAATATTCAGTTGAGATAACATGTAATTACATTATGTTTCATTAATTCCATACATCAATTTTAATTACTATTATTACATAGAAAACAAAATAATATTTTAACTTTAGGTGAGAATTTATTTTTCGATTTAAAATGCATCAAAATCATTTAATTTAATGTAGTACATTTAAGTTAGTTAAAGATTTAATTCAACATCAAGTTAAACATTCTATAGCATTTTTTTCTTTTGTTCTCCATTCAAAATAAATATATTACATTATTATACAGTAATACATTTTTTAAATTGCTAACTTTTTCCAAGTTTCAATAACTTTTTTGTTTTCCCTATACTTTGCCATACAAAGATCTCAATACATTTGCATGGAGGCATACAGTAGGCACAATTCATATTACACAGTTGCAAACTTTGCATATGTAATATGTATTAGAAAAGGAGCTGCACAAAAGTTACCAACTCTTCTGCAATACTAAATTGTCCCTGAAATGCAAAACCAGACTCGAGGGCCCATTGTGCGGCCACACTTTCTTTAATAGCATATGGCATGTTAGCTAATGAGATGTTAACGTATGAAATTCAATTTGCTACTGCATTAAATATATTAAAACTCAATCCAAACCAAGCTTCTATTTTGATTAAATTAAATAAAACGTTTGTGGGTACTTTATTTGCTTTTCTAATAGATGTCTAATGTCATGCAGTGGATGGTCCTGGATGCTTCAACTGATTTTTTTTAATAAACTATCTGATTTTCTCTCTCACAATTACTTTTGGTTAACAGGAAACATGTGCACATGTCCATTCATGCTGTAAACCCTCCCTTCAACTTAACTGATAGTTCTCTGTTAGGTGCCTTAGTGCAGCCTGTATTTTTACATTTTCCACAGCATGCACCTCCTAAAAGTTATTAATTTTCTTTGCTATTAGGATGCATGAAGTGCACTCCTGATGTTTCCTTAATTTAGGATCAGCCAGCGAAGCAGAGTCTGTTGCCATCTGTTTAGGTAGCCAGCTGTGGCGACATGCCTGCAGGATCTTAGCATGATTTCACTGTAGGTGACTGTCAGAAAGTTTTATTGCATTTTTAAAATTTTGCACACTTTGGATTGCTGCATTTTAAGAGGGGAATTTGCCGTAAACAGTGCGTGCTTACTCTAGGTAAATGCAAAAGGTGATGTAGGAAATGTAGTGTTTTAATTAATCTGGACCACTTGCAATTACACCGAGAACCATTCCACTCCATCGTTTTCCTCCCAGGACTGTTACAGCAGAGGCCCCCCATATGCAAATCAGTCTTGGAACTGCCCAAATTGGATAATCCAACACACAATGCTGGGTCGAATGTTACCAAACCCTGAAATTGTTTGGCTTTGCTCAGGTGTGTTGGAGAATTATAAATTGAATCCCTCTATCGCAAAGAGCAGCGGGATCCTCTTTTGGTTAAGCCCTGGATATTTAAGTTGACTGATAAAGACAAACAAAAACCTTGGTAATTCATTTGGGGTCCAACTTCCATCCTATTTTGGCCAAGATAGATGGCCAGATGTATCAACGTTTGTCGCAGCACAACGCAGTAAGACATCTTGCCACGCTGAGCTGTTCTGCATCAAATGGAGAGGGAGGAATGTGCCATATTTTCTAACATATGGTGCATTCCTGCTCTCTCTCTGCGTTGGGGCACTTGTGGCTGCCAAGCGCCACCCTTTGTGCAAGGGTGCCTGTGTTACACTCAGGATCGTTTTTGTGCAGGAAGGTACACCTTCCTCTGAGGCTTTTCCTCTTTCTCAGTGTGTTACAGAATGTACAGATATTTCTCCGTGTTACTCATCACCTGGGAAGGTGCAGCATTGTGACACATTCCCAGGTTTAACAGTGTTATTAAATCTGGGATTGCACCAGCATACCTGGGTGAATGCCTGGGGACACCCACTCTCCACTCATGTAAAGCCTTCCTAGCACAGAATACTAAAAGTCAGCATCTTGTGCTGCCTTGCATTACTCCAGAATTACCAAGCTATGCAGGGTGATGCAAGGTGGATTTGTAAATCTCACTTTAGGACCTGCGTTGCCCTTGTGTCACCATGTTTGACAACACAAGCCTTTGATAAATCTGGCCTTTAGTGTCCTTCATGTAAAGAAGCCTTTCTTTCAAATTTACAGCATTGTATTTTGTGATGGACAGAAAATGTGCAGCGTCAGATTTCAGAGGAGTTGCCAGCTGATGACAACATTGGTGATGCTCGAGCTAAATCTGACTGTTCTACTTGATGCTTGGCATCACAAATGATGCAAAGGTGAGTCTGCAATGTCTAGCTTAGCATTTATATGCAAGGTACACTCTCCTCTGATATGTGTACCATCACATATGAGTCAGATGTAAAAGATGTATGTATTAGTATGATTGCACATTGCATGTTGACGTGGGAGGCGATATATGCTTTGACCCCTTTCTTTGTTAAACTAGGTCCTAGGATCTGAGGCAAATCCAAATCATACTACTTTAGCAGGCCATGCTTTACTCCGAAGGCTAAGGTTTTTTTGCTGACTGCAACACATTAAGAGGTGGTTGGTGCAAACAGGATTTGGCACTATAAAAGTCTCACCTTATTCAACATCTATGTGCCTCCGCTTGCTACCATTATTAGATCTTGTGCCTTTGAGACAATCTCGTATGCGGATGACACTCAGGTGATAATCCCCATCGAGACGGATCCAGCGGAAACTAGAGCAAAGTTTAAGGCCTGCATGCTGAAAATTGCCACCTGGATGAGCGAGAATTTCTTGCAGCTAAACTCAAACAAAACGGAGATTCTCCTCTTTGGGAAGGCTACGGAGCTATGGTCCTTGGAATGGTGGCCGGTGGAACTGGGTGAGGCACCCAACCCAACCACACAGGCAAAGAACCAGGGTATACTGATTGACAACAAGCTTTCGCTGGAGGAACATGTGAAATCAGTATCAGGCACTTGCTTTGGCATTATGAGGATGCTGAAAAAGATTTTCCCTTGGATCCCTTTGGAGGCCAAAAAGACCTTAGTACAGGCACTACTAGTTAGTAGACTAGATTATGGTAACTCCCTACTAGTTGGAATCAGGGAGGATCTAGCAGCTACGCTACAAGTAGTGCAGAATTCAGCAGCACGATTGTTCTTTAATAAACCAGTGCGTAACCCCCTCTCGTCCTCTTTTGCAACAGCTGCACTGGCTGCCTATGAGGAAGAGAGCATTGTTTAAGCTCCTGGTAACAGTGTTTATGTATGTATGTATATGTATGTATAGGCATTTATATAGCGCACTACTTACCCGTAGGGTCCCAAGGCGCTTCGACCGCTGCAAAACCCTTCCTGGCTTCCCTGAGAGATGGTCCCTTAATGGGTATCTCCAGGGTGAGACCAGGCATCCCCGGCGGTCTGGTGGGGCCGTTAGTGAAGACGAGGCAAGCTAATGCCCAGAGTTGCCGAGTGTGATCGCTGATCAGAGTGGGCACCGAGGCGAGAGAATTATCGAGTCCGCTGACCCTGGTCCAGAAACCTGCCGCGCCGGGAATCGAACCCTGGTCCCGGGCCGTCCTCTGCTCTCGGGTCTGCCGCCTCTAACCAGTGAGCCACACTACTTCACTACAGGTGACTGGTCCGGTCTACTTAAGGAGGAAGATAATACCCTAGATACCTGCTCACTCTCTAAGATCCAGCAATCGGAATCTGCATCGCCCTTGTAAAATCAGGAAAGCCAAAATGTGAGGGCACACATTTTTTCATCTAGCCCCTCTTTACTGGAACCGTCTGCCGGATGAGTTACGCGCCTGCACCAGTTTGGGCCAGTTCAAGAAGCAGTTAGAAACCTGGTTGTTCTAAACCCGCAACTCTGTCCTAGCCACCATCACTGTGCTGCCAAAAGTGCCAAGAGATCCCCGTAGGGAAGAACTGTTGTGCAATACAAATTCAAAATAATAATAAGGCTCAACTTTTGGGTAAAATATTTTTTGCACATGAAAACTGATCTGTCACTGCTGTTTGCAATGCTTTGTGTCACTTCAGCACAAAAACTGTAGTAAATCTGGACCTTTTAGATAAATAAAACACAGCCTCGACATGTACAACATTCTGATTAATAAAATAATCTTCAATAATTGGCTATTAACTTTGTTTAAAAATCTTGCTATATCAGCAGTGTATTATTATCGCACAAGTGATACTGAGTATGAGTTCAAACAAAACACGAGTGAGCAGTACTGGGCTCATGCTTGATCACACAGAATATAACATTTTGGCTCATGAGGTTGTAGTCACATACCATGAACGGTGATTTGATACACTAATGATCCATTCACGGATCCATACCTGTATAATTTATTAAATTAGCTAGGTACTTCTTTATTTTGCCTCTGCAAAATAAGTTGTTTCTCCACTGATCATCTGGGTTGAGAATAGAAATAAACAATTATTATTTGGAGTTTTTCCTAGAGAGATTATTGAAGGAGAAAGCTTTGAGATGGAGGGTATCCATGCCACCTCTTGGCTTGATCTAGCACTTCATATCAAGAGATCGATGACTCCATGGATTTTCTTGATATAGAGTAGGCGAATAGTCTTTTCGGCGTCAACAAAGGGAGAGACAGGGTTTGAGGGCACTCTTAGTCCCCAATCAGTAGATACATAAACAAAGGAAGAGTGTCCGTCAGTGTGGCGTTAATAAAGTAGAGATAGCACGTAAAAATATGAGGCCAGCTGTGGTTGGTCAAAAGACAGGACCAACTTTCAAGAAAAAATGCATGATTTTTTCAGGAAACCCTCACTCACCCTAGTGGTGACATGCTTCATCATCGGGTCCACTAGGGAGATCGAGTACCTCCCCAGTGTGCTACGACTGGCGTCGTAGCACACTGGGGAGGTACTCGATCTCCCTAGTGGACCCGATGATGAAGCATGTCACCACTAGGGTGAGTGAGGGTTTCCTGAAAAAATCATGCATTTTTTCTTGAAAGTTGGTCCAGTCTTTTGACCAACCACAGCTGGCCTCATATTTTTACGTGCTATCTCTACTTTATTAACGCCACACTGACGGACACTCTTCCTTTGTTTTTGAATAGTCTTTTCGGTCAGTGCTAGGGGAATGAGTGAATACGTTTTTTCCCTTCCCTCACTATTCCTAGAAAAATGAAAGATAGATATATATTGCCTATGACATCCGGTTACCTCAGAATAATTTTAGTTGCTATTTCAAACAGAACTTACTATGCCATTAAAAAAACATGCTATTACTGTAAACAGGTGACAAACGTGTGAATGGAATATAGCCTTAGAACTCGACCTAGTGAGCTTTGCCGGCCATTAAAAGGCCCACAACATGCTCAGCCTTTGCCTTTTTGTTGCTCATGACGAGCCAAGCTCGTCAAGAGTCACAATGGAGCTGTGCTCATGATGAGCTGGGCTTGTCATAACGGCTCCGCGCCACCCAAGCGTGATTGATTCCCCGCCTGTGCGGGCGAATTAATCAGTGGGCGGGGTCGTTACGAGACCAGCTCGTCATGAGCACAGCTCCAATGTGACTCATAACAAGCTAGTCTCGTCACGTGCACCGCTGAACCGCGCTCAGCCCCTGCCCCCGCACCATGGGGGAATTACCCCCGCAGGGAAGGGGTTAAAGGCTGAGCCGAAGGTGAGAGAAGAGCGGGCCTTGAATATACAGAAGAGCCCGCTAGGGGGGCTCTAAGGATATTAGAACCTCTTCCCATAGAGGTCACAATGTCCTAACAAGTAAAAACAAAGGCCTCTTGGAGCCCGAGAGGGTTTAAATTCCCTCGGGCTCTGAGAGGCCTTTGTTCACAGCAGCAGTTGTGAAAGGAAAACAACATTGGAATGTTGCTCTCCGGGCTTCTACCAGCCAGTAGAAGCCAGGAGCACTCCATTGTCTACAATGGAGAGCTGAACAATCCAATATTCTAATATAAAGGAGATGACAAACATACTTAGAATCAGAGTTTTGCTGAATATTGATTTTGAGTACAGCATAATTCAGATCATAGTAATCTGTACAAAATCCAAGAACACGATTGGGATAATCAGTCTAATCTGTACAATTGGTGGACATTTTGACCAACAACTGTACCCAATTCATGGGTCTTCACAAGGAAAAAAGGAGGCTTAGTGTCATTCAGGTAGTGCCATGAAACACATTCAAAGCTATAGTTATGCCACTGTGCCAGGGCTAATTAGTGCCTGGTCCAAGGAATGTCTGTCAAAAAGTTTACCTAAACCCATAACGGGAATGCATAGAGTAAAATGGTCCTTAAAATCTGGCAAAAATATATGGACTGCATAAGCGTGGTGGTGAGCAATTTAAACGTAACATAATAGGTAGAATGGTAATTAAACACCAGGAAATCCTAGCCGAGGTTCTGTATACAAATTCAATTGTGTTACATTGTAAAGTTTTGAGAAATAATCTTAGACTTGGAAAAGAACCGAAACTATCAAAAAGAGACACTGATTATAAACTATCACCAGTAAACATTGTAGAGGGGGAAGAAGTAACCAGTCTGTTGAGAACAATAAATTGTATACTAGTGTCATTGTTGTAGCTCCGAAAGTGAAAATAATGCGATTTTTGTTCACATCTAAATGGTGTCTCTAGTTGCCTGTTGATTTTGTACCAAGGGTAATTTTTCAGCAAAATATAATTTGGGACTGAACTTTGTTTTTTCATCTCTATGTGGTTTTGCACATAAAGGTCTTTCCAGATTCCGTTGCTGTTGCACTGACCATGAATTGTCCCCAAACATATTTTGCTTCTAAATATATTTTCCTTGTGTATGTGATGTGTGGTGCAAAATTGTTTTCAGACTCTTGTTGATGTTGCACTAAGTGTGATTTTGCAACTAAATTTGATTTTGCTTCTAAATGTCATGCAACTGTTCTACCTTCTTTGCAGCAAGGGTGATTTTGCACCAGAAAGTGATTGTGCATCTAAATGTGATTTTGACCACAGTTTTATTTGTGCACTTGAATGTGATGTGCTCCCCAATTTGCTGTCAATCAAATGTGATGCCATACTGATGCACAGCTTTCACATCTAATGTATATGTTACCTCCACATTTATCTCTGTACTGCGTAATACTCAGTGCCTGAATATTGTAGCTGTCCCACACTGACTATTCCCCTTGAATCAATAGACTACGGGGCAGATTTACGTATCCAGGCGCATCCCTGCAAATCAGCAAGGATGGGCCAAGAAACGTGCGACATGCAATGCCATTGTTGCACCACCACGGATGCGGCGTGCCATGGCGCAAGGATAGGCAGATGCATGTCACATCTGCTGGCGTAAGGTTGGCGCAGTGCTGGAGTTGCCTGTCGGGTGCGACGCAACTCCGGCACTGTGCCAACCTGGCTTATCTTCCACATGGTGCCTCACACCTTACGCCTGCTTCAAGCAAGCGCAAGGTTTTGACGCAGCGGGGTCAGAAAGGTGACTGAGTGAAATTTTGCCTGATGCAGGTTTCATGTGACACAGGGCTTCACAACGTGACGCATCTCCCTAGATGCGTCACGTTGTAAATCCCCTGCATCATGAAGCTAGCTTTACGCCGCCGCTGAGTCACAGAAAGGACGCAACAGCAGCACAAAAGTGGCACACAGGGCTTGTAAATCCTACATGTTTTTCAAGAGACCTTATTGTGTTCACTAAACCCAGTACAAATATTCATATCAAATTAGACTTAGATAACAACACCTCAGAGATCCGATTCATCCTGTTTTATCCAAAACTGTCTTACAATTCCATCAGAAATTAGATGGAAACACCTAATCAGTAGAAAATACCACAATCTCAAACTGGGCTCTAGAAAACGGACTTTCTTAATTTTAATGAAGAGCATTACATTTGAGCTTATGCAGTGTCCTCTTCCTTCTGAGGAGGGTATTAGGAGGGTGGGCGGGCTTCGTCCGCCCGCCATCCTACCGTGGAATGGGACTGCCCACCATTGGGGCGGAGGGTCCCGTTAGTGACATTAGAATGCGCCCGCCACACTGGCGGGCACATCCTGCATACTTGACATTGCGGTGGCCGGTGCTCCCAGCACCGGCCGCTGCAATGCCAGAAAACGATGTCATGCACTTCCATGCACAACGTGGCAGGCACCGTGCGGTGCCTGCCATGTTGTGCATGGAACTGTGCACCCCAGAATCCCTGGGCGGGCCCCCAATGGCAGAAACCGCCTGCCTTTCATGGAAAGGCATGTCCCCGCTATTATGCTATTACGGATGGCGGTGTCTCTCAGACACGGCCACCATGTTAGCAGGCAGCTTTTCCACCGGTCGACTCTTCGACCAGGCGCAAAACTGGTAGACGGTCTTTCTGTCTGCCGGGGTCCGCCCGCCATGGTAATGTGGCAGGGGAAATTCAGAGCGGGCGGTGTTTTTTAGCGGGCGGATCGCCACCACCATACTGGTGGTGGCGATCCGCCCGCTAACCCAATGACCGCCTTAGTCTCAAAACACATAATAATTATTTAGAGGAAAAATATATCATAGCTTCTCCGCACCAAAAATGTGAACTACACAACATCATGTATGAAAATTGGAAGGTCATATTTTAATCCACACAAATTAACTTTTATATCTTCCCCACAATGTCTGCTGCAGTAAAGACCCTAAAACATTCTAACATGACTAAGAAGATTAACCTTGATGTTTACCATTGCTACTGACACTGACATCACTAGATCCATCATTCATTTCTCCGTCACACCACTCAGGAACAAAACCAGATAGTGTAATGCCAGATGAATAAATGTTGTTTATTTTATTTTTTTAAAGTTTGTATTGAATTGTACAGGACAATCCTCTGCGGCTTATGGAAAGATCGTCTGCCGCTTTTCCGCTGGTCGACTCGTTGACCGGGCGGGAAAAGGGGCATAATATGGTGGCGGTGCCTGCCACCATGGAAAGGCATGCACTTTTTGCTTTTGGAGGCCCTCTGTGGGCCCCCAGGGTGTTGGGAGGGTGCACATGGGGGTATCTATGGTACCCCCCTGCATTTGCATGGACAAGGTGGCAGGCACTGTGCAGTGCCTGTCACGTTGTGCATGCAAATTCACAACATCCATTTTTTACTTTGTGGTGGGTGCTGCTTGCAGTACCGCCTGCCGCAATGTAAAAAATCCGGGATGCGCTCGCCAGTGTGGGAGGCACATCCTAAATTGAATGGTGGGACTGCCGCACCTATGGCGGGTGGTCCCTTTTGCCGTTGCAGCAGACTTTGTCCGCCCGCCATCGTAATAGACTCTATAGTCGTGATTGGTGAATTTGCTGGAATATGCGATAGAACGCATGTGAATACAACGCAGTCAATACAACCACCATGTTGTTACAACGCATACCATTACATCGCAAGTTGTTTCTACGACTTGCTGTAGGAGGCGTGCTGGATTTAGGAATAGTATAATTTACTATTCCAACTCCAGCGTGCGCAACAGTAGGGAAGGTGTGAAAGTAAATTATACTATTCCTTAGTTTAGTACGCGCCCTACAGCAAGTCGTCGAAACGACTTGCATTGTAATGGTTAGTGTTGTAACAATGGGGTTGTTGTAAAGACCGCAATGTAATTGCATGCGGTGTGCCACATGCAATGTAAACGCTGCTTCCCATTTGCTGAGGAGATGAAGGTGTTCATGAACTGGGGCATGAATAGATTTAGGTGAATGAAGGAGAGAAGCGGCAGGTCATATCTGTGTGAAGATGAGGTGTGGAGACATGGGCAGTATGATTAGGGACTCATGGCGAGGGGGAGTAAGGTGATGCATGTTGCGAGTGAGGCAAGATGCTGAAGTTTTGTCTACAACAGTGATAGTATACCGGGTCGACATGTGTGTGTCATGGGGGAGGTCATCATTCCCAGCCTGCTGTAGGAACTATGAGAGGATGGTAGACCAGTGAGAAGAAATGGGTCGAAGTGAACTTTCGGGGCCTGGCAACGCAGGCTGACTGCACATACATTAGGAAAGTAGTAGTTTATTTGGGCCAGGATGAGGTATGCTCTGTGTAGTATAAAGAATTGTATGTTCCTACAGCGAGAGTTACGGGATACCTGTTTGGGGGAACTCCAGCGCTTGCTCCCATTCCTTGTCATGCAATAGTCGTTCATACTCATCTTTCCACTTCTGCTGGAGAGCATCAAGAGGAAATATTACCAGGTACCGGATAGCTTTATACAGCCAGGTGATAAGGTGTTGGTCGTCACCCATTATGAGTATAGTTTGCAGTACTGGGTGCGTAATGCGTTCTACCTCCGTGGTGTTCCAGGGTGCGACATGTGTTGTTGAGCTGCCTGTGAAGGATAAACTGTTCCAGGGGGCAGACCATAATCTTTTGTTAAATGGTCGAAAGGGAGGAACTGGCTGTCTACGAAGAGGTCTCCTAGTGTGTGTATAAAGTGCACTGTCCAGGGTGCCACGTCCTGTCTGGTGTATAAACCAAGGAATCAGGGGAAACCTGCCAAGTGGAGTGGAGGGGCGTACACGGGTGTTCCCAGTGAGAAGTGATGCATGCAGAACATACATGTCCAGCTACTGCCACTTGAAAAGGCCATGGCGTAGGGGACAAGACACTTGGAAGTAGTAGACTGTGAACCGTTGGTATTGGTAGGGTATCCCTGTCACCACAGATCACCCATATATTATCCAACAGTCTGATAGCCACTGTAGTTGAGTTGCTAGATAGTATGCCTCGAAAAAGGGGGCAGCCCTCCCCGGTCTATCAGTAACTACAGTTTCCAGAGAGCTACACAATGTTGCTTAATGCCCCAGATGAGGCTGACTAATAAAGTGTCTAATACCTTGAAAAAAGAATGTGGTGGAAAAACTGGGGGGTTGGGAAAATAATAGGAAAGGCAGGGTAGAATGGCCATCTTGCTAAGGCTATCGTGCCAATCGGGTGAGAGGCAATGACAGCCAGAAATGTATTTGAGCTCTGATACCCATCAGAGTCTCATCAAGGTTCCCTTCATATATGTCTGATGGGGTGTGGTTGAGCCAAATTCCCAAGTAACTGATTCTCTCTGCAAGTTGAGGGTGGTCTGGCCCAGGTATATGGGTCGTAGTAGCTGATCAGGGCTGAGCAAGTATACAGCTGATTTTTCCCAATTCGCAAGGAGCCCGGCAGCTGCAGTGAACTCAATCAGTGTGACTTGTAGTGGGGAGAGACATGATTTGATGTCTCGTAAATATCGTAGACGGTCATTGGCATATAAGAACACCATGTGTGTCATGTCTTCCAGGGGTATTCCCCACTCACAACCCTCTTCCCTCAGGCATATGGCCAAGGGCTTCATCGCGAATGTGAAAAGCAGTGGCGAAAGAGGGCACCCTTGCCTTGTCCCATAGTTCACCGGGAAAGAGGTGGAAACGAGGCTGCCCATGCAAACTCAAGAGGTTGGCTTGGTGTTAAGTAATCAGGTATAGGGGGCGTGGCTAGCACCCGAGGAAGATGGCGGCACTGCCGTGACTCGCCTGAGGTGACGGGGCTTTCAAAGGGATTTTCCAGCACCACCCGAGTCCTGAAGGTCAGCAAACTGCATAAATGAAAGTCGGAATGTAAACACCTCCAGATAGGAGCATTTCCGTCTCTTTGCCAGCAAGATTTTGACCTTTTGACAAGCATTCTTCTCAAAGCTGAGGTATTTGAAACAGCTGCCTAATTGCTGCCTGAATGCTGAGGGAGCCGGTTCACACAAATTCACAGGCAACAATGAATTATATCAGCCCGTGATGACTTTTAAGCTGTATTTTGCCTCACTTCGACGTGCAATGCCCCCAATCTGAACCCTTTCATTTTCTGGCTAACTATAATGTGAACTGTTACTTAAAATCAGACTGAAGGCTGAGGAGATTATTTTCACCACGTGCTGTTTCTCTTCAAAAGGGGAAGTGAATCTTTCATTTACTGACTTTCAATTACTGATTATTGATGTTTGACACTAGAAGTTATCCAGGAAAGTGAATTTTGACTCTATTTCCATACATGTGTCTCCTTTATTAATGCACTTTAAGTAGGCATTTCAGTAACCTAATTTCTATATTGCCAGTTTGTGTATTTGGAACCTTCTGTATTTTTCAGTGGATTTTCTCAGTGCCTGCAATGCCATATTAGTGCACCACGAAGTTATTTATTTAAAATGGCTCTTTTGGCTTTGGTATTAATTTAGCATGTTGTATGGCTTGCTCTGATATGGATACTCTTCTGTAATGAATTGTGGTGACTTCCATTCCATACACTTTCTTCCCTTTCAGCAGAGAATCACCACTTTTATATCTTTTTTCATGCTTATTGGTAAATATGTGTTTTGAAAAGTGACTTACACTAAATGTATTGGTCGCATTTATTACTCTCTACTACATTTTCATAATGTTATGCAATATTTCTACAGGGTCTTTTTTGCTATTATTGTATTTATATTGTTACGCTTAAAGTGATAAGGCAGTTTACCCCAATGTTGGGTTTACGCTATTTTTGCCCTTAATACGGAATTTCTTCTTCTACGCAGTGCTATTCTATGTCTTTGGACTGTTTTTCTCAATTCTATGGGCAGGACATCCAATAATTTACAGATATCTACACCTTCTCCTCGGAAATTTTTGATTCATCTCAGCTCACGTTATAATTGTTTATCCATGGAGGATTCAGTTGCTTCATCGCCCAAAGGTGGATTGCCTTCACAGATTGCCTCAGTCTCTACTGTTTCCAAAGCCTCTACAAAAAGATTGAAAAAATATCCTCCCTCTCCACCTAAACAGACTGCTTCTGTCACAATGGATCGAATACTAGAGGAGATCAGAGCAAAATACGCTAGAGCAGAACTTTAGCTCTTTATCTTCATCTACTTCTAAAGTAGAATCTCTGTGTTGACAGGTCTCCATACTTCACAAACAAGTTGAGCAGTTGGAAAACAGAAATAGACGGAATGACCTTCGAATTCATGGTCTTCCTGAAGGCACCTTCTTTAAATCCTTTCTTCCAACGCTCCTTAAGCTGCCTGAGGGCACCATGTTGAATATACAGAGAGATCATAGATTAGGTCCACCGATGCGTCAAATATCTTCTTCAACGCCACACAAACCGAGAGGAGTGATCTTGTACTTTTTGGAATATACTGACCTCTTAAAGATTCTATCAGCAGCTAGGGCAATGAATCGTAAAACTTGGTCAGGAAATTCTCTGTTCTTTTCCCAGGATTACTCCAAATTGACGGCTGATCGACGCAAAGAATTTTTAGCATTGCGGCCGCAGTTATGCTCATTAGGTGCAAGATATGGTCTTTTTCACCCTTGCTTGTTTAAAGTGACATTTAATAATAAAACTACCACTTATAAGGATCGAATTAAGTTGAAGAGCTTTCTGTACTCTCACCACACTGATACAATGGAGACTACTTCATAATTTAGTTCCAGCTAGATTGCGTTCAGACTATGTTTCTGGTTACAGTATTCTCATGTTTTATCTTCTGGTTTTTGATCCATTTGTTGTTTCTTGAAATGTATGCAGCAGTTAACTTTCGTTGTTATTGTTTGCAATATATCTAATAATGTTTTCTTCCCCCACAGGTCTCGGTTGTGTGTCTTCTCCTACCTATGTTCAAATATGTTCGTTATGCCCTTCCCTCCGCCTCCCCTGTGGGTCCTGGACACGTTATTGTTTCATGTGGCCTTCTATCCCTCCACCCTTCGTATGTCTTGGATTGTATATAAGTTTTGTTTTTTCATTATTCATTACTCTATTCATGCTCTCTTTCTTCTTTCTCTTTTCTTTCTCTTTTTGCATATTTTCTTCTCTCTTTGGTGTTCCTCATTTCCTTTTCATACCCTGCAATCTTCTTTTCTCTTACAGAGGTTGTATTTTCGCTTTGCTTCCTTTATTTCTTGCTTCTCCTTCCTAGTTCAGTTCTCTTACTTTTTGGGCAGTTGGTTTGATATTGCCTGTATTTTTATTGATTTCACATGTCATTCTTTTTGGAATTTAGAACCTCAACTCTTCTTTTGCTATTTTTATTTTCCTTTTCATCTTCTTCTATTTATCGCTTTATTGATCCAGTTTTCTCATTTTCCTTCTGTTTCGCTTACTTCTTTCCTATACTTTTTCTTTTCTCTTCTTAATTTTTACATCCATTATTTAACTGACTTTTACTATGCTATTTCTAATGCATTTCTTCTCTTTCACTTCTGGTGTTTCTTCTTATTATACTTATATGCCTTACTTACCTTTCTGCTTCAATATTGTCCCTCAACTAGTTTTTTGATATGCTTTTCTAAAATTATGTTATGCCTTTGAAAATATTATCTTGGAATGTTAGAGGTTTACATTCACCAATTAAAAGACAGAGAGTATTATCCCACCTGGCCAAGCTCAACGCAGATATAGCTTGTATACAGGAATCACATTTGTCGTCTGATGAATCTGCTAAATTGAAGAGGGGTTGGGTAGGAGAAGTTTATTTTTCCCCAGGTGATGGTAAGCGTAATGGAGTCTTGATTTTGTTTCGAAAATCTCTTCCAATTAAAGTAGTAACGCATTCTGCAGACACTTCAGGTAGATGGGTGCTAGTGAATCTCACTCTAGATAACGTCCCTACTTCTATTTTAAATGTTTATGCTCCTACGAGTGGCGACGCCACTTTTTGGCCCTCCCTCGCACCGCTCATCACTCAATACTACGTTGATAATTTCATACTTGTGGGTGACTGCAATGAAGTTTTTGACCCATTTTTGGATAGACACTCAGTTAGTGCATACATTCCTCATAAGTCACAAAAATCTTTTAAACAACTCATTACACAATACAAACTTACTGACGCATGGAGACTCTGCAATCCCACTTTGCGAGAATACTCCTTCTTTTCACCCCCTCATCAAATTCAATCACGCTTGGATTATTTTTTTATCTCTCATCAACTTACCCAATCCATTATTTCTTCTGACATTGGCTCCATCTTAATTTCTGATCATACCCCAGTCTCCATTGTTTTAGATGTATTACAAAAACCAACTTCTAATAAAAAATGGTGTTTCAATAATGCTCTCCTTCTCGATGCACAGTTTGTTTCTTCTTTCACATCCTTTTTTCATGAATATTTTTTGTTCAATCACACGGATAAAGTTCCATTCCCTGTAGTTTGGGACGCTTTCAAAGCATCAGCTAGAGATTTCATCATTCACTATGTTTCTCGCAAACGTAAGAAAGCCCAACAAGCCACCAATGACCTCCTTTCTAAAATTAAAAAATTAGAGCACTTATATTACACTTCCAAATCAAAGGATTGTTTTAATGATCTTATCGCCACCAAAATTCAATTTAATAAAGATTCCACGTACAATGCCTCCAATTTCCTCTTAAAATCTAGCGCCAAGTTTTATGGTGAACAGAATAAGGTTGGGAAATTGCTGGCCAACTATCGAAAGGTAAAGCATAACAAGGTCAATATTGAATCTATCTATAGTTGTGATGGGTCACTAAAACACAAAAGTGAAGATATCCTACAGGAGTTTTTGCATTTTTATGAAACATTGTATTCATCTGAATCATCTTCTTCTGAACAAGACATTTCCTAATTTTTTTCCCAAATTTCCTCTCCTTTCGACACTCTTCCGGACCTTTCCTCTTTAGAATCAGACCTTACGCAAAAAGATCTCCTTCAAGCTCCTAACTCTCTCAAACATGGTAAAGCTCAAGGTCCCGACGGTTTCACTGTTGAATTCTTCTCCTGTTTCTCAAAACTACTTATTCCCAAATTACATACTCTTCTTTCCACTTTCCTTCAAACTGGTTCCGCTTCTGTCTCTTTCTCTGATGCCCTTATTTGCATTATTCCGAAACCAGGTAAAGATCCACAACATTGTAAAAACTATCGCCCTATTTCTTTAGTAAATATCGACTATAAAATTTTTTCAAAGGCTTTAGCATTGCGTTTAGAATCTTTTTTACCTGAGCTTTTAGGGAAAGAGCAATCCGGTTTCGTTAAAGGTAGACTGCTGACGGATAATACTAGATTGTTTTTTGACATTCTCTCTAAGACCTCGCATAGCTGTCATCCCCTTGCATCTATAGCCCTAGATGCAGAGAAGGCTTTTGATCGAGTTGAATGGCCATATCTGTTTAGTACTATGAAGTGGTTTGGTTTTGTTCCAAAGATTTCCACCCTGATTTCGATCCTTTATTCCCGCCCTAGAGCAGCAATTTCGGCAAACGGTACCTTATCTTCTTACTTTTCTCTTAATAGAGGGGTTAGACAGGGATGCCCACTTTCACCTTTTTTATTTAATCTTGCTTTAGAACCTTTCCTTTTGAGAATTCGTCAGAATGCTAATATACATGGTTTTAATTTACACGACTCTGATATTAAGATGGCAGCATACGCTGACGATGTATTATTATTTCTCTCCCAACCAGACGCATCCCTCCCTTCTTTTTTAGATGAAGTTAACTCATTTGCACAAGTATCTGGCTTCAAATTAAGGGGGTGATTATGATGGCGGATTTCCCGCATACTCCGGGCCGGCGGAAGCCACCACCGGCCCGGAGGATGCGGGAAATCCGCCGAGGAGGCTTGAAAGACCCACCGCCAAATTAGGATGGCTGGTGGGTCTCACAATCTGTCCTCCGCTTTTCCGCCGCGGTCGGAAGGCGACCACGGCGGAAAAGCACTAACATGGCTGGCGGTGTCTATCAGAGACCGCCAGCCATATTAGGATGTAGGGAAAGTAATGCTTTTCCGCGGCGGCTTTTCCCCCGTGGAAAAGCATACGGACATTCACTTTGGGGGCCCGTTGCGGGCCCCCTGAGTGAAGGTTGCGTGGGGGGTGCACATGGGGGGTACCTATGGTACCCCCCTGCCTTTGCATGCACGAAGCGGCAGGCACCGCGCAGTGCCTGCCGCTTTGTGCATGCAAATGCACTGATTTCATTTTTTACATTGCGGCGGGTGCTGCTTCAAGCAGCACCCGCCGCAATGTAAAACATACAGGATGTGACTGTCAGGGTGGCGGTCACATCCTAATTGCCATGGAGGGACCGCCGCTGCCCATGCGGACGGTCCCTCTTACTCAGGGGTGGCGGACGGACGCAAGTCCATCCGCCATCCTAATCGGCCCCTAAATAAGGATAAATGTGAAATTTTGCCACTTACCAAACTCACTCTCAAGGACGATTTCTCTGCTTCGGGCTTTACTTGGAGCCCTAACTCTATTAAATTTTTGGGTCTCCATTTTACTTCTTCTCTTTCGGGCACTTATATTACACTTCCAAATCAAAGGATTGTTTTAATGATCTTATCGTCACCAAAATTCAATTTAATAAAGATTCCACGTACAATGCCTCCAATTTCCTCTTAAAATCTAGCGCCAAGTTTTATGGTGAACAGAATAAGGCTGGGAAATTGCTGGCCAACTATCGAAAGGTAAAGCATAACAAGGTCAATATTGAATCTATCTATAGTTGTGATGGGTCACTAAAACACAAAAGTGAAGATATCCTACAGGAGTTTTTGCATTTTTATGAAAAATTGTATTCATCTGAATCATCTTCTTCTGAACAAGACATTTCCCAATTTTTTTCCCAAATTTCCTCTCCTTTCGACACTCTTCCGGACCTTTCCTCTTTAGAATCAGACCTTACGCAAAAAGATCTCCTTCAAGCTCCTAACTCTCTCAAACATGGTAAAGCTCAAGGTCCCGACGGTTTCACTGTTGAATTCTTCTCCTGTTTCTCAAAACTACTTATTCCCAAATTACATACTCTTCTTTCCACTTTCCTTCAAACTGGTTCCGCTTCTGTCTCTTTCTCTGATGCCCTTATTTGCATTATTCCGAAACCAGGTAAAGATCCACAACATTGTAAAAACTATCGCCCTATTTCTTTAGTAAATATCGACTATAAAAATTTTTCAAAGGCTTTAGCATTGCGTTTAGAATCTTTTTTACCTGAGCTTTTAGGGAAAGAGCAATCCGGTTTTGTTAAATGTAGACTGCTGACGGATAATACTAGATTGTTTTTTGACATTCTCTCTAAGACCTCGCATAGCTCTCATCCCCTTGCATCTATAGCCCTAGATGCAGAGAAGGCTTTTGATCGAGTTGAATGGCCATATCTGTTTAGTACTATGAAGTGGTTTGGTTTTGGTCCAAAGATTTCCACCCTGATTTCGTTCCTTTATTCCCGCCCTAGAGCAGCAATTTCGGCAAACGGTACCTTATCTTCTTACTTTTCTCTTAATAGAGGGGTTAGACAGGGATGCCCACTTTCACCTTTTTTATTTAATCTTGCTTTAGAACCTTTCCTTTTGAGAATTCGTCAGAATGCTAATATACATGGTTTTAATTTCCACGACTCTGATATTAAGATGGCAGCATACGCTGACGATGTATTATTATTTCTCTCCCAACCAGACGCATCCCTCCCTTCTTTTTTAGATGAAGTTAACTCATTTGCACAAGTATCTGGCTTCAAATTAAGGGGGTGATTATGATGGCGGATTTCCCGCATACTCCGGGCCGGCGGAAGCCACCACCGGCCCGGAGGATGCGGGAAATCCGCCGAGGAGGCTTGAAAGACCCACCGCCAAATTAGGATGGCTGGTGGGTCTCACAATCTGTCCTCCGCTTTTCTGCCGCGGTCGGAAGGCGACCACGGCGGAAAAGCACTAACATGGCTGGCGGTGTCTATCAGAGACCGCCAGCCATATTAGGATGTAGGGAAAGTAATGCTTTTCCGCGGCGGCTTTTCCCCCGTGGAAAAGCATACGGACATTCACTTTGGGGGCCCGTTGCGGGCCCCCTGGATGAAGGTTGCGTGGGGGGTGCACATGGGGGGTACCTATGGTACCCCCCTGCCTTTGCATGCACGAAGCGGCTGGCACCGCGCAGTGCCTGCCGCTTTGTGCATGCAAATGCACTGATTTCATTTTTTACATTGCGGCGGGTGCTGCTTCAAGCAGCACCCGCCGCAATGTAAAACATACAGGATGTGACCGTCAGGGTGGCGGTCACATCCCAATTGCCATGGAGGGACCGCCGCTGCCCATGCGGACGGTCCCTCTTACTCAGGGGTGGCGGACGGACGCAAGTCCATCCGCCATCCTAATCGGCCCCTAAATAAGGATAAATGTGAAATTTTGCCACTTACCAAACTCACTCTCAAGGACGATTTCTCTGCTTCGGGCTTTACTTGGAGCCCTAACTCTATTACATTTTTGGGTCTCCATTTTACTTCTTCTCTTTCGGGCACTTATATTACACTTCCAAATCAAAGGATTGTTTTAATGATCTTATCGCCACCAAAATTCAATTTAATAAAGATTCCACGTACAATGCCTCCAATTTCCTCTTAAAATCTAGCACCAAGTTTTATGGTGAACAGAATAAGGCTGGGAAATTGCTGGCCAACTATCGAAAGGTAAAGCATAACAAGGTCAATATTGAATCTATCTATAGTTGTGATGGGTCACTAAAACACAAAAGTGAAGATATCCTACAGGAGTTTTTGCATTTTTATGAAACATTGTATTCATCTGAATCATCTTCTTCTGAACAAGACATTTCCCCATTTTTTTCCCAAATTTCCTCTCCTTTCGACACTCTTCCGGACCTTTCCTCTTTAGAATCAGACCTTACGCAAAAAGATCTCCTTCAAGCTCCTAACTCTCTCAAACATAGTAAAGCTCAAGGTCCCGACGGTTTCACTGTTGAATTCTTCTCCTGTTTCTCAAAACTACTTATTCCCAAATTACATACTCTTCTTTCCACTTTCCTTCAAACTGGTTCCGCCTCTGTATCTTTCTCTGATGCCCTTATTTGCATTATTCCGAAACCAGGTAAAGATCCACAACATTGTAAAAACTATCGCCCTATTTCTTTAGTAAATATCGACTATAAAAATTTTTCAAAGGCTTTAGCATTGCGTTTAGAATCTTTTTTACCTGAGCTTTTAGGGAAAGAGCAATCCGGTTTCGTTAAAGGTAGACTGCTGATGGATAATACTAGATTGTTTTTTGACATTCTCTCTAAGACCTCGCATAGCTCTCATCCCCTTGCATCTATAGCCCTAGATGCAGAGAAGGCTTTTGATCGAGTTGAATGGCCATATCTGTTTAGTACTATGAAGTGGTTTGGTTTTGGTCCAAAGATTTCCACCCTGATTTCGTTTCTTTATTCCCGCCCTAGAGCAGCAATTTCGGCAAACGGTACCTTATCTTCTTACTTTTCTCTTAATAGAGGGGTTAGACAGGGATGCCCACTTTCACCTTTTTTATTTAATCTTGCTTTAGAACCTTTCCATTTGAGAATTCGTCAGAATGCTAATATACATGGTTTTAATTTCCACGACTCTGATATTAAGATGGCAGCATACGCTGACGATGTATTATTATTTCTCTCCCAACCAGACGCATCCCTCCCTTCTTTTTTAGATGAAGTTAACTCATTTGCACAAGTATCTGGCTTCAAATTAAGGGGGTGATTATGATGGCGGATTTCCCGCATACTCCGGGCCGGCGGAAGCCACCACCGGCCCGGAGGATGCGGGAAATCCGCCTAGGAGGCTTGAAAGACCCACCGCCAAATTAGGATGGCTGGTGGGTCTCACAATCTGTCCTCCGCTTTTCCGCCGCGGTCGGAAGGCGACCACGGCGGAAAAGCACTAACATGGCTGGCGGTGTCTATCAGAGACCGCCAGCCATATTAGGATGTAGGGAAAGTAATGCTTTTCCGCGGCGGCTTTTCCCCCGTGGAAAAGCATACGGACATTCACTTTGGGGGCCCGTTGCGGGCCCCCTGGATGAAGGTTGCGTGGGGGGTGCACATGGGGGGTACCTATGGTACCCCCTGCCTTTGCATGCACGAAGCGGCTGGCACCGCGCAGTGCCTGCCGCTTTGTGCATGCAAATGCACTGATTTCATTTTTTACATTGCGGCGGGTGCTGCTTCAAGCAGCACCCGCCGCAATGTAAAACATACAGGATGTGACCGTCAGGGTGGCGGTCACATCCCAATTGCCATGGAGGGACCGCCGCTGCCCATGCGGACGGTCCCTCTTACTCAGGGGTGGCGGACGGACGCAAGTCCATCCGCCATCCTAATCGGCCCCTAAATAAGGATAAATGTGAAATTTTGCCACTTACCAAACTCACTCTCAAGGACGATTTCTCTGCTTCGGGCTTTACTTGGAGCCCTAACTCTATTACATTTTTGGGTCTCCATTTTACTTCTTCTCTTTCGGGCACTTATATTACACTTCCAAATCAAAGGATTGTTTTAATGATCTTATCGCCACCAAAATTCAATTTAATAAAGATTCCACGTACAATGCCTCCAATTTCCTCTTAAAATCTAGCGCCAAGTTTTATGGTGAACAGAATAAGGCTGGGAAATTGCTGGCCAACTATCGAAAGGTAAAGCATAACAAGGTCAATATTGAATCTATCTATAGTTGTGATGGGTCACTAAAACACAAAAGTGAAGATATCCTACAGGAGTTTTTGCATTTTTATGAAACATTGTATTCATCTGAATCATCTTCTTCTGAACAAGACATTTCCCCATTTTTTTCCCAAATTTCCTCTCCTTTCGACACTCTTCCGGACCTTTCCTCTTTAGAATCAGACCTTACGCAAAAAGATCTCCTTCAAGCTCCTAACTCTCTCAAACATAGTAAAGCTCAAGGTCCCGACGGTTTCACTGTTGAATTCTTCTCCTGTTTCTCAAAACTACTTATTCCCAAATTACATACTCTTCTTTCCACTTTCCTTCAAACTGGTTCCGCTTCTGTATCTTTCTCTGATGCCCTTATTTGCATTATTCCGAAACCAGGTAAAGATCCACAACATTGTAAAAACTATCGCCCTATTTCTTTAGTAAATATCAACTATAAAAATTTTTCAAAGGCTTTAGCATTGCGTTTAGAATCTTTTTTACCTGAGCTTTTAGGGAAAGAGCAATCCGGTTTCGTTAAAGGTAGACTGCTGATGGATAATACTAGATTGTTTTTTGACATTCTCTCTAAGACCTCGCATAGCTCTCATCCCCTTGCATCTATAGCCCTAGATGCAGAGAAGGCTTTTGATCGAGTTGAATGGCCATATCTGTTTAGTACTATGAAGTGGTTTGGTTTTGGTCCAAAGATTTCCACCCTGATTTCGTTTCTTTATTCCCGCCCTAGAGCAGCAATTTCGGCAAACGGTACCTTATCTTCTTACTTTTCTCTTAATAGAGGGGTTAGACAGGGATGCCCACTTTCACCTTTTTTATTTAATCTTGCTTTAGAACCTTTCCTTTTGAGAATTCGTCAGAATGCTAATATACATGGTTTTAATTTCCACGACTCTGATATTAAGATGGCAGCATACGCTGACGATGTATTATTATTTCTCTCCCAACCAGACGCATCCCTCCCTTCTTTTTTAGATGAAGTTAACTCATTTGCACAAGTATCTGGCTTCAAATTAAGGGGGTCATTATGATGGCGGATTTCCCGTATACTCTGGGCCGGCGGAAGCCACCACCGGCCCGGAGGATGCGGGAAATCCGCCGAGGAGGCTTGAAAGACCCACCGCCAAATTAGGATGGCTGGTGGGTCTCACAATCTGTCCTCCGCTTTTCCGCCGCGGTCAGAAGGCGACCACGGCGGAAAAGCACTAACATGGCTGGCGGTGTCTATCAGAGACCGCCAGCCATATTAGGATGTAGGGAAAGTAATGCTTTTCCGCGGTGACTTTTCCCCCGTGGAAAAGCATACGGACATTCACTTTGGGGGCCCGTTGCGGGCCCCCTGGGTGAAGGTTGCGTGGGGGGTGCACATGGGGGGTACCTATGGTACCCCCCTGCCTTTGCATGCACGAAGCGGCAGGCACCGCGCAGTGCCTGCTGCTTTGTGCATGCAAATGCACTGATTTCATTTTTTACATTGCGGCGGGTGCTGCTTCAAGCAGCACCCGCCGCAATGTAAAACATACAGGATGTGACCGTCAGGGTGGCGGTCACATCCTAATTGCCATGGAGGGACCGCCGCTGCCCATGCGGACGGTCCCTCTTACCCAAGTCCATCCGCCATCCTAATCGGCCCCTAAATAAGGATAAATGTGAAATTTTGCCACTTACCAAACTCACTCTCAAGGACGATTTCTCTGCTTCGGGCTTTACTTGGAGCCCTAACTCTATTAAATTTTTGGGTCTCCATTTTACTTCTTCTCTTTCGGGCACAGTTACTAAGTGTATGAATGACTGTTTACAAAAATTGACTACTCTCACTAGCAAATGGCATCCTCTATATCTATTGTGGTGAGGGAGATTAGATACAATCAAGATGATGCTCTCTCCCATTGTCCTATTTACAATATCTAACATACCGTTTTCTATCCCTATGAAATGTTTCAAGAACATTAACTCTATTTTATCTTCCTTTTTGTGGTCTCGTATGTCTTTGTCCAAAATAATGCGTTCTAAAAGAGAGGGTGGGGTAAACTTTCTGAATTTTACCTTATATCATAAATCCTTTTTATTGAATCAAGTGTCGAACTGGATTACGGATTCCGCATCATCCTCTCCTCTCTGGTTGTCCTTAGAAAAGTATTTTATATCTCCCTTTTCTTTCAAAGAATATCTTATGTTTTCTCGTAAACCTCAATCTTTATCTACTCCTATTCTTAAGTATACCTCCAAAATCCTTCCTTCCTTTCCCGTTTCATCCTTTTTGATCAACCTATTTGGCACAATACATCTATATTATTTAACAATAAGCCGATTTTTTGGAAATCCTGGAGATCACGTGGCCTTATCTGGGTGCATCAATTGTTTCACCAAAATCAGATCATCCCATTTGCATTAGCTGCTACTTCTTTTAATCTACCTCCCGCTTTTCGAGGTAAATATTCGTTATTGTCACACGCATTACAACTTGCCTACGATGCTTCCCTTGCTGCACCTCCTCCATCAAATCACGTATCCTCCAATATGTCTTCACTGAGTTCTTTACTTCTTAAACAACCTAAAGCTTCAAAAATCTACGCTTTTCTTCAAAATCAGTCTTCATCTCGCACGAAAACCACAACTGAAGAAACCTGGGAAAAAGACCTAGAAGTCTCTTGGCCTATTGAGCTATGGGACAAATTATGGCTTAAGATTCGTAGATCTTCCAGAGCTGCTAATACTACTCAAACACTATTTTTTATTTATAATCGTTTATTATTTTCACCACTAGTTCTTAGCAAACAATACCCAGATGCTTCTGATAAGTGTTGGCCCTGCTCCTTACCATGTGCAGATCTTTTCCACATGCTTTTCAGTTGTCCCCATGTTTATAATTTTTGGCGGCAAGTTTGGTCTCAAATTAAGAAGATTTTTTCCTCTAATCACTCCTTCTCTTTATCTCACATTTTCTTAGGGAGTGTTTCCCCCATCTGGGATCATTGCACTTTCAGGGTTAGAATAATTGACTTATTGTTGGCAGTAGCTTTCCAGCAAATAACTAAAAATTGGAAGGATTTTACCAAAATATCTTATCAGGCTTGGTGGTATGCTGTTTGCTATAATCACAGGTTAGATATGCCTTTTGTCTACCCCTTGGCCTTAGCTGCCAAGCGAAAAGAATTGTGGAGTCCAGTTACACTATTTTTTGATTTAAGTGCTCAGAGTTCTCTGCCTTTGTCCCCGTTACAACAAGAAGTTCCTAAACCTCCATGAATTCCTGTATTTTGTTAAACATATTAATATTATTTTCGCTTTTCTTGAAATTACAATGTATATTTAGTATATCTTTTATTACGTTATATCATACCAGTTGCCAATTTTGCTTATATTTATTCTCAATTTTTGATGTTTCTTTTTGTAGCTTATATTAATACCTTTATTTATCTTGATGTATATTTTTGCTTGTTATTTTCTTTGTCTTACTTTGTAAGCTTATGTCATATTCTTTCAATAACATTTTTCTGAACTTAAAAAAAAGTAATCAGGTATGGGCTAGGAGTCATGCTCCTACTTCCATAAGATTTAGGACCAAAAAAGATAGTACCACATCAGCATGTTGAATGCCTTCTCTAGGTCCAGTATTAGATAGACTGCCAGTGGGAGTGTTCTCTGAGCGTGATCCTATATCTGGGAGAGACGATTAATATTTTGGGAGCTGCTCAACCCGGGGAAAATTCATTTTGGTCTATGTGGTGAGCTCCGTGCGAACACTAAGATGCTAGTTCACCAGGATTTTCACCAGTATTTTGAAGCCCACTCCTAATATTGCTCTGGGCCGATATGACGATAATTGTATTAAATAAATGTAGTTCATTATTATCACTCACTGATGACCAGCGCAACAATTGTGCATTCATACTCCAGAATGAATTAATTGACATCAGACTTTAGCTGGATTACATGCTTGAGATACAACACAATTTAATAATCCTATTCTTCATTTTATGGTCCAAAAATCACTCTCCTCCTAGAAAGTTCCCCCCTGCCCCTGTAATAAGTCATTCACCACACCTGTGCCTGATGAGATCAAGATGAACACAAATACGATAATTTTCAAATATTCCTCTGTACACTTATTTATTTATTTATTGTAGAGTTTTATATAGCGCGAACAAGACCCGTGGGTATCAGAGCGCTTAACATCAGAATAGATAACCAACACAAGTGTTGACATTATAGGAAACAAACAGATATGAGGTATATAATAGAATAAATACAATTATGTGAACAGTATATATGCAAACAAACACATGCGCAAATCGCATTAATAGGTGTGATAAGGCTAAGCTTATATCATATGCCCATATTCCTAGCCGAGGTGAGGTAGGCGATGGTAAAGTTTTGGCTTAACAAGTGTTAACCTTTTCTAAAAACAGAGCCGTTATGAGGTAGATAGTGTGGATATGAATATGAGAGATAGTATATATGCGAAGCACAGGTACCATGCAATTCGTATTAAGATGTGGGGTAAGGCTAAGCTTATATCATATGCCATATACCCAGTCAAGATATGTTATCCCATTGCCCTTCAGGTCATAAGGTACGAGTATCTCTGCATCTTATATAAATCTCAAGTCTTGAGTCACCAAATAGCTTTGATAATATTCCAGTTTGAGCTTCTCCTTCTGAGAGCAGCTCAAAGTCGGGGCAGCTTATCTAAGCAAGGTATTTGCTCATCACGAAGCTCTTCACTTCCCGCTTAAATGATGCAATATTGCGAATTTTCCTGATGCATGGAGGAAGAGAGTTCCAGATTCTAGGGGCAGCTCCAGAGAATGCTCTGTCGTACGTCTTTTTCTTTCGGAATCTGGCTGGCCCAATAGTAGACCAACGGCACTCCGAGCAGGTCTGTCACCTCCAGATATCTTAATTTTCTTGGCTAGATATCTAGGAGTGTTGAAGTGAAGCGCTTTGTGGGTTATACATGCTAACTTCATTTAGATTCTGGCTTCATAAGGTAGCCAGTTTAATGCTTTCAAGTGAGGGGATATATGATCAAATTTCCTTGATCCTGTGATCAGTCTTGCCGCTGCATTGAGGCAGGCTTTTAGCGGAGCTGTTGATATTTTTGGTAGACCTGCTAAGGTGGAGCAGCCGTATTCAATCCTAGAGATAACAAGAGATTGGATAGCTAACTTTAGATCAATTTCAGAGATGTAGGGTTTCATTTTCCTTAAGTAGTTAAGGTGGAAGCGGGCACTTTTAGCCATTGCATTAATGTGAACTTTCATGTCAAGGTTCTCGTCTAGGGTGATACCAAGCGATTTAGCTGATTCTACTAATGTTGGGGTGCAGTTTAGTGCAGTCACTAGTTTGGTCCATTCCCTTATTTCCGACTGGCACCTTGGTGGCGAAATTAGTAGGAACTCTGTTTTGTGAGCATTTAGCTTCAGGTGGTTGGTGGATAACCATTGCAGCGCTCTTCCTAAGGACTTGTTCATCCGATCAATGTCTTCAATGGAGGCTACCTTTATGTAAATTTGCGTATCATCCGCGTACATGTGGTAGAATATCTGTGATTCGCAGAGAATTTCTGTCAGTGGTTCAACATATAGGTTAAACAGGTCTGGAGAAAGTGTCCAACCTTGTGGGACTCCTATTGTGTTAGGACATGGAGTTGAGGTAGAATGATTGACCAGGAATCTTTGTGTCCTGTTCCGTAAGAAGGAGTCGAACCAATTCAGCACATTTCCAGTTAGTTCCATCCTATCTCGAAGTCTGGTCAGTAAGGCTTCGTGGTTTACCGTGTCAAATGCAGATGACAGGTCCAGGAGAATCAGTAGGCATGCTCGATTTTGGTCTAGGGCTTGTAGCGCGTCGTCCACAATATGTAGTATAGCCGTTTCCGTGCTATGTCCTGCTCTGAATCCTGATTGGCAGTCGTCTAGTAGGGAGAATTTGGTGATGTGTTGGCTTAGTTGCCCTTGCACACATTTCTCGATTAGTTTGGCCAGAAGAGGGATGTTAGTCACTGGGCGGAAGTTATTCGCATCTGTTGCGTCCGCTGTAGGCTTTTTGATTATAGGAACCACTTGTCCTGTTTTTAAGCAGTCAGGGAGAATCCCTTGAGATAGAGATGCATTTATTATTTTGGTCCATATTGGAACCAAAATGTGGCTGATATCTCTTACACATTTTCCGGGAAGAGGGTCTTGGTAGTGGTTATTAGGTTTAATTTCTGACAGCGTTTTGGCGATCTTATACTGGTCGTATAGTTTGAATGTGTCCCAGTTTGCCTCGTTTTTGGTCTTTGTACCTTCTAATGACTGGATGTCATCGTTCGGGGGCAGAGGATGTATAGTGGTTGCCGCATTTGTGAGTTCTTCTTCCAGCGCTTTTGCCTTCTCTGTAAAAAATGTGGAGAATTCTTCACAGCCTAACGGAGTAATTGTATTCTCATGAGAGGATTTAATTAGCTTGTTTGATTGTTGTTTAAGGATTTCAAAGAGTTTTCGGGGTCTGTTTTTGGCATTGTCCAGTTCTGATCGGATGAATTCCTTTTTGGAATTGATGATCTTTTTATTATACTGGTTTCTGATTTTTCTTAGAGCTTTCAGCTCCGGGGATGAGGGGTGTTGTCTCCATTTCCTTTCAGCCATTCTCAGTTTCCTTCTGTCTTCATTGAGTGCTCCACTAAACCAAGGATTTTTTGTCTTCTCTGTGACACTTTTCAGTTTTAATGGCATGGTATTGACAATATTTTAGATTGACGTCATGTAGTGATCTGTAAGCTCATTTATATTCTGTAAATGGTTAGGTGGCTTTAAGTCTCTCTCACATCTTTCAACCAGTAGCTCCATATTAGCCTCTTTCGTGTCACTGGTCCATTTTTTGATCTTGAGTGGTTGCACCGTCGTGCCCTTTCTCACTGTGGGTATCGCAAATGATATTGCATGATGATCGGACCAATCACACGGGTCTATAGAACGGATCGAAGCATTTTTGTCTCTTGCAATAATCCAGTCTAATGTCGATCCTTTCAAGTCAAGTCAAGTCAAAGAATTTATATAGCGCACTACATACCCAGAGGGTCTCAAGGCGCTTAGGGAGGGGAAGAGGATTACTCGTCAAATATCCACGTTTTAAGTTGCTTTCTGAATGCTAGGTGGTTCTGGGTAAGGCGAAGGTAAGTGGGGAGTGAGTTCCATGTTTTAGCAGCCAGGTATGAGAAGGATCTGCCTCCCATGGTTGTCTTGTTGATGCGAGGTACAGTGGCGAGGGCTTGGCTGGAAGAACGTAGTTGGCGGGAGGGGGTGTAGAAGGACAGTCGTGAGTTGAGGCATTCTGGTCCGATGTCGTAGAGTGATTTGTGTGCGTGGGTTAGCAGTCGGAAAGTGATCCTCTTATTGACGGGTAGCCAGTGGAGGTCTTTCAGGTGACCAGAGATGTGTTCGTTACGCGGGATGTCTAATATGATCCTGGCTGAGGCGTTTTGGATTTGTTGGAGTTTCTTCTGGAGTTTAGCGGTAGTACCGGCGTAGAGGGTGTTTCCGTAGTCCAGTCGGCTAGTGACCAGAGCATGGGTGACTGTTTTTCTGGTTTCGGTGGGGATCCAGTGAAATGTTTTTTTGAGCATGCGAAGAATGTTGAAGCAGGATGAGGATACGGCGCTGACTTGTCTGTTCATTGAAAGTGAAGAATTCAGGATAACGCCTAGGTTCCGTGCGTGGTCTGTCGGGATGGGTGCTTTTCCAAGGGCTTCCGGCCACCAAGAGTCGTCAGGTGTGTAGGTAACGAGCATGCTTGAGTTAGATTTAGCTCGTCGAGGAAATCTTTAAGCTTATTGACCAGCTTATCATTGTTGTCGTCCCAATGTAGATTGAAATAGCCTAGGAATATGTTATTCACATCCGTACTGGGGTAAGCAGTTATGATCTCCATTAATTGCTCTGTGAACTTTGCGTTGTCACCTGGTGGATGTTAAAACGCATGCAAGTTGCATGTTTGATTGCTTGCCGATTTTATATTAAGCCCTAAGTATTCGCATGATTCTAAAGGGTCAGCTTGAATCTCTTTGACCTCAATCTCCGATCTGTGAATGCAGGCTATACCTCCTCCGGTTTTTATTGGTCTGTCTTGTCTCACAATGTTATATTGAGGTGGTACTAAAAGATCCATGATTGGACCAGATGATTCCGTTAACCAAGTTTCAGTCAGGATTGCCAGATCAATTCCCTTATTGATAATGAGGGCTGCTATATCTGATGCATGATTTGTTGCTGATCGACAATTGAGTAAAAGGCACGGCAGGGATTTCTCTGAGTTACTGACGTCCCTATCAGTGGATTCCGTTGTTGTTAACTGGACCTGTTGTAGATTGAGGTGGTTGGGTTTTCTGTTGTTCTTTCTGGATGTTCTGTTGGAATCGATAGCTACTGTTTTGATTTTCTCCTCACTCCCGGGGTCAGACGATTCGTATGTTTGGAGTAAACCTAGTATTTCCTCTTGTGTCAAGGATTTCATCCTCTGTGGTTGATTCAATCTGTTAGCTAGTGCCAAGGCCCTCCCATTAAACATTATATTTGAGGCGTGTGAGACATTCTGGATATTCGCGATCTTAGAGTGGGTGCTTGCCGTTATCTCCAGGATTCTTCTAATTGCTTGGGAAGTGTTATTAGCTTCTAGTGCGAGGTTGCTAACCAGATTCTGGAGTTCTTTAGTATCTTTTTGATTTCGGGTCGATTTCTTAAGTATGTTTGGCCTGACTATCCGGGGTTTGCACTCAGTTCTTATCTGTTTTATATCAGTATTCCGAGCCATAGTCCTTTTCATTCTCTCCCTTGATATATTGTTGGTTTCTAGATTATTTGTGTTGACAAGAGTGGTATCAGGTTTCAGTGCAGCCAGTGGTGGTGTTTTTGTAGGGGGGAGTCTACCACCTTCCAGTATTGTGCTTGAGGTATGTGGCAGAGTGTTGGTTTCTTCTGTTATCTTCAGTTTCCGGTTCACATATAATGCCTCCCTCTGGGTCCGTGGACAATCTGGACTTGACGTCTCATCATTTGGTGGTGAAGCCAGCGGTGAAGTTTTTGTTGGAGAGGATCTACAATTCTCTAGTATTGTGCTAGAGGCCTGTTCGATAATATCTCTCGGGCTGTTTGTTTGTTCGAGGAGGCCTTCATAACTATTGGCGTCCTTGGTCGTATTTGAGGCGTTATTGTCAGGGGTGTCTCCTGCTGGTGACTGGTGTTGTGGGTATCCTGTCCCCTCCAGAGAGTCTTTTAATATTTGAAATATCTTTTCAAACTTCTTTAGTTTGTTGTTCCCAGCTTGTATTAGCACTATTCCTGTTTTGTAAATGGTTATGCATAAGTCTGCTCTGCATCTTAATGAAGGGGCGGTCATTATTTTTGTGCCGTATGGGATGTTTTTCGTAGATTTTATGAAGAGGGTTTTTGTTATGGCGATACGCCATTGAGCGATTTCTTTGTGTAGAATATCAGGTCGTTCAATATTATGCCTTTAGCTATATTAAAATAAGGGTCGTAAAACAGTTTGTCCGGATTTTTTCTTAGGGTGTTGTGTTTGAATTTTTTTGCAGCAGCTTTGGATAGTTTAGAGGGGTATTCAAGGCATTGGAGCCAGCATCAGCTAGGTGCCTATCATCCATCTTAATTTCACGTTAAGTGGTCTTAAAGTGGCTCTCCTCAGGTGAATTCCCAGAAGGTCCCTTCTTCCTATTTATCCTCCTTGTAGTAATTATTTCCTTCAGTAGATCTTACAATGATAATGGGGTTTCCTACTAACGGTCGATAAATTATTTCCATTTATTTCTCTCTTGATAAGCTGTGTCTTTAGATATTTTGGTATAACTTTTGTTATCCAAAATGAACCACCGTTTCAATTGTCCTTTCTCTATTTCCCTTAATTATACTTATAAGCTTCGATAGTCCTTTCTCTATTTCCCCCAGTTATCAGCTTTCTTTTCCTCCTCCTGTAAGGGATTTAGACATTCCTTTCTCTCTGTGTTATCTCTCATAGTCTCCAGTTGCCAGTTCGTCACTTTTTGTCTGATCTGGCCGCCATCTTAGGGTCAGGCAGGCTGAAGCACTCTCACCGCTTTGGTTTTAAAAAGTGTATTCCTTGGCTGCCGTTTGAAATCAGCGGTGGACCTTCCCTGTCCTGCCCCTATTATGCTGGAACACCGACTGGGAGATCGAGATCCTTTTTAGTGGCTCTCTCTTCTCTCACCTATCGTCGCTAGTCCGTCCTTTGTGACCATGCTCCTCACCGGTGCAAGCTTCTCCGGTAACGCAGCCAATATTCCTCACGCCGCTCCGGTGTCGCAATCGCTATTCCTCGCTCCGCTCCCCTGCTCCTAATCCTGTTCCCGCAAAGCAGCTCCCGTAACGGGCACTGCTTCTGGACCCCCGTCGCAGCACTCTCAAGCCGTACTTCATCCCCACTGGATAACAGATCAATTTCCTCCGGACCTGCTTCTCCGGCACACCACAACCGGCTTCGAAAATGTGTCCGTGGTCCGACGTCTAGTCTCCGCTCCACTCCTCAGCACTCCATTCTCCTGCAGACTCGCCGCATGCTGAGCTGCCCAGTGACCGGACAGTAGATCGCGGTAAGAAAACGTTCCTGTTGTTCCGATTTGGAGTCATGTGTCGTGAGTGTCAATGTTCCTGTTGAGGAAGGTGGACGGAAGGTAGGGAAGGCTGGCTGGTTTAACAAGGATTTACACCCGAAGGTAATCCCAAAACCAGGAGCTCCCCAATGCAGCTCCTCCTCAGTAACTGACAATTACATCCTGGTTCCATAATCTTCTCAGCTAGACTTCCTAAACACAATCAAAGCTCAATCTGTTTAGGCAATCTCAGGCAAATTGCCTCCTTTTAATCCACTGATCAATCTCCTCCTCATCTCATGCAACTTCTGTATCTGCTCCCATCTAAAGTTTTTATTTTACGTTATTACACTCAAACAAACATGGCTTTGCTCATCTTTCAAAACCCTATTTGATATTATCTCACAGCTAGAGTATATTCTCCACCAAGACAAAGCCAGGTAAAAATCTGTTGAGGTGGGTACCTTTATCCGTAAAAAGTTCTTTAAATGCATTAAACTATGTCATTAAACTCCTCTTAGTTCCATTGCCGCACTATATCTATAACAACAAAACAACTGAAGCTGAACTTTTTATACTGCTCATTTACCCCAAATAATTATCTTGATGGTTTCCTTGATTAGAGCACTGGTCAAGTCAAGTCAAGTCAATAAATTTATATAGCGCGCTACATACCCAGAGGGTCTCAAGGCGCTTGAAGAAGAGTGGGGAATTACTGGTCAAATATCCACGTTTTAAGTTGCTTTCTGAATGCTAGGTGGTTCTGAGTAAGGCAAAGGTGAGTGGGAAGTGAGTTCCAGGTTTTAGCTGCCAGGTAGGAGAAGGATCTACCTCCCATGGTGGTTTTGTTGATGCGGGGTACAGTGGCAAGGGCTTGGTTGGAGGATCGTAGCTGGCGGGAGGGGGTGTAGAAGGACAGTCGTGTGTTGAGGCATTCGGGTCCGATTTCGTAGAGTGCTTTGTGTGCGTGGGTCAGGAGCCGGAAAGTAATCCTCTTATTGATGGGGAGCCAGTGGAGGTTTTTCAGGTGACCAGAGATGTGTACTTTACGCGGGATGTCTAATATGAGCCTGGCTGAGGCGTTCTGGATTCGTTGGAGTTTTTTCTGGAGTTTTGCGGTGGTACCGGCGTAGAGGGTGTTTCCGTAGTCCAGTCGGCTCGTGACCAGAGCGTGGGTGACCGTTTTTCTAGTTTCGGTGGGGATCCAACGAAATGTTTTTTTGAGCATGCGAAGAATGTTGAAGCAAGATGAAGAAACGGCGTTGACTTGTCTGTTCATCGAGAGGGAGGAGTCCAGGATGACGCCCAGGTTCCGTGCGTGGTCCGTCGGGATGGGTGCTTTTCCAAGGGCCTCTGGCCACCAAGAGTCATCCCAGGCGGAGGGGGAGGTGCCTAGGATGAGGACTTCTGTTTTGTCTGAGTTTAGTTTCAGACGGCTGTGCTTCATCCAGTCGGCTACTTCTTTCATTCCTTCATGCAGGTTGGTTTTGGCAGTGTTAGGGTCTCTGGTGAGAGATAGGATCAGTTGAGTGTCATCGGCGTAAGAGATGATGTTGAGGTTGTGTTGGCGTGCGATGACCGCGAGGGGGCTCATGTATACGTTGAAGAGGGTGGGGCCGAGTGAAGATCCTTGTGGTACGCCGCAGATGACTTCAGTGGCCTCTGACTTGAATGGTGGAAGGCGGACTCTCTGGGTTCTTCCGGTGAGGAACGAGGTGATCCATTCCAGTGCTTTTCCTTGGATTCCGACGTTTCTGAGGCGTTGTAGAAGGGTGCTATGACAGACCGTGTGGAAGGCTGCGGAGAGGTCGAGGAGGATGAGGGCGACTGTGTCTCCATTGTCCAGTAGAGTTCGAATGTCGTCTGTTGCTGCAATGAGGGCGGTTTCAGTGCTGTGCTTGGCTCGGAAGCCGGATTGTGAGGAGTCGAGGGATTTGTTGGTTTCGAGGAATGCGGCGAGCTGGTTGTTGACCGCTTTCTCGATGACTTTGGCCGGGAATGGAAGGAGTGAGATAGGGCGGTAGTTTTTGAGTTCGGTGGGGTCAGCTGTGGGTTTCTTCAGGAGGGCGCTGAGTTCAGCATGTTTCCAGCTTTCCGGAAAGGTTGCGGAGTTGAGGGAGCAGTTGATGACGTCTCGGAGGTGCGGTGCTATAGTGGAGTCTGCTTTGTTAAAGATGTGGTGAGGGCATGGGTCTGTGGGGGATCCTGAGTGGATAGAGTTCATCAGACGGATGGTGTCCTCGGTGGAGATTGGCTTCCAGTCATTGAGGATGTTCAAGGGGGGTGGGGGTCCTGCAGGGGGTTGGGTGGGTTGGTCTTCGGGTCGGTTCTCGAAGCTGTTGTGGATGTCTGCAATTTTGTTGTGAAAGAATGATGCTAGGGAGTCGCAGAGGGCTTGAGAGGGGGTGATGTCGTTGGAGTTGGCTGAGGGGTTGGTAAATTCCTTGACAATGTTGAATAATTCCTTGCTGTTGTGGGCGTTGTTATCTAGTCGGTCCTTGAAAGCGGCTTTCTTGGCATTCCGGATCAGTTGGTGGTGTATGCGGGTGGCGTTTTTGAAGGCGTCCTTGGTGCTGGTGGTTGGGTCTTTTTTCCAGGCTTTCTCAAGGGAGCGACAAAGTTTCTTGGATTTCTTGAGATCATCATTGAACCAGGAGGCCTTCTTGCTGCCTAGTTTGATTTGTCGTTTTTTCAGTGGTGCTAGGATGTCGGCGCTGTTGGATAACCATTGGGTGAGGTTGGTGGCTGCTTGGTCTGGGTTTGAGGAGTGGGCTGGGGGGTTTTGCAGAAGCGATGAGGAGATCTGGTCGATGGTGATTTTGTTCCAGTTTCTTTGCAGAGTGGGTTGGGGGTGGATGTTGGATGTGGGCTTGTTGTAGGTAAAGTGAACGCAGCTGTGGTCAGTCCAAAGGAGAGCTGTGGCGTGGCTGAAGGAGACATGTTTGCTGGAGGTGAAGATAGGGTCGAGTGTGTGACCTGCGATGTGGGTGGGGGTAGTGACAAGTTGTTTGAGTCCGAGGTTGGCGAGGTTGTCCAGAAGGGTGGTGGTGTTGCGGTCGTTGTTCTTTTCAAGGTGAAAGTTGAGGTCTCCCAAAAGGATGTAATCCTCGGAGGGGAGCGCGTGTGGAGTGATGAAGTCCGTGATGTCTTCACTAAATTGTGCGCGGGGTCCTGGTGGCCTGTAAAGGAGGGTGCCTCTGAGTGTGGTCTTGGGGTCGATGTGGATCTGGAAGTGAAGGTGTTCAGTATTGGCGAGATTGACGTCTGAGCTGGTTGAGATGCGGATGGATTTCTTATGGACGATAGCGATGCCTCCTCCTGTGTGGCCGGTACGGTCCTTACGAATGATCTTATAGCCTTCCGGGATGGCAATGGTGATGTCTGGGGCTGATGTGACGTTCATCCATGTTTCTGTTAGGAAGGCGACGTCCGGAGAGATGGTGTCTAGTAGATTCCAGAGGTCGATGGCGTGCCTGTGGACTGAGCGGGTGTTGAGCAGGAAGCATTGTAGGTGGTTGAGGTCGGATATCTGTTGTGTGTTCGTAGATGAGGAGTTGTTCTTGGTGCCGTCGAGCTTGCAGGAGTTGCAGGAGAAGGGTCCATGGGTGTGTCCAGGAGCGACTTGGGCGCAGTTGGGGGAACGGCCAGGGTTAAGGGCTAGGAGGGTGGTGGCATCGTAAGTAATGCGGGAGGGGTGGGCATTACGAGGGTCAGGGGGTCTGGCGCTGGGCGCGGTCCAGGCGCGGATGGGCATAGACGGGCTTACCTTTGGCGCACCTTCGGCGGGGATGGGGCGCGGACGCTGCGCGTGGACGCTGCGTGGAGGCTCATCGGTCATATATAGATAGTGGAAAGGGGGAGGGGCGAGGTAAACTCACTCACTCCCTGGTAAACTCACTCCCTCTTGTGAGCTAGGTTTTCAGAGATTTTGCAACCTCCACTTAGTAAAAGATGAAGACAAACTTCTTCCTGTTGGAAAAAAGTCACCCACAACACATACCTTCCATAATCACAAAGTTGGCTTTACATTGGAGCTGATCTACATGAAACCACCAACATACATCTCTCTATATTGTATTGAACAGACTCATTTTCCATTCTCTAAAAAGTTCTCCACACATACCCACGTCATTAAACTCAAAGTTTCAAGAAAAGCATGCACGCAACATGGTTCCCTGACGAAATATCGATGTAATAAATATAGACATACGCAAATATCGACTCGAAAATAGAGAATACAAAAATATCGACTCCCCATACTTAAACAGGTAAGTACAAGAATAGCAAATCAAAAATATCGAACTAAAAAAATAGAGATGTAAAAAATATTGATTTATATATATAAATTAAATAAAATACATTAAATATTAGTAATATTTTTAACAAAATTAATTACATTTAATATATATTTTAACTAAACATAAGAAATAAACATGATAAAAAAATGTAAACACACAAACATAAAAATTAAATATATACATATATCAATATTTAAGTATTTAAAAAAAATGCATTACAATAAATACAACAGTAGGGAAATTGTTGGAAGGCAGGGGGGAGTAAAAATTACTATTCCCACTTCAGTAAGTACAACAGTAGGGAAATGCTGGATTGCGAAGGGGTAAAAATAACTATCCCCACTCCATTGAGTGCAACTGTAGGGAAAGAGCTGGTAAGTGGAGGAGTAAAAATTACTATTAGCACTCCAGTGAGTGCAACAGTAGGGAAAGTGCTAGATAGCGGAAGAGTAACAATTTCTATTCCCACTTCAGTGAGTACAACATTAGGGAAAGTGCTGGATAGAGGAGGAGTAAATTTACTATTCCCACTCCAGTGAGTGCAACGGGCCCCCAACAGCAGCAACCGCATGCCTTTCCATGGAGGCAACGCCACCATGGAAAGGCTGCTGTACGCCTGCATTGTAATATGGATGGCGGTGTCTTGCAGACACCGCCCCCATATCATGCCCCTTTTCCACGCGGTTGACTAGTTGACTGGAAGAAAAGTGGCTGTTGTTCTTTCCGTCCGCCGCGGACCCCCCAGCAATACTAATATGGCGGGGGTATTTCAGGTATGGATGGCGGGCAGATTGCCCCAGCCGGGCCAGCGGTAGCTATTGCTGGCCTGGCGGGGCGATCCGCCCGCCATCCTTATGGGTCCCTAAATGTCCTTCAGAGTTCTTCCTCTGAATGGTTTTGGGATTAATGCTGCTAACCACCTAGACAAGTAACTACACTAGTTACAGTAATCTCCTAAGAGACCTCCACGTAGTGGTCTGTTTTGTGCACAGCACCAAAACCTCCTTTCACAAAATTGCGGATGATCATTTTTTTATTTGCCAAAGGAAGCTCCTACATCCTGGACCTCCACATCCAACCAGCATTTTCCCTGGTGACGGAGCTAAAAAAGCTGCCTAGTGCCAACTGGCACCCTTGCATCAGCAGGCACCCTTGCACCATATTGCAAGGATGTATGCTGCAGGACAATTGTTTATGTGCAGGTAGGGACACCTTCCTGCACATGAACAATCAATAATTGCAATTTGTTCTTCTTATGTAAAGAGCAAAATACGAGGAGAAATTAATTATTTCTCCTCATATCCCCATTCTAAGACTAAGTACTACCCTCCCTTAATTTTTGGCTCCACCCAAGCATTGTAAATCTGGGGGAGTATCAAAAAGCAATCGGTGTTGCAGTGGAACACCCACTGCAATACCCATTGCCTGCCCCTGTGCTGCATCAGACATATTTATAAGTGGCCTAGCTTCACCTTGTAAATATATAAAATGGTGCTACGCCACCGAAGCATCGGAAAAAGTGATGCTCCGGTGGTGAAAGTGACTTGTAAATATGCCCACAAATGTCTGCAGTGGGGATTTGATTTTGAAACACAAAGGAATTGCTGGCCGGCTAAAAAAAAACATTATATCATTGTGGGCAGTTTAGCATTGAGAATTCAGAAGTGAGAAATGCCAACAAAAATGCTCTGCCATGTTGATTTAGCATTTTTTTTATGAACAATCTCCTCCTGTATTGCAGGTATCTTTAGATACTGCAGGTGTATTACTGCAGGTACAGCTGTATTGGTTAACATAAAATCTCTCATGACCTTTGTGGAAATTTTTTTTTTTCACAAGGAACTTATTTAGGTCGATTTAAAGTTCTGGAAGTTGATGGAAAATCCATTCAGCAAACTTGACATGCTCTGCCGTTTCTGCCAACATACATTGGCATATTTATGGTATAGAGAGTGAAAAAATAGCAATAGAATGTCCAATAAAGCTTTTCTCCAAAAATAACATGGCATACGTGTAACAAACAGACATCAACCTTTGAATACAAGTATTCAATTTAAATTGGCCGATGGATAACTGGGGACACAAAGTGCCTTTTATCGAAACAATGTGTGAATCTTTACTAGCAAATGTACCACTCCCTATAGGTGCAGATTTATGATTACTTTTTTATTTAAATTCACAAAGGTTTAAAGAACACAAGGATATTGACATTCAGTCATCTACAACCAGATGACAAGGCCAATGAATCTGTACCCATCCTTTATCCCCTTTTACTGGCACTGGTTAGAGGTAAGCTTCAAAATAAATCTCCATGATGATCAGTCACTACTAGATGCTAGCAGGAGGGGGCTAGGAAGAGCCTGGAGAATGAGAGAAATAACAAACAGCACTGGAGAAGCTGCAAACAAAAAGAGCAAAACATACATAGTAGAAACCAACACTCACATGATATAACACCACAATTAAATTGGGCTTTGAAACACATAAAAAGTGATTAAAGCTAAGAATCATGATTTGCAATTCCAATTAGCAGTACCTCATTTGGCCCAAGCTGTCATCAGGCGTTTTAAATTACAACTAGCACTAAAGCATCATTGGAAATTGTGGACATTTTATCACTACTTTCACAGTTTTGGATTGTCTCTCCTTTGCTCCTTCTGTCTACCAATCTCCTCCAAAATGTCATCACTACTAAATGAACCACAAATCCAAATTGCCTGGAGCCCTTGGGTCAGAATAATGTGCATCACTCTTTTATTATTGTTAGAAATGGGATTCCTTGTTGGCTGAGGTATGCCCCCAGGCCAGGAGGAAACAACTACTCTAATCTCCAGCTACACACTAAAAGATAACCTGTGCTCACCCTCTGGTAGCTTGGCAAGGAGCAGTCAGGCTTATCTAAAGAGGTAATGTGTAAAGTATTTGGGAAGCACACACAGTAACACAATGAATACACCACAAAAAGATTCCACACAGGTTTAAAAATATTGATTATTATATTCTGAAATAAGACCATAATTACAAAAATCCAATGTATGGAAATTGAGATTTTGAATTTTAAAGGAATAAATGCAGTAAAGCACTTAGAAGCAAGTAGCTCTAAAAATGTTACTTTAGGGCACGCTGACCTGGTTCAGCGTGGCCTAAAGTAACATTTTGGACTAAAGTCAACGTTTGGTCCAACCGTGATGAAGTGTTGGCCGGCTAGTGGAGCCCCACATTCCCCGGTGAATAAAGTACCGGCAGCAAACAGCGAGATGTGTCGATATCGAGGCCTGCAGGTGCAGGATGCAGTGATCTTCTCCAAGCACTGAAGGCGATGTGCCAGTTCTGACAACAGGTGTCGGAATCAAGAGGCGTTGAGTGATGCTTCGTATCCTGCCATGCAGTTGAGGGGATGCGTCGATCTCATCAAGCTGAAGCAGTGGCGATAAGCCATCCGGTACTTCGATCTCTGTAGACAAAACACCTGTTCCGATGAGATGCACTGATTTTTCTACCGCAAACAGGGACATGCGCCAGTTCTGCTAAACGCAGACAGGAGATGTGTCGAAATACCTGTTGCAAGTACCTGGGCCACTTCCAGTGAGCCAGACAAAGGAGTAGGGGTAGAGACTTTGATATCTCTGAGTCTCAAGCAACAGGCGGAAAGCTAACAATCCCTTGGAGATTACTTGGAAAGAAAGCAGAGTCCAGCTCTCCTTCAGCAGTCAGAGAGCAGCAGGCAGCAGGGCAACAAACAGAAAACCAGGCCTTCCAGATCAGAAGTCCATTTGAGCCCTTTAAGCAGCACAGCAGTTCTTCTGGCACAGATTCAGTTACAAGTCCAGTGATGCCTGATTTTAGGGGGTCAGAGATGCACTACTTATACCCAAAAGTGCCTTTGATGTGGCGGTGACCTCAAAGCATCTTTCTGAAGTGCACAAGTATCCCTTTCAACCCAGTCGTGTCTGCCAGGCTATCTGTGGGTGGCAATCAGCCCCTTATGTGGGGACAGGACAATACCTATTCAAGTGAAGTGTTAGCCTCTCCGTTCCATCCTGGCTATCAAAATTCTGATGTATGTAGATGGGTACTCAGACACGCCTGTGTTATTCTGTCTAGAGGGAATGCACAAAGGGTAGCTGTCACACAACCCAGACATGTATTGGAGACAGGCTGTCAGGCACACAGAGCAGTAAGTGCAGAGAAATGTCCACTTTCTAAAAGTGGCATTTCTAAAACAGTAATGTTAAATCAAACATCACCGGCAAGGAGGATTTATCATTACCATTCCAAAGATATGAAACATGAAAACGCTACTCCTCTCCGATCAGGAATTACATCTTAAAAGTGTATTAAGTAATTTTCAATGCTAGCCTATGAGAGAGGTAGGCCTCACAGTGAAAAATTAATTTGAGTGTTTGTCACTACCAGGAGATGTAGAGCATAAACACACATTCCCTACCATTTACTTACATGGCACTCTGCCCTTAGGGTCACTTAGGGCTACCTTAGGGGGGACTTATATATAAAAAAAGAGGGGTTTAAGGCTTGGCAAGTAGGATTAAATGTGAATTCAAAGTGTCAGTAAGCTGCACATACTGGCAGGCCTGAGACAGGTTTGAAAGGCTACCTATGTGAGTGACGCAATCAGTGCTGAAGGCCCACGAGTAGTATTCAGATTACAGGCCCTGGGTTTATGGTATACAACTTTACAAGGTACTTATAAGCAAACAAAATAAGCCAATCAGGTATATACCAATGTCACCATGTTTAGGAGCAAAACGCATGCACTTTAGCCTTGGTCAGCAGAGGTAAAGTGCTCCAAGTCCTAAGGCCAGCAAAAAGATACAGCAAAAAGTGGAGGTAAGCAGGTAAATAGTTGGTGGTACACCACCCTAAGGATGACAGGTCTAACAACTGTGTATTATGCAGATGAGTCTGAGAGCTCGATGGAGAAGGGCAGTGGTTCTGTGGATCCTCATTGACTCACCATTGAAAGCATGGGCTCCCCAACCTAAGCATTACTATGATTTGAACATCAATACAAAAATAAGAAATAAGTATACCTCAAACAAATACCAAAAATCTGAAATATTGTATTTCCCTCATAAACAAAAAATACACATTTTCGAATTTTAATGAACACATAAGTAAAGATTTTTCAAAATGATTGGGTAACACTAAACAATGACTATCTGTAGGTAGTGCCAGGAAATTGCCTTGGAAGTGAATGTGTGTTTTACAAAGACATCTGTTATGTTTATCTCTGATAAGATGGTAATATCATGGACAAGAGATATTACCCTTTCAAACCCTGAGATTTCTTCAGAAAGCTGTCAGAAACTGTGGAAGTGCTACCTTCCATGTGTCAATGGTTTGGATGTTGGGTTACTTTATAAAATAATTTCTTAAACAAATTGCTGATGATGAACTATTCATTACTAAATAGAGCTAGACTGGTCACATGGGACACAGGGAAACCCCCAGTTGGTTGAGGACCAGGGGGCTGATTAGAGCTAGGTGGACTTGGAAACCCTCGGCTATCTACCATGTAAACAATCCCTGCGGTAACACATACATTTTTTTGTTTACATGTATGTAATTTTACTCCCCAAATTATGCTAGCCACTGCCAATTCTGCTCACTTGCTACACACCCTTTATAACCAAGGCTGTTTTAAGGTCCCAGCCGGTCATTCTCAACAATAAAAAATATATTGTTTTTTTCAGTCTCTTATCTGTTTTAAAATAATGTCCCGTAGCACATTAGGCGCTGATGATTAAGGGAACTTTCTTTGGCAAAAGGCTGCTTTGAGCACAGGATAAACTCCCCCAGAGGCCATCTTTACTCCCTTTCCAAGCACAGTCCATTTCTAATCAAGGCCAGACTGACCATGCAGAGCATTAGGCATTTTTCCTGGAGGCTGAAAGGGTGGGGGTCTCTTTTGTAGTGGTGCAGCAGTTTTAAAAGCACTGCAGAGATCCTTGCATATCCAACAGTTTTCAGGCAATAATAAAAGTGGCAAGATAACTATGATGATTAATGTACCTGCTGGAGAGAGATTGGAGTTTTGTCTAGAGCAGTTTTGACTCATCCACTTTAGCACAGAGGGTTATCAAGCCTGCTGCAAAGAACATGTACTATGCAGATAACAGAACAGAATTTTATGCATATAACTCATTGGGTTACTGCTTTTGTTACAGAGATTCTTTTGTTACAGTGCAGTTCATAAGTAAATATTTTAATTTAGGTTAGAAAGTTATGTTTTTTTCACTCAGTCTTTCATTATCTTAATTTTGCTAAAAAAGGGTTTGTTTTGGTGAAAAGAAATTCTTAACTGCTTTGACGCGGCTGGAATTACCCCGCCGTGCGGTCGAATTCCACGCGTGCGCTTAAAGGACGGCCCCCAGCCGTCCTCCGCACACGCCCTCTATGATGTCGGACAGCCAAGGGCCGTTCGATGCATGGAAAAGGTTAACAGTAAAGTGCACATTAACCACCATGTTACATTATGAATCCTGAGTTTGTGCTTCCCCACACCAAGTAGATTTTTTCTGGTGCACTGTATGGTCATCATTTACTGTGCTTTGACCCTTTTGCTGCTAGGCCTTTTCCCCCCTGTGCTGAGCCTTTTTTTTGGCTATTTGAGGTAGTTTGCGCTTAGGCCCCTGTAACATTTTGTCCACACAAGGTATCCATCCCAAATATTCATCCTTTTCTTCCAACATCATGAGGATTTTAAAGGTACCCAGGATTTGTGGATTCTCCTGGAGGGGACCCAGAAATTAGCCAAAATACAGCTAAATTTTGTTTTTTTGGAGAAAACTTGGGAAAAAGTGCTGCAGAAGAAAGCGTCTTGTTTTTTCCCTGCAAATGGTATCAACAATGAGTTTGAAGTGCTGAAATTACCATCTTCCGACAAGAAATTTGTCAGAAAATCTAAATTTGCCACACAGTTTTGGCATTTTTCGTGCTTTCAACCTCTTTCCATTTAGTGGTAGAAACGGATGTTATACCAGTTGAGGGATCCCAGAAAGCTATACATTTCCAAAAAGCAGACAAAATTCTGAATTCGGCAAGGGGTAATTTGTGTGAATCCTCCACGGTTTTTCTTAGAAACTAAAAATTTAAAATAATAACATATTGAAATTGAGTTGGAAGAAACAGCCATTTGTGCCAATGTTTTCACCTGTAACGTCTTCTAAATATGACAGATTTTTGACAGCAATATACCATTGGATCCGCTGGACCCTTCTGATTGTGGGGAAATTTAGGAATTGTAGGTTCACTAAGAACCTGAGGAACCCAGCGCCAATAACTGAGCTGCATCTTGTTTTTCATTGTTTACCGGGTATTTAGCAATTCATTTGGTAAACTATAAAAGAGTGAAAAATAGGTACTAAAGACACCTATATATTTCTGAAATGGGAACAAAATATAGAGTTTATAAGCAGTGGTTATTTGCACATCTCCAAAATTGTGGGTACCCATACAAGCATGTGAATTAGAGGTCAATTTTCAAACTGACTTTTTTTGTTGCAAATTGTCTTACTTTTGGAAATCAAAAATGCAAAGAAAGTCAACTGCTAATAGCACCTGTTCTACTATTCTGTATTCCCCTAAGTCTCCCAATGAAAATACTACCTCACTTGTGTGAGTAGGCCTAGTTCCCTTGACAAGGAACCGGACCAACACGCAACGTAGACACATCAAATTTTTCTAGTGAAAACCGACCCTTTTTTTGCACTGTGCCTAGCTGTTGATTTCGGACCACAAACAGTTACAGGTTAAAAAACTTTCATCATGGATAGTAGTCAGAATGTAGACATCCCTCCGGTCCACAAATTTCATAGCTAGCAGTTCATCACTACGCAAGGCACTGCCCTGGCCCCTCTGAAAAATGTTGCAAACAAGCTCTTTTGGGTAACCTTTAAGGTTAGAGCAGATTGTGCCACGAGCAAGAGTGTCGACTTTGAACAATTCCTTAAACAATTGCACAGCAGTGTAGAAGTTATCTAGGTACACATGGTGACCTTTGTTAATAATTACTCTACCAAGTTCCTACACAATTTTCTCGGAAACTCTTAAAGTAGATGGACAACCGGGGGTTGTCAATAGTAGAATCCCTACCAGTATACACATGGAAATTAGAGACATATCCTGTCCTACTCTCAGACAACATATACATCTTAATTCCATAACGTGTCCTCTTGCTAGGAATGTACTGCCTAAAAACCAAAAGGCCCTTGAACAGGACCAAAGACTCATCAACAGCCATTTCTTTCCCTGGACTATAGATCTCTCTTAATCGAACTACAAAGTGATCAAGGACAGGCCAAATCTTAATAAGATGGTCACATTCAGGGTGATCTTGTGGCAACACCGAAGCATTATCAACAAAATGCAGCATCGGAAGCAAAAGTAAATACCGATCACAACTCATAATTGGAGGAAATACGGTCATAACATCAAGGGACTGGTAGACCAGTATGAAGCCAGGGACAACTTCCTTATCAAGCCCATCAAAAATGTTAAACCCCAAAACTACTTCATCTCGTCCAGATTTGAGAGAGTCCACCGAGTAGCTTTAGAAGGGGGCCTAAGTCTGGCACTGTTGTCCCTCAAATACTGTTCAGCATACAAATTAGTCTGCTCAACAATCTCAGCCAAAAATACATCGTCCATAAACAAATGAAAAAATTGTATAGGCAAAACATTTTCACAATTTACTCCTCACACTACATCACCACTAAAGGCAGGCAACACTGGCTGCACCATGTTTGGATCAATCCAGAGTCCAGCGCTCCCAATGGGAAGCCTTGCACCCCTAGGCTGCAATCTAGATGCCTCTTGCTGCACCATCGCCACATCAGTGTCCTCCTCAAAAAAAGGCACTTCATCCCCACTGAGAGTAGCTTCATCCGCACTGAGAGTAGCTTCATCATCAGATGATTCCTCGTAGACAGGAAACTCACTGCCAGAATCCTCTACTTCCTCCTCTGCCGCAGATGCACTGTTAGTTTCATTATCATGGTAGAGGAAGATTCAAAAAGCATAAGAACCACCTGCTGAGCAGTAATTCGGCAGCTAGACATAACCGCTACTAATAGAGGTCATTTGTCAAACAAGTCAACAACAACAAACTCTTTTTTAAAATAAGTAATAAACAAAATGTGGCATCATCACAAAGACCTATATACTCCAAAACGATACCACTCACTTGCCAGAAACAGCTAGACTAACCACCACCTACTCAGCACAGACACAGCAAAGACCAACAATATCCCACTAAAAAAGAAAAAGAAAAGAAAATTACACATAAGACAACACAATACACATCATGCACGAATCCATAAAGAATTTCACGCTCAAACACAAACTAAATATGCTGCTAATATGTATTCATGCATGACAATAATATTCATTTGGAGTAAACACAACAACAAAAAATGTTCTTACCAAATACATGCAACTATGCAAACTGCTGGTCAACCACTGACTAAACCGCAAACAAGAATCAAAAGCTTTGCACTAGAATAAAAGCAGAAACAAAACATTACAATCACATATGCAAATAATGCACCAGTCCACTCACAATTCCCCCAGCCACACTGGGGGGCAGATGGGCCTAAACACACAAGACTGACTGGCCCCTAAGGGAGGCAAAAGCAGCCAAAATATTCACCCCAGTAAAAGGGGAGTGACCCTTGCCCAATAGGCCACTCCCCAACACCAACATTTAAAAAAAAAACGGGTGTCTAGTGGCTTCTGCCCCCTTTGGGGACAGATGGGCCTAAAAACTTATTGCCGATCTGCCCCCAAAGTGGGTAAAAATGGCTACAATGACCCTTGCCCAAGGGGCCGCTTCCCAATAACATAAAGGCTGATCTGCCCCCAAGGGTCCGCTCCCTGCAAACATATAACTGAATATTAAAAAAAAGAAATCCCTGGGGGCCTAGTGGGACGCACAAAACTAAAACAATGAGCTGATCTGCCCCCCCCCCCTCGGGGGGCAGAAATGGCCAAAATAATTGTGCCTCAAAGGGGAGCAACCCTTGCCCAGGGGGCCGTTCCCTGCAAACATGAAACTGAATGTTGAAAAAAAAATCCCTGGTGGCCTAGTGGGGCGCACAATATTCAAAATAATGAGCCTATCTGCTCCCCAAGGGGGCGGAAATGGCCAAAATAATTGCTCCCCAAAGAGGAGCGACCCTTGCCCAAGGAGCCGCTCCCCGCAAACATAAAAATAATTTTTTTTACACCCTGGTGTCTTTTGGGCATTCTTGCTGCTCGATCCCACCCCATGAGTGATCTTGAAGCAGGAATGCTCCACAGAGACATCGGTAGTAAGGAAAATCCTTTCCTTTCCTCCGATGCCTCTTTGTTTAAATTCCCCACTCCCCCGAGGCGAAACTTGCCTCTTCTCTCCTGGACGTGCTGGAAGCAAATGGCTTCCTGTGTGTCCCGTTGCATCTAATGACGTCGGCGCGCCCCTGGTGGGGAGAACCTGAAGGCCGCTTCCCCTGTGAGTGGGTGCTAGGACGGCCGGGAGCCGTCCGACGCACATGCCCACCGTGACATGGCTTGGCTCCCGGCAGTCCCATGCACGCAAGGGGTAAAAAATGAATATAAATTATTAAATTATGAAAAATTTGTTGTAGAATGCACTAGCTTTGCCATTTTTCCCAGATTTCTTGGAAGAAACCCCCCGCCTCCCTCTTGTAGTGGCAAGGCTTGCTTGATGCGCTCGATCGTTATGCACCATATGAGGGCTGGTCTGACAAGATTTGACAGGGCTGCTTTGAGTTCCCAGTCCTGCCCTCGTTCTAATCCAATGTAAAGCACCATTAGTCACTTTAGAGGACCATATTAAGAAGAATGTTTTCCTCGTGTTTATACATGGTAAAATGCTTAAGTAAATGGGGCTTTCCTCCGCTTGAGGTGCTTATTTTTAAATAGTGATTCTGAGCAGAAGTGCAATCTCCCTCATGGAATCTTAGATTAATGATACATGCAGTCATTAAATAACCAGGCAGCATCTCCTGCTCTGCAATAAAGTCAAGGTCTGTAGCGTTACATGGTTTTTATTTGAAATAACATTTTCTTCAATGTGCTATGGCCATAAGCGTTCTCCCAATGTACCATGCCTAACTGTGGGCCTGAGTCAAAAAGAAAGTAGTACATTTGCGTTCACAGAATTACATATACGTGCATGTATACTTTCTGGAATTCACAAACATTTCCTGAAGTATGCTTTGAAAGCTGAGCCTTCTGAAGGCTTCTATGCGAAGGTCATGTAACATGTCCAGCGGGACCCTGTCCCAGTTGTGGGGTGCAAGTACTCCATAGCGTAGAACTCTGCATGGGATCCCCTGTGGAAGTACCCTGTTTTCCTCCATGGAGAAAATATTTTTCACCTTTAAGAAACAATTTCCCTTACACCCCACCAAAACTTGGATCACTTCCCCTTCTAGCATTGGAGCACCAAATTTCCCACCCTTTGACTGTGATTTACATGTGGGGAGAACTAAACAATTGTGGTGGTCATCTCTCGCGCGTAAATGGGCTCACCCCTGCCAGGACTCCCTTTGTGAATTTCTGGCAGGTGTACAGAAGGAAAACTTACATTTCATCTACCCTTGAAAAGCAGATATATAAAAATAAAATGCCTGCCACTACATAGGGTCTACAGAAGTAAAGCTGAAAACACAAAACATAATACATTTATATATTTCATTTTTAAACCAAGATGCTTATTCTTAAAATTGTAGCGAAATAAAGAAAATGCTCTGTGATACCTACCCAGTAGCATTTTCTTGCCTGTTTTTAATGCATCGTAGACATTTCCCGGTGGTAGTATGGTAGTACAGTTTCTGGTACTAGATTTACAAGACAATTCAATGGGATCACTTCCTTTGCTCTAAGACATCCATGAACTCATCCTGGCAGGTTAGTAACTCCGCACAAGATGCTTGAGGATGGTGGCCTAAGTGATTCTTAGTGACCTTGGGACAAACAATTCATTGTGGGATTCTAAGTAGCCCTCCAAGCAAGCAATACGACTGGGAAAAGATGAAAATAGTCATGCTTTGAAGAGGATGTGTCACATAAGTGAGAAGGTGCCCATAATGTAATTTTTTCCCATGTTCTCATCGTTAAATGGTCATTAACATTTAAAGGCATTAGTATGCACCCTGAAAACCAAAACCACAATACCGATGGGACATACTATCAAGGACAGAATATCAAAAATAAAATATCAACAGGTAAGTAGGTCTAGATTTTTTATACCTAACTCCACAAATATATAAGTATGTGGAACTTATATGTTCAAGGTGTGTATATGTGGAGTTAAAATAATAAATCTATACTTCACTATAAACACTTACTTTTACATATTTTGTCCTTTGATATTTTGTCCTCAATATTTTCTCTATCTCAATATTGTTAGAGTTGATATTCATTAGTACAATCAGTGGCACCTATTGGACCTACTGCCCCCATTACCCTCTAAAAGAAATAGAAGAACATTCGTGGACAGGAGGTCAGGTTTAGCTATAGTCAGGGCCAGATTTTAGCATGGGTGACCTGTTCTCAGGCCTGGGAAGCCTGCAGTTGGAGGGGCACATAGGTAGCTGAACTCCTTAGCTGCCTTGAATAAATCTTATAATCTCAGCTGCTAGTTCAGTTCATTGCCATCAAGCTGTGTGTAAATCATGTTTTCTTTAATGTTCTCCTCCTTTAATTACCTTTCTCACTCTCTCCCATCCTTCTTCCATAGCCTCCTTCCAGGGACTCTCATCTTCAGTTTAGCAACTGCATTGGTTATTGAGGTGAGTGGACATGGTGCAAAATTGTGTTCACAGGCTGGTCACTGCTCTGAGTCAGTCAGCCAAGATGTGACCTGTGAGCACAAAAGGGCCCCTACTAGGATCACCAATGGGAGGGCGTGGATGGGAAAGGAGTGGAGAAGGACGATTAGGACAGGCACCAAATTCAATTTCGCCCATGGCACTGTCGATGGAAAGGCTGGCCCTAGCTATAGTGACACATTATGGACCATAATATGCCATATGGTTTCTGGCAAAAAAGAGGTATGAGAAGGAGGTAAATAGGCTATATGAATGCAACTAGATGAGAAGTGTTTTTATATATATGACTAGGAGTTTAAAGAACATATGACATAGAATTCACCAGACGCAGAGTTGAGGTCAATCAAGACCATTCTGTGACTGAGAATAATAGATCAAGCCTGCCTTTCTTGGAAAGTGCTAGACCTGTCCGCTCTAGGGTGGTTTTCCCCAAAACCTTTTGCCTTCACCCTCCTATTTTGCTGAATTTGCTTTTTTGTTGGCTTTAGGACTCTAGGCACTTTACCACTGTTGACCACTGTTAAAGTGCTCGCACTCGCTCCCTAAAACATTGTAAAATTGACTTACACCTATTTATAATTTAATTTAATTATAAGTCCATCGTAAAGTGGTATACCATGTACCCATGGCCTGTAAATTAAATGCTACTAGTGGGCCTGTAGCACTTATTATTGCCACTCACTTAAGTAGCTCCTTAAAACATATCCCAGACCTTCCATTGCAGCCTGACAGCAGTTTTAAACTGACAATTAGACTTGTCAATATAACTCCCTTGCCAAACATCAAACTCCCCTTTTATTGCATATGTCATCCCTAAAGTAGGCCCAAGGTAGCCTATAAGGCAGGGTACATTGTAATTGAAAGAGCGACCCTTGACCCTTCCAGGTAGGTCGTCCCCCTCTGCACAGCACAAACTGTGCCTCCCTGTCCAGCTGCCGCTGCTGAGGAAGTTTGAGGCCCTCCTCCACCCGCAGGCTACCACCTGCGCCTCATCTCTGGTGGCCAGTGGTAGGCCGTAGGTTTGCCCATCCTCCATTGTATTGCCTGTATTTTCTTTCATTGCTCCCGTGGTAGTGACTGAATTTTCATTGTTGTGTCTGTGACTGCTGTTGTCTGTCTCCCCCACTGCCTGTACATGGTCTGTGCCCGCTCTCTCCCTCTGTTCACCTCGCTGCCCCGTGTCTCTCTGCCCATTTTTTCCTTCTGCTCCCCTCGCGGCCCCTGTGTCTCTCTGCCCGTTTTTGTCTTCTGTTGCTTAGCTGCCCCTGTATTTCTGTGACCTTTCTGCCCTTTCTTGTGACTTTTGTGCTTCTGTGCCACTCGTTGCCTCCCCCCCATTTTATGTGACCTTTCTGCCCTTTCTTGGGACCTTTCTGCCCTCTGTGCCACTCATTTCCCCCGTTTTTTGTGACCTTTGTGCCCTTTCTTGGAACCTTTGTGCCTCTGTGCCACTCGATTCCCCCCATTTTTTGTGACTTTTCTGCCCTTTCTTGTGACCTTTGTGCCTCTATGACACTCGTTTCCCCCCGTTTTTTGTGACCTTTCTGCCCTTTCTTGGGACCTTTGTGCCTCTGTGCCACTCGTTTTCCCCGTTTTTTGTGACCTTTCTGCCCCTTCTTGGGATCTTTGTCCCTCTGTGCAACTCGTTTCCCCCTGTATATTTGTGACCTTTTTGCCCTTTTTGTGACCTTTCTGCCTTCTGTGCCACTCGTTTTCCCTGCCTTCTGTGCCACTCGTTTTCCCCTCAATTGTTGTGCCCTTTTGCCTTCTGTTTTCTTCATCGCCCCCCGCCTCTGCGTCCCCTGCGGTGCGCCCCCCTGACTGCCCATTCGCTGCCCCCACCTCCCGCCTCCCAGCTACTCCTCCCTCCCAGCTCCCCATATAGGCCGGCCGCTGCGCAGGGAGGAGAGCGACCCTTGACCCTTCCAAGTAGGTCGCTCCCCCCCGCACAGCACCTCCTGTGCCTCCCTGCCCAGCTGCCGCTGCTGAGGAGGTCCGAGGCCCTCCTCCACCCGCAGGCTACCACCTGCGCCTCATCTCTGGTGGCCAGTGGTTAGCCGTAGGTTTTCTCTTCCTCCATTGTATAGCCTGTATTTTCTTTCATTGCCTCCGTTGTAGTGACTGCATTTTCATTGTTTTGTCTGTCTCCCCCGCTGCCTGTACGTGGTCTGTGCCCGTTCTCTCCCTCTGTTCCCCTCGCTGCCCCTGTGTCTCCTTGCCCGGTTTCCCTTCTGCTCCCCTCGCTGCCCCATTGTCTCTTTGCCCAGTTTTTCCTTCTGTTCCCCTCGCGGACCCCGTGGCTCTCTGCCCTTTTTTGCCTTCTGTTGCTTAGCTGCCCCTGCATTTCTGTGACCTTTCTGCCTTCTGTGCCACTTATTTCCCCCCGTTTTTTGTGACCTTTCTGCCCTTTCTTGTGACCTTTTGCCTTCTGTGCCACTCGTTTCTCCCCATTTTTCTGTGACCTAAGAGACCGCAAGAACTTCCGACCCATCTTTCTGCTCCCCTTCTCGGCCAAGGTCATCGAGAAAATCGTTAACAGACAGCTAACCCGATACCTCGATGAGAACACAATCCTGGACCCTTCCCAGTCAGGGTTCCGCAGCAACCACAGCACCGAGACTGTCCTCATTGCAGGCACCGACGACATCAGGACCCTGCTAGACAACGGGGAGACTGCAGCACTCATCCTCCTAGACCTCTCCGCCGCCTTCGACACCGTCTGCCACCGCACACTACGTGCACACCTCCACGCCGCAGGGATCCGAGACAAGGCTCTGGAATGGTCATGTATATCGGTTTTGCCTTCACACTGTGTTATGTTAGCATGAGCTTATTAGAAGTTTAAACGCCATTTTTCTTTTCTGTAGCCTCTGCACACAACACATTTTGGTATTAAATCTTTTCACCAAGTAGAATATTTTTCTTCACACGAGAATAATATCTTTGCTTATAATATCAGCCTTGCTTGGTAAGCTATGTCTGAACAGTGAGTGCCGAGGCCTTCAAAGTTATTTCAACAAAGCGCTTGTTGTTCGGTTTGATCAGCGCACGGTCTAGACATAATACATATGCAGCTGTGACCAACTCTGGTTTTTAGGCGCGATTAATAATGCACTGCACAGAACATGAACACACACCCTTGATGAATATTCACATGCGGAGAGTTGGTGCAGGAGATGATGTGATCCCTTTCTGCTAAGACCAGAGGTATGAGCCTACCCTTCTAAACCCAAAGAGACCTTCTGTAGATATAATATAATATACTACCAAGGGAGGGTAAACTGAGGTTCTATTTAGACCTTTTCCCTTTAGCATTTTAACATGCTTTCACCCTTTGTATTTTATGGAATAATAACTATGCTGCTAACCTTGTTCCTTATAATATATTTGCTTGTATTAGCTAAGATACTGCGCTTGAGAACACTGCATTAGAAATAAATATTTCAAACATGCACGTGTCATCATTTACTCCTCTTTCTGGACTGATATGTTAGTATAATGAAAGAGTGTTCATGTGTTCTAACAATACCTGAGGTGTTCTAAGTCCATGTTCTGGATTGTCTAATCATTGGGGGTGTGTAAGAACCAATGAGAAACTGATTGCTAGTCTGGTAGGGGATTTTGGATACTAAGGTGAGTTTTGGCATACCCTAATTCACTGAGGTTCCAAGTCTCTATGCACAGTTCTGTGTAGGAGCAGGATCCTTGCAACAGGACCACCTCCTTCCTCTCCGGCAGAACCCAGAGTGTCCGCCTCCCCCGTTCCGAAGCCTCCGAGATCATCTGCAGCGTACCCCAAGGATCCTCCCTCAGCCCGACACTGTTCAACATTTACATGGCCCCGCTTGCACACATGGCCCAACAGCACGACCTCAACATAATCTCCTACGCTGACGACACTCAACTGATCCTCTCCCTCACCAAGGACCCCATCACCACCAAAGCCAACCTCCATGAAGGAATGAAGGCCGTCGCCGACTGGATGAAGATCAGCCGTCTGAAGCTGAACTCTGGCAAGACGGAGGTCCTCATCCTCGGCTCCAACCCGTCAGCCTGGAACGACTCCTGGTGGCCAGCGGCACTGGGGGCAGCCCCGACCCCCACCGACCATGCAAGCAACCTGGGAATCATCCTCGACTGAATGCTCTCAATGACCAAGAAAGTCAACGCCATCTCCTATTAGCAAAATCATTGACTACTTCTTATTTTTTTTCAAGAAAACCCTGAAGCGGGATTTTGAAAAAAAAGAACAATGATCCCCTTGCCATGGGAGCTATCCCATGGCATGGGGTCATTTAAGAGATTTGACAGCCTACTACCATGTTTTTCATGGCGGTGACGGGCAGTGAAAACTGGCCATGTGTCCATCCACTCTAAATAGGGTGGGTAGACACATGACCATGTCTCTGACTCAGTAAGGTGTTAGAGGTGTGTGTAGGCGGCGGAGACGGAGTAGGCTCTGCCGTCTACACACTGAAGGTCAATTCAACTCTAAGTTAGGTGAGCAGGCCTTCAGGTTGGTGGAAAGGGTACCCTGTTACCATGACAACATTTAAATCAGCGCTTAGTATGCAATAATGTAAGGAAATTGGCCATCTTGTTAATGATAAAACACATTTCCTACAGTACCAGATGCTGATATATCATCAAAATTAGCAGCTGTGAGAAGTGGAAGAACTTGACTTTCATTTAAGTTTGTAATGCTAAATCTAAGACTTGCTGATGCCCTCTTTTGGTGTTTTTATTTAAAGGTTAGTCGGTACAAAGGTGCACAGACTCACAGCCGACTTCCCATATTCAAAGTCTCTGTTGCTGGAATCAAAAACATGTTTGTAACCTGTCCTGGTGTAAGCCAAGTGAATTAGTAACTACAGGCCATCCATAAACATATGATGTCAAAGGTGGAAATAGGATGCTAGTTGTAGTATCTGTGTCCCTCTGTAGTGCTTGCGACCCAGCCACATTGCCCGAGAAGATTTTTATATGATTTGCTTTTTTGTATTTGTGAGTTTCAATGCCTTTAAAAATACTGTTGTTAGGGATAAAGATACATTGGTTGTTCGTCTGGCCATCTGACATTGGTATTGTGGCGAGCCACTGTAAGCCAAAACCAGACGGCCTCCATTTTCTCTGCACCTGTTGTCTTAGTTTGCAAAATCTTGACCCTCACAAGTGTTTAGTTATCATTTTGCCATCCTTCTATGCAATGATGCAATTGTCAGTGCCAGCAGCCATTCTCAGAAAGGGCACTTTTTTAGCATCATTGCATAGGTAGGGATTACCTTTGGGTGCCAATAGTGTGGTGTTGTGTTCTGATTGTATTAAATAAACAAGCTTTTATAGGCAAAAACAAGGTTGGCTGTTTCCTTGCTTAAAAGGGATGCCTCTATATACTCTATTAGTACTGATAGAGGGAAGGAAAGTCAACACTAATAATTGTAGCACTTTCTATTGAATTTAGTTGCAGGAGGGCCTTTAACACTTAAAATGTTTTCTTGATTTATGATTTTCTATGGGCCTTTGGACTTGTATTGTGAGGTAATGTATAGTGCTACTTGTTTCTCCACTGATCTTATCAGTGGCCCATTGAACTGAAAGGTGGTTATTAATTGCTAAGGCTTGATGTATTATTCATACCAGCGCACATATTTGCGTTACAATGTTTTTTTTAATGTGTCAGTTTTGGGTCCCTGGCAATCCAGGAGTTCCTTGCAAGATGGAATTTCATTAGAGGAGCTCTTTCTTCCATCATGTTTTGTTGATTTACTACCCATTTCTAACACTTGCTCAGTTGTGATGTTGTGAATGAGTGGGTCTGAGAATGGAGCGCAAGGATCCAAGCAAATGTTTTTACACCAACAGGATCCCCCTAGGTATTATCATCTGTGCCCACAGTTTTAACATCCTATCCTATGCCAATGACACACAGCTGCTACTATCCCATTAGGACAAAGGACCTGATTTATATCTCACCATTATTATAAATGGGGTGACCCAGAAAAAGTCCAAGGACCTGGGTATCAATTGGTACAGACAAAAGTGGTCCTAGACCTTAATGCTAAATATTGAATATTACAATTAATGACAGAGTATGCAATAATGTAAGGAAATTGGTCATCTTGTTAATGATAAAACACATTTCCTACACTACCAGGTGCTGATATATCATCAGGATTAGCAGCTGTGAGAAGTGGAACAACTTGACTTTCATTTAAGTTTATAATGCTAAATCTAAGACTTGCTGATGCCCTCTTTTGGTGTTTTTATTTAAAGGTTAGTCGGTACAAAGGTGCACAGACTCACAGCCGACTTCCCCATATTCAAAGTCTCTGTTGCTGGAATCAAAAACATGTTTGTAACCTGTCCTGGTGTAAGCCAAGAGAATCTAAACTACAGGCCATCTATAAACATATGATGTCAAAGGTGGAAATAAGATGCTAGTTGTGATATCTATGTCCCTCTGTAGTGCTTTCCACCCAGCCACATTGTCCGAGAAGATTTTTATATGATTTGCTTTTTTGCATTTGTGAGTTACAATGCCTTTAAAAACACTGTTGTTAGGGATAAATATACATTGGTTGTTCGGCTGGCCATCTACCATTGGTATTGTGGTGAGCCACTGTAAGCCAAAACCAGATGGCCTCCATTTTCTCTGCACCTGTTGTCTTAGTTTGCACAATCTTGACCCTCACAAGTTTTTAGTTCTCATTTTGCCATCCCTCTATGCAGTGATGCAATTGTCAGTGCCAGCATACTGGGTATCAATTGGTACAGACAAAAGTGGTGCTAGACGTTAATGCTAAATATTGAATATTACAATTAATGACACAGTATTTCTCTTCATGCGATTAAATCCTGCAATGGAAAACAAAAAGAACAATAGCCCAATACATTTAGAAAAAACAAAACAAATACCACAGTACCCATAGATATGGTTAGAGCTGAACAAACAGTTTAATATTTGTTTCTGCAAATATTCTCATTGATTTCTGAACACAAATGGACATATATTGAGGGGGTTACTACGTTAGTATTAACGTCTGGGACGACTTTTGTCTGTAACAATTGATACCCAGGTCCTTGGACATTTTTCTGGGTCACCCCATTCATAATAATGGTTTCCATGAGCAGGGATTCCTGTGAGGGTTGTTTTATTTGTTGATTGTATTGTATGTTATTTATGTTTGTTTTCAAAGTGTTATCTTTTCCTCACAATTTTTTGGTTACACAAAAACGTGGGATATGTCAGAAAAAGAAACTTTAGTTTACAGTGAGGAGTACATTAACAAACTTATTCAAGCCCAAGGGGGTGGCAATTTCCTGGGCCGCACTACGACACCCATTGACCTCACCTTGAACGACAAAATCAATAGATTAGGGAGAGTTTAATTGAAATTGATCCGAACCAGGCTACATGGCCATGTGCTCATCCAATATCTTCAGGCAAATTTGATCCCAGTAGGTCTACAAGTATGGAATGAGCCGGCCATATTTGTAGATAACCTCAAATTCAAGGGAAACTTTAGCTTTATTAGTATCAACTGCTTCAAGCACTGGATGGTGCTTGGGGTTGAAACGGCTCTCGAGGAGGTGGAACACCTTGTGAAGGAAATCCCTGACCCTAGAAAATATATTGTGGATGACAAAGCACTGAATAACTCAAAAGAAGCTTTGGAGCATTTAGAGAGGACAATTAGAGAGTTTGACGCTGATACCCAATCAACTAAGTTAGACAAACTCGCCAAGGATTTAAAATTCAACGACAAAAAGGCTGTCTATCCATACCTGACAGAAGGGTACTACAAGCAAGAAACCCAAGGGAGGTTCTCTACCAGGGGACAAAGAGGCTATAAAAAGTACACTACTTTCTCTGACTCTTCTGCCACTTGTAATTCTGATAACGAACAGGATAGACCCAGTACTAGCAGCAGCACCTATCCCAAGTACCTGACCAGTTTTTGAGAAGAAGACAATGGGGGTACCGAGGCAGAGGCCGCCCTTGGGAACGACACAGGGGACTTGCACAACCCAGTTTGAATCAGGGCAAGGGCGGATCCAAGAAACAGGTCCAGTTCCGCCAGGAAACGCACTGGGACATTCAAACCCGGCGTCAACAATACAGATGGTGGCACCACAACTAGCCATAAGACAGGACAGCCCTTTGATCAATTTGTCTACTTACGTCCTTAAACCTGAGGAAATTGGGATACTTGAAAAAGGTCTTTAATTTGTGCCTACCAATTTACCCAATACGTTCAACCTGAAAATTGAATTACATAAGTTTTTTCGGAAGGTTCGACTGAAACAACACTTTAACCCAATCCCATTTAAACCGGTGTTTAGTAACACGGGATTACGGCCTCCATCTACATTTACACCGCCAGCTCAAATGATGTCTCACAGGGTCCTGGCATTCAAGCAAGTAGTCATGAGAGATGTTAACAAACTACTATCAGAAAGACACTACACTAAATATAATGTCTCTAGGCAGGAGCGACAGGCCCTTGAATCCCTTAAACAAAACACTGAGATAGTGATAAAACCAGCGGACAAGGGCGGAGACATTATGATTCAGAACAGGGATGATTACGAATCAAAGATTGTTTCACAATTAGGGGTGGAAGGGAATTACAAGAAATACAGGCAGACCCCACAAAGGAGATAGCAGCTGACATCAGATCCATTACCAATGATGCACTAGTGGATGGCTATCTATCAAAACATGAGCATGATTATTTAAACCACAGTCAACCTAGATTGCCAATGATTTACACGCTCCCTAAGGTGCACAAGCGACTCAATAATTCCCCTGGAAGGCCCATAATTTCAGGACGTGGATTTGTCCTTGAGCCCTTATGCAAATACATTGATATATTCAGCAAACCTATTGCAGAAGGTACCACGGCTTACTTGAGGGACACTTTGCAGGAAAATACAGTTGGTGGATGGGTACCTTTTGAACCATGCAGCAAATCTTCTGGTTACAATGGATAAAACATCCCTCTATACCAATATTCCCCAGGCTGCTGCCCTGGAAACCATCAGAAAAGTATTAGAGGAACGACCCAGGCCTTGTCAGGTCCCAACCAGTTTCATAGTGGACCTCCTGGAAATTGCTATGAAAAATAACTTTTTCCATTTTGAGGGGGACTATTATGTGCAGACAAAGGGCTTGGCCATGGGGGCGAGGTTTGCCCCGGACCAGGCCATAATCTTTATGAACGCATTCAAACATGATTTTGTCTTGACCCAGAACAACGCATACAGAGATTGCATTAAAGTATGGCGTCAATATATTGACGATGTTTTAATGATATGGGACGGAGACAAAGACCATCTAAAAAACTTCCACAGATGGCTGAACAACAGGTTAGAGGACATTCAGTTCTCCCTAGAAATTAGTAACAATAAAATTAATTTCCTGGATATCACAATAAAAGAAGAAGAAGGCAGTTTACACACCACACTTTACAGAAAACCCAGCGAAAGGAACCACTTGCTAAGTTATTTCAGCCATCATCTACGCAACCTCAGGGATAACCTACCATAAGGGCAGTTCCTGAGGCTGCGGAGGAACTGCAGCCTCAAGGTGTATTTCTTTGAGGAATCGGCTGTGTTGATGGAACGCCTCATTGACAGGGGGTACCCGCGCAGCCTGCTGAAAAAAGCTCGAAAGAAATCTTGGTTCTGTCACAGGGAGCTCCTTTTGGAAACTAAAATGGAAAGAATTACTGAAAAAAAAGAATGACTTGTGTCACTACCTTTAACACCAGAAGTAGTGACATCAAGAAGGTGATCAATCACCATTGTCACTTAGTGGCGGATGAGATTGGCATTCCTGAACCGCCTATGCATGCGTTCAGGAAAGGCAGGAGTGTGCGGGACTATGTGGTGCAAACCCTACTCCCTAAAAAATCGAAAGACAACCAAAGCACTCTCTGGAACACTCCACCAGTACTTGGTCACTACGAGTGCGGCACTTGTAAAGTGTGCCCCATGACCATAGAGCAGAAACAGTGTACATACAATAACTATACACACACTATGCAGCAGCACCCAACTGCAACTCGGTCGATGTCATCTATGCCATTTCATGCCCCCGCAGATTTATGTACGTGGGTAAAACTGTACAGAAGGTAAAAGCACGGATCCTGCAACATTGTCGTAGGATCCGTTGTAGTACAGGGGGCACCATTGGTGGAGCATTTTGAGAGGTTTGGTCACCCCCCAGAGAGCTTGAGATGGTGAATTATAGAAAAGGTATCCATGAATGCACATGGAGGCAACTTCTCTAGCATCCTTAACACCAGGGAATGCAAATGGATGCATATTTTTGACACTGTGAATAGGAGGCTGAACAAATATGAAGAAATAACCAAGCAAATGGCCACACTTTACAATGGTTAAATGTGTCATCACAAGCTGATTTCTCAATGTAATGCGCACTTGCTAAATTGTGCATGTTCATAAACTCACGTATGTTGGGAGTTACATCAGGCATTCTTTACATGTAACACTACATTGAATTATCCAATAGTTGCTTCACCGCTTTGGTGTTTAAACTGATGTGTCACATTGTACATATGTAAATATACACCTTGTGTTAAGTGTTTTTAAACCCACAATGTATGCACCATTTGTTTTATAATCAATGTGGTTATGCACTGTGACTCCACTTAAAAGATTTGAAGAATTTTAAATTGTACCATCACTATTCTAGTGCTGTCTCTAGCTTTGACTATTTTTACTATTCCAGCACTATTTCAACCTTAAAATCTATTCCCATTTTTTCCGCATTAGGGGGATAGTTATCCCCTTCTTCTGAGTCTGTTGATAGTGGATGTTATTATACGTTGGTTTGCCACGTTAGTTCAATGTAGCGTGACCGGCGGCAGCGTGCACGTTCGTGCCGCGTACTGTATATATCAGCTGAAGCACGGCATTGCCTTGCGGTCTGTGCCGACGGAGCCCCGATGGCGGCTCACGCTGATTAGAGACAAAGGTATGTTGGCACAGGGTCGCGTATGGCAGTATGTGTGTCTTTTTCACATGAGTTGCGCTCTTCGATTCTGATGTTGCGAACATCTCGCTATGTTTTCACAGAATAGCTACATGGACACCGTATGGAGTAATTGAAGTCTGTCGGAGTCTCTCGCCGCCACATATGTAGTGGGTGAGTGGTACTCCTTGGTTCACGGTCATTATGGTCTGTGTTTTTGGTTTTATGTAGTTATTGTGACCGGATCTTTGATCGAAGTGTGCTTTTCTTTTAGATTTGAAAAGTATTCATGCATATACACGGACGTATTCAGTACGGCCTGTTGGAGCTTTTTTGAATTGAAACAGTGGCACACTATTAACGGGTGAGTGCCATTTTTTGAAGGGTTTTTCTAATAAAAAACCCATTTCCTGATTGATCGAGATGCTTAGCCCTATATATCCTTCATTTACAGGTTGCCCACCTTATTGCTGGGGGTGTTTATTTCTGAATGAAGTAGGTCAGTACACTCTACCCGTATGGTTAAATTATGTGGATAAATACTTATGTATCAGATACTGATAGTTTGGTTACTTCTCAGGTCCCCTGATTGTCCTGATGAAGACCCTTATCTGAGGAATTTACCTACCAACACTAATTTGGGTTGAAACGTCGACAATAATCCCCCTTCGGGCTTGGACCCTTTGTACCCCCTCCCCCAACCAGGGTCACAGAGGAACTCTCGCTGTGACACGGCAGAACAAGGAAGACAGACATGGAGCAGGCCCATTTTATATGCTAGGGATTTCTATCCTTAGATTGTTACTATATAAAAGGAATTGTTATGTTTCCAGTACTTTCTCAGACCCTCTTGGTCCTTTTCAACCTAGCACTTATTTCATCACTTTTCTTTCACGCTACTTGGTAGTAACCCCCTCAATATATGTCCATTTGTGTTCAGAAATCAATGAGAATATTTGCCGAAACAAATATTAAACTGTTTGTTCAGCTCTAACCATATCTGTCTGTGTGTTTTTTTGTTTGTTTTTTCTAAATGTATTGGGCTATTGTTATTTTTGTTTTCCATTGCAGGATTTAATCGCATGAAGAGAAATACTTGTGTCATTAATTGTAATATTCAATATTTAGTATTAACGTCTAGCACCACTCTTGTACGATTTATATCTCGGCAGACAGGATATACTATCTGCCAAAATATAAATCACATTATATCCTATGGGATTTATATTTTGGCGGAAGGGATATCCGTCACTGTTTTGACGGAGGAACTCGTCCGCTAAGATCTAAATCATGCCCAAAATGCCTAGAGGCAGATGTATGACCAAGAAAATAGCGCATCCCAAATTGCGAGTTTTTTGCGTCTCGCAATTTGTGAGGCTCTATTTCTTATTTACAATAGGGCATTTCACACTGTTTGCTATTCCCAATGGGTTCGCAAATTGAGAGGCTCATGAATATTATTGAGCCTCTCGCAATTTGCAACCCCATTGGGAATGGCAGGCCCTCCCAGGTATGGTGGCCTGCTGGGCTCAGCAGACCACCATGTCTGGGACTGCTTTTAAATAAATCAGTTTTTTTAATGGGATGCATGTTTTTTTTTTTTAAATGAACCGTTTTCGTTTCATTTTTTAAGGCCAGGTAGTGGTCCCTGGTACCACTGCCTGCCATAAAAAAATATTTCACCCTGAATTTGTAATGAGGAAGGGGTCCCCTGGGGACCTCTTTACTTTTGCGAGTGCATTATCACCCTCTTGAAGAGGGCGGTAATTTGCGAGTATTTTGCTCCTGCAATTGAGGACGCTAAAACATTCATACATGAGCTTTCATTCGCTATTAGGAAGGGAACCCCCCTTCCTAATAGCGTGTCGCAAAACACTATTTTGCGAGTCACAATTTTTGCGAGTTGCAAAATAGTCTTTGTACATGGCCCTCGCTGTTTTTGCAAGCTCAATCGGGTTTGCAAACCCGTTTGTGCATGCAATAACAGTCGTACATCTGGCCCCAAATGCCTAACACCAGTTGCTTATTTCTCTATTTGGGTGTTAAACCTGTATTAATGAGGTGAAACCATTTCTCAGACAGTGTTAATCTATGTCAAAATGCTACAATATTGAAGTATTACTATCACAACATGTGTTACATTACACTGCATAATTTGCCTTTCCTCGCTACATAATTTAGACAACATACTTTGGTCCTCCGCTGTCACATAATTACAGTGGCCCTGGTTATGGTTAAGATTATCTTACTGTGCAGTGGAATGGTCACGAAATAAAGCAAAAAAAACTCTGAGGCAAAGATAATTCCTGAAACTTTGCAACGTTCGCGAAAGAAGTTTGCAAAACTTTAATAGTGAAAATAAATCTGCATTCCCTTATGTGGAACCCAGTAAAGGCTGCTACGGAGCAGTAGTGGTGGGATGGGGAGGAGGGGGTTAAAAAAAAAAAGAAAAGTAAAATTCACTTACCTGCCAGTTGCCGACTCTCCTCTGTCCTCTACGGTCAAGGCAGGAAACAAGAAGCACACAGGCTCCCAGTCTCCCTTAAGCCAATCACGACGCTGCTGTCACCAGCATGACAGTAGCGTGGTGATTGGTCTGAGCGGCCAGGTTTGGGGCTCAGACAGGGAGTGGGAGGCAGTGCACTTTCTCTACCTGGCTGTGCAATACAGCCAATGGGAGAACATGATAAGTGCACAGGACTGTTTGGCCAGCCCAAGACGGCCGGAAAAACCACCATGCACACTTAGAAAGTGCCAACCACTCCTCCCGCTGCTTTGTGGGTAGGCCCGCACCTACTTAGAGCCAGTACGGAAAAATTAATTGATAATAACATGGTGTTATATATCATTTTGTTTTCCTGTGGGGCGATGCTCCTCCGCCTTAGTGGATGAGCCGCCGCTGCTGTTACCTTGTCCATTTCCCAGTATCCCTGAGACATTCGATCATTATGTGGATAACAGTTATCAGCTTCCCTGAAATTATTAATCTTCTGAAAAACAGTTTACTCAGTCTGTTTGATCCTTCCTACTGTATATCAAACAAAAAATTACTTTTCTGTTTACAGTATTAAGCCTTATAGTTCCTGTTTCAGACAAAAATAGTTAAAACATATTAATTCTGCAAACTTCCACTTTTAAACCATTCGCTCAAGACCCGGTTGGTTATATAACGATCAGGGTGAATCTCTTAGCATTACAGAATATATGGAAGGACGTGCATATCTAATTAAAAATATCTGATTGAAGGAAAATAGTTCATTCCATTTCAAGTGCCGCATTGATGGCTTTTTTTGGATATGTCTTTGAAGGACTGTAATATACTATTTCTTTCGCGAAACGCTCTCGCTTTTTGGAGTTGTGTATGGCGTGTAACAGGGGATGAGGGGGCCGAGTCTGCTCTCCACTGGCAAAGATATTTGTGATGCTTTTAAATTCTATTTTTAATCTCCTGCCCAGCCAGCTTTCACATTAATTTTTTTACCATCTAGTTGTCTGTCAAAGGTTAAGCTCAAAGATGTTCTCTAGGCAACTGTTGCATAGTGACCGAGATTAGTGCACGCTAAACGTTTCTTGATCAAGACTCACATTTTATTTTTTCATATATATTTCTGATAGTGAAACAATGTTTTCTTTAACCATCTGTTTCTCATGGTCATTCATTCCGAAGAAACACCTGCACATCCCTGGAAATCCTGCCTACCGTTCACTCTGCGTCTCTCCCTCATCCCAGCAGGTTCCTTTATGAAACATCCTTGCACAAGCCTGCCTGTCTCTTGTGACACTAGTGGGTGCACTTTTTGTCCCCCAAGGCATCCATACATGCATTTGTCTGTGACACTAATGCATGTACCTTCTGTCCTATGCAAAGGTGCATCCACCTGTCTGTTTCTTGTGACACTTTTACAGACACCCTGTGTCCTTCAGGACGGTTGTATGTTCTTACAACGATCTCCGTTGTAACGCATGCCTTTACCACGCATGCGTTACAACGGAATGGTAGTTCCACGCTAATCCTTCTTCACGTATTTTCCCTTGGTGACGTCATAAGTCGTAAAGAGGAAGCGGTTTCTTTTTCCGTTTCCTCTTATACGACGCCGATTGCCAGGCCATCTCGACTTGAGGTTAGTTTTATTTTTTTTGGGGGGGGATTCCCCCCCTAACCCCCCCTTTTTTAATTGTACCCTTTACCACACATACCTTTACTACGTACCTCGTAGTAAACGTATGCGTGGTAAAGGCTTTCGTTGTAACCACGCATGCGGTGTAGTGCATGTGTGGTTAAGGTTTTCGTGGAAACGGCCTTGTTGTAGTGGCCGTTTCCCCTTCAGGACATCAGTGCACTCATCATTATGTCTCTTGTGTCACTGGTACATAGTACTTTGGTCCCTCAGTGATCACAAATTTGCACAACTGTCTGACTCTTGTGATATTATTGCATTCCTCTTTTGTCCTTTGGGCCATCCATGCATGTTTCTGTCTGTCTGTCATGACATTAGTAGATACACCTTTTGCCTGGGGACATGTGTGCACCATCAGTGCATGCATCTGTTTGTCTCTTGTGACACTAGCCCACTAGTTGTTCTACTGCTGTGCATGGATGCAGCTTTCCCAGTGCACCAGCCTGCTGTTCTGGTGTTGCGCCTTCACAAATTTGGGGGTGGCAGACTATTTGGCCTAGCCAAAGATGGTCATCAGGACCATCCTTTGTCTTTATCACATTATACCCAGGTCCTTTGCATGTTGTGTGCTACCCCATTAGTTTGTAATGCTCACTTGCATCGGGGCATGGCCCCATGCACATCAAGTAATCCCTTTGCCTATGCGCCGTATGACAGATGCAGAGGCAATGAAGCTACAAGTAGGTGCACTGACAGTGCACCACCTAAATAGTGGCACACTGTCAGTATGTACCCTATGGCAGCCCTCTGCCAGGATGTCTGGGGGATGTCCCAGGGACCCCCAGACATCCCCTTGGGGGTGGGTTCAGTCACTCACTGCACCTGCCTGCAAGGGGATCCCTACTCCCCCTTTAAAGTTTAAGCCGGTTGCTGCCAGTGCTGAAAAAACACGGAGGGCTTCAAAGCAGCCACTCCATTTTCACAGAAATGCGCTGCCCTGGGAGCAGCATGAGGTTGCGGCTGCCCTAGGGGCAGCGCATTTACCATAATGCAGCGCATTTTCATTGTTTTCACTTTACACACCTTTTAACTCCATGGCTGCTAAGGCAATTTCCCTCCTGTGCTGGGAATTGCTATTTTCCTTGTTTTATGACGAGCTGGGCTCGTCATCAGTGTACGAGGAGGCTACACCATGACGAGCCCAGCTCGTCATGAGCGTGGAAGGGGTTAAAAGGTGCTAGGGTGCAAACAATGAAAATGCGTCCCATACATAAAACGGGCCTAGGTGTAATGTGGGAGCGTGCCACACAATGATGATCGATTTCACCACTCTCTCATTGTGGCCACTGTTGGGCCTTGCCGAAAGGGGAAGAGAGTGACCCGCTGTCATGCCGCCTCCGCTCCCGTCACTATGTGGGCCACTGTGACCACTGTGTGTGATGGCAAGTCATTTGAAGCAGTAAGTGGGGCACGCTCTACTGAAATACGATACTCCACCTTCTAGACGATATACATCAGTGGCATAACGAAACATGAGGGGCCCCCCCTGCAAACTACATGGAGGGGGCCCCCCTCCCATCCTCCATGCCTGTCTAGAGCTCTCAGGCCAGCGACCCGCCATACTGCAGGGGATGCGAGCGATTGTTACGCCACTGTCACCAATGCAGCCGTTAATAGTAACACTGGATGGTGGAGTTAAAGGTTGGGCTTAGTCTGCCAGCAGGCTGTCATAGGTGGTGGTCCATTCATTACAGGGTCCCTGCCATCAGTAGGCCGGGGAAGTTTGCCCAATTTTAGGTGGGTTTCCTGATGCAGACTCCTGTCATGATATACAACATCGGGCCCACTCATTGTTTAGTTTTGAAAAAAGTGCATTCACTGCTCCTTCCCGTTTCCGTTTTAAAACATTGGACAAAGCGACAATGCAGTATTTCAAAAGCAGATATAACTACAAAGAGCACATTTTGATAATACATTTTTATTTTTATTAGACAATAGCAATCTTAAGAGGCATTGCATAGCTTCATACACACTTCCATCACAGTCTCTCTCTCTCTGTCAGTCAGTATCTCTCTTTCAGTCAGTCAGTCTATCTCTCTCTGTCATTCAGTCTCTCTTAGTCAGTCACTCTCAGTCAGTCAGTCTCTCTCTCTCTCTCTCTCTCTGTCAGTCTGTCAGTCAGTCCCTCTCTGTCAGTCAGTCTCTCTCTCTGTCAGTCAGTCTATCACTCTCTGTCATTCAGTCTCTCTCAGTCAGTCTCTCTCAGTCAGTCAGCCAGTCTCTCGCTCTCTATCTGTCTGTCAGTCAGTCTCTCTCTGTCAGTCTCTCTCTGTCAGTCTCTCTCAGTCAGTCTCTCTCAGTCAGTCTCTCTTAGTCAGTCTCTCTCTCTGTCAGTCAGTCTCTCTCTCTCTGTCAGTCTCAGTCTCTCTCTCTGTCAGTCAGTCTCTCTCTCTCAGTCAGTCTCTCTCAATCAGTCTCTCTCAGTCTGTCAGTTTCTCTCTCTTAGTCAGTCTCTCTCTCTCTCTGTTAGTCAGTCTCTCTTTCTCTGTCAGTCTCTCAGTCTCTTTCTCTCTCTGTCAGTCTTTGTCAGTCAGTCTCCCTCTCTGTCAGTCAATCTCTCTCTCAGTCAGCCAGTCTCTCTCTCTCAGTCAGTCTCTCTCTCTCCCAGTCAGTCAGTCTCTCTCAGTCAGTCATTCTCTCTTTACCCCAGTCAGTCAGTCTCTCTCTCGCTCTGTCAGTCAGTCTCTGTCAGTCAGACTCTCTCACTCAGTCAGTCTCTTTCTCAGTCAGTCTCTCTCCAAGTCAGTCTCTCTCTGTCAGTCTCTCTGACAGTCAATCAGTCTATCTCTCTGTCAGTCAGTTTCTGCCTCTCTCTCTCAGTCTCTCTTTCTCAGTCAGTTTCTCTCTACCTTAGTCAGTCTCTGTCAGTCAGTCAGTCTCACTCTCAATCAGTCTCTCTCTCTCTGTCAGTCAGTCACTCTCTCTCTCAGTCAGTTTCTCAGTCAGTCAGTCTCTACTCTCTCTCCATTCTCTCTCTCAACTCTGTCCACTCTATCTCTACTGTCTCTCTCTCCACGGTCTCTCCTCTGTCTCTCTCTCCACTTTCTCTCTCCACTCTCTCACAATCTCTCTCTCCACTGTCTCCCTCCACTGTCTCCCTCCATTGTCTCCTTCCACTGTCTCCCTCTACTCCCTCTCTCTCCACCCTCTCCCCCTTCTCTCTCTACTTTCTCTCCACTCTCTCTCCACTCTCTCTCCACTCACTCTCTCCACTCACTCTCTCCACTCACTCTCTCTCCACTCACTCTCTCTCCACTCACTCTCTCTCCACCCACTCTCTCTCTGCTGTCTCCCTCCACTGTCTCTCTCTCCACTGTCTCTCTCTCCACTGTCTCTCTCTCTCCACTGTCTCTCTCTACTCTCCACTCTCTCTCCACTCTCTCTCCACTCTCTGTCTCTCTCTCCACTCGCTCCCTCCACTCGCTCTCTCCACTCGCTCTCTCCACTGTCTCTCTCCACTGTCTCTCTCTCTCCACTCTCTCCCCACTCTCTCTCTCTCCACTCTATCTTTCTCTCCACTCTATCTTTCTCTCCACTCTCTCTCTCTCCACTCTCTCTCTCTCTCTCCACTCTCTCTCTCTCTCCACTCTCTCTCTCTCTCCACTCTCTCTCTCCACTCTCTCTTTCTCCACTCTCTCTAGTGTCTCTCCATGCTCTCTCCATTCTCTCTCCACTCTCTTTCTCTCCACTGTCTATCTCCACTCTCTCTCCACTGTTTCTCTCCACTCTCTCTCTCTCCACTCTCTCCCACTCTCCCTCACAAAGTAGTGTGCGTTCCATGGGTGTCCGCAGAAATGTTTCCAGGGGGGGCACATTTTTAACTTCATCACCATCCCCCTTGCACCCTTCTCTCCTCTGCCTTGCACCCTTCTTGCCCTCCCTCTTGCACCTTTTCCCCCTCCCCCTTGTATCCTTCTCCCCCTCCCCTTGTACTCTAGTCCACCTCCACCTTGAACCCTTTTCTACCTTGCACCATTCTCCCTCTGCCTTGCACCCTTCTCCCCTCTGCCTTGCACCCTTCTCCCCCTCCACCTTGCACCCTTCTCCCCCTCCGCCTTGCACCCTTCTCTACCTTGCATCCTTTTCCTCTCTGCCTTGCACCCTTCTCCCCCTCCGCCTTGCACCCTTCTCCTCTCTGCCTTGCACCCTTCTTCCCTCTGTCTTGCACCCTTCTCCCATTTGCCTTGCACCCTTCTCCCCTTTGCCTTGCACCCTTCTCCCCTTTGCCTTGCACCCTTCTCCCCTTTGCCTTGCACCCTTCTCCCCTCTGCCTTGCACCCGTCTCCCCTCTGCCTTGCACCCGTCTCCCCCTCCGCCTTGCACCCTTCTCTACCTTGCACCCTTCTCCTCTCTTCCTTGCACCCTTCTCCCCTTTGCCTTGCACCCTTCTCCCCTCTGCCATGCACTCTTCTCCCCCTCCGCCTTGCACCCTTCTCTACCTTGCGCCCTTCTCCTCTCTTCCTTGCACCCTTCTCCTCTCTGCCTTGCACCCTTCTCCCCTCTGCCTTGCACCCTTCTCCCCCTCCACCTTGCACCCTTCTCCCCCTCCGCCTTGCACCCTTCTCTATCTTGCACCCTTCTCCTCTCTTCCTTGCACCCTTCTCCTCTCTGCCTTGCACTCTTCTCCCCTCTGCCTTGCACCCTTCTCCCCTCCGCCTTGCACCCTTCTCCCCTCCGCCTTGCACCCTTCTCTTCTCTGCCTTGCACCCTTCTCCCCTCTGCCTTACACTCTTCTCCCCTCCGCCTTGCACCCTTCTCTACCTTGCATCCCTCTACCCCTCTGCCTTGCACCCTTTTCCCCCTCTGCCTTGCACCCTTCTCGGCCCCCCTCCTCCCCTCCTGCGGATGCCCATGGTGTGTTCTAACAAGAGGGCTTACCTGAGGGCACCATTTTGCTGCCTCGTCCCTTCTCATTAGAGCTTTGCCCTGGAGAATGCTCTCTCTGGAGGCCCCCACTCCCACACTTGTCAGGGTCCCGAGCACTACTCTGTGCTGTCTCCTGCTCTTGCTCTCTGAGGCCCCCACCCCACCCCATCCTTGTCCCTGTCTCTTCTCTTCTCTTGTGGGGTGGGCTTTGCTTATGGAGAGGAGAGCGTTGGGGCCGGGTTCTGAGCTGCCTCAGAGGGGAAGTGGAGAGTGCTGTCTCTGGGGCCCCCACCCCACCCCATCCTTGTCCCTGTCTCTTCTCTTCTCTTGTGGGATGGGGCCCCCAGCCCATCCTTGTCCCTGTCTCTTCTCGGTGGGGCCTGTCCCTGTCTCTTCTCTTGTGGGATGGGGCACCCACCCCATCCTTGTCCCTGTCTCTTCTCTTCTCTTGTGGGATGGGGCCCCCACCCAATCCTTGTCCCTGTCTCTTCTCGGGTGGGGCCTGTCCCTGTCTCTTCTCTTGTGGGATGGGGCACCCACCCCATCCTTGTCCCTGTCTCTTCTCTTCTCTTGTGGGATGGGGCCCCCACCCAATCCTTGTCCCTGTCTCTTCTCGGTGGGGGCCTGTCCCTGTCTCTTCTCTTGTGGGATGGGGCCCCCACCCCATCCTTGTCCCTGTCTCTTCTCTTCTCTTGTGGGGTGGGGCCCCCACCCAATCATTGTCCCTGTCTCTTCTCGGTGGGGGCCTGTCCCTGTCTCTTCTCTTGTGGGATGGGGCACCCACCCCATCTTGTCCTTGTCTCTTCTCTTCTCTTGTGGGGTGGGGCCCCCACTCTTCTCTTGTGGGGTGGGGCCCCCACCCCCACCCCCTCCGTGTCCCTGTCTCTTCTCTTGTGGGGTGGGCTTTGCTTATCGAGAGGAGAGAGTGGGGGGCCGGGCTCTGTGCTGCCTCAGAGGAGCAGTGGACTGCTGTCTCTGGGGCCCGTCCTTGTCCCGGGCCTGCCTCCGGCTCTGACTGAAGAGAAACAATGTTGATACTTTGTTTCTCTTTAGTCAGAGGGAGGGGGTGAGGGGAACGGAGCAAGCTGCACCTGCTTCAGACACAGAGGGAGAGAGGCTTGCTTCAGGGCAGGCTTCTCTCACAGCCCTCAAGAAGAGCTGAGGGGCCGGGCCCCCTGGGGGCCCCCTTCATTAACTGTAGAGAGTGAGGCCCCCCGCACTGCGGGGTCTGCAGGGGCGTTTGTTACGCCCCTGATATACATGCTCCCTGTCGATCAGCACAAACATGCAGTCAAGTATGTTTTTGCTGTAAACCTTCAATTGGGTTCTTCACCCTTTTTTTAAGAGAGCTTGCCCCCAAGTGAGGCACTGGTGCATAGTGTGTGGGTTCAGGCAACTGCGGGAGTCTCCGTCCTCGTTGCCAATGGGCGCAGGACATGCAACCTGCCCCAACTCACTGGCAAGGGCCGATACCTACTACACATTAGACAGGTTCACATTTGAGGACTTGTCAGGAGTGACTCAGCTCAGGGGCGGTGTGTTTCTTTCTGGGCTTGCTGGTTAGCTGTGCCCTGCCAACAGAAGACCGACGCTTCCACGGACCTTGCCTCCATGAACCCTGGTGAGACGGATTCCAGGGTTAATCTATCACCTGATTTCTGCCACTCTGAGGGCTCCTGGTAGCGAGCCTCACAGGGACCACCAGTTCCAGCATTCTTAGCGCTTCCACAGGTGCTAGCGGGTGAGGGGGAGGCATCACGCATCGCGCTTATAGTGCTGCCCTACCCCCGCGGTGCAGGACAAATATCTGGTCAGCTGGCCATCACGTCCCTGTACCTGCGAAAGGAGGTATGCTTGCACCAACACCTACCATATAAACACTGCTCGGACACTAATACAGGCACTGGTATTTAAAACCCTTGATATTGAGGACGTTTCCCTGGACTAAGCGCTGGACTTATACCACGACATAATACGAGTAAGAGGCATCTCTCTGCTTTCATTGTACCTGTATACACGCAGTTTAAGTTGATTTTATCCATCCATTTATGCTTGTATCTGTTTTAACTTAGTCATGGTATCATCAAAGCCACTTAGAGATATTGGGAGGCGAAAGGTTCAGACGGGTACAGCTGGGGTTAAATCAGCGGTTAGTTCATCTTCCACTGTTACAACAATGGACTCCTTCCTGCAGAGAGCATCTGCTGTTATTGACGGAGATTGAACGTCTGAATAGGCGTCTTTCCAGGTCACCCTCTAACTGTCTACATCCACCTACACTTAGATCCAGTGTGCCCCTGGTTGAATCTCCATCCGTTTGCTCAGTACCCTTTCAACACGTCTTTTACAACGCAAGTCGTAACCACGACTTGCGCTGGAGGGCGCTACAGGACAAGGAATAATTGAATTTACTATCCAACACCTTTCCTATTGTACGTAGGCTGGTGTTGGAATAGTAAATTAAAAAATTCCTAAGTCCGCACCCCTACAACGCAAGTCGTGGTAACGACTTGCGTTGTAAAAAACGCGTTGTAACGGTACGCCTGGTAAAACCATGCGTCGTACCGTCGTACATCCTAGTTAACCTACTGCCCAGAGGAGGTTTAATATCCAGGGAAGCACAAAACGGAAGCTTAAAACCACTGGGGGTAAAGCAAAAAGATCAAAACTGACCCCGACCACTAAGCCTTCCAACAAATCTTTGGTCCCCAAAACGGTAGCCACAAACTTAGACACAACGGTTACCAAGGCCTTTCAAGACATAATAATTACCTTGTTGGATACCAAACTGAGTCCTATTTTGGAGAGGCTCACAGCAATTGAGAAAAGTCTTGCAGGAGGGGCCCAAACTGATATTCGTATAAATCGCGCGGTCACAAGTGAGATCTTTGAACCAAAATCAGCAGACAAACTCGGCCCAGGCGTACCTAAAAACCCTACCAAATCACATGAATACCAGAAGCTTGCACAGCGGGGTGGCCAGACTCTTAGCAGGCCACTGGCAGTTCCTCCGTATAGGCGGGACCCTTGAACTATCGCAGGCCAACCGGACGGCCCCGTGGCGCTGCCAGGGAGGTTTGCCAGTGCCCTACTACAATTCATCTTCCCCCAGAATCCACACCTTATGTAGTGGTCTTGGGGAATGTCCCGCCTCTTCGCCAAGGTATAAACGAGGATTATAATAAGTTAAAGAACACGGTACTCCACTGGTTAACAACTAATACACCCCTGGGTCCCAGTGTGGAATGCAGTATCATCAATATACGTCGAGTGGAATGGATAGGTAGCTCTAAAAAGTTGGGAGGGGGTGACTGTGTTAGAGTTAACTTCAACAGGGCCTCTGTAGCCGAAAGAATCCTGTCAGGTGATATTCGTGTTGGTCAGTCATTTCATCGGTCCATAATACAGGCACTTCCACTGGGCTTCTTCTATAGAGCTGAATCTCATGGGTACATTACGGGGAATAAGGACAAGGAACTCTCACAAGCCAGTCGGCCTTATAAAAACTATGTAGGTAACAACCATAGGTTCCCACAACCATCGTACAGTACAAGTTATCCATGGGGGCCTCACTATGCTCCTGTCGCACCTCCTACCCTAGCATTAGCCAACAGATTCTCTATGCTATTGGGGTTGGAGGAATGCGATTAACTGGATACTTCTGACGAGATAGTAGTAGAGCCAATGCACCAACAGAGGGCCCACTTAACCCCGGTAACCGAGATAGAGACATTGCACATGGGTCCACTTCCATCACCACAAATAGAGGTGAGACCCCTCGATATGGACAGTAATACTCTATCCTGTAATATAGCTGGCCTGGCAGATAAGTTCCAGGATCCCTTATGGCAGCAGTGTGTTAGGCAATTCTTAGTAATTTGCCTTCAAGGGACCTGGCTAGTGGACTGAAACTTGTTTCTGGAGGGTTTTAAAGCTTGTTTTGTTCCTGCCTCCCCGTCAACCAGTGGTAGAGCCAAAGGAGGTTTGGTTATTTATATATCCCTGGCCGTTGACTGCCAGGTACTAACCCACCCTCTTTTTGGCCAGGGCCTACAGGCCATCACACTTAAGAATGGGAATAACACAATGACCCTGATCAATTTTTGTAACCCACCAAATAGTAATAAGGGAGAAGGTAACATCATACAGCTGAGTCACTATCTAAGGAAGTCATGTGATCTCAGCTCACACCCCTTGATGGTGCTGGGAGATTTCAATAACCACCCCTGTGGTGACCCAAAGACCACAAATATGTACGACATGGGATGCCACAGATTTAGGGGGTTTCACTTTGAGCACTCAAGACAGGGGGATGAATTAAACAATCTAGTCAATGAAGTTGACTTACTGACACTAATATCCCTCTCTGCCCCAAACTGTAAAACCCTGACTCCTACCTTCAAAGGGAGAGATACCAGGTCTTTTATAGACCATATTTTAATTTCTTCCTCCTCTCAGTCCCTTTATCAGAGGTTTACCATCAAGGACAGTGGTTATAGTGATCACAATCCCCTTTGTGTATACCTCTGTGGTGTATTTCTATCCAGCAAATCTAGGAGAAGGGTACTGGGATTCACAAGACCAATAGACGGTGAGCCCTGCCTTAAATGGTCCCAGATCGACCCAGATGCTTTCTACAGGGAGGTGAGAGACTCATGTGTAGCTGAACTTGCCCTCTGTGTCCAACCAGAGAGTCTACCAAGGGATGTTTTTAGTGCTTTCAGCTGCATCTCATGCAAAGCAGGGGATCTTTTGAGGGCTCCTGCCTGTAAGGTATTTAACTCAAACCCAAAATGGTTTGATTCATCTTGCTCCCAGGCAGCACATAAGTAAAAGGAGGCCTTTTACGTTGTTCAGACAAACCCCCATACATGCAGGCTTGTCGTTGAGGGTGGGCAGAAGTTGCGTAAGGGACTTACGCAGAGAGGCACAGAGATTGAACCAATCTCCGTGCCTCTCCGCGTAAGTCCGTTACGCGTCGCCCGCTTCCCGCCCGCAGTATTAAATGATATTTAAAAGCCTAAAATTAAATTTAAATAAAACTTATTGCGGGCGCATCCTTGCCCATCGTGCCTTCTTCTTGGAACTGCGCATGCGCTGGAGCCTGCACATGCACTTTTCCTGGGGAGGAATGCGCATGCGCAAGCTTCCGCGCATGCGCAGTTCCCAGAAGAAGCCGCGATGGGCAAGGATGCACCCGCAATAAGGTAAGTTTTATTTAAATTTAATTTTAGGCTTTTAAGTATCATTTAATAATGTGCAGAGATTTGCCTTGTTTCTCCGCCTTCTTTGCGGAAGGGGCAAATCTCCACTCATTCTGTGTGCGGAAAGGAGATGTTCGCTCACCCCTACTTATCGTACAGGATGCAAGCAGGCCCTAGCTACCCGTAAGAGAGCTCTGAAGGTGGAGGCATGAAAGGAGCTGCTAGAGCCTAGAACATTAAGGAACGGCACACAGTTTTGGGGCATGTCAACAGACCCCTGTTCTCCGAAGATACAGGTAACATCCTAGGCTTCCACATCACGAAAGAGGAATGGGTGGCCCACTTTTAATCCATGTTGAAGGGTTCTATGGGTCACCACGACCATTTACCCCAGGCAACAAACACTGACTATCTGGTCTTTGAGTTAACAGAGGTACAGGCGGGAATTGCAGGCCTAACCAGAAACAAGGCTCCCGGACCGGACAGAATTCCGCAAGACCTTTACAAATCGGATGCATCCTTCTAGGCCCCGATCCTGGTGGCTGTATTGAATGCAGCGGCCAGTGTCGGTAGCCCTGAATCCTGGGCCATCTCTACCATCGTGCCAGTGTTCAAAAAGGGGGACCGAAACAGTATGCACTGCTACCGACCTATTTCTCTCATTGACTCTGTAGCTAAGGTGGTGGGAGGGGTACTACTGCAAAGATTATCTTCATGGGCAGAGGAGCACAATATCATCGCCAACACTCAATATGGGTTTCGTGCGGGGTGGTCTACGGTGGCCCAATGTTTAAACCTTTACCTGATCCTGGCAAATACACGATGGCCCGCCCAGGTACAATCTATATGTCCTTCATGGACCTATCCTCCACGTTTGACTGTGTAAACCGGGTCAAATTGTGGCAGTCCATGAGGGCCATGGGGGTGAAGGCCCCTATTGTGGACTTTCTAATGGATCTGCATGGGGATACTAAGGCGAACATTAGCTATGCACATGATCTTCGAGTTTCCAGGAAATTTAATAATGAAAGAGGGGTGAGGCAGGGCTGTATTTGGTCCCCTTCCTGTTTAACCTATACATCAATGATCTTGAAGTATCCCTGGTAGCTATGGGGGGCAATTTTCTGCATGTGGGTCGCTGTGGTCTCCTCGTCCTCCTATATGCGGATGACGCTGTCCTGATAGCGAGAACCACTAGAGGACTCCAATCTCTATTAGAGGCATTCCTGAATTTTATGGGGTCCTGTGACTTAGCGATCAATAATGCAAAATCATATGTCTTGCAGGTAGGGGCTCGTCCCACAAAAAAATATTCTTTTTCCGTAGGCTCTGCGAAGGTCCACACAACGTCAGTTTTTTCATACTCTGGGGTCCTATTGGATGATCGCCTGAAGTGGGGGCCTAAGGAAAAAGGGGAGCTCATCCGAATAACTGCTGCTATTTGCAGCTTTTCTGCTAAGATGGGCAAGCGCCCAGTTGCAGCCATGCTGAAAATGTATCAGGCTAAGGGTGTGTCAACTGCATGTTATGGTAGTGAAGTCTGGGGGTATACCACAGCAGATGCACTCCAGGTGGCAGAGAATAGCTTTCTAAAGCGCCTGCTGGGAATGCCAATCGGTTTTTCGAACCTGATAGCTCATGAAGAACTGGGGGCCTATTTTTATGTGATACTCTTGCCTTGCGTCCCCTAGTGTTTTGGCTTAAGTGCTGACCAAACAAGGAGCTAAAGCTTACCCAGCGGATCCTAATGGACTGTAAGACTCTGGAACATATGTCCAGAATTCCATGGTTGAAATATGTAAGAGGTCGCTTTACAAAGTTGGGTCGCCCAGAACTCTTTTTAAAACCTACAACTATAATAAAAAAGGATGTGGAACTGGTCAAAAAAGCATTTATTTGCACCCGGAAGCTAGAAAGAGATGAACAGGAATTATGCAAACCAAGCGTCCGTAAATTTCTGACCCTAAAAACCCATCCACTGACCGAGCCATACCTTCTGGGAACACTGACCACCTATGAGCGGTTTTTATTGTCCAGGTTTCGTCTCGATTTTTTCCATCTTTTAATTGCCGTTCCGATAGGGTGTAGCAGAGGACAGGTGTTAGCATCCTGTGGCTGTGACAACTTGTCTCCACAGGACCTGCTACACTTCATGTTCCTCTGCAAATTCTATGAAGTACCTCGGAGTTTGCGATTCCTTAAATGCAATCGCAAAATAAGGAATCGCTAATTTTGCGATTCCTTATTTTCCACTCAATTTTGCTACATACATACCAGTTAGCGAAAATGAGTTCGCAAACGCCGAAATTCTGCGAATTTCGGCATTTGCAAACCCATTTGAGCTTCATACATATGGCCCATTTTTCTGTCTGTGCTGGACCGCGGTCAGAATGGAATTGGAAGGTCTGCCTTTAATGGGGTGTCTCTCAAAATGCCTTTTCTCTGGCGTCTAGTTTACCGGTGACGTGTTCGCAGTTGCCGAAGCATAGGTGACTTCACCATTAGAAGCACTGCCTCCCCCGCTCCCTAAATGAGGCGGACCAGACAAGTTGCCTGACCGTTTCGTTACCACCCATCCATAAACAGGGCCCTTAATGGTTTCTCCTTCTCAAGCCATTATGCATACAACCTCCCCTGCAAAATGCAAGAAGCTACATTTTGCATTCGGTTTTCAGCATAAAATGATTAATAATGTAATTATGCAAGAATCCTGAATCGCACTCCACGGGTCATGGCGGCGTCGGCCTCCATTATTGTGAAAACTGACTCACTAAGAGGAAAAAACTCAGTCTGACTGAATCTGAAGGAAGATGTGAAACTTTACAACTGAGGAAACGGGAGATACATGGAATTTGAAAATAAATTGCAGGTGAAAAAAGCTGCACAACACGTAGAGTAGTTGTGCCTTTGACTATTGGTGTGGTTATTGTGCAGTCAAATGTCATGTAAATGTAAATGTAAATGTACATGTATTTATATAGCGCAAATCGCCCACATCGCAGGCATCTATGCGCTTGCTTAGGGAACCCGTCCTGGTATTCCCCTGTGAGATACCCCGGCAGGGTATCCACAAGGTGAAAGCCAGGCATCCCGCCGCGAGGGGCCGTTGTGGAGATTAAGCAAGCTACAGCTTTGGCTGATGTTTTTTTCTGGAAATATTGATTTTGTAGTTGTTTCATGAGAACGTGGTTTGATATAAAATATTTGTTTCACATTGTGAAATCACGTTTAAAAGTTTACATTTAAAGTTATGCACGTTGGGGCACACAGTATAAAATTAAACGGAATATAATTAGGGATGAACACGTGAGAAAGGCGTGTAGCTTTAGAAGTGTTTCGTAAACCATAAAAGTGCGAATGATAACAAATCGTACATCATGGATTATGATGAGAAAAAAGAGAAAAACAATCGAATTCAGCTAGTAAAAGCAATTTCTAAAGGTTTCAATTAGTCAAAGGGTTGTTTCAGATCTGACTATATCTCACCTCATTATGCATTAGGCAGATGTTCACTAATGTGCCTCCAACATGTTTAGTAGTATCCCATGTGAACTAGATTGCAGATTATAGGTTTTGCTTCTTGGTTCAGAAAATAAAGTACCATACCATAATACAAAAAACATAACATAAAATAACAAAGTGTAGCACAACACTACATAGCCAAACAGAGCACAACCCTACATAAAATAAGATTACAGAATTACAGGGGATCATTTGCAGCAATCCTTCTAAAAGAAATATATTTCTAGCTTGATTAATGGCTAAACATTTATATAATTTTTCTTGCACTTGTTTATAACTTTCAAAGATAGGAAGCGTTCTCAGAGAATTCATGCTTAACACCCAAGAATAACTTTAGGGCTACATCCCGAAATTACAAAAGGGGAACGGTTCACGTAAATCCCAACTTGCATCAGTGGGGGACTACAATTCCCAATACCCCTTGCTGCTGGTTGGAACCCGTAACCGCGCTTAAAAGCACGACGCAGCCCGTGCACTTTGTGAAAGCTGTTTTTTTGCAGACAGAGGGATTTTGCTGAGGGAGATTTAAAAAATGGGCGTCTCTAGTTGGCAATGATTTGCACTGTTGTCCAAGTAGGGACCCTTTTTCCTAGTCAGGGTAAAGGGGATACACTTCTAAACTAACCCCTGCTCATCCCCCTGGTAGCTTGGCATGAGCAGAGATGCTTATCTCAAAGGCAGTGTGTAAAGCATTTGTGCACACATACAGTAAACCAGTGAAATAACTACAAATAGGCACCACAACAGTTTAAAAAAATAAGTAATCTTTATCTAAACCAAACAAGACCAAAACGACAAAAAACCCACAATACAGTACTAAAAAATATGACTTTAAAAGGTGGAAACAGCTCTGTCCATAGCAAACTATAAATGCAACCAGCCACGGTCGGTAGTAGGAGTTCCTGCAGGGCGGTGACGTGGGGAGGGAGAGGGGCAGGTTGGGGGGTAGTAATGTATGGATTACGGAGTTTAACAGGTAAGTAAACAAATAAATAAACTAAACGAATTTTGTTGCAAGCACTGCATCGCATTTGGTAATGCAGTGCGCGCAACGAAATTCATTTTATTTATTTATATGTTTACTTACCTGTTAAACTCCGTAATCCATGCATTACTACCCCCCATCTTGCCTGCCACACGAGTGGTCGCTCCCCTCGCATCCTCCTCACCTGATACTTCTGGTATCGTAGCGCTTATCTCTGCTTTTGCAATTCGAACCGCTAGCGCGTACCTCTGGGCATTATCTCTGGCTGTGCATAATTGTGTATTAATTTTCATAGCGCGCACCTCTGGGCATTATCTCTGGCTGTGCATTATTGTGTATTAATTTTCATAGCGCTTTGACTGTGTGTATTTGGCTGTGCATTACCTTTGTACTGTATTGACTTTTAGCATAGCGCTTGAATCCGCTTCCACTGCGGCAGTATCTTTATCTATATCTGGCCCTCCTAGCGCCCCATTGCTCCCACTGCCTGTGCCCCATTCTCGCCCTGCCTTGCAGCGTTTGTTGTTGTTGCTGCCATTTTGTTTGTTGACCCGAGCCCTCCCTCCACCTCGCTCCCGCCTCCCAGCTGCCCCTCCACGCTCCGCCCCCTCCACTATCCATTTGAGACAGATGTCCCAACGTGCAGCGTCCACGCGCTGCGGCCGCGCCGAAGGTGCGCCAAAGGTAAGCCTGTCTACGCCCGTTCGCGCCTGGACCGCGCCCAGCGCCAGACCCCCCGGTCCCCGCCGTACCCAGCCCACTAGAGTCACATATGATGCCGCAACTCTCCTCGCCCTCAACCCCGGACGCGCACCACAATGCTGCGAAGCCACCCCAGGACGTACCCACGGTCCATTCGCCTGCCTCTCCTGCAAGTTCAACTGCTTCAGGACCCTCACCAAATCCACTTCCTCCACACACAGCTCCGACTCTAACCGCCTGAAGTGTATCCTGCTCAACACCCGCTCAGTCCAAAGACACGCAACGGAACTCTGGGACCTACTCGACACTGCGTCACCGGACATCGCCTTCCTTACAGAAACATGGATGAACACATCATCAGCACCCGACATCGCCATAGCCATACCGGACGCTTACAAGATTACCCGTAAAGACCGCACCATTCAAGTCAAGTCAATAGCACTTTATTTCGATTAATAAAAATCATAAAGTCGGTCACACAGTTATATTACACACTAGAATATTAAAAATTCAACCATTCAAACAGGAGGAGGCATCGCCATCATCCATAAGAACACCATCAAAATCACGACCAGCTCCGATGATAATCTTGCAACCGCCGAACATCTCCACTTTCAGATCCACACCGACCCTAGGACCACACTTAGAGGCACCCTCATCTACAGGCCTCGAGGTACCCGCAGTCAATTCAGCGACGACATCACCGACTTCGTTAGCCCACATGCCCTCGCCTCCGAGAACTACATTCTTTTAGGAGACTTCAACTACCACCTTGAAAACAAACACGACAGCAACACCACCACCCTTCTGGACAACCTGGCCAATCTCGGACTTAAACAACTTGTTGACATCCCCACCCATGTAGCCGGACACACGCTCGACCCTATCTTCACCTCCTGCAAGCACATCTCCTTCGATCGCACCACAGCTCTCCACTGGATGGACCACAGCTGTGTTCACTTCAGCTACAAAACCACCCTGACCCACAACCGCCCACAACCTATTCCTCGGAGAAACTGGAACAAAATCACCTCCGACCAACTCCTCACACCACTCAAACAAAACCCTCCAACCCTCTCATTGGACCCAAACCAAGCGGCCACCAATCTCAAGCAATGGATCACCCACAGTGCTGACGAATTAGCACCCCTGAAAAAACACCAGATCAAATCAGCCAGCAAAAACGCTCCTTGGTTCAATGATGACCTTAAAAAATCCAAGAAGCTATGCCGCACCCTGGAGAAAACATGGAGAAAAAACCCAACCACCGACAACATGTCCACCCTCAAGGCAGCCACCCGCAAATACCACCAACTGATTCGATCCGCCAAGAAATCAGCATTCAAGGATCGTCTCGACAACAACACTCACAACAGCAATGAACTTTTCAACATCGTCAAAGAATTCACCAACCCCACTGCAGCATCTAACGACATCACTCCCTCCCAAGACCTCTGCGATGCATTATCCTCCTTCTTCTACAACAAAATTGCCGACATCCACAACAGCTTCGAGAATACTCCCAGCGTTCAACCCTCCCCACCCCCCTCAGATCCTACTCCGCCAACTAACAACCTTACCGCCTGGAACCCAATCACCACTGAAGACACCATCCGCCTAATGAACTCCATCCACTCTTGCTCGCCAACTGACCCCTGCCCCCACCACATCTCCAACAAAGCGGACTCCATCATCGCACCCCATCTCCGTGATGTCATCAACTGCTCGTTCAACTCTGCCACCTTTCCAGAAATCTGGAAACACACCAAACTCAGCGCCCTTCTGAAGAAACCCACAGCAGACCCCTCTGAACTTAAAAACTACCGACCCATATCCCTCCTCCCATTCCCGGCCAAAGTCATCGAGAAAGCCGTCAACAACCAGCTCGCCGCCTTCCTTGAATCCAACAACTCCCTCAATCCATCTCAATCCGGGTTTCGAGCCAAACACAGCACCGAAACCGCCCTCATTGCAGCGACTGACGACATCCGAACACTTCTGGACAACGGTGAAACAGTGGCCCTCATTCTACTCGACCTCTCCGCCGCTTTCGACACAGTCTGTCACAGCACCCTTATACAAAGCCTCAGCAACATCGGAATACAAGGAAAAGCCTTGGACTGGATCACCTCATTCCTCGCTGGGAGAACCCAGAGAGTCCACCTTCCCCCCTTCAAATCAGAGGCCACCGAAGTAATCTGCGGAGTACCACAAGGATCTTCATTCAGTCCCACCCTCTTCAACGTTTACATGAGTCCACTCGCCTCCATCGCGCGTCAACACAACCTTAACATCATCTCTTTCGCCGACGACACCCGGCTAATCCTTTCCCTCACCAAAGACCCTAACACCGCCAAAACCAACCTTCGCGAAGGCATGAAAGAAGTAACGTAATGGATGAAACATAGCCGCCTAAAACTCAACTCAGACAAAACGGAGGTGCTCACCCTAGGATCTTCCCCCTCTACCTGGGACGACTCTTGGTGGCCTTCTGCTCTGGGCACAGCACCCACACCCACAGACCATGCAAGTAACCTTGGCTTCATCCTAGACTCCTCTCTCTCGATGTCCAGACAAGTCAACGCAGTCTCATCCTCCTGCTTCAAAGTACTTCGCATTCTCAAAAAGATCTTCCGTTGGATCCCCCTCGAGACAAGAAAGACTGTCACCCACGCACTGGTTATGAGTTGACTGGATTATGGTAACACACTATACGCCGGAATCACAGCAAAATTACAGAAAAAACTCCAACGCATCCAAAACGCATCAGCAAGACTAATATTAGACATATCTCGCCAAGATCACATCACCGGACACCTAAAAGACATCCACTGGCTTCCCTTCAACAAAAGAATTACATTCCGTCTTCTCACCCACGCACACCAGGCCCTCTACAATCTAGGACCCGAATGCCTCAACACTCGACTGTCCTTCTACAAACCCACCCGCCAACTAAGATCGTCCAATCAAGCCCTCGCCGCTGTCCCGCGCATCCGAAAATCCACCATGGGTGGCAGATCCTTCTCCTTCCTTGCTGCCAAGACCTGGAACTCACTCCCCACTCACCTCCGCCTTACTCAAAACCACATCTCCTTCAGAAAAGAACTTAAAACCTGGCTATTCGACAAATAATGAACCCCTTACCCAAGCGCCTTGAGACCCTCTGGGTGAGCAGTGCGCTATACAAATATCCGAACTTGAACTTAAACCTGCCCCTCCCCCTCCCCACGTCACCGCCCTGCAGGAACTCCTCTGCCGACCGCGGCTGAATGCAACACTTTTGATACAAAGTACCTTGGATGAGTCAAAATCATAAAACAAAACAGCCGCAGGGAAGGTGAACTGTTGGTTCCTTACGCGAAAAGGTGATGCGTCAGTTTCATACTCCAGGGGTGGTGATGGTTTGGTTCCTGACTGCCACGCAGGGGAGGTGATGTGTCGGTTCCTTACTAAACGGGAGGTGATGCATTGGTTTCCAACTGTGTGAGGAGTGATGTGACGGTTTCTAACTGCAGTCCCAGCGTTGATGTAGACTTGCCACCCTGGTGCGATGCGTGAGGATCGGAGATGCATCGGTTCTCTATGCGGGGGCTGTAACTGCGCTGTGTTGGTTTGTCCAGCAGCGGTACAGCGATGTGTTGGTACTTGCAGTCGCACAGCATTACCTGCGTCAGAAATGGTGTGGTGATCTTGAACTTCGTAGATTGTGCACTCGATGCAGCGTGCAGCGATTTCTCTCATCGCGGGCAGGCGCTGTGTGGGTTTCTTTGACGATGCATCGGAAACAGGTGCAGCTGCTTAGCACTTCTCGTCATTGTGTTACTTTTCCAGCTCCCAACTGCAGGAACAATCTCCAGTGACCCAGAAAAATAACAGGCACCTCTTGGAAGGTTAGAACTCCCAGAAACGAAGTTCAGGGGAGTTGGGGGTGAAGTCTTTGTATCCCTGAGACTTCAAAACAGAAGACAAGCTCCACTTCTAGGCCTTGGAGATCTTCCTCAAGCAGGTGACACAGCACACAGCAATATCCTTGTCTTTTCCTTGGCAGAAACAGCCACTGTAGGCCAACCCCAGACAGCACACAGCAAAGGGACAGTACTTCCCCTTTAGTTTCTCCAGCTCTTCTTCTTGGCAAAGGTCCCTCTTGAATTCCAGAAGTAATCTAAAGTTCAGGGCTCTGGCCCCACTTTTATAACACACATTTCTTTTGTTCTCTGGTGGCAGAGAAGATCTTTGCCCAGCCAAAACCAGTTCTGTCCTCTTTGGCCCAGCTTCCTTGGCAGGAGGTGGAGACCACATTGTCCAAAGCAGACCATAGCCATTCAGGTGACTCTGAATGCAGCCCTGGTCTAGTCAGCCCAGTCCCGACTCATTCAGGAAAGGCCAGACACACATCAACCCCCCCTCCCTTCCTCCGGTAGCTGTCAGAGAATGCACATCCCCATTCACAGCCCCTGTCACTCCAAAGCCAGACATCAATCCACAAACCAGCAGAGGCACACAGGGTGGCAAAGCAAAAAAATACCCTCTCTCTAAAAGTGGCATTTTCAAACACACAATATAAAAATCATCTTTCCTAAAAGACGCATTTTTATATTCTGAGTTCAGGTATAGTTATATTTATAAGATGTTATAAATAAACTCCCATTCTATCCTATGGGGTATAGAGCCTTTCAATAATGAAAAACAAAATACACTGTATTTCCCTATCAGGACATGTCACACGCCTCAGTACATGTCCTACCTTTCACATATACTGTGGCTTGGGCCTACCTTAGGGGTGAATTACATGTAAGAAAAGGGAAGGTTAGGTTCTGGCAAATGTGTGACTTGCCAGGTAGACATGGCAGTACCAAACTGCACTCAGACTCTGCAGTGGCAGGTCTGAGTTACATTTACGGGCTGCTCATGTGGGTGGCACAAACAGTGGTGCAGGTCCACTAGCAGCATTTGACTTACAGGCCCGGGTACACACAGTGCACTGTAATAGAGACTTAGTAGCAAGTCAAACAAGCCAATCATGGAAATACCAATCCATAGTCACAATTTACAGGGAGAGCATATGCACGTTAGCACTGATCAGTAGTAGTAAAGTGCTCAGAGTCATAAAACGAACAACAACAGGGCCCAAATCAGGAGGCCAAAAAGCAAAATGTCTGGAGATAAACATGTTGGAAAAGCCAGGTCTAACACAACCACCTTCCAGCCTAAAGCCAGGGTATACGAATCAATCAAGGTAAATATAGTGTGCGTGCAATGACATGATGCACGTCCTTAAACTCCAACATAGTCAGCTTCATGACTTAAATGCAGCCCACCAGCAAACTCCTAGTGATGCAGTCAGTGAGTTTTCCCTTCGCACAACAGTGCAGGTAAGCTGAAAGTGGCAGTCAGGCTGAAGGTTGCATTAAGGCTGTGATATTCAAAACAAATTACTCCCTGCCCCGCCTGTCAAATAAGATACATTCAGTGAAATATTGGGTCTAACTCATTAATTATAGTACACAGTAGATCAATACTTTAGATTTTTCTGAAAAAATGATCTGGCAGCACTGTTTGTTTGCTGCCAGAGTGATTATGCCGAGGGGAGAGCCATGGAACCAAAGTAAAACTGCTGGGGGACTGCAGTTCCTAATACTCCTTGCTGCTGGTTTGAGCCCGTAATCGCGCTTAAAAGGGCAATGCAGTCTAGTGTGACACTATTTGTGGGCTGCCTGAGTAATATTGCTGAGGGGAGGGCTGTGGAACCAAAGGAACACTGCTGGAGGACTACGAACCAAAGTTACACCACTGGCAGACTACAATTCCTAATGCCCATTACCTCCTCATAAGTCGTCCTCGCCACATGACCAACAAAGTGAGTTTCAGCTCTGCACCAGAACGCTCCAAAGCACAATGTTAGCCTCCCATGCTTCCAATCCCTTCCCAATATGTCTGACCTATATCACCTATGACCTATATAGAAGGTAGATAGGCCCAACCCTTCAGCCTTTTTATTTGGTTCTGCGCATGATTTCTCTCCAGATGCGGCGTCAGGTAAGTGGTTCCTGCTGTAGCAGGTTCGTGGGTCTCTTATTGGTGGTCCTGCTTTAGCGGACTCTTGGATCTTGGACCTCTTCCCCCCTTCCTTCCCCCGGTTTTCTCAGGGCCGGTTAGGCTCTGCCTCAGTGAGCCAAATGGCAACAGGGGGGTGGCTAGGGTGGGGGGGCGCTGGGTTTTTGGCCTCTTTTGTCCCCCTGCTGTGCCTAACGGGCACCAGGCTGTGCCAGGAGTAGCTTCTGCCTTTGTCTACCACTTCCTCTGGGGCGGGAGAGCGTCCCGGCAACGGCCTTGCTTTGGTTTACGGGCAGAGGGCCGGCGATGCATGTATCATAACTGCGTCCCCATTTGTTTGCTTGGCATGATTTGCAAGTAGGCTTCCGTAAATGAACTTCCACCGTTGATCAAGTGTTTAGATTTTACTTATTTTATTGAAAAATCGTTACGCTTGAAGGTGGTAGACTTTACATGGTGTTTGCAGCCTTGAAATCTGCTTTCGATTTTGGCCCTAGAACAGTTCTGTGGTGAGCATTGACTGAGATAGATTTCCCACTCTAAGGGGCCGATTAGGATTGCGGTGAATCCGCATCCCCCGGGCCGGCGGAAGCCACCGCCAGCCCGGAGAATACGGATTCACCGCTGCGGTGCCTTCGAAGACCCCCCGCCAAATTAGGATGGCTGGGGGGTCATCGGCGGACGGGAAGACCGTCCGCCACTTTTCCGCCGCGGTCGCCTCCTGACCGTGGCGGAAAAGCTCTGATATGGTGGCGGTGTCTATCAGACACCGCCAGCCATATTAGGATGGGGCAGAAAACATGCTTTTCCGCGCCGGCTTTTCGGCCGTTGAAAAGCATGTGGTCTTTTGTGTTTGGGGGCCTGTTGCGGGCCCGCAGGGGTGTTGGGGGGTGGGGGGTGCACATGGGGGGTACCTATGGTACCCCCCTGCCTTTGCATGCACAAAGCGGCAGACACCGCGCGGTGCCTGCCGCTTTGTGCATGCAAAGGGAAAACATGCATATTTAAAATAGCGGAGGGTTCTGCTTCAAACAGTACCCGCCGCAATGTTAACTATACGGGATGTGCCGCCAGCGTGGTGGTCACATCCTAATTCCGAGGGAGGGAACGCCGCTGCCCCTGCCGACGGTCCTTCCACCTCGGGGTGGCGGACGGACGCAGGTCCGTCCGCCATCCTAATAGGCCTTTATATTCGAGCAGGTATTTAAAGACTTCACAAGCAGAATTATGTCCAGATTCGTTGGGGCTGGTTTGGGGAAGTAACCACACCATTCCCAGTTAACAGAGGTGTACGGCAGGGCTGTTTCCATGCTCCAACACTATTTACACAGTTTGTTAATGATCTTTGTTGAAATATACGGAGAAGTGGATCTCGCACAGCTAGGATAATCCAACAAGCTAAGGACTGTAATGAGTTTTCGTGTGCTACCGGGTGGAGAACACTGTCTGGCCTGGCAGTGTATGGAGTAGAAATAGCGAAAAGAAGCTCTCCCGCCTAGGGAGAGGGCAACCCAGAGCACTACTTTAAGGCGACCGGTGGTCTAATTCAATGTTCCATTTAAATCATAGATTATAATCCAAAGAGGAAAGTGTTCAAACATCTATTTTTTATTCAAATCCATGATAAGATATTCATGTAGATAATACGCATCAACAGATTGTAATCCACGAATACGTTGAATCAGGTGTGTTATCACATCACACAACCCAATGCATTTCGGGCATGGCCCGTCGTCAGGGGAATTACTCTACAAACAGAAACAAAAAGAACTAATTGTAGTTTCCATGTAGCATTAAGACAAAATCCAGTATTGAAATTACGGTGTGTATAAACCGAAAAACGGAAGGTGCTCTAGATGATAAACAGGTCTAAGGTAAGAAAAACCAGCGTGTGGAAAGCTGTAGCGTAGGATGAAAGAAACGTGGCCAAAGGTAAGAGGCGTAGTCCAAACAAGGAAATTAGCCCATGAATAAACGTGATAACGAGTGGCTGACTCCAACTGAAAATGGGAGGGTGAAACAAGACAGGTAATACAGGAGTGAGCTAGTAACCACCACCGATACAAGCGGAATATAACAGGGTCCCCGTGCGTGGGTACTTACAGATGTGAAGAAAGTGGTCGGACTCCGTGGAGTTCCGTGGAGTGAGCATTCGATTACAGACCCGGAAGGTAGCATATGCCAAAAGTAAACATAGTGATAGGACTAGAAGAGCGGATGGAAAATGTAGAGTAAGCGCCATCTTGGAAGGTGCAAAAAAGTAAATACATTGCATAAATAAATAGCAGGATATGTGAGAATTCAACACATGGTCATACAGTAAACAGTAAAATCATAAGTAACACAAAAATTCAATACGGTCATTGAGACCCGAGGGGGCCATCGTGGATAAATAACGGATCCAGAAATTCTCTCTCTTGAGCAGATGGTTCTTATTGTTCACAGTGATAGGAACTTGCTCCAATACTTGAAATTTAAGTTGTACAACTGAATGTCGGTTTTCCAAGAAGTGGATGGCCACACTTGATTTTTGGTTTTCTGTACGAATATTACTTTTGTGTTCCAAGATTCTCGAGCGAATCTTCCTCTCTGTGTGGCCCACATAGCATTTGCCACAGGGGCATTTCAAGGCATAGATCACGTTCTTGCTATTGCATGTAGCGTTCACATTTAATTTGATGGGAAAACCTTTCATAGGATGGTTCATCACGTTGCCTTGTATGCTGTTGTTGCAATTGCTGCAATTATAGCAGGGTTTGAAGCCACTGTAGGTCACTTTGGTTTTTGTGCCACTTGTATTACTCAGGATCTCCTTCAAATTTTTGCCCCTAGTGAAGGCGAAGATGGGGGGTTCTGTAAATAGACCATTGAAATCAGGTTCCTGTGTCAAGATGGACCAATGTTTTCGTATAATCTTTTGGTACTGTGCAGAAGCTCTCGAAAACTTAGATACTACCACTAGACGGTCGGTGGGAGTCTTCAGTCTAGGTTGTAGCAGGGAAGCTCTGCTACGTTTCTCACTTCTCTGGATAGCCAAATCCAGAATAGGAGTAGGATATCCTCTTGCTCGTAGACGGTCAAGAACCATTTTGATCTGTGATTTGCTCTCATCAGGTTTGGACACAATTCTTTTCACCCTCAGTATCTGTGCGTACGGTAGATTGTTTTTGAGTCCCATACGATGGAAGCTTTGATAGTGTAGGGTAGAGTTCCTGTCGGTAGGCTTTCGAAAAACCGTGGTGGACCAATCTCCCAATTCTCTTAGTATCTTGACGTCCAAGAAATGGACGCAAGAAGTGCTATAATCCCAAGTGAATTGGATTCGTTGCGTGACCTTATTCCAGGTGTTGAGAAAGGATGTAAGGGTATCGTTGGTACCTGCCCAGAGTAAGAAAATATCGTCAATGTACCGTAGGTATAATCGGCCATGTTTTTTCCAGTTGTCTTGGGAGAGGATGTGATTTTCTTCGAAGTTTCGCATAAAGATGTTAGCGTAGCAAGGAGCAGCCGAATTTCCCATGGCCGTGCCATTGAGCTGTAAAAACCATTTGTCGAAGACGGTAAAATAGCTATGATATAGCGTGAACATGGTGAGTTCCATGAGAAATACTTTCAAGTCGTGATCAATGTTAGATTCTGCCAGAGTTCTTTCAATTGCATCTATGCCCCCATCATGGGGGATTGAAGTATAAAGGGAACTGACGTCCACGGTGCACATGATCAGATTGGAATCTTTGAGTGAATTCATGACAGGATCGAGTTTCAATATGAAATCCGTGGTGTCTTTGACAAATGAATCTGCTGAGATGACAAATGGTTGTAAGTACTTGTCCAGAAATTTACCCACATTTTCGTGGATGCTGTTTCTTGTCGACACAATGGGTCTAAAGGGAGGATTGGTTGGATGTTTATGTAATTTCGGCAACATGTACAAGACAGGAGGTCTTGGGTTGTTAGGTGTAAGATATCTTTTTGTTTTTTCATTGATTGTACCGTTGTCAAAAGCCTTGTTAATTATGATGATGAGATCTTTAGTGTATTCCCTGGTGGGGTCTCCAGTGAGAGTGTCGTATGTATCAGTGTCTCCAATGTGAGTGATAACTTTATCTTGATAGAAGTTGGTGTCCATGACTACCAGTGCCCCTCCTTTATCAGCATTCTGACAGACGATGTTGGGATTGTCTGCGATTTTCTGGAGTATGTTTTTTTCTTTGCGAGTGAGGTTCCCCCGTTTGGCTGGTTGTATGAAAGGAAGTTTGAGGATTTCTTGTCTGACTAGGTTTTCGAATGCATCAATAATTTTATGGCTTTGTGGTGCCACAAATGTACTATGTGGTCGTAGACCTCTGAGCATATCTTCCTCCTGAGTATTGATGGGACAGATGTTCTGAAAATAATGTTTCAGACGCATGTTGCGTATCAATTTAAATGTACTGACTTCGAGTTCCAGTGTGTTAGTGCCCGTAGTGGGTACAAAAGATTTTCCTTTATGGAGGATATGTGTTTCCTCGTCTGACAAGATTGTGGAAGAAATGTTAATGACTAGATTCTCCTCTGGGATCAACGTCTTCCTTTGGGTTTTTTGCTTTTCGCCGGAGGTGTTTTTTCCGGTTCCTCGGCGGGTTTTTCCCCCTCGGGATCTTTTTGTTGGTTGGAGCCTGGCTCTAAAAAAGGGACCGCAGTATTAGTTGATGTGCTTGGAGTTTGAGCATCTGTATCTGTTCTGGTCTGTGTGGGTCTTGTTCTTTGGTCATCCTCAGATGATGAGGTTTCATTAGCCGAAAACGGGTTATACGGTTTGTTGGGACGCCGGCGGGCGTATGCTTCGGCCCAGGAATAAACCTCGCCAAGTTTATAGTCTATGGTGTCCCTTTTAAATTTTCTTAATTTTCTCTCCTGTGTTTCACGTACATGTTTGTCTAGTTGAATATTGATATCCTCCAACATTTTTTTCAGTTCTTCTTCGGTCAGGGTGTCGTCTAGTTCCTTCCTAACGTTAGAGATTTCATGTGTGAGTTCATCCAAAGTCTTGGCTAGCTCCTCCACGATCAATAAAATAAGATCAAGGGAACATTTATTTAAAATGGAGTACCAGCGTTCCACAAATTTGGTGTTGTTTTTACAAAGAAGTGGTTTGAGAGGGACCCGTAGGCCACGGGGGATCCGTTGAACACGATGGTACCGGATCAGGGTACTGGCGTGAAGTTTTTGGTTTGATTGTTTCTTCAGTAAGTAGAGTAATTGGCGAAGATTACTTTCTACACTTCGGGTGTTGCCAGTGACGGTGATATCTTCCTATATCATCCCGTAGATTTTATCTGCGCCATCCGTAGTGTACGCAAAAGTACTGGCTTTCTGATCGGTCATGCTAGAGACCGATTCGAAATTCATGATTTGAGCGTGCCGAGTTCCGTTGGCAGAACAATAGAGAAATATACGGAGAAGTGGATCTCGCACAGCTAGGATAATCCAACAAGCTAAGGACTGTAATGAGTTTTCGTGTGCTACCGGGTGGAGAACACTGTCTGGCCTGGCAGTGTATGGAGTAGAAATAGCGAAAAGAAGCTCTCCCGCCTAGGGAGAGGGCAACCCAGAGCACTACTTTAAGGCGACCGGTGGTCTAATTCAATGTTCCATTTAAATCATAGATTATAATCCAAAGAGGAAAGTGTTCAAACATCTATTTTTTATTCAAATCCATGATAAGATATTCATGTAGATAATACGCATCAACAGATTGTAATCCACGAATACGTTGAATCAGGTGTGTTATCACATCACACAACCCAATGCATTTCGGGCATGGCCCGTCGTCAGGGGAATTACTCTACAAACAGAAACAAAAAGAACTAATTGTAGTTTCCATGTAGCATTAAGACAAAATCCAGTATTGAAATTACGGTGTGTATAAACCGAAAAACGGAAGGTGCTCTAGATGATAAACAGGTCTAAGGTAAGAAAAACCAGCGTGTGGAAAGCTGTAGCGTAGGATGAAAGAAACGTGGCCAAAGGTAAGAGGCGTAGTCCAAACAAGGAAATTAGCCCATGAATAAACGTGATAACGAGTGGCTGACTCCAACTGAAAACGGGAGGGTGAAACAAGACAGGTAATACAGGAGTGAGCTAGTAACCACCACCGATACAAGCGGAATATAACAGGGTCCCCGTGCGTGGGTACTTACAGATGTGAAGAAAGTGGTCGGACTCCGTGGAGTTCCGTGGAGTGAGCATTCGATTACAGACCCGGAAGGTAGCATATGCCAAAAGTAAACATAGTGATAGGACTAGAAGAGCGGATGGAAAATGTAGAGTAAGCGCCATCTTGGAAGGTGCAAAAAAGTAAATACATTGCATAAATAAATAGCAGGATATGTGAGAATTCAACACATGGTCATACAGTAAACAGTAAAATCATAAGTAACACAAAAATTCAATACGGTCATTGAGACCCGAGGGGGCCATCGTGGATAAATAACGGATCCAGAAATTCTCTCTCTTGAGCAGATGGTTCTTATTGTTCACAGTGATAGGAACTTGCTCCAATACTTGAAATTTAAGTTGTACAACTGAATGTCGGTTTTCCAAGAAGTGGAATAGAGAAATATACGGAGAAGTGGATCTCGCACAGCTAGGATAATCCAACAAGCTAAGGACTGTAATGAGTTTTCGTGTGCTACCGGGTGGAGAACAAGAACATGATCTATGCCTTGAAATGCCCCTGTGGCAAATGCTATGTGGGCCACACAGAGAGGAAGATTCGCACGAGAATCTTGGAACACAAAAGTAATATTCGTACAGAAAACCAAAAATCAAGTGTGGCCATCCACTTCTTGGAAAACCGACATTCAGTTGTACAACTTAAATTTCAAGTATTGGAGCAAGTTCCTATCACTGTGAACAATAAGAACCATCTGCTCAAGAGAGAGAATTTCTGGATCCGTTATTTATCCACGATGGCCCCCTCGGGTCTCAATGACCGTATTGAATTTTTGTGTTACTTATGATTTTACTGTTTACTGTATGACCATGTGTTGAATTCTCACATATCCTGCTATTTATTTATGCAATGTATTTACTTTTTTGCACCTTCCAAGATGGCGCTTACTCTACATTTTCCACCCGCTCTTCTAGTCCTATCACTATGTTTACTTTTGGCATATGCTACCTTCCGGGTCTGTAATCGAATGCTCACTCCACGGAACTCCACGGAGTCCGACCACTTTCTTCACATCTGTAAGTACCCACGCACGGGGACCCTGTTATATTCCGCTTGTATCGGTGGTGGTTACTAGCTCACTCCTGTATTACCTGTCTTGTTTCACCCTCCCGTTTTCAGTTGGAGTCAGCCACTCGTTATCACGTTTATTCATGGGCTAATTTCCTTGTTTGGACTACGCCTCTTACCTTTGGCCACGTTTCTTTCATCCTACGCTACAGCTTTCCACACACTGGTTTTTCTTACCTTAGACCTGTTTATCATCTAGAGCACCTTCCGTTTTTCGGTTTATACACACCGTAATTTCAATACTGGATTTTGTCTTAATGCTACATGGAAACTACAATTAGTTCTTTTTGTTTCTGTTTGTAGAGTAATTCCCCTGACGACGGGCCATGCCCGAAATGCATTGGGTTGTGTGATGTGATAACACACCTGATTCAACGTATTCGTGGATTACAATCTGTTGATGCGTATTATCTACATGAATATCTTATCATGGATTTGAATAAAAAATAGATGTTTGAACACTTTCCTCTTTGGATTATAATCTATGATTTAAATGGAACATTGAATTAGAACACCGGTCGCCTTAAAGTAGTGCTCTGGGTTGCCCTCTCCCTAGGCGGGAGAGCTTCTTTTCGCAATGATCTTTGTTGCCCACCTGAGTGTGTGTGATAATAGTGCCCCTACATACGCTAATATGAAGGTGCCTGCCCTAATGTTTGCGGATGACACACTTATTCTTTCTAAGTGGCCCAAGGGCATACAGAAGATCTTGGATGACTTTAGCAGTTATGTGCATAGAGGCGCCTGGAAATAAATGTAGATACATCAAAATGTATGGTACTCAAAATTTGCCACTCAACACAATCTAACCCCACTTTAAATGGGATCTTGTTAGAGCAGGTGCATGCTTTTGAGTACCTTGGGACCACTCTTAGTTAGCGGTTGGATTGGGCAGCCTATATTTCCAAAAAACAATTAAGCTGGAGCAACACATTGGTGGGTTACAAAGGGTTCACCGGGGGTCTTTTTTTAAGCCAGTCTCCCTGGTAACAGAGATTTACACACACCAAGCCTTGGGCTCCACACTTTATGGCGTGGAGCTCTAAGGACACACGTCTGCCATTACCCTGGAATTTGCAGGGAATCGATTTTTAAGGCAACTGCTGAGCCTCCCAGTCAGCACCCTGTTGATCCCACTAACGCTGGACATGGGGCTAGGGCCAATTTCTGAAGGGATGGCCATTAGGCATTTATTGTACTGGAGGATAGTCTGGTAAACCCCTGAGTTGCTCTTCAATTGACAAGGGCTAGAAGAGATCCTTGGCATGCAGGGGGCAGGTGATCTCCCAAGGATCAAATACGTTAGGGACACTCTGAGAAGTATGGGGTAGAAAGACTCTGGGAAGGCCCTGGGAGGGGGTTAAGTCCACATATTGCCAAAATGGACCCTAAAATGAGTTTTAAGAACCCTTAATTAAGTATCCTCTTAACAAGCTCAACACAGGGCACACAGACAAACTGTTTTGCATGATAAAATTGAACCGAAATTGGACAGAAAGCTTTATGTACAATTTAGATATATGTCCCTACCACTGCGTACATTCACCAATAAATGGACCTGCCCTGATAGATCAGCAGAGCCGTTTTACCCGTCTTGTTGTATGGCTGTAGAAACTGTGGTCCATGCATTGTTTTTTTGCCCAGAGTACAGCATGCGTAGGGCAAAATGGATAATTCCTATTTGTATAAATCTGGGAATTACACAGCATGAGTGGGCCTATAGAATCCTGTAATCAGACACTAGTCAAAACATAGTAGGGCATATTTACAAGGAAAGTGGCGAAGCGTGTTGTTAAGTAAAGAAGGCTTTAGCGTCCAGATAATAGATGTGAGTTTGGAAAGGTGTCAAGATGAGACATTTTTTCAGCTCATAGCTTGTGTATGAAATTCGCTTAACAAAATGCCACCATAAGGATAAATGTGGGTTTCCCCTGAGCAGTAACCCTTCTGCAAGCATCACTGGAATGTGTATTTCCCTTCAGCAGTCCTTCTTCAAAGCACCAAGGTCTACATCTGGCAAGGTCTCTGGCTATGACTGGAAATTTTAAAGTCAGAGTCATGACTGCTCTGGTTAACCCACTCCCATAATCACACAGGCCAGCCATAGACACCCTCCCAGAGCAGCTTGGCTACAGAATCAGACATTATACTCCACCAACTGCAGGACAAGGTGAACACCCTATTTGCAGGATCTGGAAGCAGAGTATGGGCTCACACATCTCACATCACTGAAGCATGCAGAGCAGCCACAGCCCGTGTAGGGCATGCCACCGGGCGGTGACCTGGGGTGGGGGAGGGGCAGGGGTTGTGTTAGACCTGACATCCTTGGCGTGGTTTTCCCCCCATCTTTTTGCCTCTGACTCATGTATTTTTTATGCTGTACTGGATTTCGTTTTTGCTGATTTAGATGCTTTGGACACTCTGCCCCTGCTGATCAGTGTCAGAGTGTAAGTGCTCCCTCTGTAAATTGTCATATTGATTGGGTATACCTGATTGGCACATTTGTATCACCATGAAGTCCCTAGTAAAGTGCACTGTGTGTGCCAAGGCTGGTGATGACAGATGCTACTAGTGGGCCTGCAGCGCAGATTGCGCCACCCACATAGGTAGCCCTAAAATGGTGACTCAGGCCTGCCACCGCAGTGCCTGTGTGCAGTCAGTGGACTGCCATGTCCGCCTGGCCAGTGTCCCCACTGGCTGGGCCTAACCCTTCCCTGTCTGTGCACATCAGTCACCCCTATGGAAGGCTCAGGGTACCCCCCTGGGAAGGGTGCAGTGCATGGGTAAGGTAGAGCATGTACTAGTGCAGGTAACATGCTCTGGTAGTGAGCAGCAGCCATTTTGTGTGCTCACTGCTGTAAGGCTATCTTGCTCCATAGAGTAACATGGGAGAGGCTGGTCCCATTGGATCCCAGCCTATCTTCCCATAGGAGCAAGATGGGACATAAGTGTATGATATCCCTGAACTCAGAATTTAATAACACATCTTTTAGGAAAGGTGGTTTTTAAATTCTGTGTTTGAGAATAGTACTTTTTAGAAAGTGGCTGTTCTCTTGTCTAACCTTTCTGTGTGCCTGGGACTGTTCGTGGATTGACTGTCTGGGTTGAGGATGACAAGGTCTGCAGAGCCCCCAGGGGGTTATCTGAGCCAGCCCGTGGATGAAAGGCAGCATCTGCTGCCAGGGAAGTGGGAGGAGATAGCATCTGATAGTGAAGGGCTGTGCCTGCCTAACCACAAAGCTGGCTCCACCTCCTGCTGGGCGACTGTCACCTTTGTCCCTGATACTGAGAGGAAGAAGGAAACCAGGAAACCCCCAGAGCCCCAGCAACACCCAGAACTGGTTTGGACCGGGCTCAGGGCCCCCTTTACACAAAGACTTCAAAAGACTTCAAAGGACTTCAAAGACTTTTTGGGGTATAAGAGAAGGACCCCTGACAACAGATTTTTAGATTCTACAATCAAGAGGAACCTCTGCCAGAACAAGGACTGCTGAAGGAGCTGATGGAAGATTGCCTTGCTGTGTGCTTTAAGGGCTGACCTATCCTGCTATCCAACTGAAGGAGAGGAGAAGAAAGGGACTTTGCTGTGTGCTGTGACCCTGCCTGATTGAAACTGCCAAGACTTTGCTGTATGCTGTGTCTGCAAACTTGAATCTCCAAGGTCCTGAGAAGAGCTGGCTCCCTGTCTGCAACCCAGGAACATAAAGGTTGCCCCAGACTACAAGACTGCTGTGTCCCCTAAAGCTGCTGTGGGTCAAGGAGACCGTGAAACTGCTGTGTGCAGTGAACATCGGGGACTGCTCGACTAAGCCCTGCTGATTTGGCCCGGATAGCTTGACCCACATAAAATCGACCTCGAGGGTCTGCTCGCAGCCATGAAGGGGCCACGCTGTGGTTGGCTGCTGCCGGAGGCTGGGCGAGAAGTGCCGCGACCGGATTGGCCGATTCCCCCAAAGCAGCGGTGACGTCACGGGAGGCTTGGCAGAAGTGCCGCGACCGGATTGGCCGATTCCCCCAAAGCAGCGGTGACGTCACGGGAGGCTCGGCAGAAGTGCCGCGACAGGATTGGTTCCCGTCATCAAGATCCTCGACTGGCTGAGTAATCACCGCCGGGACCGGGGAAGACTGACCCGACCTCGCCGAGGGATTCAGAAGAATGCTCGAGCCCCCGGCCTGCCATCTCTGCCCCCCGCCGGTCCCCAAAGGACTGTGAGCGGGCGGAGAGCCTGCTGAGACCGGCCGGGCCCGAGCGCGAGTGAGCGCTGTCAAGCGAGGTCCGCCTGAGGCAGGAAGAAGTGCCGTGGGAGGGAAAAGGAGTCCCCCCAGCCTTCGGGTGAGACGCGCTTGCAGCTCTTAGGATTCCTGGCGGTAGGGGCTGATTCCTGTGACCATATTTTTGCACTAGCATTGTTTTTTCGACTTTTGAGCGACCGCATGGACTTCAGCTACCCACGCTCCCCTGCCTGGGTATCACTCACTGAATCCATCGACAACCCTGTCCTGATGACGATCCCGACTAAAGGGGATCGAAAAGCCATCGACTTTACAGCTTGAATCATATGACGCATATCACGTTCTGTGCTCCTGTTCAAATAATTTTGTTTAAAGTGATTACAACTTGTTTCTGTGGAGCCATTATTTGATGCAAATACTTTAGTTCATGCGTCGATCACGCTGTTCCCCTTAGCACTTGCACTTTCACTATCACCAATTGTATATAGCACCTTGCACCGAGTGCCACTGGGTTGTCACATGATCCGCTCTGTACTGTGCTGTTTTAACTGTATTGTCATGTGAAAGACCATTCCCTTTTGCTTCTTGGTGAATAATACTGCCTTTTCTAAAAATTCAAGTGACTCCTTGTTTCTTCCTTTTTAGTAATGCACATTGCATACATTGTTGAAACTGTATTTACATGATACCTGTTGGGAATTGTCTCTGCTTACATATTTTTGCACTAGCATTGTTTTTTCCTTGCTCGTTTTAGAGCCTAGATCAAAGCCGTCAATATCCCTCGTTTTTGGGTATTGAGAAAGCCAGAGACTTGAGACTATTATTTTTTTTGATAAAGAAGCTTCCTGATGATAACTGTAACCATAAGATTAAAAGCAACATATTATTGACAAAGTGAATATCATGCAACTGCCTTATTTACATTGCTGAAACTAGATAAAGGTATATATTTTTATAAAATATACTTACCTGTGTGGTCGCAGTTTGTGGTGGATTGGGGATTATTGTTGTGTTGAGTGCAATTATTATACACATTGCCTTGGGGCTAAGCCTGCCTGCTCGCGCCAAGCTACCTAGAGGGAGAGCGGAGGTTATCTACTGTGTGTATTCCTTCACCCTGACTAGAAGCAAGGGTCCCTACTTGGTCTAAGGTACTTACCTCTGCCAACTAGAGACCCCCAGATCTAAGAGGTTGTAATATGCGGGAAATGGATGATTTTAGGCAAAATAATTTGCACCGCATTTGGCAATCCAGCGCGCGCAACGAAATTCGTTTTTTTGGTTATTTACCTGAAATTGTCCGTTTCCCGCATATTACAATGCCCCACCCTGCCCCTCCACTGCTCCAAGTCACCGCCCGGTGGCACGCCGTACACAGGCCGTGGCTGATGCAGAGACCCGAATGGCTCAACCAATCCTGGCTTGCAAACATAGACCATGCACTAATACAGACAGGAGAGGCTTAACCTAATAACCTGCAGTATTGCTTGACTGGCCAGATCTCAATCAGGCTCACATTGCAGTGAGGAAAGAAATGATATGCATATTCAATAAAGGCAAGACAAAAACAGATCAGCACCTTAGGCTGAGGGAGGATGGAGCTAGTTAACAAAAGGTGCAATAGAAAAGTCACCGTCAGTGCTCTTCTATCATGAGTCTGCAGAGTGTTTTAGGAAGCAAAATGCACCCCAGTGACCTAATATTATGTTATGCGGATTTGTCAAGCACCCTATCACAGCAAAGCCAGGTTTTCAACTTCTTGCACAGTTCAAGAAGTGAGGAGAAGGCTCTTATGTCATTCCACTCTTTAGGAGCAATGTAGGAAAACGCTCAACCATCAGATCAAGGTTTTCATATGTATGGTGCACGTAGGAGTGCGGAACCGTGGACGTGTCTGGAAGGTTTGTCATAGCAGGTGGGATTGTTGAGCTATGCTGGATCAGTGTTGTGTACTGTCTTGAAAGCATGGGTGAGAAATTTGAATTTTGTTTGTTTGTGTATGAGGAGCCACAGGAGCTGCTTCAGGTGTGGAGTGATGTGAATATGTATGTGGGAGGTTGAGAGTGATTCTTGCTGCAGAGTTCTGAATGGTGAGTTTTTTGTTGATCCAGACATAGAGGGTGTTCCCGTAGTCCAGCTTGGTTCTGATGGGAGTGAGTGTGTGCCAGTTTTCCAGGTGATTATTGGGAGCCATTGGAATATCTTCCTCCTCATATTTTGAATATAGAAGCAAGAGGCGGTGACAGTGTTGATTTGGGCGGTCATGTCGAGATCAATTATGTCATTTGAGATGTCTATTAAGATTTCATCAGTGATGTCATAAATTATGTAATTGAACATGTCATTAGTGATGAAATATGAGAGGTCAAACATAGACCTAAAGTTTACATGTGAAACACAATTTCTGCAGTTTATCTGATACATTATTACACTAAAGAACAGATTTACAGCACCTGTAACACTTTTATGGCATGAAGCAAAAGAATATACAATGCATGATAAAAATGACATTAATATAATGTGCAATATTCTTGGTGGAAATTGCACAATTAGAAATAAACTATAAAATGCAGGTAGCAAAGTAACAGGCACTAATTCTAAGAACTAATGCAATATGATAAAAGGGAAAGAAAGGGAAAAAAGAGAGAAAAGAGAAAAAGAGAAAGAGAAAGAGAAAATAGAAGTAAGAATAATAGAACAGGAGAAAAGAAAGATAATTTTGTTGAGACAAAAATATGAAAAAGCACTATAATCAGTCAGATGAACAAACAAAAGAAAAGTTCTGAACCAAGAACAATTATGAATACCTGCATAACTGGAGGAAACAGTAGCATTTCTGGTTATGTAGTTCGTTAGAGTATTCTACAATGTGTAACATTTAATGAACATTTGTAAATAAGTGAGATTATAATTATCCAATCTATGATTTTACCATACTTTATTCCACCAAGATTTTAGTGTAATTTAATCACCAGCCTTCAATTTATAACTTGCAAAGATACAGTAATTAGACTAACAATTAGTTTGCCTAATACAATTTGGTGTTTAAGTAATTATGAACACCCAAAGAAGGATATCAAGAACTGAAAAAAGGAATTTGGTAACACATATGAAAATATTTCTTTTCCAAACGTACTTCCAAAATAAGTATACTTTTGGGCAAGTAAACAAAATAGGAAGATAAGTACCCCTTTGAGTATCACAACACTAACAGGTCTTGTTTCAGTGCTTTCAGTTTATGCAATTGAGCTGGATTGTAATATATTCTGTTATAGAAAAAAGTTAAAGGTCTTATGTCATACTACGCACACGTCAAATAGAATGACTCCTGGACCATATTCGATCTCATGTTGATCCTGAGAAGTTAAAAGTGCAAATGTACTCCCACAAAACTCGAGTTCCAAATTTAGTTCTATTTGTTCCACATATAATAAAAATATGATATGACTGAGGCATTAGTAGAAACAGGTTTTATAGATTTGTCTGGAGAGGCTTTGGTATCCTCATTAGGAGTGTCAATTAAAGTCAAAGTTGTTTTAAAGCACAGTTAAGTTCTTAGGAAGGTTCTGTTTATGAGCAAAATCTATTAAATGAATTACTTCTTTCCCCTGCAGGAGTTGCATGACTAAAGAAAAGTGCTTTAGATGTCCATTTTATTGCACTCAATATTGCAATAGGGCTGCCAGTAAAAAGGAGGATTATTATCAAGAAAATGGGGTTCGAGTAAAGTGCAGACATGTTTGGCTATAGGAAGTAACTAACAATTGGGTGGGTTGTGACATTAAAACAGTATGCTCAAAAGAAAAGGAAGGGTGCTGGTGGATAAGAACACAACTTAATATGTTTTTCTTCCTGGGATCAGTGCTAAGGTGTGGGACTTGTTTTGTAGACTAAAGGCTGCATGATAAAAAAATAATGTTGGTGAAATTAAATCCTCCATTATATTTGTATTTTCATTAGGTTTAATAAGGGAAATTATTGTCTTCTATTTTTTCCATAAAAAATTGGCAACAAACTGTCAATTTTAGAAAAAAATAATTTTTAATCTTAATATGTAACATTATGTTGTAGAAATTGTTAATGGGAAGGGTTTTCATTTTGATTGCATCTAACCTACCTCAGACAGAAAAAAAATATTTTCCCCCCTTATTATGCACAAATACCATTTGATTCTTCTTCTTGCACAAATATTAAAAATTGCATTAAAAGACCTACCCTATTTTTGCACTAGATCAGAGGGATAACTCTTGCTTTGTCATTTCCCTGCTATGAGGCTTTGCAATCAGTGTGTGTAGAATGTGCTTACCATTGTGTGTCCTGTTAAAAAGAACCCTTAATTGTTGCACACTATTTCTACTAAGCACCAATAGAAATTAATAATCTCAGTGTAATGTTACTTAAATTGAAGGGCCAATATTGAAACATACCTGAAGGGCCCATAATCCTTTTTTGCGAAGTTGCTAAAACATTTTTACTTATTGATACAAAACAAATTGGCTCACCTGTGACAGCACTTACGTTGTGTGACTATAGTGTCTATTTATTCGACACCATGCAGACATTTCTAATATGGAAGACATTAGATTTTACTTTAAATGTCAGGGAATACATTCATTGAGCAAGATTATCACAAATACATATTCAAATGTTTCTCTAAAGCAGCACAATTTATTAAGAAAGAGACTTAATATAACACAAAGTAAACATTGCCAAACACATTATATTGTTTAGTATGAAAATATTGACATTAACATATTTAACACACAGCAGGTTGTTTTTAATAGTCCTGTACATCCCACTACATTTTATAAAGAACTTTGTTCATACTGTAATGTAATTTGTAAGACACATAGCTGTAAAAGTTTGTTTCTACATTCTTTTCATATTTTCATATACTTTTCATATTCTCATAATTGCATTTCATTAGGAAAAGCATGCATCATAACTGTTTCTGTTTTTTCCTCAAATCGATCAAATGACAGCATGTTACATTTATCACTCTTTTTTTCAAATGATAAACTGTGGCAGATATCTGCAAAATAAACACCATTAGTTCAAAACATTTCCACAAAACCTCCATCTTTTGTATCCTAAAGTAGACCATGGCAAGTTAGTGTGAATTAGATGTCTGAACTTGTCTAAGTGACAACATTGACATGTTATTTCAAACACTTAAAGAAATTACCTGGATCAAGAATCTGGTTGAATGTGACAATGCATATCACCTTAAATATTAACATTGCTGCCAATGGTAGAAGTTCCTAATTAGGATTGTTTTTTACAACAAAAAAATATAATCGCAGAAAGAAACACCAGTCATATTTTAACACAATGTGTTCTTGTTCCAAAATGACCAAAAGAGGTTTCTATATGAAGGATACCTTAGACAATAAATGAGCAATTTTGTTAAACCATACAAGTTCAATTGTTTGTATGCATGCCAACAAAGCAGATTCTTTCATTATTCACAGTCATTTATCATATACCAGACACATTCTCAAAATATAAAACACACCATTTACCATATAGAGGTATATTGCACTTTAACAGCTTTACACTGAAGTCATACAGGTTACCCAAATCATATTATACTTACTGTTATAGCAAGTAAAATATAGAAATACAGTACTTCAAAATGTAAGAATTCCTAAAGTATTCCTTTTTGGTTAGTCTCCATTTAAATTAAGAAATAGTCTTAGAAATACAGCAGTTTTCAAGTACACCATTGTATTAATCAACATAAATGAATTTCTTATCCCTAAATGAACTGTCAATAATAGCAAAAGTGCCAATGGGTGTTTTGCGCATGTCTTACTATACATTAATAAAAATACTCTGTACATGGTATTCGAAGCATCAGCAGAATACTTAATGGAATATCTCATCAGGCTTACCATGAAAGTCTGATCACTCGAGGACAATGAGTGTTTCAAGCATCTCTGCTGCTCTTGAGAAGCCAAAAAGACTAATAATAATTTCAAAACATTGTCAGGCAAGTGCATTTGCTTGTGTTGTTTGGAAAGTTCAATGCTTTTGTGTGGCAAAACAAGTTGGAGACAAGACACTGAATGACAGCCACTGCGTAGAACATTATTCAAAATGCTCCAGTAGTATTGTGAGTGTGTCACCTGGAACACACAACACATGATGTGGTAACAGAACCGTGTAAAGCATTTTAATACCACTGCAAATATGGAAGTCCCATTGTGTGGTCATTAGGTTGTGCTTGTTATTCTCACCAGGAAGGGAAATGGGTCCACACCTAGTTAATAAGGCATAAATTCAGTGCTCTGTAGTCTGCTTATATATGCTATGAGGAACATAATACAAGAAGTAATGGGAAAAAAGGAAAAACAGTATTTTCCTTGGACGGATACTACATCATGTTGGAAATGATTCACCTCATTACGTAAAAAAGAAATAAAGCATAATGTGTGAATAGCCTTACACTACTTATATACATTTTGCTTAACTCTAAATAATTTAACTCTTAAATACTATACAGTAAGTTTTGTGCAGCTGTGCAAATTTAAAGCACATTTCCAAATACCCGAAGAGCAGAGTAGTACCTGCATGTATTTTGCAGTAATAGGACAACTATGCTGTTCATCTGGCCTCAATACAGCCATTCTGCAAAATGCAAAATATTCAATACCTCTGCCTAATTTAATGGACAGCTTAAAAAACCTTTCCTAAAGACTGCTGACTGAGACAGCACACTTTCTCAATACAGCAAGGGTCATCTTGTTAGACAAGTGCACACTATGCTGCTGAATCCTTTAAAGGTACATGACTTCATCCTGTCACAATAAAAATGTAGCGCCAACATTTTTTAACAAAAGGTAAAACTATCAAGCAGTACCTCAAATGAACACCTCTGTAGCTCCTTATTAACAGCTTTTCCACCTAAATTCTGTCCTCAACTGATACATATAAAGTTGATACTCAACAGAAATGCAATAGCAAAGGCTTGATATGGCTCATGTATCCATGACGTATGCACAAATTCCTCGAACCAGTAATGGCTGAACATTCTGTGGACACCATGACATCATATAAACTGCTCATCAAGCCTCACAATCATTCTTACCAACTCAGAGATGCTCCAGTTTACTGAGACTTCTAGCCAAACTACCAACTTTAATCAAAGTGCTTAGCTACTTTAAGGTGGGCTGTTCAACCTTACCCATACGTTTCACACTGCAAACCAAGGCGAAAACCAGCCATTCAGGGGGATATCTTTAAAGGCTTTCCATTTTTATCATACTGGTAGACAAACATTTTGATGCAGTGAGAATTGGCAGGTGAAATCCAAGGGCTACTAGTTATTGAAAAGTTATGGTTGGTGTAGAACTGAACAGGTTGTTTTTGGCACTTAAAAAAAGCCTTTAGCGTCCCAGCTGCCATGGTGCGGAATCTCTTGCTGATGAAACAGTATAGGAAGAAATTAATTGCAGTGTTCAAAAGTGCTAGCATATTGGCAACATCCGCAACAATGTGCACCATCCAGCTGTTGTTTATTGGAGACACATAGAGATGATAGAGTATCATAATTATTCTTGGTGCCCAAAGAATGGCAAAAATAGTTGTGATAGTGAACAAAATGGCGGTTGTTTTCCCAGTTGAGTAGCCTCTAAGTCGGAAATTGCTTTTTCGCCTAAGCTTGTACACTATGATTGAATTCAAAATAAAGAAAATTGAACAGGGCACTAGGTAAACAGTGAAGCAATGAATCCAGATGAGCACATGGTGCACTGATGTACTTGTGTAGTCTTCTGTCCAAATGTTTGGCCACCAATAATAAGGAATACTTGTCAATAAACAGGTCACGTAAACGCTCACTATGACTTTCCGAGTGCGGGCCGGGTAGGACACAGTATGATACTTCAATGGATGGCATACTGCAATGTACCTGTCGATAGTCAGTGGCACAGTAATCCAGATAGATGTGTGAATGGAAGAAAATTCTAAGACTTCAATTATTTTGTCCAATATCTGAGGCATCTGCTTGTTGATAATGAAATCCTCCAATAGAAAGTCAACAAACACAATGAAGAAAAGGACCATGATGTCTGCAGCCGCCAGGGCGAGTAGATAGTTGTATGAAGACTTCTGTCTACGAGCCACCAGCTGTGACAGTATAATTACTGTTAAGATGTTAGCTGTGAAAAAATATAAACATAAAACTATTACAATCGATTTCCTTTTTTAGCAGAATACATGTAATTAAATTTAGCAAAATAATGCAGTGGAAAGGTATTTCATACTCAAGTACCGTTTACATAATATTTTGATGGAGACATTCCCCAAAAAAGAAACACAAATATATGGACGTTAAAGCATGGTTTCAAGGTTGCACTTGCCAAGTACAATGTATTTTGACATTAGTTCAAGGTAAAAGGCATTGTGACATTAAATACAATTTTAAATTATCAATATGATGCAATCACCAGAATATAATATTTTCTGTAAGTACAGTAAAATGACTCTTTTAAAAATACATGAAATGACTTTTTTCCAGGTAATGTAAGATTTGGTGTCTCTTTCTATTAGTAGTGGAGAGCTTGAGCCCTGGTCTAATGGAGCATTATGGTAAACCGAGGCGAGGCACATTTTTGTTTGAACATATCTTCACTAGGCCTATAATTTGGAAACAATGTGCAAATAGTTTTCCAGTTTGTGTGATGTGAATTTCCATAAATGTTTGCTGCAGGAGACTGATGTGAGTAGGGATATGCGCCCACCAGTCTCTGAGAGACACTTTCTGCTTGAACCATTTTCCTACTGGTATTTCACATGACATTTTCAAATGAGATACTGACCGAAGCAAAATCTTCTGGTGGGGTTCAAAAGCCCACGCAAACCAAAATTTGGTTTGGTTTGTAACCCAATATAATGCAGTGCAGCCCAATGTGCTGCCTTGCAATAATTTATTTCAAAGAAGGATGTTATAGATGGGCATGGGCATGCCTGACATGCATTTAAGGGGTTATGGTGGCATTTATAAACTACGAGTTTGAATACTCATTACGTTTTTTTTTAACTAAATGATTTATTAATTATTTTCAGACTTTTTAGAAATATTTGGAGTATATGAGTTTCAGCCTCAGATTCATTTATAGTATTATCAGACAAAGTGTGAATTCATGCAACAATGTATATTATTTATCATAAGTGAAAGTTTACATTGGAAGGAAACAAAATGAACATTCTAAAATATGCCTTTTATGTAGTATCACAACATTATAGAGCTAGTTTAATAAAACTGAAAATGGGAAAATAAAGTGCAGTGTTTTAACTTTTTGTTGACAGGGTTCTTCTGCATTTCAAATGTTATTTTCACACACTGGGAAAGGGTTCATTGATACACACTGGCATTGAGGATCGTCCTGCAAAGGAGAGCTTGTCATATGTGCTGATAATTTATAAGGTCTCTAGATCTCTATTAAGAAAGCTTTTTCACACACAGCTATTTCTCTAAATCATTTGACTGTGCCACTGTTCTGAGCACCGAGCACAGACACTTTTGCACCTCACTGTGGACTGTGATTTATTGTTGGATGACAGTTTGCAAATATATACTATACCGGCTATTGAAGGCCCAATCCAGTGTTAAAGACCCAAGCCGAAGGCAAGGGCCTTTAACAAGGGAGCGGTACTTTAATAGCCCGTATAGCCCAGCTACAAAGGGTTATAAGGTAAATAGAACATTCTGCCACTAGAGGGCAGATGGTTCTAACAAATAAAACAAAAGCCTCTCGGAGCCCGAGGGGGTATAAATCACCTCGGGCTCCGAGAGACCTTTGTGAAAACAACATTGGAGTGTTGCTCTGTGGGCCTTTACTGGCCCGTAGAAACACAGAGCACTTCATTGTCTTCAATGTAGAACTCCACATTCCAATGTTTTAATATTATTTAATGCTAAAAAATAATTACTATATGATTTCCTTGAAATTTTGTTGTTATTAAGGACCATTGTTCTCCCTTCTTTGATTATTGCACTGAAAGCAGAGCTGTTATTGTGAAATTATTTTTTCTGAACCAGCACTGAAAGAGCAAAGAAATGTTGTGTTAACCATACATTTTTCTTTTTTAATTGAATAGGAATGCTGAAATTCCTGCAAAGAAAGTCAGTGTGTGAATATATGTGTATATATATTCATGAATATATATACACATATATACACACACTGACTTTCTTTGCAGAAATTTCAGTATTCCTAATCAATTAAAAAAGAAAAATGTATGGTTAACACAGCATTTCTTTGCTACTAATCAATTAAAAAAGTATGTATGTGCACACACTGCCTTCCTTTGCAGGAATTTCAGCGTTCCTAAGCAAGTAAACAAGTTAAATTGATGTTTAACACAGTGTTTCTTCGCTCTTTCAGTGCTGGCTCAGAAAAAATAATTTCACAATAACAGCTCTGCTTTCAGAGCAATAATCAAAGAAGGGTTGGCAGTAGGTAGTTATATCTAGGACCTAATTCCCATTGGAAAAGTGTTTCTTGACTTGCTAATAACTTCAGCAAATTTGCTGAATCTTCACAATATTTTCCCAAAAAAGTTCCCCACTTCGTCTAGTAGTTTATAGGAAGATTCAGGGTGATCCATCAAGCAGGGGCCAAGAAAACGGGGGGTCAAAAAAAGTGCATTTCCCATGTTAATTCCCATAGAGATTTTAGACTCGACTACACCCCAAACCTCTGAACGGAGTTACACCGAATTTAGCAGAAAGCTAGTTATTGGTCCAGAAATGCGCAATTCATGATTTGGTGTAAATCCATTCAGTAGTTTTTGAGATATTAAAAAAAAAACACATTTGTATATCTAGGGATGCAGACCCTCCACGAAACTAATTTATCGTGTGCTGAGATCTAATTGGCTGCCAACACTACAACCAGGATGTGTTGGCAGCCATTATGGAATGTGGACTCAACTGAGTCCCAAGAAAAAAGTAACAAATAAAGAAAAGGGGGCAGAGTAGGAATACCCTGAACCCCTAGGCTTGGTGTTGTGGTCTTTCAGGGATGCTGCCTAGGCCAAAAAGCATTTTTTAAAATTTTTGTGCTGAAAATCACAATGGATTAGGGAATTCATGCAAAATTTAAAAAAAACAAAAGCAAAAGGTATCTCCCAAGCTTGTTTGTATTTCAAACCCCATGTGGGCTTATGCACATGCACCCTTGTACGAACACCGAGGCGTATGCACACTGACCGTGGCACTAAGCATCAGCGCACTCCCCTGCAACACAGAGTGGTTCCGAAACAGCGCATTGCACATGGAACTAGCAGGGCTCTTGGCCCTGGAATATGCATACTGATGGCTGCAACAAACACATTAGCCCATAGAGCTGCCCCCTCACTCTGAACCAGTGACCAACCAGTAGCATGCACCTCTGCAGCGGGCACATGAACCTCCTGTGATGTTTTCCTAGTAGGAATTTTAGCGATCACTGAACACAATCAGAGCTGTGCAATGCCTGCCATGCACAGAACTTTCCCAGGCACGCCACCCCTGGCTCACGCCGTTATCTCATCTTTCTGCCAGATTTACATGAAGGCACAGGATTTCTTACAACGAGGGATTAACCACAAAAAACAGAACTGAAGATGAAAGATGCTGCTAATGCACGGCACATATTGGGCCTCAAGGCTTTACCAGATTGAGGTTGCAAGGGCCTGAAGGGAATCCGTGTGTTGAAGGACCAGGCAAGGTGGGGAGGATGGATGAGGCATAGTGGGTAGACTGGACAGTGCCAGCAGAGGTTAGGGCACCAACCAGAGATCTCACAAACATTTCCAGAGCTGCTGACTCAAGAAAGCAGGACAGTTCAAGGGTTTTGTGCCTACTGCAGAGGTCTGAGGATCACCTGCAGGTTACATGTTTATATTCCAGGGTAACAGATTGAGTGTTCCTTTTATTCAACATTGATGACCCAAGAGGCATTCACTTTGTAATGCCTGCTGATAGAGTGCCAAGAGGCACTTTATTTTGTGTGCAGATGTTAAATATAGTCTCAAGTTGTTTGTCACTCACTCTCATTTTGCTTTTCTCATTTCCGTCTTTCTAATTCATTCTCTCTTCATCTCTTTATTTTCCTTTCTGTCCCCTCTCACTGTCTCTTCTGACTCATTCCATCCAGTTGTCTGTGGCACCGTCTTGCCGCTCACTTTCTGTCTCTCCCTTCTCCCTCTCTTTTTGTCCCCTCTCTCCCCCTAGTGGGAAGTGATACTGGGTAACTCCCTCATTCCTTATCGTCCAATAATAGCATTGTTTTTTTTTGTGACATAACAAACCAAAATGCCAATATCACAATAATATGAAGATGGTTTTACTTGACCATAATATCTGTATTGCTTATGATGTTATTTTATATTTCATGGTTTATTGGGGATGGCATGAGCACACCCACTCATGCACCCATACAGCCACTCCCACAATCACTAACACACCCTCAAAACTACTCACACACCCAACAAACAACTATACACACCTACTCACAGGCCCACACAGTCACTCACACACCCATACAGCTACTCACACACTCACGCACACCAACAAAACCACTCTCACACCCACTCACAGACCCACAGAGTCACTCACACACCCACTCACTGACCTATATAGCCACTCACACACCCACTCTCAATGGTTACAGGTTACAGTACGAAATAAAATTTGAAAAAACATTGAAATTCACTAAAAAAAAGCCAAAGGTTACAGGGAGGTTATAGTTAGGAAATAGCATTAAAAACACTAGAAATTCTCAAAAAATACAAGGTTACAGGGACTTTACAGTTAGGCTCAGATTGTACATGCACAATACTATAGAAATTCAGCAGTTATAGTTACCTGAGATAACTATAATTTACTCCCCTGCAAAGCACTGCCTATGACATAACATATTACATCACTCATGACATCAGTGACATCACTCATGACATCTCAAATGACATCACTGATGACATTATCCAGTGTGGGTAAGTACTTAGTAAATTCATCTGAGGCCAACACCCCAAAGGCAGCCAACCCATGGGCCCCTGTGTGTATAAGTGGCTGTGTGAGTCTGTGAATGAGTGTGTCAATAGCTGCATGTGGGTGTGTGTGCCTGAGTGGGTGTGTGAGTTCCTAAGTGGATCTGTGAGTGGATGTATGAATGGTTATCTGGGTATGTAAGTGGGCATGTGAGTGGCTGTATGAGTGCGAATGTCTGTTTAAGTGGTTTCTTGGTCACTGACTGGGTGTGTGAGTGGCTGTATGGGTGTGTGAGTGCATGTGGGAGTGGTTGTATGGGTGTGCAAGGGAGTGTGTGAGTGGGTATGTGAGAACCTGTGTGAGTGGGTGTGGGAGCGGTGTTTGGTCCTCGTCAGGAATGCGAAAGCGCAGGCTCCCGCGCATGCGCAGTTTCCAGATGAAGCCGTGATGGGCAAGAATGCGCCCGCAATAAGGTCAGTTTTATTTAAATTTAATTTTAGGCTTTTAAGTATAATTTAATACAGCGGGCGGGAGGCGGGCAGGAGATGGGTGGGCTGGCAACTTCCGTTCCGCCCCCGAATGTGCGGAGATTTGCCTCAAACATCTGCCTTCTTTGCACAAGGGGGAAGGGCAAATCTCCGCACATTCCGTGGGCGGAACGGAGATGTCCGCCCACCCCTTATATATTTATATATATATATATATATATATATATATATATATATATATATATATATATATATATATATATATATATATATATATATATATATATATATATGGAAAACCTCCGTTCTCCTGCCACAATCACCTCTGACCTGATCGCGCTGGAAACAGACACGGACCACACTTGGATGCTGGTTAGTTGCGTTTATTCAGCTGTCGCCATAACGTTTCGGCTGAAAAGCCTTGATCACATGACAGCGTAACCTTGTTTTTTTGACATATTTAAAGTGCACAGTGCTCATTAGTGATTGGTTCTTTTCAAATTTTACATACATTGGGTAAACACCGATGATGGACTTACACATCACTTTGAACCGATATATACACGTATTTACAATGATTGTTTACTGTTATTTGCGGTCCATTTTTCTTTAATAATGGGATAAATCCCTAAATATTTTTGAATAATTCCGGGTTAAATCCCATTGTGTGTATACAAAAATATATATATTTTTTCACATTTCCACGATGTTGCCATACTCAATGCAATTCTGGGTTAAATCCCAATATCAGTCTTTTTTCCATTACTGTGATTAGGAATAATTATAAACACTCCAATTTAATTACCTTATTTGCTTTTTTGCATTATATGTGTTCTTACCCGTACCCCTTATAAAGTGCTCCTGTGCATAACAGTGTTTAAAAACTATGTAAACTAGGGCTATACCTTGTAAATTTTGGCAATTAATTTCCATGTTATAAGTTGTTGAGCCAACCGTGTTTACTCCTACATTCTACATCATACAACAAGTATATTTAAATTTTTTATTTTTCATTTTATCATTAATGTTCCCAGTTACATGACTCCTCATGATCATTTTCCTCAGGTGATTAACTTCAATACTATCTATCAGTAAATATGGTCCTCCCACTTCTTACTCAATTATCACATGTATTCAATTGCATAGGTGACTATGATAGTTGCCCACCAAACTCTGTATAAAATTCATTATTTACAATTGATATTTTGATCATCTATATACAACTACATCTAATTACAAATACATATAACCAATTTCAAAAATATACCTCTATATATTGCTCATTTCTAATTCATATATGTACATCCTATTTACACATTCATTATGTTGACACTCTTTTATTTCTCTCCCTTGGGCATTTTTATCATGTATTGTCCCTAATTATGCAAACATGTATACAGATCCTCTGTCAGGTTCAAACCTACAGGCTGTTTGCTGTTAAGCTTGAGTATGTAGTTGGTTTCCATTTTACGTAGTTTGTTTTCCCTATTGCCTCCCCTCCTGCTCACACTTACAGCATCCACCACCCAGTATTTAAGGTCCTTGTTATTGCTCTGGTGTTGACTTTTGAAATGCCTCGCCACGGGATAGGTGTTATCCTGCGTGGTTATCGCCCTCAAATGCTGCAATATTCTTTTATGCACGGGAAGCTTCGTGCTTCCCACATATTGCCGTTTGCAGGGGCATTCAAGGACGTAAACGGCATAGTCCGTTTTACAAGTCAGGACTTTAGTGATGCGATGCTCTTGGTCACTAAATCCGTCCTTGTACACTTTTTTGTTCACTCCATGAACACATGCTTTGCAGGTTTTGCACCTGAAAAAGCCTTGATTGTTCTGGTACCAAGAACTACTGTCGATAATTTCTGGGCAAGTTACCACCAATCTTTGTCTCATGTTGGGAGCTTTACTGAAGGTTATGGAGGCTTTCTTAGGGAGATCTTGCCCTATTAAGGGGTCACTGCTGACTATTGGCCAGTTTCTGTTGATAATTTTACGTACTGCCTGGTGTTGATTACAGTACCCCACTATTATGCGGAAAGGTTCTGTCTGTTTGTTGTAGTCAGGGTTGAGTACAGGTTCATTGTTTGATTCCTCAGCCGAGGTCTCTCTGATACCTAATAAATCCTTACGGTCCTTGACCATGGATTTTCTGATAGCCTGTTGGATGATCCCTTTGCTGTAACCTCGCTCCATGAACCGCTTAGCACATTCATCTTGTGCTTTTAGCAGTTCATTGGGTTCACTACACAGCCTGCGTATCCTTAGCATCTCACCATACGGAATGCTCCGTATTAGATGGGCTGGGTGAGTGCTGCTGGCGTGTAGGATCGTATTCCCTGCTGTTGTTTTGCGGAATAACCTGCTTGCTAGTTTGTTCTCACAGGTGTAAATTTCTATATCCAAGAAAGGGATCTTAATCTGGCTCATTGTATAGGTAAAGTTAATGTTTAACTCATTGTCATTAAGATTTTCAATGAATCTTTCCGCCTCTCCCTGCGGCCCTCTCCACACAACAAACAGATCGTCTATAAAACGATACCATGATACAATGTTTTCTTTCATTTCTTTTTCAAAGTTGATTTTGAGGACCAGTTCTTCCCAAGCCCCCATGTGTAAACATGCCACGCTCGGTGAAAAACTGGCCCCCATTGCCACCCCCTGACATTGTCGGTAAAGGAGATTGTTAAATATGAAGACATTGTGTTCAAGGCAGTAAGTCAACATAATTAGCAACATATCAGTGTGTTCTTTACAGTCAGCAGATCTTCTAGATAGATAGTATTTGACCGCATTTATACAATCTAGATGTTTTATACTTGTATACAAGGAACTTACGTCTAGTGCCAACAGCCAATCTCCCGGTTGCCAATCAATATTGCACATTTTACCAAGGAAATCACTTGAGTCCCGGATATATGAATCCAAGTTTTTCACAAAGGTTTGTAGAAATTGATCTATATATACCGATGTATTTTCAAGCAGTCCCCCCATTGCGTTGATAATGGGTCTCCCCGGGGGTTCTTCACGGTCTTTATGCACTTTTGGAATGAAGTAAATACATGGCATCACTGGATGGTCCACCTTTAAGTACCTGTATTCTGCTTCCGATATGAGATTCCTCCTTCTCCACTTTGACAACCAGCCATGATATTCAATCTGCCATCCTTTGACTGTTGTCATGTGCACTCTCTCATAATGTTCTCGATTATTGAGTTGCTTAAGTGCTTCTTTTTCATACATTTCCTTGGTGAGCAGGACTACGTTGCCTCCCTTATCACTTGGCCGAACTACTATGTTTTTGTCCTTGCTTAGTTTTGTTATTAGCTTTTCATAATCCTTGGTCTGTTCATTATTTTTGTAGCGTTCCTTGTTTATGCGCTTTTGCAATTCCTTGAGATCATTAGTCACATTTTCATGGAAGAGATCTATTCCATCTCGTGGTAGTATCGGGCAAAACGTTGATGGGGGTTTCAGCTTAGTTAACCCCGTTTCGCCCTCTTTCTGCTTCCTTCTTGTTCCACCAAAAATATCTGGCATAGGCGGTTGCGTTTCTTCGCCCTCATTATTCCATAAGTCCTCCATCTCCTGTGTTAGAGTGCCTTGTTCATCGTCCTGGGTGTTATCTCCCTTCTTTTGCTTTTGCTTATGGTATTTTTTGAGTTTTAATTTCCTTACCGCTTTATATATGTCTGTCCGTGTTTTGGCATAATCAAGATTGGATCTGGGGGCGAACGACAGTCCAAGCTGTAGGATTTTTTCCTCTTTCTGTGTTAAATCCATTTTGGTTAGATTGATCAGTTTCCAGATGAAGCCGTGATGGGCAAGAATGCGCCCGCAATAAGGTCAGTTTTATTTAAATTTAATTTTAGGCTTTTAAGTATAATTTAATACAGCGGGCGGGAGGCGGGCAGGAGATGGGTGGGCTGGCAACTTCCGTTCCGCCCCCGAATGTGCGGAGATTTGCCTCAAACATCTGCCTTCTTTGCACAAGGGGGAAGGGCAAATCTCCGCACATTCCGTGGGCGGAACGGAGATGTCCGCCCACCCCATATATATATATATATATATATATATATATATATATATATATATATATATATATATATATATATATATATATATATATATATATTCCAAACAACTCCCTCTCCTCAAGGGAATGAGTAAGCACTCACGAATTTGACTTTTCCCAAAAGTGCTTTATTTCTCTTTTACATTTCGTCTCCACCAAAACACAAAACCAACGCGTTTCGCAACAGCTGTTGCTTGATCACGGAGCCAATTTGGTGAATATATATTTATATATATATATATATACGTCCTTTTGGTCTCTTGCTCCTTCTGCCTTCCCCCGCCCTTCGCAGGGGATCGCATGAAGTTGGCGGAGCCTGCCAACAAAAACGTCCAATTTTTCACAAGCAAATAATGCGATCACTCAGAGGCAACTTCAAACACCAGTGGTAGTGTTTATTTCAACCGTGTCGGTTTCACACATACCTGCGTGCATTGTGGGGCATGGAGTCCTATATGCAGATTACAGTCATCATCTTTGAGTAAGTTCATGTTTGCGTTTAAAAGTTATTTCCTTATTCTTCTATTTCTCTCTAAGTGAGTCACGTTCTTGCAAAGCAGGCTTGATTTAGCATATTGAGAGTCGTGCCGTTTTCGTACTGAACAGGAAATAACTTTTAAACGCAAACATGAACTTACTCAAAGATGATGACTGTAATCTGCATATAGGACTCCATGCCCCACAATGCACGCAGGTATGTGTGAAACCGACACGCCCATGTGGGAGGCTTGGTCAATAAATGCCCTTAAGTGAAAATGCGGATATCATTGTTGCTGTTTAAAGCCCAGGAAGAAGGGGCTTATGGCCCTGAAACGCGTAGGCACATGGAAAACAGAACACGCACTTACAAAGGCAGGAAGCATTTTCAGCCTGGAAAGGAGAGACTCGTCGAGTGCGCCTCCAAGCTCCAGGGCGTTTGCATAAACATTAACACACGGTGTCTGGCCGTGGGAGGCAGCACCATCACCAGCTGGATTGCAAATGCATCTTTCAAGCGGACTGAGGCCGGCGTTCTGAACTGTTCAGCACGAAAACGGCACGACTCTCAATATGCTAAATCAAGCCTGCTTTGCAAGAACGTGACTCACTTAGAGAGAAATAGAAGAATAAGGAAATAACTTTTAAACGCAAACATGAACTTACTCAAAGATGATGACTGTAATCTGCATATAGGACTCCATGCCCCACAATGCACGCAGGTATGTGTGAAACCGACACGCCCATGTGGGAGGCTTGGTCAATAAATGCCCTTAAGTGAAAATGCGGATATCATTGTTGCTGTTTAAAGCCCAGGAAGAAGGGGCTTATGGCCCTGAAACGCGTAGGCACATGGAAAACAGAACACGCACTTACAAAGGCAGGAAGCATTTTCAGCCTGGAAAGGAGAGACTCGTCGAGTGCGCCTCCAAGCTCCAGGGCGTTTGCATAAACATTAACACGCGGTGTCTGGCCGTGGGAGGCAGCACCATCACCAGCTGGATTGCAAATGCATCTTTCAAGCGGACTGAGGCCGGCGTTCTGAACTGTTCAGCACGAAAACGGCACGACTCTCAATATGCTAAATCAAGCCTGCTTTGCAAGAACGTGACTCACTTAGAGAGAAATAGAAGAATAAGGAAATAACTTTTAAACGCAAACATGAACTTACTCAAAGATGATGACTGTAATCTGCATATAGGACTCCATGCCCCACAATGCACGCAGGTATGTGTGAAACCGACACGCCCATGTGGGAGGCTTGGTCAATAAATGCCCTTAAGTGAAAATGCGGATATCATTGTTGCTGTTTAAAGCCCAGGAAGAAGGGGCTTATGGCCCTGAAACGCGTAGGCACATGGAAAACAGAACACGCACTTACAAAGGCAGGAAGCATTTTCAGCCTGGAAAGGAGAGACTCGTCGAGTGCGCCTCCAAGCTCCAGGGCGTTTGCATAAACATTAACACACGGTGTCTGGCCGTGGGAGGCAGCACCATCACCAGCTGGATTGCAAATGCATCTTTCAAGCGGACTGAGGCCGGCGTTCTGAACTGTTCAGCACGAAAACGGCACGACTCTCAATATGCTAAATCAAGCCTGCTTTGCAAGAACGTGACTCACTTAGAGAGAAATAGAAGAATAAGGAAATAACTTTTAAACGCAAACATGAACTTACTCAAAGATGATGACTGTAATCTGCATATAGGACTCCATGCCCCACAATGCACGCAGGTATGTGTGAAACCGACACGCCCATGTGGGAGGCTTGGTCAATAAATGCCCTTAAGTGAAAATGCGGATATCATTGTTGCTGTTTAAAGCCCAGGAAGAAGGGGCTCTGAAGAAAGGATTATTTCCTGAAACGCGTCAGGCTTTCATGTTTGAAGACAGTTCTGTTAGCTGCCTGGAGCGAGCAGTGAAATGGATGCAATAAATGTGCTTATTTGAAACTTCGTGTGGTTTTGCTTCACTTGGGCTACCTGTTCTTGATTTGGATATATATATAAAAGATGCAAGAGAAGAGATATTTTGGGCTATAAAGAATATAGAAACATGGCAAAGCAAGACGATTTTTGGACAACAGAGTCAAATACAAGTCTGTTAGGCTGGGGTGCTAGAAATGGTCGTACAACAGCTGCTTGAAAATGGACAGTGTAGAAAAAGAGTTCACACATCAATTATTGGAGCTCCTAACAAGGTCCTCATTGAGGAGATTGGTGAATAGGACCGCCCAGTCTATTTTCTTGAGAATTAATAATGTATCAGCAGATCCATATGTCAATTGAAGTCAATGAAATTGTCAGGCCTAGTGAAGAATATTCGACACTATTGTCTAGATCATCAGATATTTGCAAAGGCCGAGCATGTACCAGACAAATTGAATACAGTAGTCACAGGAAACACTGCACCTGATGGATTTGAGGGAATGTTGGTCAGGCAAGTATTTCTGAGACTGGCGGTCAGATAGGGGCTCTTGATAATAGATCTATTTGCATTGAGAGTCACAAGATAGCTTCAGAGATTTTACAGATGGAGATCTGATCCAGAGACAGAGGCTTTTGATGCTTTGTTGCAAGAGTGGCAGGCAGGGCCGACTCTAGGTCGGTGCGAGTGGTGCCACCACACTGGGCGCTGAATTGGCGTGGGGGCGCCATTTTCACAAGTAATATTATCATTTTAAAAGTACCAAACCGCAGGAGCGTTCATGGCCTTCACCAATTTTTGTAGGCATCAATTAAAATGTCAAGATAACTCCAGTGATTTATCGTCTTCTTTGAAAGAGACCGAAGATTTGTCTAGTGGACGTTTTAACTTATCTTAAGGTAGGGCAGAGGGTTAAAATGCCTGCTGCTAAGAATGTGTACCATGAAGATAACAAAGTGCATGTAATGTAAATAGGTCAGTGGGTTACTGTTTCTGTAAGAGAGCTCCTTTTGTTCCTTATCTTTTGTAAGTCAAAATCCTAATATAGAACATTGAGCTATTAACTGTCCTCAAAGAGTTGTGTGTAAACTTTAAGGTATATGTTAGAGCTATATGTTTTTTTGCCCAGTCTTTTACTATACTAATCTTGCCTAAAGGGTTCATTTGGGTGGAAAATAATTCTTGTTATTAAAGAGAACCCCTAACAATAGTGTTCCATTTTAAATTATGAATTTGTGCTTTTACAGAATAAGGTCTCTTAAACTATATTACCTACCAGTATCGATGACATGTCACTCCTACACTACACCTTGTAGTCTTGTCTGATGTAACATTTCCTATACACTGATTTACACACCTATGATTGTCTATGTGCAATATGTGTGTGATTAAAGCGCTCTGACACCTTACACTGGTAAAAGTGGTGCTGTAAAACTAAATGAATCCAAGAGACAGTGGTTCTGGAGACTTGAGTGGCACTGTTAAAGGGTGCTAGTGAGGGAATCCGTGGCAGAGGTGGTCGTTGGGGGGTCGCCAACAGACATTATTGCACAGGGCGCCACCAGTGCTAAAGCCGGCCCTGGTGGCAGGTAAGAGGAAGGAACACTTTAATTCCTTTTTTGATCATTTCCAGGGTTTTAGTTAATATAGAGACCAAGAACATCTGGTGTTGGTTATTCCTTGGTGGTAAGCTAGGGGATAGTGTCCAATGATGTTGACATGGAGAGTGAAAGTTTCCAATATTTCTTTTGATGCTCCCATCACTGCTGAGGTAGGCACAAGGAGAGTTTCGCAAGATGTTTTATGCAGGTCAGTCACAGTTGGTAGTGTGAATGCTTTTCAGGGTCCCTATGGAGTCAGGGGGATTTCTAGTCAAACTTCAGAGTTGGTCAGGGAAGCTTGGGTACCAGGAACTAGCAAAAGATACCGCTCTGCTTGGAAGTAATGGAGTAATTGGTTTATTGAACAACGTTTGAATTGCCTGGGAGCCCCTGTAGTTCATGTGGAAAATCTTTCAGCAGGCGTGTTTAATAAAGGACAAAATCATCAATCCTGAAAAAAATTGCTTGAGTGTAGTGCACCAGAATACTCTAACTTCCCCTGATACCTTACAATGGCACTCTCCTTTATTTTGATGGGAGATATGTACCATTCTATTAACACCATGGTGCATGGGTACCTGCATTGGCGCCAGGCAGCCAAAATGGCGCCAGGGCCGGGACACAGGCACCTGAATGTGTCATATTCTTTTAAATACAGTGCATTCCTGCCTTTTCACTTTACGGCAGCGCAGTGCAGCAAGGTGACTTGCTGTGCTGCGCTGCGTTACTTTACCATAAATATGGCCCTATGTCTTTTAGGCATTTTGACGTATTTTGTGCACCAGATTTGCAATGCACTGTGTCCTGCAGTTGACATCAATTTTTGCTATGCGTTGTACAGTTATACAGGCACCACATTCGCAATGCCTGAAGCCATAAGGTGTGCGCCCCATTTGCCATGCACTGCATTATACTGAATGCACCACAACTGTTGTACTCAGCACCATCCTGAGTGCATCACATTTGCAGCCCAGTTTGCCATCCATTGTGCACCATATGTGTGATGCTTTGCTTCACATTGTGGTTGCCACTTTTGTTTTTCCACAGCGCTATATTTTGTTTTCAGCATTTGCTACGCACACTGTCACACAGCGTGTTCTATAATTGCTTGGTCCTGTACAGTAGAGGTCGGTGGTGGGAGTGCTGCCAGGGCGGTGACGTGGGTTGGGGGAGGGGCAGGATGGGGGAGCAAACTACGGAATATGGCCAAATATAGGTAAGTAAACATATAGATCAGGGGTCTCCAAACCGGTCCTGGAGGGCCGGATCCATCCCAGATTGTTGGGATATCCCCATTGAGATACATGTAGTAATTTCAAAAATCTGGCATGGATCCGAACCCTCCAGGACCGGTTTGGAGACCCCTGATATAGATAAATAAAACGAATTTTGTTGCGTGCACTGCATCGCCAAATTCGATGCAGGGTGCACAACAAAATTTGTTTTATTTATTTATATGCTTACTTACCTGCATTTGGCCATATTCCGTAGTTTACTCCCTCCACCCTTCCCCTCCCCTACCCCACGTCACAACCTGGCAGCACTCCTACCACCGACCACTACTGGTCCTGTACCGTTTTGAGTGCACTCTACATGCACGATATACTGCACCATAGTGTGAGCACCACATTTTCTTTCATTGCGACATCCTTTGTGCACCCCATATTCAGTGAAAAGAGTCCCCCTGCCTGCACCTTGTGATTGGTCATAAAAGTAACCTCCCTCGATACCAGGCAAAGTTTATTAAATGTTGACACTCTTTCAAGCCATTGAAGTAATAACGGCCACAGGATGTTACACGAAATTGTATTACTTGGGCCTTACATTTTTCAACCCAGCTTCTCTCACAAAAGAATGTTTTACCTGCCAGAAATTACTGAAATGAAATATGGCCTCGGGGGAACATTGCCGCAGAATGATGGCTGTGGACTGTTGTTTTCCGGATCCTAGTTTATCCACATCCATGCTGCTGATGAGCTCAGCTCTTTCTTACAATAAGGAGTTAGGTCCTGGGGCGTGGAGTTGGCTGGACCATCGGTACTTATACAAAAAGGAGATTGCCAACTTCACATTTCTTATCTCCTCACAATTGAGGAAAACAAACCAAAATTACTCTTATAGTTTGTTTAGTATATCCACTTGATACCTCAGCTCATCATGGAGTACAGTGGAGCTGCACTCATGACGAGCTGAGCTCGTCACGAGCGTTGGAACGTTCGCATGCGGGGCTAATTTCCCCGCGGTGATGAACGTTCCAAAAACGGGTGCGGCCGTGACGAGCTGAGCTCGTCACCAGCATGGGAGCTCTGCGCGCGGCCCCCCTCCCCCCGCACAGGAGGTGAAAAACCCCTGCAGCGAAGGGGTTAAAAACCAAGCAATGAACCCAACCACCAAGTTGCTTCTGTGTATTTTAGTGATGAATACAACAATTTTCAGAAAGGTGCACCAAGCAATTTTAGGATTATTTTCGATGCTCCACCCGGAAGTGGAAATGCTCATCGCCTTCACAGGAATATAATGTCTCTTAAGGTTAATTTTAATCCAAGGGGCATTTGCTGTCACTGTTTGCTTTCTCATAACACTCCAACCTTTCAGTGGTCACAGGCTGTGCAATCAGTAGTGACTGGTATGCAACGGGGTGACGGAACGGGGGAGGGGAAGAAAATGTCACTTACCATTGCACGCCTACCGTCTCTCCTCTATTGTCTCTCCTCCGCTTCTCTTCCCGGAAGCAGGAAGCACACATGCTCCCCTAAGCCAACCACGACTCTGCTGTCACCAGCATGACAGCAGCATCATGATGCGTCTGGGTGACCAGGTTTGGCGCTCAGACAGGAAGTGGGAGCCTGTGCATGTTCTCCACCCAGGCATTGCAATGCAGCCTGCCGCAGAACAGGCTAAGTGTGCAAGACTATTTGGCTGGCCCAAGACAGCTGGTCAAACTGTCATGCGCACTTAAGTGCACCAACCATTCCTCCCCCTACTGGCTCCGAAGAGAGCCAAGCCCTGCCCTGCCCCAAAACTGTCTTCCGTACAGAATTTTTTTTTGATAGTGGCATTGTGTTATTAACAGTTTATTATTCCTTTTATGTACTGCTGAAAAGCAGTAGGGCGGCGCTGCTCCGCCTTAGCAGGGGTGCTGCTGCTGTGTGCAATGCTCAACACAAAAAGTCAAACAAGAGTAAGGACAGAGGTCATGCGGTTATCACACCCTGCACGAAATTTTGTCTCAAGGTACAACATTCATACCTGCATGCAAGGTTCATTTCGGTGCATTCTTTACTGTCACATGGTAACCAGAAACTAGATAAATGTGAGGCAATGCTTTGGATATTGGATGCTGGACTTGGTTGAATAATGTTCCTGCCCTTTCATTTATATGACAAATTATATTGCGGTTTCTTAGTCCCGCATTCATAGAAAGCAGAAATCTAGTCGCCGTCAATTTGCATACAGTGTTTTAAATAATTCATGTATTTCCTGTAAATCGCTTTCTGTTGACATATTGGGATTTATTGAGGTTAATGAAAACACAGATTCAAATGCATAGCAATGAAGAACCTGTACAGAGAAAGGAAAAGAGAAACCATAATATTCAATTTGTTTAAAAGGACAGTGGATACCACCAGAGATCTTTTTTCACAGAGCAAAATGTTCAGCCCTCATCAGCATTGGACTTCATTATAATGAAGTTGCTCATTTTGATACATACAGTTCAAATTTTCATCTGAAACATGCACTAAATAAATTAAGCCATACGTTAGATCATAGTATTACATTGTATAATTAACTACAGCTTATTCACTGAAAATGATATATTCCTCACTAAGGAGCCCATTAGGATGGCGGGCGGATTGCCCCCGCCAGGCTGGCGGTAGCCACCGCCGGCCTGGCGGGGGCAATCCGCCCTCCATCCTCACCTAAATGACCCCCGCCATGTTAGGATGGTGGGGGAGACCACGTCGGACGGGAAGACCGACCGCCGTTTTTCCGCCTCGGTCGCAAGGCGACCGGTGCGGAAAAGGTCCAATATGGTGGCGGTGTCTAATAGACACCGCAGCCATATTAGCATGGGCTTTCAGAGATGCATTTCCGTGGCGGCGATGCCGCCATGGGAAGGCATGCCGTCTTCACTTTGGGGCCCCCTGTGGGCCCTCAGAGTGAAGGAGAGGTGGGGTGCACACGGGGGGTACCTGTGGAACCCCCTGCATTTGCATAAACAAAGCGGCAGGCACCATGCGGTGCCTGCCGCTTTGTTAATGCAAATGCATATGTGCATTTTTAGCATTGTGGTGGGCGGTGCTGAGAGCACCGCCCGCCACAATGCTAAAAATGCAGGATGCGGCCGCCACAGTGGCGGGCGCATCCTAATACTCCCCACTGGACCCCTGCCCTTATGGCGGGCGGTCCCAATCACCGATAGGATGGAGGGCGGACTAAGTCCGCCCGCCATCCTAATGACCCCCTAAGATCTTCTGACCAGTAACATGAATACGTGAGGGTCTGAACATTTTTGTTTTGCCCTGTATGTCTTGTCTCGACTTATTATCTCATTACGGGTTAGATTACCAACTGTCACATAATGCATTGACTTATGTGGTTCACTTGATAATGCATAAGCCATGTGAGGTGATGACCACCACAGAAAGATGAAACAGGAAGATGCAGGCCTGTAAAAAAGGGTTTTATTTAAGTTTAATACATCTAGACCTCATCCATCAACAGGCAAATGTAAACTGCTCATTTATCCAAACAGTAAAATTTCTAGATTCTATCTAGGAACACAGCTCCATAGTAACAACACAGAGGTAATAGAAGGGCAAGCTAATACAGAATGAAGGGAATACTTAATAGATGGACACAAGAATACCACACCATGGCTTGTGAGTTAGGACAGGCAGAAACTAAATATTTATTAATCTTTGATAAGGATGGGCAAGTGCATGTGGAAGGGGAATGATGACCGAATAGTGTACGTGTAAAATGAGTTCATCCTGAGGGACATGGCATGGTGTAATGGCCACAACGGCTGACCTTTGAGCTGGGGATCCAGGTTCGAGTCTTGGCATCAGCTCAAAATCCTGTATCTTGTAAAATGTTGCATGTGTGACACAGGACTCTCAGAAAGATTTATGAAGCCTCGCAAATCCACCCTTCATGGCTTTCAGTGGCCTTATAGATCATGAGTACGGTGATACTGCATCACCTCACTCTGCACCAGTAGGTATTCCATGGGAACAGCAGTGGGTTTTTCCCACGCAACACCTATGGAATTTAAAGCTGCCTCAGATTTACAAAGTGATGTAAAAACCTGGGAAGGAGTCAGATCTGTAAATCCTCCCGAGGTGAGGCGTAATGAAGAAAAATATGTTTCTTTCTCCAAGTGAATTCCTCTCTGCATGTGTGCTGCATTCTGCAGCCTCACAGGATTGTTTTTGTGCAGGAAGGTGTCCCCACCTGCACAAAAACAATACTGCATGCAACGGAGGCACCCCTGCACCATGGTACAAGAGAGTCTGTGTTGGTGCTAGGCTGCCACAATGACACCAGTGCAGGCAGAAAGAACAGGAATGCACCGTATTGCTTGAATACAGTGCATTCCTGCCCTTTCACTTTGGTGAAGTGCCGCCTTGCTGTGCTGCCCCATTCATTTAAAATGACATTAGTTAAGTCCTCAATTTCCCTTTTGCTAGGAACAACATCTAGAGACACTCACGGGTAATTAGCCACGCAATACAAATCCGAGTAATACAAATCCGAGTATTATTTTTACGATGTAACTAAAATTAATTTTACTCTGATCTGAATTTAGACAAAATATTTTTTTTAAATCAACATGCCATCGTCGAGCCCCGATTCAGATCCAGCTTGCCCTGACTATGGCTCTTTGGTGACTACTTTTTCCCCATAAAATTTTTTAAGTCAGCAGGTGAACTTTTCACTGGGACAAACTTGTTTCCTATATCCCACTGGCGTTAAATCGTGGTTGGTCTTAACTTTAGAGTTTGACCTGGTCAGGCACGACCAGATAAGCGCAGTTGGCGGCTTTGTGGTTTTGTATTCAAATTTAAAAATTCTTGTCTCCAGTTGTACTTATTGGAATTTTGTTATTTGTATGTCATTTTATTTATTCAAATTTACTCTATCTTTCTATATGTGTTTGGGAATTCCTTGTTTTATGGTTTCACATTATTACTGATTGAGAGCTGCATAAATACTTTACACATTCACTCTAAGTTACGACTGACTTCTTTGTGCCCAGCTGCTAGAAGATTAAGCACAGGTTTATTTTGTGACTTTATGGTTTACCCTGACACAAACTGTGATTATTATTTGTGGTGGGGTTTCACCCCTCTCAACTAATATTCCAATTTCTTAGACTATTGCAGTGCACTCATGACTACAAGGAACCCTGTGCAGATTGGTCCTTCATGTTTGTCCCACCATTACACAACTTTTCATGCTGTAATATTTTCTCTGAGTACAAAGGTAGTAATCTTCGGCAGCGCTAACCACTTCCTTGGGTACAGCCCTGTCCTGTGCACTTGTTGATTGACCAATTGATGTGCACCTGTAGCATTTGAGACTCTGTGGGACACAATATTATTTCACTCACATTTCTGTTGATTTTTCTGTGCAACATTTGATTAAAAAGCATCATATTATTTTATTGCTTAATGTTTCCCTTTGACAGTTCTCTCACTTGTCTTATTTTGTGTACTTTTTCTTCTTTTTACTTAATTGGGGTTTGGAATTCTAGGATATTTATTTATTTAACTGTATTGCTCTTTGGTCGGTTTGTTGCATACAACTCCTCAAGCATTTACAACAGGCTATTAATGATGAGTTAAGGGTACTCTTAGTGAAAATTGTGTATTTTTGTCATTGAAAAAACATTGACGCTAAATGTTTTTTAATATGTGATTTTAACTGTAATCAATTACCTTTTAAGATGAAATGCTCCATCCTATGTAAATATATGAAACTGATCCTTTTAAATGTAATAACTGCTTTTAACATATGAATTGTTTTTTTTTACATATGTGATGGAATTGCTTTTATGATTTTAATTAATCGAATAAAGTATGACTTGACTTGTGTATTTTTGTCTTCCTGTTTGGCTGGTGTGACAGCTGACATCCTTACCTTATTCTCTGTAGTGTAACCGCGGATTCGATTTTTTATTTTTTTATGTTTTATTATTAAAGCACGGCGCAGGCCCAAAGGCATCTTAGCACTGCTTGTGAAAGAAAGAAGAATCAGAAAAGAAACTAGAGCAGGAATGTAAAAAAGCCAAGTTTTAAGAAGCTTTCTAAAAGCCAGGAAGTTGGTAGAGCTCCTGAGAGAGATTGGCATTTGATTCCAGACGCGAGATGGAAAATGAGAAAAACTTCTCTCTCCTCAGGTGAGACCTTACGAATGCAAGCAACTGACAAAGACATGGAATTCCTTGACCTCAAAGTCCTGTTCTGGGTATACCATGAGAGTTTCACAAAGCTTCAAAAAACACTCTTTTTATTGGCAACCAATGAAGCTCATCTTTGGCATTGGTCACTGACTCCGACTATTTAACATTTGTCAAAACCCTGACAGTAGCTTTTTGTATCCTCTGTAGCCTGCTTAGAATACACTGCTGGGCACCAACCAGGAGTGCATTGCAATAGTCCATTTTCGATAGGACTAAGGAAGAAATTACAGTTGTTTGTAACTCCAAAGGTAGGAAGGATAATACTCCATACACACAGTATTTTTTTACAAGCACTGACCTATCAGAAAGTATTACACAAACCTGATTTCTTCCATTTATGCCCTAGTTGCTGGGAATGGAGCTGGTGGAAAATTGTGACCTGTGCTCAACTTACTTACTGGGTTGCCTTTGGAAGGCATGGCACAATCAAAAGAGTAACAATAAGGTGAGTAAAATGTAACTTTTATTAAAAGCACCAATAAACAACTCCGCATATTGCATGTTCATTATAAATGGTTCATACAATCACTCCCACTTCCGCTTACGAAATTCTTTTGACAAGATAGTTAAATGTTGATTCCTTTCTATTGATTCCGGTTTGTGAGCTGCTGACTGCCAGTTCAAATTTGGGTGTGCATGGCTCAGTATTTCATCTTCATTAGGTTGATAACGGACCTCCTTCTAGACCCTCATTCTAATGGGGTCATTAGGATGGCGGGCGGACTTAGTCCGCCCGCCATCCTATCGGTCTTTGGGACCACCCGCCATAAGGGTGGTGGTCCCGTGGGGGGCATTAGGATGCACCCGCCACTGTGGCGGGCACATCCTGAATGTTTAGTATTGTGGCGGGCGGGGCTCTCAGCACTGTCCGCCACAAAGCTAAATATGCACGAATGCATTTGCATTAACAAAGCGGCAGGCACCGTGCGGTTGCTGCCGCTTTGTTAATGCAAATGCAAGGGGGTACTACAGGTACCCCCCCTGTGCACCCCCCACCCTCTCCGCATGCCTTTCCGTGGCAGCATCGCCGCCATGGAAAGGCATCTATCCTGGGCCATCCTAATATGGCTGGCGGTGTCAAATAGACACCGCCACCATGCTAGACCTTTTCGGCCCAGTCGCAAGGCGACCGGGGCAGAAAAGCAGCGGACGGTCTTTCCGTCCGCTGCGGTCACCCCCGCCATACTAATATGGCGGGGGCATTTAGCTGCGGATGGCGGGCGGATTGCCCCCGCCAGGCCGGCGGTGGATACTGCCAGCGTGGCGGGGGCAATCCGCCCACCATCCTAATGACCCCCTAAGTATCTTGGCATTACCAATTTGGACAGAAATAGGAGTTTTAGTCAAAACCATTACTCAAAGATCGTCAGTATTAAATCATGTGTTTTTACCACACCTGGAGGAAACATTTTCTTTGGTAGAACTTGATGGAATGTGTAATATATTCTAGAATGTGGAAATTACATTTCAAAATCCACTTTGTCACGTCAATTTCAGCTGTAATTCCCCATTCTGTAGGGTTTTCTCGTCATGATTGCGTCATTGTGCAGCCTTGATTCTGGGAAATCTGGTGCAATAATACAGAAAGGCGAGTCCCATGAAATATAGATTTAGGGCCTTTTTTGTGTAACATTAAATCGCCTTATTAAAAAAGTCCATCGAAAATTCATCTGTCTCAACATGATTCAAACCGTCGGCCCACAATTTGAACACAAATCATTCCAGATCGTATTCAATCCGCCTAATTACTCTTAAAAATATAGGGGCATATTATCAAGGGGGTTTAGCTCCGCTTTTCTGGCTTTAAAAGCCAAGAAAGCGGAGATAAAATTATCTCCCTATTACCTAGCTGTCGCTAACACCAGTTAGCGACAGCTAGTAGGAGAAAGCGACCATCTTGGGCCCCACTTTGCATGTCAGTGATATTTATCACTAATGACATGCAAAGTGGGCGTGCCAAGATGTTAGCGACTGGAAACAGTCGCTAACATCGCTATCTCCTATTGCCAACTTATGGAGATATTCAAGCTAAGCGCGAATATCTCCAAAAGCTAACACTTGCCCTGAGCAGTTCTTAGCCATGTTATCCAATGGGAGGTGGATAACATGGCTAAGAGCATTAGCTCGGTAATGCATGAATATCACTGACTTTTCAGCGTTATTCATGCATTTCGGACGATTTTTATCGCATTTGTGATAAACCTTGGTAATACCAAGGTTTATCTGCGATAAAAATCGCCGCAGCTCAGCGGTAAATTTTTGTCTCAAACCAAGCAATAGCGATAATTATCGCTATTGCTTGGTAATATGCCCCATAATTTATTTTGCAAGCTAAAAATTAGCATAGTTTTTCGATGAAATTTCGCTGAGTAGTTTGTGAGGACAAGTTTATATAATTAGAAATCCTGTACAAGCCCTGAAATTGATACTTCACATTATTTCAAAATTCCAGGCGGGAAGGGCTGGGATATGCATATTAGGCTACAAAAGTCGTTACACAGGGATTTTTTTCAGTAATAGTGCCCAGATTCCCGAAGGTTTAGTGTTGGGTTAGCGTTACTTTCTTAGCACTAACCCAACGCTAAAAACTGTTTTGGGATTCACAAACCAACGCAAATAAATAATTGCGTTGGTTTGTGTGGTAAAGTAACGAAAATCAGCAAGAAATGCTGCTTTTTGCGTTACATTGGTGGTACAGGGCATCCCCATGCAACCACTCATGCTTTTTGACACTAAAAATATTCATGAGTGGAAAGGGTTTAGCACCCAAAATGAAAGACCTGAAAAGCAGGCGCTAAGCAGAAGAATGTTTACATTTTGCTGTGCTTTTGCGACTTTGCTTGCGTGCTGCACTGTGCAGCACATATGAAAAGTAGGAAATGCTTTTGAACATCACTATGCATTGTATTCTGTACAGGAATGGTACCCTTCCTGTACAAAACCTATGCTAGACATGCACCCCAGTCCTATGGTATGTGCCTGGTCCACAGCTGCTGAAATCAGCACGGGGGCATGGGAGAGGAGAGAGGAGTGCCATTTCTCTGTGAATATGGCACTCTCCTGTTGTCTCCTTGTTACCCAATGCAGCGCAGCCTCTTAGGAGGCTGCACTGAGTTGCGTGACAATGTTCAGAATCTCAGCCCATGTGTCTAGGCAGTTTCCTCCTCTTACCCTCACTTCAGGTCGCTCCTAAAAACTCACCTTTTCCGCTGTGCTTACACATAAGTTCCCTCTCCCTCCCTCCTCTGTCTCTTTATGATTTAGTGAACAGCGCCAAGAAACCGTCCGGTGTATGTTGCGCTTTATAAATCTTTTTTACATTACATTACATTTACATTACATTTTACATTACATCCCTTTCAGGTTTATGGTGGCATTCAGATATTTTCTTTGACAATCCCTGATGGATCTGTTGCATGATCCTACTCCCACGATATATGCGCTGCAGTAGTTAATATGTTGAACTATGGTAAATCAGGGGATAAACTGTCCTCACGAGGGCCGTATCATGACCAGATGCGCTGCTGCCGACCTGTTCATATGTTTTCAAGTTATTGCACGGTCTAAAGTGCATACGCGCCTCCCTTAGAATTGTACAAGTTAGTGCATGAGCTGCAGACAGCACAGCTCGCAATCAGGGAGCAGTAGTTGCCTCTTGCTGTTTCCAAGATGTTTTGCCTCTAGTTCAGGGGTCTCCAAACCGGTCCTGGAGGGCCGGATCCATGCCAGATTTTTGGGATATCCCCATTTAGATACATGTAGTTATTTTAAAAATCTGGCATGGATCCGGCCCTCCAGGACCGGTTTGGAGACCCCTGCTCTAGTTCATCCACTAGAATTTCCCGGTTAAAAATATATATGCTATAGACAGTTCGCTATTGTAGAAACAAATGCACTCCTGTGCACTAGTGAACCTGTAGATTATACCGCTCCAATACTTCTTTCGCTCATTGTGCCAGGTTTCTCACCAGCACTACATTTGAGAACCTTCAGCTTAATCCACACAGTCACCCTACACTCTCTCTATGCAGCCCCACAGATTGCTTTCCAAAGTCATTAACAGTCAACTTCATATCTACGGTCCCATCCTCTCTCAGTTCTGAAAGACGTAACTCAGGGTACTGTCGAAGAATTAGCTAGGCTATTTCATGAGCCTACTTGTACAATTATCCTGATGCAGGCCCAAAACAAAATGACAACACCAGGACCAATTTCATTCTGGGGTTTGCATGGAGAGTATTACAAGTTTTGGTGTAAGTTGATGTAAATCCTCTTTCCACTAAGTTGGCTTGCCGTTCACCGGAAAGGGTAATAATACACAAACCTCACAAAACAAGACCAAATTCAAGACAAGAGTGGAAATTGAACCAGGCTTTACAAAGGCTTGTGGCCACTCTGTGATAAAGTGCTCTCAGTGTTTCTTAAACTGTGCATCAAAACATGTATGGAAATGCAAACACACTGGATAGCCCAAAGTAGGATGATGTTGGTACAACTCTAACCATATCTTTCTTGAAACAGTTCCTTCTAGGTCCAGACGGTTGAGCTTTGGAACTCTCTAATGGCAAGAGAAAAGATTATCCAAGAACACTTAGAAATCCAGCTGACCTAAAGACCTTCCCAAACATAAGAGCACCCTATGGACAAGTCACTTCAGGGGATCATGGTATAGAATTGTCTGCATTCATGACTCTTAACTTCTCTCTTTTTCTCTTCGTACTTAAGTGCAGCAACAAATTTGCTGAAAATTGATTGGAACTTTTCTCCAGAAGAAATGCTTGCAAGCAGCACATCCCCCAAAGGCCACACTACAAAGACACACGACAAAGGAAGACGCCTTTTAGTCGGACCACCCGCAACAGGGCCATGCAAGGGGCATGATATGATACAATGTTGATGTTGAAATACTGGCATACAGTAAATCTATTATTCAATAGTCTCCATGTATAATGACATTGTAATACCATCGTAAAACACCCTATCGGTCTCAATTGAGTTCTGAAAATTATAAACCTGGTAAAAAATATACAACAAATTTATCTGACAGAGAAATCCTTGAGGTGTTCTGTAAACTCTCTGTGTGGGTGGCACCTACTTCAAGGTTTGGAGAAGGTAAATAAGACAAAGGCTTGCGTTAATTATAAAATGAAGTTTTAGGGAATTATTCTAATCACAAAAAATCTAACCAAGTCTCCCCTAAACATAATAATGTAAGACTTTTAAGTGTACATAATTATATTGTAATCTGAGGCATTGCAATTTCTCATCAGGGATTAGAGAAAGACTGTGTCTAATGCATGTTTTAATTACAGGGACTGAATTCATTATGCATCTTAATATGCCAGTCATGAATGGCTGTTTCAATGTGCAATCCCTATGCATATTTTGTCAACAGCTCTGATCACTTTTTTGAGGACAAATGAATAAGTAATCTCTCAGTGATCCCCTTTATAGTTTTATTACCAATTCTACAAAGATATGCGCATTGGTGTGTACGATGCTTTCGGGCATATGCAGACCTTATTGAATTGCCATTTAATGTTAGCGTCTGCAGCAGCTCGCACAAGAGCCCTTGAGGCAAGTTCAAAATCACCATGGATGCAAGTATGGGGTAAAAGGATAGAGAGGCAAAGCAGAATAATGGGGTCTATTAGGATGGCGGACAGACCTGCGTCCGTCCGCCACCCCAGAGGAGGAGGGACTGTCCGCAGGGGCAGCGGCGGTCCCTCCGTGCTAATTAGGATGTGACCGCCACCCTGGCGGTCACATCCTGTATTTTTAACATTGCGGCGGGTGCTGCTTGAAGCAGCACATGCCGCAATGTTAAAAAAAACATGTTTTCCTTTGCGTGCACGAAGCTGCAGGCACCGCGTGGTGCCTGACGCTTCGTGCACGCATGTGCACCCCCCACCCCCTTCACTCCTGGGGGCCCCCAACGGGCCCCCGAAGACAGCACCCTATGCCTTTCCATGGCATATGACCGCAGCTATCGTAATATGGCTGGCGGTGTCTGATAGACACCGCCAGCCATGTTAGAGCTTTTCCGCCGTGGTCGGAAGGCAACCGCGGCGAAAAAGCGGCGGACGGAAAATAAATCCCCAGTCAATCTTATCTGGCGGGGGTCTTTTTCCAGTCCGCAGCGGATAATCCGCATCCTCCGTGCCGGCGGTGGCTGCCGCCGGCCCGGAGGATGCGGATTATCCGCAATCCTAATGAGCCCCCTTGTTAGTAAGTCCATATAGCTAATTTATAAAGGCATCTATGAGTACATAGAAGAGGTTGTATGACAGTACAACGCAGATAAATACATCGTATGCCTTTGCGACGCATTTTTTAGCATGCATGTTTTACCAGCAAATATGCATTTACAATGCTGCCAGTCCCATGCATTGTTTTTAGATTTAAAAACAATGTATTTGTGGGGGGAGACCACACCAACTTACTTTAAATGCGTGGTATTGGCATGCGTTGGTAAATGTATATTTGGGGTAAAAATATACGTGCTAAAACATGCGTGGTAAAGGCACGAGGTAAAAACCTTGTTGTAAAGGCTGTTTCCCCGTAGAAGAGTACACCCGTAGTACTCTTTTACGTACTCTTACACGTCTTTGTAGACCATCCTCAAAACATCACAAAAACGTGAACAAACAGTAATAAAATGGGAATATTCACATATAAATCGAACTAATTGAAAGGACTGTCAACTCTTTGCACTTTTACTAGTTGGTAGTTATACATTTCTGGGGCTGCGCTGTTTTCCAGTCACAGGATGTCCCGCCCCTAATTGGTGGGACATCCTGTGACTGTAATACAGCATATAGGAATGGGAGGGGACTGGGATTGGGGTGGGGTTGATGTCTTGGGGATCCTGTGCAGAGAGAATATGGTAAACAGGGGACTAGACAAGGAGGGAGTAGCTCTTATACGACAAAAGGCCACAACAGCTGCCCCTCTCGTAAAAAAAGAAAGAAAGTTGTGTGGCACAAAGCGCATACCTGAGGAAGAGCATTTCACGTTTAATGCTCCACCAATCACAGTGTTGTGTTCTTGGGATCAAGCTGAAACTAGATTACAAAATCCCAAATGTGATGTGTAGGTGGAGGATACCACTATGGTGTCAATAGATTACCGGCCATCAATGTTTAATATGACTTTTAAGGTACACATATTTTTGTTACAGTAGATACATTGAGGTACAGGGTGATGCACTAATTGACACAATGAAAAACCCTTTCTTTAACCTAGAGTCAAATTCAGTTCCCTGGACAAGGAGATAGGATGTGGACTAACGGCTAGAGCATAGGACCTCGAAGATGGGGAACCGCGTTCGAGTCTCGGCAGTGACGCTCAACATCCTGTGATTCTGGGCAACTCACTTACTCTCCCAATGTCTAACAAAAATTAATGTGTCCAACTTGTGCTCATGTAAAGGGCTCTGATATTTTTGGGTCGAGTTTGCTCTACACAAATATGAACACAAAAAAAAGTCAAAAGTGTGCTTTTGAAAATGTTATAATAAAATATGCTTCTAAAATTGTGATGCAGGGTGCAAGGGCCTGTGCGCAACTATCGTTCAAAAGTACTTCTTGCATCATTAGTTCAATTAGTTTCCAAGGAGAAAATGTAAGAGGTAAAAATATACGTATTTGCTAAATACAGATCTCAAATACATGTTTCTGTTGCTGAAGAGTGAAAGGTGGGAAGTAAGAAGAGATACACAGATGGCTTTAAGCACATTTCCCACCACTTCTATCAAAATGTAAACCTGTAACGAGAGATATTTCGTGAATCTTTGTCATGTACTCTCAGTACATCGCTGGGCCTTTCTCAAGAAAAAGAAGAGCTGCTGAACAGAGGGACCAGTACTATTCCCCGGCCCGCTCCCATCTTTAAATTACCAGCTACCATATTTAGCCACTGGGTAACTGAGCCTCCTAGTGTCCCATAAAAAAACAAACAAGTGTAAACTTCTTTCATCAGTTGTGAAAATGTGAGAAGCAAAGCTTTAAGTGTGAATTGTTTCTGTCCATCAGCTCTTTCGAGCTACCAGGGAACACTGGTTGTTAATCGGTTCCTTTCTATTCCCCTGCCCTGGGATGGGTGGGAGTAGGGTGAATGAGTGAACTAAACAAACACTTTAAAGATGCAAGAGAACATTGCCTTGGACCTGGAGTGCCTTCATCCTTGAGGAAATCTGACACGGACACTGCTACACCCACCTCAGAGTCTGTGTGCCCCATATACCTCTCTCACAAGATATTTATTAGGGGATGTGAACAGAAATCCTCCCTCTGAAGATGTAATGTGATTTTAGGATTAGTAGAAGAAATGATTATCATCTCAAAGTTAGGGCCAGATTATGAGTTTGGTAGTGCAGCGCAGGGTCCGCCCTGCCGCCGCACCGCTGAACCTGTAGTGAGGCCACCCGCCAGATTAGGAGTTTCCTGCAGTCTGGCAGGCTTTTTGGGGAGTTCCAACAGCTGTGACTCTAAAAACGGGCACTGCAATGGGAATGTCAAAAACAGTTCTTGCACTGCATGGACTGAAAAGTCCATGCGATCAGTGATTGGTGTGCATGCACACAGGGGGGGCACATGTTGTGCCCCCCCTGTGTGCATTCACAGGGCGCAGAGGCACCAAGGTGTGCTGCAGGGCTCCCTTTGTTTCCTCTCTGTCAGGGATTACATGGAGGAGGAGGAACCACCATGAAAACCCTAGCAGAGAAGAAATTCTTAATATGCATTGTGGGAATGCCAAGGGTATGGATGCCTCCAGAACACGTTCCCTAGCAGCTGCAGTGGGGTTGTGGCAGTCCCACATCCCATCTCGCAATAGAGCAGCATGGAGACCGCCGCCGCTGTGCCCCCACAAGTCTAGCGGTCTGTGTACTGCCAGACTTGTAATCAGCCTTTTAGTCCTTGGTCAAAGGTTTTAAAAACTATACTTAGTTTATTTTTTCATTGTGAGGCCTTTTTTGAAATTTACAAGCTTTTTTCCCCCCACCACTAGTAAAATATCAGATGGCTGCATCTTCTCCAGCAGCTCATGTTTCCATGAGATATCCTTTTTCTTCTTTTCTTTTTTACGGGCGCACCCCACTGTTAGAACAATATTTTGTATATTAGGACCTAATTCTCAAATGTTAGACTACTATATACACTGTGTAGCTTTGCACCAATTGCCTCAGTTTCAGACTCTCAACAGGGAACAACTTGGTGTGAGCTTTGGAAGAGGTAGTGTGAATAAAACACAGCAGCTCATTAGCACCTCTATAGATTGTGACACCCTCTGCAGCATCTGCTTTCATTTTAGAGTGCGCTATTGCTATCACTTGCTTATATAACATTGCGGCTAGGCTCAATGCCTTGTTGCTTTCACAATAGTGTTGCATTAATTTCTGATATTTTAAATACCGTATATTTTGTGTATTGCGTTCAGTTCTATTATTAATAGTTTTTTTACATGTTTGAAGACATTTAGGGGCTTATTTACAAGGCCCTTGCGCCACTTTTGCATAATTTTTAACATGGAAAAAGTGACGCAAAAGTGGCGCAGGTGGCTCGTAAATCGGACCCTCTATTTACTGATATTTGGCGTAAAAAAGGCAAGAAGATATCAGCAGTAAGTGTTTACTCACCCAGGATCTCATTCCGAAGTCCCCAGTAATCCTGATTCAGTCGGTAACAGGAGTTACCTGATGGATCAGGAATTACAAATAGGCCTGGCCAAAATTGGTATTACGCTTGAGTAATTGGAGCTATTTCAGTAATTCCACTTTACTCTTGTGATTAAATTACACTGTTACTCCAGCTTAAGTAATTAAGGGTAATTTGGGGCACAAATCCGACTGTAGGAGAACAGGAACAAAGAGAACGTTGGAGAAACGGGCGCCAGTACCGTATTATGACTGTACCCTATATATCACTCAACTGTACTCAGTGCTTTGCATTGTTCTTACAAAATGCTAAATAAAGTTAAAAAAAAAAGAGAACTAAGAGAGAGACAAGAAACCGCTGGTGTACGTGCGCTGTATAAATAATGTTTACCATACCATACCATACCAGAGCGAGTGGCTGCTGGATACTGGTGTTCTTGTCCTGTAGCATTTAGTGCTATTTTCTTCCAGCAAAATGCATCCTCTGGCCCATTTTGGACACAAGGGTGCTTTTTGCACTAAGACAATAGTGCTAAATATTAGAGTACACTTCTCACACAATTACACATAATTATAAGTATTTATGCTATAGGGAATTAGGCCAGTTACGCCCACCCCCCTAATTACAAGGTCTGCTGCAACTTCATGGATCTTTGGATTGTCTCACAGAAGCTCCCCCTGCAGGTGGCATCTCTAGGTGAAATCCATTAGAGGGAAATGAGACATTAAAGTGGGAATTGAGACAGGGAATTACCCACTCTTGGAAATTCCTCATATCTAGGGAGATCCTCAGGGCCATTTCTAATTCCGGTATATCCATCACCATGGAGTTAGTGAAGCCCCTGGTGTTGGAAAAACTGGAGGCAGAGTTACCAGGGGAGATAACAGGAACCTCGGACGGGGGATCTGCATGTTCTGAACTCATTAATATTTATGTTTGGTTCAAATCAGTGATCTTGTTTTTCCATCATTAGGCCTAGAGTGTATATCTGTGACTCTTTGTGGGTTGCAACAGTTTGTAACCATGGCAGCTGTGCATTTAGCACTCTCAGACTGGCATGATAGTAAGTGCCAATTACTGTGTGGTCCCATATATCTCACTTCCACTGTTCCTCTATTTCTTTGAAATGTCACCATGGACAATAGGAAAGAGCATCCTCCCTGTTCTGTAAGACCTCTTCCTCTCCAGGCAGGAAGGATCAAAGTCAGTATTCATTGAAAGAAACCAATTACAGTCTCTCATCATGCTGACTGCTCACTCAATCTTCCAGGTCATTGGGTCTAGTTTCATCTTCTTTGTCCTGAAGCAACCTCACTGACTGCCAGAGGTCAAGAGAGTTACATTCAAGGCTCTGCCTGGTCCAAGAAATAAACTTGAGTAACATCTGCTCTTTGCTCCTTGCCTGATGATCATCAGTGTCCAGCAGAGAGCATGGTACTGAAAGCTCTTTAGCAATGTGATAGCCCACTGGCCACAGTTACTGTACTTACCTTTCTCTGATTCTCTTTCTTTATATGCCCCCCTTTTACCTCACTTATGCATGCAACTTGGGCAAACTCACGCTCAGTTACTCAATGAATCCCACACATCTATACTCCCTACTATGACCCTGATTACAAGTTACTCAGCATATTCCAATCCATGTATAAACCCCTATTTGCGCATGGGTCGGAATTATGAGTTTGAAGATATGTAACACATCTGATAATGATCGGATGCGTTTGATAAGTCAACCTTTACATTTCAGCCAGTCAAACCTGCCAAAATTTAACAGGGGCAAAGCATGCAGTATTTAAAGTCTTGGCATATTTTGGTGCACTAACCTGCAAATTCCATACATTGTTCCCCAATAATTGGCAATAGATGCTATTGATCGATAAATAACATGCCCCGTGATATCGGCATTTATCAGGTGCAATAAATATCACCAATTCTCGCAATCAGGTCCTAAATAGGCTTGTAGGCTTCTTTTAAATGCTTGTTATTATTTGTTAATTAATGCCGAACAATCCATTATACACAGATGATCTTATGTGAAAATTATCTGTTTGGGTGGTGGTGGGGGCGGGGGTGGGGGGGTAATTGAGCACCAAAATGCCCTCTTTTGACAGTGAACAGCTGCACTTGATCAGTTTACAATTTATAAATTATATTGCATCTTACTAGCATTACACAACTTAAAGCTGAGCAATTTACAAATGCTTCACACCGTATCAAGTACAGTGTACCGGAAGAAGTTCACAGACCAGAACACAAAAGGGGGACATGTTAGTGAGACATGGGAATGTGTTTTAGGGCTTTTTTTTCTGTAATTACATTTTTTCTCTTTGATGGCCATTTCAAAGCACTAAAGTTAGGAAGGGTAAAGATAGGCAGTTGGACAGTTACTACTTTTAAGCGTGGCGGTTGAGTTAAGTCAGTGGCGTATTGAAACTTGAGGGGGCCCCCCTGCAAAGTACATGGTGGGGCCCTTCTCTGGACTCACTCATGAGCTCTCAGGCCAGTGTTCTTTGCTGAGGGGACCCTATGGAGCTCGGGCCCCCCCTCACTGCAGGGGGTGCAGGGGAACTTGTTAAGTAGCAGCTTTCCCATGCAGTACATTGTGGGCAATAGACAATGTTTTCAATAGAGTTTGTTTTCTTACCCATAATCGTCATAAGTGCTTTAACACTGTGGTAAAGGGGTGAGTTCCAAGGATGTATGACGTTACAACGCATGCTTTTACCACGCATGCCTTTACAACACGGTTTTTACAATGCATGCCTTTACAACGCATAGTGCTTTGGGGCGCTAAATAGTGAATAGTTTAATTTACTATTCCAACTCCAGTCCCCGTGGATAGTAGGGAAGGTGTTGGATAGTAAATTAAACCTATTCCCTATCCTAGAGCGCCCCCCAGAGCAATGCGTTGTAATGGTTTGCGTTGTAAAAGTTGCGTCGTAAAGGCACTGCGTGGTAAAAGTTGCGCTGTAAAGGATGTTTCCCGAGTTCCAAGCAGGGTGAGGATCAGTGTTGGAGCATAGTTATTGGTCTTTGTAATTTAGCAGAGCTTTTTTGCTGCCAGACTATTGTTGAATGTCTTTTTCTGAACACATTTTTATGAAATGTTATCTTTTTAATGGTACATAGTAAGAGATACACATATAGTAGCTGTGGTGTAGATTATCAAGTGAGATCACCACCAAAGCATGGATTATTCACTCAAAGACCAATTTCCGTGAACCAATAGAGTGCTATAATTGTTCATCCTCAGGTGTCCTTAAAAAGTATCAATAGCTAGTAACTCATTTGTGTAGAAGTGTTCCATTTTCCCCTGTAGCCACGTCCTGCATGGCCTGCGTGTCTCTTCCATTTCATATTGTTCTCTATTCGAGTCTGTGATTTCATTAATCCGCCCATATTGTCCTAAACGTTTGTTGAACATCCCATTCTCTCTTTTGGCAGCCATGCACCAATATCTGTTAAGAGTCAATTCTGCAAGGGTTGATGGTGTTGGGCACCTCCTAAGCTGTGTTATGCCTCATTTTGCTACAATGAGGCCCATGATTGCAAATAGTTTTTGGTATCATTTCATAGATTGGTCACCCCATATATCCTGTAGGTGCATCTGGTCTCAGTGTTTCTTCTTTTACCTCGTTAATAATTTTTATTAAATGAGCTCAATATACATCCAGCAAAGGGTGATCAGAGAGTGTGTTATAACTGTGCATTACTGACAACATCACTTAACCTCTTCCATGCTCATGACGGGACAGTTCCGTCATGAGCGTCGGTTGAGCTGTGCTCATGACGGAACCGTTCCGTCATGAGCCGATAGGCTCATTAGAACCTTCAGCACAGCGCGAAAATTCGCGCCGCGCTGAAGGGGTTAAAAAAATTCTATTGTGATGTGGTAGAAACAGTGAAGTTGTATTCTAGCATTATAATGATGTGTTGTTGCAGTTAACCAGTCTGAAAGCGGCTATCACAGACAACAGGTTAAACTCCTATAGGAGGATCTCTATGGGAAGGTTTCTCCTAAGCAGTGCAAGTGATGGAAATGGGATTGTACAAAATATCTATTTAAAAGTATCAGGAGCTGGAAATATTGGAAATTAAATATTGTGACACACAAATATCATGATTCAGAAATTTTGCGGACAAGAATATTGTTTTTCTTGTTAAGTAATATCGTTGTAAATAATATCGATGTTGATAATATAATTTCACTACTATAGTGGAACAGTGAATCTAACCCCTCCAAAGTCCAACACTTTCCCTACTGTTGCATAAACTAGAGTGACAATAGTATATTTAATATGTTTATACTCCTATAGTTTTCATTATATTGGTTAAATCGATTTTATGGCATTCATTGATTTATTTCTTATATTTTTTATTATGTGTTTTATTTCAAATGTATTTTAATGTTTATATTATTTTTTTGTGAATGTGTTTTTAGGATTTCAAATGTTATATTTCATATTTTATTTATAGTCTACAGTGATTACTGTATGTTTTAATTTCCATTGTTTATATATTTTATGGCTGCTGCAATGTTAACATCTGGTCCTGAAGAAAGCCGCTGATACACAGGTTGATCAACAGGCTGAAACATGTTGACCTCAAAGATACAGTGGTTTTAAATCCATACCACTGTGCTGTTACATTTTAATCCTGTCAGGTAGAACACATCAATAAAACTATTTAGTGATCCTATCTAGGACGTTTTAATTCACATTTTCATCCCATACAGCGCTGCAAACCTCACTATATCCCATCATCACACATATGGGATTACTATCCTACTCCCTACCAAAACATCTCTGAGCTCCTTCCTTAATCCCGAAGTAGTAGCTCCCAGTGGTGACTAGGTTTTCCACACTGGTAAGGAGGCCCCATATGATGAAGCATGTCACCCTCGGGTGAGTGAGGGGTCTTATCCTTAAGGGATGCCTTTCCCTTGTGTACAACACATTTTGCTAGTTTAGAGAGAGATAGGGCAACCATACATCCACGACGTACACATGTATGAGACTGTAGGTGTATAATCATCTATTTCCAAACAGCCAGTCTTGATAAAGTTATATGGTCATAACATAATTAGAAGTATTAGAACATTGAATGTTGGTAGCTGTGTTAAAGACAATGAAGTGGGAACACAATTATAATGGCTGTTAAAAACCTTTTGTTACAATATTGCAATGATTGTCTTTCTATTTCTCCTTTTTTAATTTAGAACCTTCTACCCTCGGGCCTAATAGCCCTTCTGCTGTGGTCAATACCAGTTATTAAAGACCCTCTCCCTCAGTATGGGCCTGAAGCAAAGGCTCTGGTCTATAACTCTGGTTCAAGGTCTTTAACAACTCATATAGCCCTCTGCAGCAGCTGTGAGGCCATAGTAATATTCATATGCTAACTTTTGCAAATATGCTAATTTCTTGATTGCCCCAGATTTTTATTTGTTTGCAAACTCTGTTGAATTCATCCTTCAAAGACTGTAGATCTATACTAATATAATAAAGAGAGAGCCCAAACCTTTGAGGTGGGTAATCGCAGGAACCACAGCACCAATCACAACACCCAATACAGCGTTGGAAAGGGCAGTTGCAGCAGAAGGACATAGGCTATGCAGACGCACACCATATACATTTAAAAGGTAAAAGAACAGTGCCAGCAAAGTAGTCCCTTGTGGGCGTGTCTGCGTTATGCTGGGGGCGTGACAAACGCTGGGGGCGTGTGGTACGTTCCGCCCTTCATGCCATGTCTCATATCGTGTGCTGTGGGCGTGTGCTGGGGCGTGGGCGTGTGCCCATTATTTCATGGTTTTTCTTCCCAGGTTCTGTACATTCCAGCTCCGGGTGCCCACCCTGCTCCCTTTAAATACCCCTGCACCCCATAATCATAACCAACCCGTACTCCTTAAAATACCCCAACACCCTTAAACACTAACCCATCTTAACCCTATAAATATACCCTGTACCCCAAAACCCAAACCTATCCAAACCTATCACTAAACCCTAAAAATACCCCTGTACCCCAAAACCCAAACCTAGCCCTGAACCCTAAAAATACCCCTGTACCCCAAAACCTAAACCTACCCCTGAACCCTAAAATACCCCTGTACCCCAAAACCCAAACCTAGCCCTGAACCCTTAAAATATCCCTGTACCCGAAAACCCAAACCTAGCCCTGAACCCTAAAAATACCCCTGTACCCCAAAACCCATACCTATCCCTAAACCATAAAACTACCTCTGTACCCCATAACCCAAAACTATATCTGAACCCTTAAAATACCCAAACACCCCAAAACATATACCTCAGTACCCCAAAACATATACCCCAATTTCCATACTTACCTTATCCAAACATTTTTTTAAAAACATGCTTTTACCATTCATGCATTTACAACGAATCTCGTTGTGAATGTATGCATGGTAAAATCATATAAAATGTAATGCCTTCCGTTATAATGGCATTGCGGAGTCATGGTACTTTCGTAATGAAAGTATGCGGAGTGATGGTATGCGGAAAGAAAGTTGAGGAATAATGGGTGTTTACCCTCCTCTGGTAAGTACATTGGTGGCACGGCGGCCCTCATCTCCAGCAACATGCTCATATTTTTTCACCACCGATTTGAAAAATGCACAGGTCTGTCTCATTGATGGCCAGCACCGACATACACTTTTAGACACACCTCCCGCCACAAGTTCTAGAATTGCAAACTTTAGAGCTGGGGAGCTACGTTCGAATCTCGGCATCAGCTCAACATCCTGTGATTCCAGGGAAATCGCTTTGTCTCCACGTGCCTACCACAAATTAATGTGTTCTTCTGTAATGTAAATTATGCTCATGCCGTATTGTCGAGTTCGCACATATAATATTGCGAGGAAAAATAAAGTAGGGAAACTCGAGTTCACACACTACTGAACGCACACTCTTAAGTGCATCAGCAGTGCACTGTGAATCGGAGCGTTTCACAGGCCTGTCACAGATAAGAAATGCTATAAAAACGAAATCTACAAAACAATATACTACTGGCCGGCAGCAATTCATACCCGGACAACATCGGGACGGGCTGCTAGTGCTTTCATAAAGTAGTCAAATCCTAATTCTGTTTATCAAGTGTTCAGAAGTCACCAATCAGCATTTACAGTAAGGTAGAGATGCAGGAAGTGCAGGATGTCTCTGGCGGTTTGAGGAACTCACAAATTTGTTTAAAGAAACTTGTTAATGGACACCTGAATTACGTCTTTTCCCTCATCTACGCTGATCAGTGACTTCTGAACACTTGATAATATCAAAAGGATTAGGATTTGACTACTTCATGAAAACATCTACAGTCTTTGAAGGATGACTGAATTGAAAGCATAAAGAGGACCTTTGAATCTGTACCAGGAGTATGGTGTGTTTCATTATGAATAAATCTCATAAAATACTATTTAGAGTGCCCTAAAGAAGCCCTTGTTGTTGGGCGAAATGTGTTGCCTGCATCTGTATGCCTAATAAAGAAGAATTTGAATAAAGAATTTTCCTGCGTACACTGGGAGCAGTGGATTGAAATTGTTAGAACTCAAACTCTTTAATTTTTGTGATTATATTGACTCTCATTCTGTTGTTGTAGTTGTATCTGATTTATGGCCGGATGACAGCTGGTCACTTGAGGTGGGCAATATAAATTCTTGTGACTTGTATGTAACTATACTGGGAGGTGCAGTAATGTGTGCCTAGCAGCCATTCTTTGTTCCCAATTGGTCTAAAAGTTGTCTTTTATATTTTATTAAAGTAATTATAAAAAATCTCCTGTGCCCTTATCCAAATGTTCCATATTCTTCAAGCTATTTTCACACGTATTTCAGATGTACAAGCCAAATTGGGTCATTTACAAGTGCAAAACCTTTTTAAGAATTCAGAAAATTGACTTTTGCTCTTTGAATGGGCTTACTATTATAGCTGTTTCCATATGAGTGCATTTACTTCTATTTGTGATGTGTGGTCTTTAGTGCACAGCGACTAATCTCATGAGTTTTTGGGACTCACTGGCCGTTTTCTGGGTATTTCCACATTGGAAATGCTCTGGCATTTACTCCTATCAATGCAAGGAGTAATATCCTTTCCAGAGTGGGAAGGTGATGGAAACACTCTGAATAATGGTGTGGTGCAGGGAAGAACTGTCTCAGTATTCTTACTTGACAGCCAGGCTAACTTGAATCCGGTGGTGCATTGAGCAGGGGACCCACATCTGGGCATACCATTCCCACTTAGGGTGACAAAAACAAAAGGATTTGGGGTTTGGGGGTCCCTGAATTCACAATCTAATAATGCATTGTTTAGTGAAGTTGGTTTTTAAATTGCATGCTTGAAAATGCTACTTGTTAGAATGGGGCAAAGCGAACCTGGCTTGGCAGTTTGAGCTGGACTGTTCCATGAGAAACAGGGTCAAGACTGATTTGCATATGGCTGGGTCCAAACCGGGGTGGTGTGGTGGTGAATGTTTGCATTGTTTAGCATTCCATCCATCATTTGCTCCTATTACTTCTAGAACAAGAGCATTTTCTTGCTCAACTATTTTGTGCCTCTGCCTGTCTGTAGAATACATGTCTGGGTTGACTGACAGTTGAGCTCTTGCACATTCACTCTAAACAGTCACACAAAGGAAGAAGATGTGTGCCTTGCATATCCTGATGGCCCATCACCAAGCTGATGGGTCTTCCTGAGCTAGAGTGGTGGGAGTTGTCATTGACACCTGAATAGGGCTGAGCCTGTCCTCACACAAACTGTCTCCACCCACCCTGTAGTGTGTCTAGAGCCAGGCCGGGGAGAAGCAGAGTTTTGTGCACTACAAAGACTTTTCTTTGAAGTTTGCCTACTTCAAAGGCAGAAAGGGGTATAAATAGTGGACCTTTGACACCCCAAAATAAGAACACTGCCGATTAAGAACTTCTACCAGAAAAAACATCTGGATGATGTAGGAGGGATTGACACTCTGCCTGTTGCTTTGCTAAGCTGTGCTGGCCTGCTGTTTCCTGCTTCTGTCCTGGGAGTGAAAGGACTAGACTTTGCTTTCTACATCCTGCTTCCAAGGTTCTCCAAGGGCTTGTGCATGCGTGCCTCCTGTTAAGAAGTTTCAGGGCCATCAAAGACTTTACCTACCAGTGCCTGTGTTCTTCTGCTGCGAGCCCTGACTTGCCAAGTGGTGACAAATCTAGTTATTGGGCCCTTGGAAGCATAACCTGGGCCCTTGGAAGCGTAACCTGGTGATAAAATCCATGCATCGAATCTCAGCACCCATTTTCTTAACACAGCACCAGCTTTGTGGCTGAAGAATCGATGCTGTACCTGCTTTGTGGCTGAAAAAAAACACTTCAGTGCAAGTCCTGAGCACTGTGTCAGCGATATCTGTGGCATCTGACTCCAATGGGGCAACCACATCGTGGCCAAAGGTTCAACACAGTGTCTATTTCACAGCTGTGAAATCGACGCTGCACCTGCTTTGCAATTGCCGCAGCACATCTGGATTTTCAACGCATCGTCCCTTGATGCCTACTCTTCATCGACGTGAGCCCACAGTAGGGAACAAAGGCCACGTGTCTGGAATTTGACACATCACTTCCCCTTCCAGAAAGGAACTGTTTTATCACTACCCCTATCTATCACAGTAAGGAACTGACACATGACCTCCCTGTGGAGTAAGGAACCAACACATGACTTTGTTTTCTGGTGCCTCGCCTCCCCTGCACCTGTTCTCATCTTTGATGTTTGACACAACTAAGGTACATTGTGCTAAAATGAATGTTGATTTCCATGGACTAAACTTATGTAACCTTTGAAAAGTCATATCTTGACTTGTGTTTGTTGGATTTTTGTTGTTTTGGTCTAGTTTTATTCTGATAAATATTGGCTATTTTTCTAAACTGGTGTGGACTCCTTTGGTAGTGTTTTGACTGCATTACTGTGTATGTATGTACAAATGCTTTACACACTGCCTCAGAGATAAGCCTGACTCCTCATGCCAAGCTACCAAGAGAGTGAGCAAGGGTTATCTTTACTGTGTGTCTTCCTGACTGGAGAGAGGGTCCCTACTTGGACAGGGTGCAAACCACTGCCAACTAGAGACCCCATTTCTAACAGCAGCCAAATGTGACTCCAATATTTTGGTAAGTTCAATACACTATATGCTTCACTATGCATGCATGTATTGTAAATTTAGGGAAATCCATCTAGTTGATATTGACACCTACACACTTTCAACAGCACCTCTCTCTCATTACAGAGGGCATCAATCTACACTGAGGACATGCAAAGCCTAGAAACCATAGGTCAGATATACAAAGACATTAAGTGGGAGAAAACTATGCAGTTCATTAAATCACAGGGTCTGCAGCTGCTAAACAGCTTCATGGAATGCACTAAACCCCATTTTGTGGTACAATAACAGGTTAACAAATCACAAAATATATTTACAAGGGCATAATTAAATACTATTTTAAAATGTAGGATGCCCTTTCCACATACAGATGTGTTCTGTATGTCTCAATGTTTTGCAACTATAATCTGTGGACCTCTTCCTTTTTCTGATTGTAAAAAAGTTTTGTTGTGGAGAGGGCAGTGATTTGGAGATCATTGTTTACTATCACATAAAATGTTTCAAACTTTTTTAAAGAAACAGGATGCATTAAAAACATTGTCTAAAAAGTAGTCAGAGACATGGTAGCCTGTCAACCCAAGTAGGCCACTAGCCCTGAGAGTGCTATGCATCCTAGTGAGTTCCAATTTCCCACCTACCTTATGAATATTGATGAAGTAGGTTGCATTGCAATCCACTTTGATTGAAAATGTTGTGAATCGGCCTATTATCATGTAGCTTGGATAGCAAAATTCTACACTCATTGCAAAATTACTACTTGCCATTTGTGGCCAGTATTTTGTGACCAGCATTTTAAACATTTCGCCTCGAATATTAAACCAAGCAGCATGAAGCAATACTGGACAGCTGTGCTACTTTCTGACATCATGTTTCATGTCCTTCCACATGCACCAGTGCCTTGGAGCTGTGAACAAAGAAGACCTAAAATCAAAATACAGTCAGAAGATGTACATGAGCACAGGGACGGCTCCTCCACGTGGGCGGAGGAGCGTCACCCTACTGCTTTCTCGCAGTGCGAGAAGCAGAAACGTAAAATGGTATTATGAATACCATTTTATGTTTCTGCTTCTCGCACTTCGAGAAAGCAGAAGGGCTTGGTTGGGGGCGGGCGGGTGGGCGGTCCTGCTCCAGGCAGAGGAGGAGTGATCTGCCCACTGTTGTGGGCGCTGACTGTTTGGTTGGCCTTGGGGCTGACGAAACCAGTCAATTTTCTCTATGTAGGCTGCATGCAGCCTACAAAGAGAAAATTGTCTCCCCATACATTTATTTTAATTTAACTGCTGACAGCAACACACTAAGCCATCAAAACAAAAAGCACCAGTGACACAAGCAGTGACCTATGAAGAGGTGGATCAAGAGAGAGGTGCATGTCAGCAAGATGCTTGACATGCAAAAGTTTAGGATGCTCATCCTTGCAAGAGACGTTTGGCCACATTTGAAACTTAGGTTCAAATATTTTTTATTAAGTGTGCCTGCTGAAGAAAATACAACTGTATGGCATATCAGTATAGAGCATGGTCTTTCATAATAGAGGCTGGATTCAACATGGAAAGCACCTCATGTTGTGATATACTAACATACAAATATGAGCATATGATGCTGCCTCTCAGACTCTGAGTATACCAAGGTAAAGAAGTAACTGGGGCGGGGACAATGCAGAGAAGATATTAATATGGCTACATCAGGTAGTATTTGTAATAACCACTGCACAGGAACCACCCCAAGCAGAAAATCTGGATTATGCAGGCAATTTGTGAAAGAGCCTTTATACCAAAAGAAAGGAGAATACACATGAGAGAGTGCATAGTACTGGTCAAGGCACAAGTCTTAAAGAAAGAAGTGGTGGTACAAACCAAGGGGCCGATTAGGATGGCGGTGAATCTGCATCCTCCGGGCCGGCGGAAGGCACCGCTGGCCTGGAGGATGCAGATTCACTGCCGCGGCCACAGAAAACTCCCACCACCAGATTAGGATGGCGGTGGGATTGCGGTGTGACCAGTGGCGGACGGCAGGTTTGTCCGCTGCTGATCCGCGGGGTATGGAGGGCTATTTGGTGGCGGAGTCTGCAAGACACCGTCAGCCAAATTACGATGTGCATTTAAACATGCTTTTCCACGGCAGCTTTTCCCTGGGGGCCGCAACGGGCCCCCAAACGCCAAAGACCACATGATTTTTCACGACGGAAAAGTCGCCGTGGAAAAGCATGTGGCCTTTAGTGTTTGGGGGCCCATTGCGGGCCCCCAGGGTGTCGGGGGTGGGGGGTGCACATGGGGGGGTACCTATGGTACCCCCCAGCATTTACATGCACAAAGCGGCAGGCAATGCGTGGTGCCTGCCGTTTTGTGCATGTAAATGTAAAACATGCATTTTTAACCTTGCGGCGGGTGCTGCTTCAAGCAGCACCCGCCGCAAGGTTAAAGATACAGGATGTGACCGCCAGGGTGGCAATCACATCCTAATTGCACCAGAGGGACCGCCGCTGCCACTGCGGACGGTCCCTCCACCTCGGGGGTGGCGGACAGACGCAGGTCCGTCCGCCATCCTAATGACCCCCCAAGTTAGGTAGTATACAAGTAAAATCATGGCACATGAGTTCACAGTGCATGACATCACAGTGTGTGACATTTACCATGAGATCACAGGAAGTGGCAACATCATAAAATAAAATGATGGACGGAGTGTTGAAACGTTTCAAACACTCACCCCAGTCACAGATCTGGGTTTAATCCATCATTATTTTGCTTGTCATGTCACCCTAGTTTAGACCCAGCCATATGCAAATCAGACTTGATCCTGCTCTCCATGGAGAAGGTTCAGCCTGAACTGCCAGGCCAGGTCCTCCCCAGACCAGAAACAACCATCCTGGGACTAGTTTCAGGGTTTCACCCTTCATCAGCTAGGCTAGCTTGAATCCCGTTGCTCATTGAGCAAGGTACCCACGTCCCTTGCTTGCTGCATCACACATAGAAAAAGGAAAGCAACTCTCAGGAATATTATTGTGCAGGAAGGTGCCCTTTCCTATACCAGAAAAATCCTTCATGAAACACAGGCATCCTTGGACCATGATGCAAGGGTGACTGCATTGACGCTAGGCAGCCCACTGTTGCACCAGAGGAGGGGAAAGGACAACGCACTGAATTGCTTTCAATATGGCACTTTCCTGCCCTTTTCCAGTGATGCAGTGCAACAACGTGACTTGCTGAACTGGGCTGCGCCAATTTCCATTAGTATGGCCCTAAGTGCTACCTACGTTATGCAAAAATCTTCTGGGAGAGATGCGTTCTTTGAAATCATGCATTGAGGAACAAAAGACACTGGCCATGATGTCTAGAGCAAAACAAATTGGCACTAACCATTGAAAACATTTTGACCTCTCTAGTTCAAGACATAGGCCCTCATTAGGTAATACTCTCCACTTCCCTTGTGGACGTTCGCCTCCTTTATTTAGAGATCTTCGGCAGTCCGAGGTCTCTATGCCTTCAAAGGAGCTGCCCATTACTACGTTTCTGAAGTCATTGAATATGTACTGAGTGGCTGCCATGTTTCATGTGGCTGCTCAGCAAATTTGTTGTTTCCCTGGGTGGGAGTCTTTTTCCTTGAATCCAAAAACTATTGACACTGACACCCCCGAAGAAGTCTCATTTTTTATCCCAAAGACAAAAAAAGTGCATCAGAACCTCAGCTGTAAATAGGGCGGACAACCGGATGTACTTATTCCAAGAGCCCCAAGTTTGTTAGGCGCTTTGTGTAAGGGCTCTGTCAGCAGAGCAAGCAGGGGCCCTGCTGGAGGATGATGGTCTTTCTGATTAAATAGAGTGGGTGGACTGTCAATGTGGTGGACAGGCTACTCCTTCACTCTTGTGCAGTAGTCTCCTGTCCGCCAAATTCTGTATTATGTCCATAGTTTTTTGATGGGTAGGTCAGAATATCTGTAAAACTGTCTTACCAGAGAAACTTGCCAATGCACTGAATACTATAGTATCATCATGGTTATTATACATCGGTGAGCATAGATTTACTTGTCTTAACTCTATATATGAGCACCTTGAAGATTCATATATTTAGTCTACATTTAGGGAGTTAAATATAGGCCCTTCAGAAATTACCTTAAGCTTCAGGACAAAAAAATACATTTGATTGGACCTGAGATAGACAACTTTTGCCAAGGCAAACATGGTGAAACTGCCTGCAGGTGTTGAGTCATGGGAATTGATCAGTAGCATATAAAAAACCTACATGTGCTTCACTGTGCAAAAGTTGATTTACCGGCCATTGCTGCTCTTTGTTTATGTGGTGCTTATGAGCACAATAATTCTAAATTTCAAGAACATCGGGGCATATTACCAAGGGCATTATCACCGCATTAGCGGGACTTTTTCCCGCTAATGCAGCGATAATTTTATCACCCTATGACCAAGCTGTCGCTAACACCAGTTAGCGACAGCTTGTAGGCGATAGCGGGCATTTAGGGGCCCACTTTGCATGTCAGCGATAATTATCGCTAATGACATGCAAAGTGGGCGTGCCAAGATGTTAGCGACAACATCTCTAACTCCTATTAACAACTTTTGGAAATATTCGCGCTAAGTGCGAATATCTCCAAAAGCTAACGCCTGCTAAAAGCAGTTCTTAGCCATGTTATCCAATGGAAGGTGGATAACATGGCTAAGAGCATTGTCACGATAATGCACGAATATCGCTGATTTTTCAGCGATATTCATGCATTTCGCAGGATTTTTACCGCTTTTGAGATAAACCTTGATAATATCAAGGTATCTCAGCGGTAAAAATCCTCGGTGCTCGGCGATATTTTTTCCCGCTAACCAAGCAATAGCGATAATTATCGCTATTGCTTTGTAATATGCCCCGATCATTTTTAACCGTTTTAGAGTAAAAACCTTTCAGTTCGAACGGAGCTTTTAAACTTAGTCAGTTTCAATACTTAAAGAAAAGTATTACCTGAGATAGAAAGTAAAACATAAAAGAAGTTAATAAACTCTCATTTTTACCGAGTTAACAGGTTTTCATTTTGTAAAATGAATACAAACCTAAATACTTAACAAACAATAAGTAGGTTCTTTGATATTTGAACTTAAGTTTTCATTAAAACCCTTCCACTGTTATTTCGTTATGTAACACAGTAAAATAGTGTGGTTTTTGCTTGAAATATCCATATTTTTCAACATTATTAAGAAAGCAAGAGACAAATACCAGTCCTGCAAATTCTTTTTTTGCTTTTTGACTGCTGAACAAATTTAAAAAAGAAGTGAAATCTGTTCTGGAGCTATGAGTGAAAAATATATTTTGGCAAACCTTTTCCAATATGGCTGCTTGTGGGCTTTGGACCAATGCATACAATGCTTGAAATTTCAATTTGGGTATAAACAATGTTTCTACCAAGTTTCATGCTTTTACCTAAGAACAATAATTCAGCCTTAAAGGGTGACATGTCCTGTGGACTCCAGAAACCCCATTGAGAGCTTTGTATATTCATCATAGCTCCCTGCTGTATTCAAGGTCAGGCAGCTAATCAGTTTTCAGTGAATGCAGGCATTAATTCACATTAACTGCTACTCAGAAGAGCAGACATTTCCTTTCTCGAGCTCGTGTAGGGGGGGGGGGGCAACTACGACACACAATGTGCTGCCTCCTCTTCTTTGCATGAGAGATTGGTTCTAAATGTCGCTGCTGCCTTTAACCGCATCGCTGCTGCAGTGATTTTTCCCCTACGCGGCTTTTTTTCAAAAGCTGCGTTAGATGACGAGCTCAGCTCGTCATCCGCACATGCCCCCCGTGGCTGATGATGAGCTTAGCTCGTCATCAGCATCGAAGGGGTTAAAAGAAGCAATGAATTTAGTAAGTCAATGTGACCTTAGCAGCGTCTGGCTGTGCTGTCTGTAAATTAAAGCAGCAGATGTATTCTTTGCACAGGATTTATACACAATGATATTAGTCAATACAAGCTTTATTGACACATTTCTTGGGCATTAAAATAGGGTTAATTAACGAATCCCTCATTAGTGACCCTTGCCTCTGCCATGGGATGTAGAACTTGATGAAGGTTAACAAGCCAACAATGCTACCTGCTGCATAAGTCACTCATTTCATTGTGTGCCCTCTCTAGCTAGTTTGCCTTTTTCTTTTTGTATCTATGGACAATGAGATTCAGAGAGTCCATTTTCTGCCAGACTGTAGCATGGTTCCTGCTGCTAAATTTGCCTCAAGGAGTTTAGAACCCACATTAAAAGGAATGACTCATCACAGCTCTCAAATTATGCAAAAGTATTACACAGGATGACTCTCTGGGATACAAGATTGCCACTGAGTGATCGGCAGGTCACAGATCTCAATTTCAGGCATGGTTAATTCAACCTTCCATTCTTCAGTGACCGCTGGAGCCACCATTAAAGGTGACCAGAGTTATATATTGTGTGAATATGGCACCTGGTGTTACCAATATCAGCGATATATAAAATCCTGGGCCCTAGTATAAATCTTTAGTCACGAAAAGATTCTGTACAGGATTAATTGGAATGGGGAATAGCAGATGTCTAGTATTAGGGGCTATAAAACATTACTCTTATTAACAATATTTCTGTATTTTAGAATAAATAAGTAGCCCCATCATAAAAGCCTCATCATACATTTTCAGTTTACAATCATTACACATCAACTGGGGCTGTTTCAGAAAGCCTTTTGAAACAAAAGTATTTAGAGTCAACTGCAATAATTTCTACATAGTTTAGCTCTCAAGTTTTCCTATAATTTTATTAGCGTATTAGACTTAATTCACATATATGTTAGATATGATCAGCTGTATAATGCAATAAAAGTAGGCTTTGGATTTGTTTTTATTTTGCCATTTTACACCATGCTTGTTATGTTATATTCCTGAAATTACCCATTACACTACATTGTGTGAAATATAGACTGCATGAGCTACACTTTCTCCCCACCTTTTTTATATGACACAAAATTGTTGAAGCATTTGTTTGCTGATTTATATTTCGGTGCATGCCATTCTCTCTGTTGAACTGAGCTATGAGAATGGAACTTAGTCACCCATTGTATCATCAGATAATCGCAATTATTCATGTTTAAGAGCAGAGGTTACAGAAAATGCAACCTCCACAACTCAGTGTCTAGAAGGAATAGCAAATTGTTCGCAGAAAGTAAAAAAAATTGAAGCATCTTTTGGATCTATTGTGGAATTTGAATTTGAAATCTGACTAGGGCCTTACTATTCATAGAGTAAATTACCAAATTTTCTTTAGATCGATGTCAGAGTTGAGTGTTAATTCTAGCGATTTTTTAGGTTGACACTTTTTTCTTAAATTCAATGGAAGATTGGGAATCTTGTACTGTGGTAAGGAAAGAAGATTACCGAGCCCCAGAGAACAGCTCTGACAACAATTCTAGCACTGGATCCTCCACAGACGGCTCAGACTGGAGTGGAGATAATTCATTCACACCAAGAAGGAACAGAGGCCAGAACCATTGCATGAATCGCCGCAGACCATGTACGTGGCATACCCCGTACCAAGGGACCCATAATCAAGGGGTAGCATTCCAACCGTTCAACCCAAATTTCCCAGGATGGATGAACCCGAACTTCCATGGCCCACCACCAATGGGACCACCTATGACACCACAAATGGGACAAGAGTACGCACCAAGGACCTCCTTTTTAGGGAGAGGCTGGCCGAACCAGAGGACCAGACGGAAAGGAGTGACCTGGACAGACCAGGAACAACAGGTCCACATGAGGAGCACAACAGGGAACAACCCCAGCACCAGCGCGACAGCCTCGTCGTCAACTTAACAGACCAAGAATTGACGGAAGAACAGATAAGGGTCCTTAATAAAGGACTAGGCTTTGTGCCTACACCACCCCTTGATACTTTCAGACTACAATGTGAAATTGACAAATTCTGCCGGAAACTGAAATTAAAAGCCATCTTTAATAACCAGGAAGGATACACTACGGACGGAGACACCAACCTCCGGCGCAAATCCGAATTCTGCCCACTGAATAGTCAGATTCCGATTGAGATACTGACCTTCGAACAGGCAGTGATGAAGGAAATAGATGACCTAAAAACACAGACTACACAACCATTCCAGAACATCACTAGTGCTGAACGGAAGGCTTTGGATGAACTACGACAGGATGCCAATCTCATCATCTTACTCGCGGACAAAGGCGGAGGGATCGTCCTACGCACCAAAGAGGGATATGATCTACAGTGCAGATAATTACTTTCGGATCACAAATTCTACAAAAAAATAATAACTGACCCAACAGAACGTCTCCAAAGGACCATCATGCTCATGGTAAATGAGGCTGAAGCAAACAACTGGATCACAAAGAATGAGGCAGATTTTCTCCAAACCCCGACACCCAGGAAACCATACTTTTACTCTCTTCCTAAGACTCATAAAAAACACAACCCACCAACAGGGAGACCAATTGTCTCGGGGATCGGGTCGGTTTTGGAACCACTATCCCCGTTTGCAGACTAATACCTCAAACCATTGGTCCAGAAGACCCCTACATACCTTAAGGACACAAGGGATTTATTGAACCTCTTATCAGAAAAAACATATTCAGAGGAGTCAATGCTACTAGTAGGACTCGACGTAGAGAGTCTTTATACTAGTCTCCCTCAAGGAAAGACTCTCGAAACCCTGGAGAAACTGTTCTTCAACAGACAATGGGACCATAAAACACCAAGGCATTTCGTCCTAGAATGCAGCAGATTAGCGCTCACAGAGAACTATTTTGAGTATGACAACAGCCTGTACAGGCAGTGCCACGGAACTTCAATGGGCAGCACATTTGCCCCAAGCATGGCGGGGCTCTATGTGAGTGACTTTGAAGAGACTCACATACAGAATGATACCAATCCCTACCTGCACAGGATCCTCTTTTGGAAACACTATATAGACGATATAATCGTCATATGGTAAGGCAACAAGGAAAGCTTGTAAGATTTTCACCGATGGCTTAACACGAAAGATGAATGGCTCAAGTTCACCTATACAGCCGATAACAAAAGTCTTGATTTTCTAGATTTAACAGTCTATGCACAGAACAGCACTCTGCAAACAAGAACTTACTTTAAACCCACAGCCAAGAACAGTCTGCTTTCTTACCAAAGCTTCCACCCCAGCCCGCTGAGGGAGAATCTGCCCTAGAGCCAATGTTTGCACCTGAGACGCAACTGCAGTAGCACACAAGACGACAGAAGCCAAGCAGAGGACTTATGCACAAAATTGAGAGCCAGAGAGTACCCGGAGAGGATAATCAAGAAATGCAAAAAGAGAGCAAAGAATCAACCAAGAGAATGTCTCCTGGACACAACCCCAAGAACAACGGAAAGTGACGTGGTAACTTGTGTAACCACCTATAATGCAGCATTAAGCAAAATTAAGAAGATCGTCAACAAAAACTGGAGAATCATCACCTCAGGAACTATTAGCTGGCCTAAACCAAGATTCGCTAATAGGAGAACGCGTAATCTAAAAGACATATTGGTTCACACTAGACCAGCCCCAACAAAAAGAAAAGAACTCACCCCCCAGCTATGGAACAATCCCCCCGTAAAGAGCCACTACCCATGCAGCTCGTGTTCCGTGTGCGAACTAACAACAGCAACAAAGACACTACAACTCCTTCCAAATCTCAAATGGACCATCAGGTACCATACTAATTGCAACACCACCCACACAATTTACTTGATCACCTGTCCCTGCAATCTGCGCTACATCGGCATGACTTGCCGCGAAGTGAAACAAAGAATGGTGGAACACAGAAGCAACGTGAAGTGCCAGCGCAACACCACCAAAATGAGCAACCACTTCATTGAGAACAAGCATACAGTGAAAGATCTGAGATGGGTAATTCTAGAAAGCTTACCTACAAGGAACCAAAGTGCTGAAAAAATCCTATTTGAAAAGGAGCAAAAATGGGTCAATCGTTTGCAGACGAATGTTAATGGACTCAATGACAATATTCCGTGGCTAAGCTTAGACAGCTAACTAAAAGAGAAACCATGTAGTGGTTACCTAATTACAACAAACACTGTCCCCCTTACCCACCAGACAAGGTTCCCCCTTACAGAGAATCATGAGGAATGTACATCAGCTGATGTAAACTGAAATATTCAGCTTCTAATCCAGCATAGTGATAAATTGATAACCCACATAATCGTGCCAGAACCGGGATCGCTATTCTCCAACATTTTTTAATGCCCTTGACTTTTATAAATAACAAAGCCAAACAAAGTTCTCAATATCTGTTAAAACGAAACCCTAGTAACATCAGAATTTTGGGGCAAAAAGTCGGATTTTGCTAATTGCAGCCTTCTTTACGGGAAAGTGTAGTGTTTAAAGGTAGTCTTTCTTCTATCACAATTCACCTCCACCTACATCAGGGAGGAAATGATGCGATATCTGCTCCCAGGGTCTGAGAAGCAGAGACAGCACAAGTTGTGAAGGAACTGCACAGGAGGTAGAACGCCCATGTGATGTGACGCACTCGCAATCTGGAGGGAAAAGTTCGCTCATGCGCAGTGGTGTTAAAATGGCCGCTTGTCACTAATCGTGCTTATGCTATCTTAAGCCGCTTTTATCTATGCATCTTTTCTGCACTAACTCTTAATGCTATAAGTATTATAAAATAAGGGATTAAGAGTAGTTGGTCATGGTGTACAGTGTATTCATTTTATTCTGTGTTATTAATTTGTTTTCGCTTACTTTTCATGTACCGCGTAAATGAGGGCCTTGAAGTAGGGGATGGACTCCATTTTGAAGCTGACGTATCCCTCATCATGTGACCTAAAGATCTGGGACGTGCAGCAATGGAACCTGACCCGATTGGCCATTGAAAAGGGGACTGTCCTTTCCCGGCGCACCTTTGCCCTTGAAGATGTGCTATTTATGTATTGTAATGCGCAACAATGTTGCAAACCTTTTCTTCACTATTGTACTTTCCCACACGTAGGCCTGGGAACCCAGGTGTTGGGGGGAGGGAAATGTCACGTGCAGTATAGGTGGTACCTATGATCTAACCACCTCCCTTGACCAATCAGAAGATGGGACTTTGTCATTTTGCAACATTTATGGGTGGTCTTGGGGATCTAAACTTGTATAAATAGCCTAGCTTAGCTTAGAGAAATTGTCCGACTTGTCCGACTAGCAGACCTGTCACTGACCCTACGAACTCTATAGGTGCCTGATACAGAGTGCTGCGGAGCATTCTGCCTGAAACTTTCCACAAACTCCAAGGGGTGGAAATTAGTCCTAAGTGCTAAGCGAAGCACTTTGCTGGGAGATTCGAGAACCCAATCGGGGTTATTGGCGGATTCCATGCAGACGAGGGGGTAACGCTGGCGTTGCATCCGAACCTGTGAGGGGTTGGTCGTGCCTTGGTGAACCCAGTCCTGACCCAGACCTGAGGGGTATCCTGTCCTGACTGTCCATGAGCTGTACCTGCTCACCTTCTGGTATTTCCTGAATCCTTGAGGGTCCTTGTCCCGTGTTTTCCCAACTGACCCGTGGCCAGGGTTAGTCCTCATTCTCACTTAGGTAAATATTGAGATAGGTGTCTGTCTACTACAACCCTCAACTTTCCTCCTCTGATTAAAGCAATCTTGCCTGCGACATTCTCCATGTCTCTTTTGAATGTAATTTCATGCAATTGATCATTAGTATATGTTCCACTTCTTACCCTTCCTTTAGGACATTGTTAAACCCGACTGTTTTAACTAGATTGTTCCACTTATTCCCTTTCCCTTAGTATGGTTGCAGTGAAGTTAGCAAAGATAGCATAAGGATTAGGAATTAGTATAAGGGTATTAGAACATACATTAGGTTTGTCTCACGTCCTTGCCCTAGTTTAAACCATATTAGTTAATAGGTTTATTATGATTCATGCCCTATAGTATTCCCTTTTACTCTATGATTCTCACATTAATTCAGAGCTACATTTTGGTTTTGATGCTTATCATTGATGTATTACTTTGCATTTGCCTACTTGTAATGGCATTTTCGTCCTAAACTTATACTATATAAAACCCTTAAAACCATCAAGGTGTCTGTGGTCATTATACATTAAAGTGGAAGTAAAGGTACTAAATGTGTAAAGCATTTTCTCCCTTTTAGGAAAACCCTTATCACCTATCCACTGCTAGCTCCTGATCTGTCAGGAGTAATGTGCCTGTGGTAAGTCAGGTATAAGAATAGTAAAGTTGGGTGTAAGAGTCACCCAACTCGATTACTCATAGAGCGTACTCGAGGTTTCACCCGGTTCCTTGCAAAACTCTGTCATCGTATGCACGCCAGGGCCCAGTGCGTGGAAGATTTGGTAATCTAAGTGAGCCGGGTGACCCGCGCGCTCTATCAGTAATTTCTGGTTAGCAGAGGAATGGTTAGGACTAGTAAGATAGGGAGATAAGATAGTTAGAAAATAAACCGTGAAAAATAAATGTGCTGCTAAAATTGTTTTTTTATTGATTATGTTACTTAAAATTTTATTGCGCAACTGTTTTTAAATATTTTAAATGTTTAAGAAAATTTTATATATATGTATTGCTGCTAAAAATTATATGTTTTATTAACCAATTGTGTGTGACTGTTAAGTGTTGTCTGAAATCCCCGGGGAACTGTATAACGGATGGTGAGTAGAATCCATCGCGTTCTGAGGTCATTTGTAGGGAGGAAAGGTTAGTGCATGGTTCAAGTGGAACTGGAAGCACTAATTAGGTCTTTTCAGAAAACTGTATGAATGATAGTGACGGGACTGCTGATAGAAACCTTGGTCTGATATCACCTAGTAAGGGTCACACTAAGGGAGTAATAGAGTCATCGGAGCTTGTATGATAGCAAAGGGAAACGCTGACGAACCCCAGGCTTAGTATATATCCCGGAAAGTGGATGAGACTGGGTAATAGCAGGTTTTCTAATGCTTGCGTGAGGGTAGGCAAGAGAAGTCTATCCGAAGTGTGTGAAAAGTAGACAGAAGTGGTTTACTTGCAGTAAAAGAAGAATTTTCTATCTCTTTAGAAACACTCCTACACAATGGCGAATGTTACACGTTGTTAACTAAAATCAATATTAGCATCTTAGAGAAAATACAAAGTTTCCGTTACCTTGTAAAGGAGGGAGTCAGCCGAAGGGCTGCTCTGACGTCACTCCGTGCCGCGCTGGGATTGGTTAAACCAGCGGGTGTGTAGTGAAGCCGAAATTGTAAGGGAGGGGTGAGCGCCTGAGCGTGAGAACGCGTCTCGCGAAAAGGCCGCACACCCATTGGTCAGGGACTTTTGCAACCTCTGCACTGATTGGTTGTCAAGAAATTGGAATCGCGCTAGCATTGGAAGCCCAAACGAAGTAAACATTTTTCGCACCGAGCTTATAGATTGTTACGAGCGGTGTATGTGGTACCCTGATTTTCTGCCTGATCCACGAAATCTAGGGTGTCATAAGGAATTAATGAGCAGAGGCAGACCTCACAACATGTACGGAGGAAAGAGAAAAATGTCATTTGTCAGCAAAATAAAGAATTTCTTCAAAACTGACAAACCCGTACGAACTAGGGAAGGCGTGATCATTCCTCCGCCAAATACTCCAGCATCTTTCATGATGTTAGAAAAAGGGTATCATACCTGTGTATGGTTAGAGAACTGGGTAAAGTACACTGCGGAGGATGGAGTTTTAGCCTTTCCCATTGATGGTACTTTTAACGGGAGAATCCTATTTAATTTGAGGACCCGAATGAATGAATTACACCCCAGACCTAGATTAACTCAGTATGAAGCTTTAGAGGAATGGGAAATTGAGGCTCTAGAGCGAGACAGACCCCGAATGGACAAGGGAGTGACCCGATGGTATCCAAAAATGGTGAAGGAAACCAAGGAACAGAAATTAAAACAGTGGAGACAAAATATGATGGTAGAAGGGTTATTTCCCATGTTCGGAGCTAATGAAATGGCGGGTGGGAAGAAATGTACTGAGAAAACCCGACACCTGATGCCCCTGGGTGAATCGGAAGATGAATTTTTAGAAGACTTATTTATGAAAGGTCCCCCGCCTTATAATGAAGAAGCCAGATCCCAGAGCTCAACTACTCCATTGAGACCTTCAGGAAGAAGAAGTACTAGTGAAGCCGATTCTACAGGGATAGAACAGAGAAGAGCGGGAGGAGAGGGATTTGGTAGACCCGACCCCGTGGTCCCGAATTACAACCCTTTTGGTGAGGGACTAGTTTTGTCAACTCCATCAGCTCCGAATCTATATCCTTCTTTAGTACCCCAAATGATACAGGATCCCCCCATGAATCGAGTATTACACGAGCAGGAAAGGGATGCCCTGAGAGGACAGCGGAATGATCTCATACATGCCATAGCTCAGATTAATCCAAATCCTGAAGCCCTGACGATTCCAGTAACCATTGGTCCAGTTTTTCCTCTATATGGGGACAGAATGAATACTCCAAAAACTCCAGTCATAACCCCGATGATGCCCCAGCCCAGAGGGGAACCACTCATTATTGATGATCAAGCAAGTGAAAGTGAGTCCATGGTTTCCTTGATGGATCTACCTAATAGGGAACAGGAACCTAGTATGACTCGAACTAGAGCTCAGACTAGGAACAAAGACGTACTAATAGAGTCTACATCAGGAATTCAAAGTGCGACAGTGGTAACTCCCGAGGAAATAGAAAGGTGGACCCGAGAATTAGAAAAGGGAACCCCTCATCCGAGACCTCTAGATATTTATAAGCTAAGAATAGAGCTAGAGGAACTGAGCGCAGGGAATGTGAGTTTAGACCGATTGAATGTCCGGGAGGAAGATGAGTTGTTGTTCATGTGCAAACACCTTACTCGGAATGCAAAATCATACTATGACAAATTAATGGACACGGCAGTAAGCATGGGAATAGATATCAGCAGATCCAAGGTCCTACAGAAATCCTACAGGGTAGAATTTTCAGACAAAGATCTAGAAAACCTGAATACCGCAGGGAAGAAAACGCAGATTAAAGAACTGATAAACTTAGCACAGAAATGGGGAGATCTAGACAAATGGAAAGCCAGGTGGGCAAAGAAAAAGGAGGATAGCAAGGAGAGACCACGGACTGCTGAGTACGTCTTACAAGAGGCTGACAAACCAGAAAAATTATGTCCCATGAGAGAAGTCCCAGGGGGAAAATATGTCCATGTCCCTTGGTCCAGACAAGATATAGTGTCATTTACCAATGACTTCCCTAAACTGAGGGAGAAACCAGTCGATTGGTACCGACAGGTCGAACGCTTCATAAAAGTTCAGAAATGTCTTCTGAAAGACCTGGATGGGTTTTTTGACATCGTGGTCCCTGTAGATTTGTGGACCGACTGCAAAATTGAAATTGATTGGCCTAGCGAAGAATATGCGAGAGACGAGATAACAGGAGCTCCCGCACCTGAAGTAATGAGGAAGTATGAGCAAGTCATACAGTACCTCAAGAAAAAGGTGCCCGCAAAAGAAACTGATTGGACCCGCATAGATAGAACTACCCAGGAGCGTGATGAATCAGTACACTCCTATTATGAAAGGTTACTGCAGGTCTTCAAAACTTACAGTGGAATCGATAATGTGGACTTGAAGGATATGACACATTTCTGTTATCGATTCGTGTTAGGATTGAGACCTGAAATATCCCAGTGGATTAGGGATAACAAAATCAGTTGGCAAGGGAAACCCATTGATGATGTTCTCAAATATGCCAAATACTGCGAAGATGAGATCGAGAACAAAAAGAAAGCCCTAAAGGAGAAGGTGATGTGGGCTCAGGTGAAATTAGCTGAACAACAAGAAAAACAGTTAAGTAAAATGACTAACAGTAATAATGCTACAAATCCGAATACTGGGGGTGGAGGCAGACCCCGGGTAAAGATGAGTAGGGAAGAGGCAATGGAAAAATTCCCCTGTCACGGATGTGGTCAGATGGGGCATTGGAGAGATAAATGTCCGCACTTGCAGGCTGGTAATGCCCCCGTAAATGGTTTAAATCCACAGGTGCAGAAAGAGGGGATCCGAAAGACCCAACAGCAGGTAAATCAACCCCCAGTGCCACGCGCTCCTAGACAGAATTATAGGAATCAGGGTCAAGAGAATGAAAGGGTCGAGGTGTGGGAAAGAGAGAATGAAAGAAATGCACCCATTCCTCAGTACCTGTTAAATGATACTTTCCTCTGCGATGATCAATACTGACGGGGCCTGAGAGGGGAGGACAAGGAGTGCGTGCTTGGCGCTTCCTTGCCGGTAGACCAGACTGGACCATACATTGAAGGAAAGGTTGAAGGGACAGATGTCACCTTTCTGTTGGACACTGGTGCTACCCGTTCCACTGTGAGAACAGTGGATGTTCCTAACCTACCCCTCTCGGGAGATGCTATCCAAGTAGTGGGAGTTTCAAATCAGATAATCAGTACTCCGGTAACTGAGCCTATGGAAATCTCCATAGGAAATTTCAAGGAAATGCACAGATTTGTGGTCTGTGATTCCAGTCCTGTAAACCTGTTAGGACGAGATTTGCTGTGCAAAATGCGTTGCACCATCTTTTGCTCGCCAAATGGTGTTGAAATTCAGACCCCAGATGAAGATGGCCTGTATAAATTAATGTTACTGAGGCCCGACACAGATATTAAGCCCATGTCCATTGAAAGTCTACCTGAAGAACTGCAATCGAGCGTAATACCTGAAGTTTGGGATTTTTCTGGAAAAGATGTAGGCTTAATGGCAAATGTAGACCCAGTTAAAATCATTATAAAAACAAATGCTGTATACCCAAATACCAAACAGTATAAAATGAGTGCAGAAGTGAAAGAAGGAGTAGTCTGTCCTGGTACAGTACATAGATGACCTATTGGTGGCATCTAGAAGTCAAGACGACTGTGTCACCGATACCATTGCCTTGCTAAATCATCTAGGAAAGGGAGGACATAAGGTCTCACCAGACAAATTACAGTTCTGCAAAACCTCAGTAAAATATCTGGGACACCAGATAGAGAAAGGGATCAGGAAAGTCACTACAGAAAGAATTAAAATAATTCGAGAAATGTCACTACCAGTAACCCAGAAAGAAGTAAGAATGTTCCTAGGAGTTGTTGGGTACTGCAGACAGTGGATAGTGGGTTTCGCGGCTATAGCTAAACCCTTGATTAACATGACAAAGAAAGGAGCGGAAGACCCAGTTTGCTGGAATGATGAATGTATGACTGCGTGGGTAAAATTGCGAAATTGTCTATGCACAGCTCCTGCATTAGGAATGCCTGACTACACTAAGAACTTTGAACTGTTCTGTGACACGAGAGACAATTGTGCGCTCTCAGTCTTAACCCAGGAACATGGTCTGATTAGACGTCCCGTGGCCTACTTTTCAGCCGCCCTAGATCCAGTGGCTGCTGGATTACCGGGATGCCTGAAAGCAGTAGCTGCCACCTGTACAAGTCTAGAACAGAGTGAGAACATTGTGATGGGACATCCTGTCACTGTATTTGTTCCTCATTCCGTTGTGATCTTGCTCACCCGAACCAAGACACAGTATCTCACCCCTAGTCGGCTGACCAAGTATGAGAGGATTCTCATTGGTGCAGAAAATGTAGTAATTTCCCGATGTAACATTCTGAACCCCGCCACACTATTGCCCCTTCCCATTGATGTAGAGGCAGGAGGTGAAATTGACCATAGCTGCATAGACCTGACTGAATTTAGCACGAAACCCCGTCCTGATATCAGAGAAGTGGCCTTGGTTGATGAAGACCTCAAAATGTTTGTGGATGGTTCATGCTTGAGACATGAGAATGGAGGTTTGAGTGCTGCCTATGCTGTAGTCACTTTGGAAAAGACCCTGGAAGCTTCCTATCTTTACGCAGTTAAATCTGCTCAAGTAGCAGAGCTCATCGCTCTGACAAGAGCTTGCAAAATTGGGAAAAACAAAAGAGTAACTGTTTATACTGACAGTCAGTACTGTTACGGGGTTGTTCATGACTTCGGCCAGCTATGGTTGCAAAGAGAATTCATGACTTCCTCAGGTTCTCCCATCCGGAATGGGAAACCAGTACAAAACTTACTAGAAGCCATCCAATTGCCCAAAGAATTGGCTGTGGTCAAGTGTGCGGCTCACCGATCTGGAAATGACGAGGTGACAGCCGGAAACAGATATGCTGACCAAATTGCCCAGTACTGCGCCCGACACCAAATGTCCCTCCAAATTAAATTATGGGGAGGTGAAAGCAGCTGCCAACTGATGTTGTTTGAAAGACTGGGAACATGGGATGAATTGAGAGAACTACAACAGACAACAGACAAGAAAGAAAGGGACATGTGGAGGCAGGAGGAATGTCGACCCAGGAGAGGGGATGGTGTTGTGGTTCACGTGACTGGTAGGCCTGTGCTCCCTGAACGACTGGTTACCGCAATGGCACGGATAATACATGAGCCAACACATATTGGGAGGGATGCTATGTGCCGTATGTTTGAAAAGGTGTTCTACAGTTCAAAATTCAGGAGCACAGCAGACAAACTTTGTCAGAGGTGTTTAGTGTGTCAACAGTACAATGCAGGAAAGAAGACAGTAGTGGAACAAAGTACCATTGGGAGAGCAGAAGGTCCCTTCATTAGGATGCAGGCAGACTTCATAAAACTGCCCCTGTGCAAGGGATATCAATATGTCCTAGTCATAGTTTGCTTGTTTTCCCGGTGGGTGGAGGCTTATCCAACCAAGAAGAATGATGCCCTGACTGTAGCTAAATTGTTACTTAGGGAACTGATCCCCCGATTTGGAATTCCTGAGACAATTGAAACAGACCAAGGTGGACATTTTTCAAACGAAGTCCTAAAAGAACTCTGCAAAGCATTCAAAATGGAGCAAAGGCTGCACTGTGCCTATCATCCAGAGGCGTCTGGAATAGTCGAGCAGATAAACGGCACTCTCAAGTCCAGGCTGGCAAAGCTGTGTGACTCCACAAAAATGAATTGGATAGAAGCTTTGCCCATGGTACTGATGAGCTTGAGAAGTATTCCAAACAGAAAGACAGGCCTAAGCCCCCATGAAGTTCTGATGGGAAGAGTGATGCGACAGGCATGGGTACCTGGACACAAACTGCTAAGTATTACTGATGATATGGTGCTAGAATACTGCAGGCAGTTGGGTGACCAAGTGCGTTCTATCTCTCACCAGATTGGAGAGACTGCTGTCGAATGGCCTACCACCCCAGCACACAAGCTGAAACCAGGTGACTGGGTGGTACTGAAGAAACATACCCGGAAGAGTTGCCTTAAACCGAAGTGGGGCAAGCCTCGACAAGTAATCCTTGTCACCACAACTGCTGTGAAGTGTGCTGGTGTACCGAAGTGGATCCATGCAAGTCACACGAAGAAGGTGACTGGAGAAAACGCGACTGAAGCTGAAGGTAGTCCAGCTGAGGAGACTCCAGAAGAGGGTCCGGATCCCGCTGACATCGAACTACCAGGCACAAGTCAAGAAGTTGAATGGTTTCCTGCTGATGACCTGGTTCTTGATCCTATAAGAACCAGAAAATACTCTTACCTAGGTAGTGAGTGGGACAGCGCAGGTGAGTCAGAACAGGAAGGAGAAGGTCAGATCATCAAAGCCATCATCAAATCTGATCAGGGAATAGGCCAAGTAGGGACAGATCAAGTCATCGACACTCCTTCTCAGACAGAGAAGGCTGGAAAGGGACAGATAGTAGTCAAAGCGGAAGTTCATGCAGAAGAAAATCAAGAGATCGAAGAGCATGAACAAGGCCAGTTAGTAATAGATGAACGTGTTCAGGAAGAAGAGTCCAGTGAATCACTCACAAACAAAGATCAAATACAGTCTACACCTGAACTAGGTCAGATTAGGGACCAGGCAGAAGAAATAGATGAAAGACCTGGAGCTAGTCAGACAGGAAGGGAAAAAGACACTGCTGAAGCAACAGTGCGACAAAGAAGAAAAGGCAAAAGAGTTCACGAGGAAGAGCAAGTTTCCTCGACTACAAATAGGATCGAAAAGAAGGATGAACCCCGATATGTAAAAAGACTGAGAATAAGAATAAAAACAGTCGAAGAAAAACTGAAAGACCGGAAGAGGGCTGAAAGTGAAAGGAAAGAAGCCCGAGGAAAGTCCATCCGAAAGAGCGGTAGAGTAAAGAAACAGAACAAACTGTATCGGAGCCCTGAGTGGACCTATCTGGTGTTGGAAGAAATTGATGAGCCCGAAGTCTGTGGCAAAAGCAACGAAGGGTCCATTGCTGGTCGGAGCTCTGACGAAGACCCTCCTTGAGGTGAAGCGAAATAAAACCTCTGCTGAAAAGAAACAAAGAGGGGTTGGAAAAGCCACCTGTAAGATAAGATGTCTGATTCAAATGTCTCTGGAAGGTCCAGATTTAGCTGTTGCAAAACATGCTGTAAAATATGCATCTGTAATATAGTAATAATGATAGTGATATGGATAGGATTAACAGTGTTTATACCTTTTATGATAAGCAAAGACCCTAACATATATCCTACAGACTTGACGACACAAGACGCAGAAGTTGTAAATACTGAAGAAACACCACGAAGAGTAGAAAGACGTGACAATTCAATGAGGCTGAGACATACACGACCTGACTTAGAAACAGCAGATGAGGGAGAACTACATTTTCACGAAATGAAGAACAGGACACACTTAAATGTTTTCGCAAACCTTTTAGTACACTATGTAGAAGCTATGGAAATAGAAGATTGCTATGTCTGCATGATGCTACCTACTTCAGTAGCTGAAGGCGTGACATACCACCATTTACCCCTGACCTATGGAATTTCCTGTAGTATATTAGCAAGCTTATTCTATAGAAGCACTTTACAGTATTATTACTCAAACACTGACGTTATCTTTTCAGAACTTCCTATTAGAGGGAATCTGAACCTTGTACATACCCTTGGTGGAGTGACTCGCTACATGGGGGAATACTTCCTGACGATAGGTGACATAGATCTGAATGAAGCTCGTAGAGACAACTTGACTTGTTCCTTACATGCACAAGAGAAAATGTTCTTGAAAATGGCAGAGAAGAGAAGGGAAAAGTTTCAGAAAAAGGCAAATGACGAACAGAACAGAACCCCTAGATGGGCAGAAAACATGGATAACACCTCACAAAGCGAAGTTACTCCTGCTCTGTTGCTGGATTTTGAACGGAAAGGGAAACTCTGTATTCATAGAGAAAAGACTAGTTATTATAACAATGTATTCATTGGTTCCAGCAAGTGTGAACATAATTTCAAGGTAATTGGAGGTTGGGGTTTCAAAAATGGGTCAGAACCTGTGTTTCCAGGAATTTATTATATATGTGGAAACAAGGCTTATTTCAAATTGCCGGATCACTGGTATGGAAGCTGCTACTTTGGCATTGTCTTTCCGAAAATATACCATGTGAACAATGCAGCTGGAAGCAATGAGATTACTAATGGCTTAGTGCGTAGAAAACGTGAAAGTGTAGGAGAAATTGTAGGTGATATTTTTAGTGCACTGATACCTGGAATGGGGGTAGTTCTGAATACTCACAGGATCTGCAAATTATCTACAGTAGTGGATCGGTTATCTACTGACACTGCTGCTGGATTTCTGATGATCAATACCGAAATGGTTGCGATCAGATCAATGGTTTTACAGAATCGCCTTGCTCTTGATACCTTATTGGCAAAAGAGGGCGGAGTCTGCAGGATGCTGAGGGCACAACATTGTTGCACTTACATTCCTGACAAAAGTGTCGAAATTAAGAAATATATAAGAAACATAACTAGTTTGGAAAAAGAACTCAAACCATTGGAGGTTGACAGTGCCTGGAAGAGACTGACTGATGGTCTCTCCTCTGTAGGTAGTTGGTTCTCTAACTTAGGTAAAAGTCTTTTATGGAAAATACTGATGCCAATAGTTGGAATAGGTGTGATTGTTCTGATCATATTCATCTGTTGCAAATGCCAGAAATGCAGAAAATATGTAGTGAATAAAAGAGGAAAGCGAAAGGCTGAAGATTTAGAATTAGAAGAATTAAGAAACCAGATATACAAGAAAATAAAGAACAATCATACACACAGAGAGGCGGAGAGAAAGCTCAACAATAAGTTCATTGAGGTTGAGATGGATGAATTGGATGAATGAAGTTGGCATCTGTTTTCATGTGTAGTGATGATAGTAAATATCATCAAAGAGGGGATTGATGGAGCAAGGATTCGCACGTAACGCGACTTGCTCTCTTCATGAACCTCGCCTGAATCATAACTGTACTAACTCCGATTGTTTGTCATTTTATTTGTATTTCCCCAACACACGGGTGTCCCTAGGAGGCTTGCCTATGTGTTATCTATCATAATCAAGCTTGCACATTAATAAAATGGCCGCTTTGCAGAAATCCAGTCTGCGCATGCGTCGGTCATACCCATGTGATGTGACGCACTCGCAATCTGGAGGGAAAAGTTCGCTCATGCGCAGTGGTGTTAAAATGGCCGCTTGTCACTAATCGTGCTTATGCTATCTTAAGCCGCTTTTATCTATGCATCTTTTCTGCACTAACTCTTAATGCTATAAGTATTATAAAATAAGGGATTAAGAGTAGTTGGTCATGGTGTACAGTGTATTCATTTTATTCTGTGTTATTAATTTGTTTTCGCTTACTTTTCATGTACCGCGTAAATGAGGGCCTTGAAGTAGGGGATGGACTCCATTTTGAAGCTGACGTATCCCTCATCATGTGACCTAAAGATCTGGGACGTGCAGCAATGGAACCTGACCCGATTGGCCATTGAAAAGGGGACTGTCCTTTCCCGGCGCACCTTTGCCCTTGAAGATGTGCTATTTATGTATTGTAATGCGCAACAATGTTGCAAACCTTTTCTTCACTATTGTACTTTCCCACACGTAGGCCTGGGAACCCAGGTGTTGGGGGGAGGGAAATGTCACGTGCAGTATAGGTGGTACCTATGATCTAACCACCTCCCTTGACCAATCAGAAGATGGGACTTTGTCATTTTGCAACATTTATGGGTGGTCTTGGGGATCTAAACTTGTATAAATAGCCTAGCTTAGCTTAGAGAAATTGTCCGACTTGTCCGACTAGCAGACCTGTCACTGACCCTACGAACTCTATAGGTGCCTGATACAGAGTGCTGCGGAGCATTCTGCCTGAAACTTTCCACAAACTCCAAGGGGTGGAAATTAGTCCTAAGTGCTAAGCGAAGCACTTTGCTGGGAGATTCGAGAACCCAATCGGGGTTATTGGCGGATTCCATGCAGACGAGGGGGTAACGCTGGCGTTGCATCCGAACCTGTGAGGGGTTGGTCGTGCCTTGGTGAACCCAGTCCTGACCCAGACCTAGTATGACTCGAACTAGAGCTCAGACTAGGAACAAAGACGTACTAATAGAGTCTACATCAGGAATTCAAAGTGCGACAGTGGTAACTCCCGAGGAAATAGAAAGGTGGACCCGAGAATTAGAAAAGGGAACCCCTCATCCGAGACCTCTAGATATTTATAAGCTAAGAATAGAGCTAGAGGAACTGAGCGCAGGGAATGTGAGTTTAGACCGATTGAATGTCCGGGAGGAAGATGAGTTGTTGTTCATGTGCAAACACCTTACTCGGAATGCAAAATCATACTATGACAAATTAATGGACACGGCAGTAAGCATGGGAATAGATATCAGCAGATCCAAGGTCCTACAGAAATCCTACAGGGTAGAATTTTCAGACAAAGATCTAGAAAACCTGAATACCGCAGGGAAGAAAACGCAGATTAAAGAACTGATAAACTTAGCACAGAAATGGGGAGATCTAGACAAATGGAAAGCCAGGTGGGCAAAGAAAAAGGAGGATAGCAAGGAGAGACCACGGACTGCTGAGTACGTCTTACAAGAGGCTGACAAACCAGAAAAATTATGTCCCATGAGAGAAGTCCCAGGGGGAAAATATGTCCATGTCCCTTGGTCCAGACAAGATATAGTGTCATTTACCAATGACTTCCCTAAACTGAGGGAGAAACCAGTCGATTGGTACCGACAGGTCGAACGCTTCATAAAAGTTCAGAAATGTCTTCTGAAAGACCTGGATGGGTTTTTTGACATCGTGGTCCCTGTAGATTTGTGGACCGACTGCAAAATTGAAATTGATTGGCCTAGCGAAGAATATGCGAGAGACGAGATAACAGGAGCTCCCGCACCTGAAGTAATGAGGAAGTATGAGCAAGTCATACAGTACCTCAAGAAAAAGGTGCCCGCAAAAGAAACTGATTGGACCCGCATAGATAGAACTACCCAGGAGCGTGATGAATCAGTACACTCCTATTATGAAAGGTTACTGCAGGTCTTCAAAACTTACAGTGGAATCGATAATGTGGACTTGAAGGATATGACACATTTCTGTTATCGATTCGTGTTAGGATTGAGACCTGAAATATCCCAGTGGATTAGGGATAACAAAATCAGTTGGCAAGGGAAACCCATTGATGATGTTCTCAAATATGCCAAATACTGCGAAGATGAGATCGAGAACAAAAAGAAAGCCCTAAAGGAGAAGGTGATGTGGGCTCAGGTGAAATTAGCTGAACAACAAGAAAAACAGTTAAGTAAAATGACTAACAGTAATAATGCTACAAATCCGAATACTGGGGGTGGAGGCAGACCCCGGGTAAAGATGAGTAGGGAAGAGGCAATGGAAAAATTCCCCTGTCACGGATGTGGTCAGATGGGGCATTGGAGAGATAAATGTCCGCACTTGCAGGCTGGTAATGCCCCCGTAAATGGTTTAAATCCACAGGTGCAGAAAGAGGGGATCCGAAAGACCCAACAGCAGGTAAATCAACCCCCAGTGCCACGCGCTCCTAGACAGAATTATAGGAATCAGGGTCAAGAGAATGAAAGGGTCGAGGTGTGGGAAAGAGAGAATGAAAGAAATGCACCCATTCCTCAGTACCTGTTAAATGATACTTTCCTCTGCGATGATCAATACTGACGGGGCCTGAGAGGGGAGGACAAGGAGTGCGTGCTTGGCGCTTCCTTGCCGGTAGACCAGACTGGACCATACATTGAAGGAAAGGTTGAAGGGACAGATGTCACCTTTCTGTTGGACACTGGTGCTACCCGTTCCACTGTGAGAACAGTGGATGTTCCTAACCTACCCCTCTCGGGAGATGCTATCCAAGTAGTGGGAGTTTCAAATCAGATAATCAGTACTCCGGTAACTGAGCCTATGGAAATCTCCATAGGAAATTTCAAGGAAATGCACAGATTTGTGGTCTGTGATTCCAGTCCTGTAAACCTGTTAGGACGAGATTTGCTGTGCAAAATGCGTTGCACCATCTTTTGCTCGCCAAATGGTGTTGAAATTCAGACCCCAGATGAAGATGGCCTGTATAAATTAATGTTACTGAGGCCCGACACAGATATTAAGCCCATGTCCATTGAAAGTCTACCTGAAGAACTGCAATCGAGCGTAATACCTGAAGTTTGGGATTTTTCTGGAAAAGATGTAGGCTTAATGGCAAATGTAGACCCAGTTAAAATCATTATAAAAACAAATGCTGTATACCCAAATACCAAACAGTATAAAATGAGTGCAGAAGTGAAAGAAGGAGTCGCAAAGGAATTAAACAGATTGCTCAAAGCAAACATCATTCAGGAAGTGATGAGCAGTCCCTGTAATTCACCCATACTTGGAATTAAGAAGCCTAGCGGAAAGTACAGGGTAGTGCAGGACCTGCGCAAGGTAAACCAAATTGTAGTACCTTGCTGTCCCATAGTGCCAAACCCTGCAGTAATACTGTACCAAATTCCTTGGGATGCGGAATGGTTCACTGTCATAGACCTGTGCCATGCATTCTTTTCCATCCCATTGCATCCAGAAAGCAAATTCCTTTTCAGTTTTGAATTTAACAGCCAAGTCTATGTCTGGAATCGTGTCCCCCAGGGGTACACCGAAAGTCCATCGATTTTCAACCAGATTCTAAAGAAATGCCTTGAATCCTTAGTACTGCCTAACGAGTCTGTCCTGGTACAGTACATAGATGACCTATTGGTGGCATCTAGAAGTCAAGACGACTGTGTCACCGATACCATTGCCTTGCTAAATCATCTAGGAAAGGGAGGACATAAGGTCTCACCAGACAAATTACAGTTCTGCAAAACCTCAGTAAAATATCTGGGACACCAGATAGAGAAAGGGATCAGGAAAGTCACTACAGAAAGAATTAAAATAATTCGAGAAATGTCACTACCAGTAACCCAGAAAGAAGTAAGAATGTTCCTAGGAGTTGTTGGGTACTGCAGACAGTGGATAGTGGGTTTCGCGGCTATAGCTAAACCCTTGATTAACATGACAAAGAAAGGAGCGGAAGACCCAGTTTGCTGGAATGATGAATGTATGACTGCGTGGGTAAAATTGCGAAATTGTCTATGCACAGCTCCTGCATTAGGAATGCCTGACTACACTAAGAACTTTGAACTGTTCTGTGACACGAGAGACAATTGTGCGCTCTCAGTCTTAACCCAGGAACATGGTCTGATTAGACGTCCCGTGGCCTACTTTTCAGCCGCCCTAGATCCAGTGGCTGCTGGATTACCGGGATGCCTGAAAGCAGTAGCTGCCACCTGTACAAGTCTAGAACAGAGTGAGAACATTGTGATGGGACATCCTGTCACTGTATTTGTTCCTCATTCCGTTGTGATCTTGCTCACCCGAACCAAGACACAGTATCTCACCCCTAGTCGGCTGACCAAGTATGAGAGGATTCTCATTGGTGCAGAAAATGTAGTAATTTCCCGATGTAACATTCTGAACCCCGCCACACTATTGCCCCTTCCCATTGATGTAGAGGCAGGAGGTGAAATTGACCATAGCTGCATAGACCTGACTGAATTTAGCACGAAACCCCGTCCTGATATCAGAGAAGTGGCCTTGGTTGATGAAGACCTCAAAATGTTTGTGGATGGTTCATGCTTGAGACATGAGAATGGAGGTTTGAGTGCTGCCTATGCTGTAGTCACTTTGGAAAAGACCCTGGAAGCTTCCTATCTTTACGCAGTTAAATCTGCTCAAGTAGCAGAGCTCATCGCTCTGACAAGAGCTTGCAAAATTGGGAAAAACAAAAGAGTAACTGTTTATACTGACAGTCAGTACTGTTACGGGGTTGTTCATGACTTCGGCCAGCTATGGTTGCAAAGAGAATTCATGACTTCCTCAGGTTCTCCCATCCGGAATGGGAAACCAGTACAAAACTTACTAGAAGCCATCCAATTGCCCAAAGAATTGGCTGTGGTCAAGTGTGCGGCTCACCGATCTGGAAATGACGAGGTGACAGCCGGAAACAGATATGCTGACCAAATTGCCCAGTACTGCGCCCGACACCAAATGTCCCTCCAAATTAAATTATGGGGAGGTGAAAGCAGCTGCCAACTGATGTTGTTTGAAAGATTGGGAACATGGGATGAATTGAGAGAACTACAACAGACAACAGACAAGAAAGAAAGGGACATGTGGAGGCAGGAGGAATGTCGACCCAGGAGAGGGGATGGTGTTGTGGTTCACGTGACTGGTAGGCCTGTGCTCCCTGAACGACTGGTTACCGCAATGGCACGGATAATACATGAGCCAACACATATTGGGAGGGATGCTATGTGCCGTATGTTTGAAAAGGTGTTCTACAGTTCAAAATTCAGGAGCACAGCAGACAAACTTTGTCAGAGGTGTTTAGTGTGTCAACAGTACAATGCAGGAAAGAAGACAGTAGTGGAACAAAGTACCATTGGGAGAGCAGAAGGTCCCTTCATTAGGATGCAGGCAGACTTCATAAAACTGCCCCTGTGCAAGGGATATCAATATGTCCTAGTCATAGTTTGCTTGTTTTCCCGGTGGGTGGAGGCTTATCCAACCAAGAAGAATGATGCCCTGACTGTAGCTAAATTGTTACTTAGGGAACTGATCCCCCGATTTGGAATTCCTGAGACAATTGAAACAGACCAAGGTGGACATTTTTCAAACGAAGTCCTAAAAGAACTCTGCAAAGCATTCAAAATGGAGCAAAGGCTGCACTGTGCCTATCATCCAGAGGCGTCTGGAATAGTCGAGCAGATAAACGGCACTCTCAAGTCCAGGCTGGCAAAGCTGTGTGACTCCACAAAAATGAATTGGATAGAAGCTTTGCCCATGGTACTGATGAGCTTGAGAAGTATTCCAAACAGAAAGACAGGCCTAAGCCCCCATGAAGTTCTGATGGGAAGAGTGATGCGACAGGCATGGGTACCTGGACACAAACTGCTAAGTATTACTGATGATATGGTGCTAGAATACTGCAGGCAGTTGGGTGACCAAGTGCGTTCTATCTCTCACCAGATTGGAGAGACTGCTGTCGAATGGCCTACCACCCCAGCACACAAGCTGAAACCAGGTGACTGGGTGGTACTGAAGAAACATACCCGGAAGAGTTGCCTTAAACCGAAGTGGGGCAAGCCTCGACAAGTAATCCTTGTCACCACAACTGCTGTGAAGTGTGCTGGTGTACCGAAGTGGATCCATGCAAGTCACACGAAGAAGGTGACTGGAGAAAACGCGACTGAAGCTGAAGGTAGTCCAGCTGAGGAGACTCCAGAAGAGGGTCCGGATCCCGCTGACATCGAACTACCAGGCACAAGTCAAGAAGTTGAATGGTTTCCTGCTGATGACCTGGTTCTTGATCCTATAAGAACCAGAAAATACTCTTACCTAGGTAGTGAGTGGGACAGCGCAGGTGAGTCAGAACAGGAAGGAGAAGGTCAGATCATCAAAGCCATCATCAAATCTGATCAGGGAATAGGCCAAGTAGGGACAGATCAAGTCATCGACACTCCTTCTCAGACAGAGAAGGCTGGAAAGGGACAGATAGTAGTCAAAGCGGAAGTTCATGCAGAAGAAAATCAAGAGATCGAAGAGCATGAACAAGGCCAGTTAGTAATAGATGAACGTGTTCAGGAAGAAGAGTCCAGTGAATCACTCACAAACAAAGATCAAATACAGTCTACACCTGAACTAGGTCAGATTAGGGACCAGGCAGAAGAAATAGATGAAAGACCTGGAGCTAGTCAGACAGGAAGGGAAAAAGACACTGCTGAAGCAACAGTGCGACAAAGAAGAAAAGGCAAAAGAGTTCACGAGGAAGAGCAAGTTTCCTCGACTACAAATAGGATCGAAAAGAAGGATGAACCCCGATATGTAAAAAGACTGAGAATAAGAATAAAAACAGTCGAAGAAAAACTGAAAGACCGGAAGAGGGCTGAAAGTGAAAGGAAAGAAGCCCGAGGAAAGTCCATCCGAAAGAGCGGTAGAGTAAAGAAACAGAACAAACTGTATCGGAGCCCTGAGTGGACCTATCTGGTGTTGGAAGAAATTGATGAGCCCGAAGTCTGTGGCAAAAGCAACGAAGGGTCCATTGCTGGTCGGAGCTCTGACGAAGACCCTCCTTGAGGTGAAGCGAAATAAAACCTCTGCTGAAAAGAAACAAAGAGGGGTTGGAAAAGCCACCTGTAAGATAAGATGTCTGATTCAAATGTCTCTGGAAGGTCCAGATTTAGCTGTTGCAAAACATGCTGTAAAATATGCATCTGTAATATAGTAATAATGATAGTGATATGGATAGGATTAACAGTGTTTATACCTTTTATGATAAGCAAAGACCCTAACATATATCCTACAGACTTGACGACACAAGACGCAGAAGTTGTAAATACTGAAGAAACACCACGAAGAGTAGAAAGACGTGACAATTCAATGAGGCTGAGACATACACGACCTGACTTAGAAACAGCAGATGAGGGAGAACTACATTTTCACGAAATGAAGAACAGGACACACTTAAATGTTTTCGCAAACCTTTTAGTACACTATGTAGAAGCTATGGAAATAGAAGATTGCTATGTCTGCATGATGCTACCTACTTCAGTAGCTGAAGGCGTGACATACCACCATTTACCCCTGACCTATGGAATTTCCTGTAGTATATTAGCAAGCTTATTCTATAGAAGCACTTTACAGTATTATTACTCAAACACTGACGTTATCTTTTCAGAACTTCCTATTAGAGGGAATCTGAACCTTGTACATACCCTTGGTGGAGTGACTCGCTACATGGGGGAATACTTCCTGACGATAGGTGACATAGATCTGAATGAAGCTCGTAGAGACAACTTGACTTGTTCCTTACATGCACAAGAGAAAATGTTCTTGAAAATGGCAGAGAAGAGAAGGGAAAAGTTTCAGAAAAAGGCAAATGACGAACAGAACAGAACCCCTAGATGGGCAGAAAACATGGATAACACCTCACAAAGCGAAGTTACTCCTGCTCTGTTGCTGGATTTTGAACGGAAAGGGAAACTCTGTATTCATAGAGAAAAGACTAGTTATTATAACAATGTATTCATTGGTTCCAGCAAGTGTGAACATAATTTCAAGGTAATTGGAGGTTGGGGTTTCAAAAATGGGTCAGAACCTGTGTTTCCAGGAATTTATTATATATGTGGAAACAAGGCTTATTTCAAATTGCCGGATCACTGGTATGGAAGCTGCTACTTTGGCATTGTCTTTCCGAAAATATACCATGTGAACAATGCAGCTGGAAGCAATGAGATTACTAATGGCTTAGTGCGTAGAAAACGTGAAAGTGTAGGAGAAATTGTAGGTGATATTTTTAGTGCACTGATACCTGGAATGGGGGTAGTTCTGAATACTCACAGGATCTGCAAATTATCTACAGTAGTGGATCGGTTATCTACTGACACTGCTGCTGGATTTCTGATGATCAATACCGAAATGGTTGCGATCAGATCAATGGTTTTACAGAATCGCCTTGCTCTTGATACCTTATTGGCAAAAGAGGGCGGAGTCTGCAGGATGCTGAGGGCACAACATTGTTGCACTTACATTCCTGACAAAAGTGTCGAAATTAAGAAATATATAAGAAACATAACTAGTTTGGAAAAAGAACTCAAACCATTGGAGGTTGACAGTGCCTGGAAGAGACTGACTGATGGTCTCTCCTCTGTAGGTAGTTGGTTCTCTAACTTAGGTAAAAGTCTTTTATGGAAAATACTGATGCCAATAGTTGGAATAGGTGTGATTGTTCTGATCATATTCATCTGTTGCAAATGCCAGAAATGCAGAAAATATGTAGTGAATAAAAGAGGAAAGCGAAAGGCTGAAGATTTAGAATTAGAAGAATTAAGAAACCAGATATACAAGAAAATAAAGAACAATCATACACACAGAGAGGCGGAGAGAAAGCTCAACAATAAGTTCATTGAGGTTGAGATGGATGAATTGGATGAATGAAGTTGGCATCTGTTTTCATGTGTAGTGATGATAGTAAATATCATCAAAGAGGGGATTGATGGAGAAAGGATTCGCACGTAACGCGACTTGCTCTCTTCATGAACCTCGCCTGAATCATAACTGTACTAACTCCGATTGTTTGTCATTTTATTTGTATTTCCCCAACACACGGGTGTCCCTAGGAGGCTTGCCTATGTGTTATCTATCATAATCAAGCTTGCACATTAATAAAATGGCCGCTTTGCAGAAATCCAGTCTGCGCATGCGTCGGTCATACCCATGTGATGTGACGCACTCGCAATCTGGAGGGAAAAGTTCGCTCATGCGCAGTGGTGTTAAAATGGCCGCTTGTCACTAATCGTGCTTATGCTATCTTAAGCCGCTTTTATCTATGCATCTTTTCTGCACTAACTCTTAATGCTATAAGTATTATAAAATAAGGGATTAAGAGTAGTTGGTCATGGTGTACAGTGTATTCATTTTATTCTGTGTTATTAATTTGTTTTCGCTTACTTTTCATGTACCGCGTAAATGAGGGCCTTGAAGTAGGGGATGGACTCCATTTTGAAGCTGACGTATCCCTCATCATGTGACCTAAAGATCTGGGACGTGCAGCAATGGAACCTGACCCGATTGGCCATTGAAAAGGGGACTGTCCTTTCCCGGCGCACCTTTGCCCTTGAAGATGTGCTATTTATGTATTGTAATGCGCAACAATGTTGCAAACCTTTTCTTCACTATTGTACTTTCCCACACGTAGGCCTGGGAACCCAGGTGTTGGGGGGAGGGAAATGTCACGTGCAGTATAGGTGGTACCTATGATCTAACCACCTCCCTTGACCAATCAGAAGATGGGACTTTGTCATTTTGCAACATTTATGGGTGGTCTTGGGGATCTAAACTTGTATAAATAGCCTAGCTTAGCTTAGAGAAATTGTCCGACTTGTCCGACTAGCAGACCTGTCACTGACCCTACGAACTCTATAGGTGCCTGATACAGAGTGCTGCGGAGCATTCTGCCTGAAACTTTCCACAAACTCCAAGGGGTGGAAATTAGTCCTAAGTGCTAAGCGAAGCACTTTGCTGGGAGATTCGAGAACCCAATCGGGGTTATTGGCGGATTCCATGCAGACGAGGGGGTAACGCTGGCGTTGCATCCGAACCTGTGAGGGGTTGGTCGTGCCTTGGTGAACCCAGTCCTGACCCAGACCTGAGGGGTATCCTGTCCTGACTGTCCATGAGCTGTACCTGCTCACCTTCTGGTATTTCCTGAATCCTTGAGGGTCCTTGTCCCGTGTTTTCCCAACTGACCCGTGGCCAGGGTTAGTCCTCATTCTCACTTAGGTAAATATTGAGATAGGTGTCTGTCTACTACAACCCTCAACTTTCCTCCTCTGATTAAAGCAATCTTGCCTGCGACATTCTCCATGTCTCTTTTGAATGTAATTTCATGCAATTGATCATTAGTATATGTTCCACTTCTTACCCTTCCTTTAGGACATTGTTAAACCCGACTGTTTTAACTAGATTGTTCCACTTATTCCCTTTCCCTTAGTATGGTTGCAGTGAAGTTAGCAAAGATAGCATAAGGATTAGGAATTAGTATAAGGGTATTAGAACATACATTAGGTTTGTCTCACGTCCTTGCCCTAGTTTAAACCATATTAGTTAATAGGTTTATTATGATTCATGCCCTATAGTATTCCCTTTTACTCTATGATTCTCACATTAATTCAGAGCTACATTTTGGTTTTGATGCTTATCATTGATGTATTACTTTGCATTTGCCTACTTGTAATGGCATTTTCGTCCTAAACTTATACTATATAAAACCCTTAAAACCATCAAGGTGTCTGTGGTCATTATACATTAAAGTGGAAGTAAAGGTACTAAATGTGTAAAGCATTTTCTCCCTTTTAGGAAAACCCTTATCACCTATCCACTGCTAGCTCCTGATCTGTCAGGAGTAATGTGCCTGTGGTAAGTCAGGTATAAGAATAGTAAAGTTGATGGAGCAAGGATTCGCACGTAACGCGACTTGCTCTCTTCATGAACCTCGCCTGAATCATAACTGTACTAACTCCGATTGTTTGTCATTTTATTTGTATTTCCCCAACACACGGGTGTCCCTAGGAGGCTTGCCTATGTGTTATCTATCATAATCAAGCTTGCACATTAATAAAATGGCCGCTTTGCAGAAATCCAGTCTGCGCATGCGTCGGTCATACCCATGTGATGTGACGCACTCGCAATCTGGAGGGAAAAGTTCGCTCATGCGCAGTGGTGTTAAAATGGCCGCTTGTCACTAATCGTGCTTATGCTATCTTAAGCCGCTTTTATCTATGCATCTTTTCTGCACTAACTCTTAATGCTATAAGTATTATAAAATAAGGGATTAAGAGTAGTTGGTCATGGTGTACAGTGTATTCATTTTATTCTGTGTTATTAATTTGTTTTCGCTTACTTTTCATGTACCGCGTAAATGAGGGCCTTGAAGTAGGGGATGGACTCCATTTTGAAGCTGACGTATCCCTCATCATGTGACCTAAAGATCTGGGACGTGCAGCAATGGAACCTGACCCGATTGGCCATTGAAAAGGGGACTGTCCTTTCCCGGCGCACCTTTGCCCTTGAAGATGTGCTATTTATGTATTGTAATGCGCAACAATGTTGCAAACCTTTTCTTCACTATTGTACTTTCCCACACGTAGGCCTGGGAACCCAGGTGTTGGGGGGAGGGAAATGTCACGTGCAGTATAGGTGGTACCTATGATCTAACCACCTCCCTTGACCAATCAGAAGATGGGACTTTGTCATTTTGCAACATTTATGGGTGGTCTTGGGGATCTAAACTTGTATAAATAGCCTAGCTTAGCTTAGAGAAATTGTCCGACTTGTCCGACTAGCAGACCTGTCACTGACCCTACGAACTCTATAGGTGCCTGATACAGAGTGCTGCGGAGCATTCTGCCTGAAACTTTCCACAAACTCCAAGGGGTGGAAATTAGTCCTAAGTGCTAAGCGAAGCACTTTGCTGGGAGATTCGAGAACCCAATCGGGGTTATTGGCGGATTCCATGCAGACGAGGGGGTAACGCTGGCGTTGCATCCGAACCTGTGAGGGGTTGGTCGTGCCTTGGTGAACCCAGTCCTGACCCAGACCTGAGGGGTATCCTGTCCTGACTGTCCATGAGCTGTACCTGCTCACCTTCTTGTATTTCCTGAATCCTTGAGGGTCCTTGTCCCGTGTTTTCCCAACTGACCCGTGGCCAGGGTTAGTCCTCATTCTCACTTAGGTAAATATTGAGATAGGTGTCTGTCTACTACAACCCTCAACTTTCCTCCTCTGATTAAAGCAATCTTGCCTGCGACATTCTCCATGTCTCTTTTGAATGTAATTTCATGCAATTGATCATTAGTATATGATCCACTTCTTACCCTTCCTTTAGGACATTGTTAAACCCGACTGTTTTAACTAGATTGTTCCACTTATTCCCTTTCCCTTAGTATGGTTGCAGTGAAGTTAGCAAAGATAGCATAAGGATTAGGAATTAGTATAAGGGTATTAGAACATACATTAGGTTTGTCTCACGTCCTTGCCCTAGTTTAAACCATATTAGTTAATAGGTTTATTATGATTCATGCCCTATAGTATTCCCTTTTACTCTATGATTCTCACATTAATTCAGAGCTACATTTTGGTTTTGATGCTTATCATTGATGTATTACTTTGCATTTGCCTACTTGTAATGGCATTTTCGTCCTAAACTTATACTATATAAAACCCTTAAAACCATCAAGGTGTCTGTGGTCATTATACATTAAAGTGGAAGTAAAGGTACTAAATGTGTAAAGCATTTTCTCCCTTTTAGGAAAACCCTTATCACCTATCCACTGCTAGCTCCTGATCTGTCAGGAGTAATGTGCCTGTGGTAAGTCAGGTATAAGAATAGTAAAGTTGGGTGTAAGAGTCACCCAACTCGATTACTCATAGAGCGTACTCGAGGTTTCACCCGGTTCCTTGCAAAACTCTGTCATCGTATGCACGCCAGGGCCCAGTGCGTGGAAGATTTGGTAATCTAAGTGAGCCGGGTGACCCGCGCGCTCTATCAGTAATTTCTGGTTAGCAGAGGAATGGTTAGGACTAGTAAGATAGGGAGATAAGATAGTTAGAAAATAAACCGTGAAAAATAAATGTGCTGCTAAAATTGTTTTTTTATTGATTATGTTACCTAAAATTTTATTGCGCAACTGTTTTTAAATATTTAAATGTTTAAGAAAATTTTATATATATGTATTACTGCTAAATATTATATGTTTTATTAACCAATTGTGTGTGACTGTTAAGTGTTGTCTGAAATCCCCGGGGAACTGTATAACGGATGGTGAGTAGAATCCATCGCGTTCAGAGGTCATTTGTAGGGAGGAAAGGTTAGTGCATGGTTCAAGTGGAACTGGAAGCACTAATTAGGTCTTTTTCGGAAAAACTGTATGAATGACAGTGACGGGACTGCTGATAGAAACCTTGGTCTGATATCACCTAGTAAGGGTCACACTAAGGGAGTAATAGAGTCATCGGAGCTTGTATGATAGCAAAGGGAAACGCTGACGAACCCCAGGCTTAGTATATATCCCGGAAAGTGGATGAGACTGGGTAATAGCAGGTTTTCTAATGCTTGCGTGAGGGTAGGCAAGAGAAGTCTATCCGAAGTGTGTGAAAAGTAGACAGAAGTGGTTTACTTGCAGTAAAAGAAGAACTTTCTATCTCTTTAGAAACACTCCTACACAATGGCGAATGTTACACGTTGTTGACTAAAATTTATATTAGCATCTTAGAGAAAATAAAAAGTTTCCGTTACCTTGTAAAGGAGGGAGTCAGCCGAAGGGCTGCTCTGACGTCACTCCGTGCCGCGCTGGGATTGGTTAAACCAGCGGGTGTGTAGTGAAGCCGAAATTGTAAGGGAGGGGTGAGCGCCTGAGCGTGAGAACGCGTCTCGCGAAAAGGCCGCACACCCATTGGTCAGGGACTTTTGCAACCTCTGCACTGATTGGTTGTCAAGAAATTGGAATCGCGCTAGCATTGGAAGCCCAAACGAAGTAAACATTTTTCGCACCGAGCTTATAGATTGTTACGAGCGGTGTATGTGGTACCCTGATTTTCTGCCTGATCCACGAAATCTAGGGTGTCATAAGGAATTAATGAGCAGAGGCAGACCTCACAACATGTACGGAGGAAAGAGAAAAATGTCATTTGTCAGCAAAATAAAGAATTTCTTCAAAACTGACAAACCCGTACGAACTAGGGAAGGCGTGATCATTCCTCCGCCAAATACTCCAGCATCTTTCATGATGTTAGAAAAAGGGTATCATACCTGTGTATGGTTAGAGAACTGGGTAAAGTACACTGCGGAGGATGGAGTTTTAGCCTTTCCCATTGATGGTACTTTTAACGGGAGAATCCTATTTAATTTGAGGACCCGAATGAATGAATTACACCCCAGACCTAGATTAACTCAGTATGAAGCTTTAGAGGAATGGGAAATTGAGGCTCTAGAGCGAGACAGACCCCGAATGGACAAGGGAGTGACCCGATGGTATCCAAAAATGGTGAAGGAAACCAAGGAACAGAAATTAAAACAGTGGAGACAAAATATGATGGTAGAAGGGTTATTTCCCATGTTCGGAGCTAATGAAATGGCGGGTGGGAAGAAATGTACTGAGAAAACCCGACACCTGATGCCCCTGGGTGAATCGGAAGATGAATTTTTAGAAGACTTATTTATGAAAGGTCCCCCGCCTTATAATGAAGAAGCCAGATCCCAGAGCTCAACTACTCCATTGAGACCTTCAGGAAGAAGAAGTACTAGTGAAGCCGATTCTACAGGGATAGAACAGAGAAGAGCGGGAGGAGAGGGATTTGGTAGACCCGACCCCGTGGTCCCGAATTACAACCCTTTTGGTGAGGGACTAGTTTTGTCAACTCCATCAGCTCCGAATCTATATCCTTCTTTAGTACCCCAAATGATACAGGATCCCCCCATGAATCGAGTATTACACGAGCAGGAAAGGGATGCCCTGAGAGGACAGCGGAATGATCTCATACATGCCATAGCTCAGATTAATCCAAATCCTGAAGCCCTGACGATTCCAGTAACCATTGGTCCAGTTTTTCCTCTATATGGGGACAGAATGAATACTCCAAAAACTCCAGTCATAACCCCGATGATGCCCCAGCCCAGAGGGGAACCACTCATTATTGATGATCAAGCAAGTGAAAGTGAGTCCATGGTTTCCTTGATGGATCTACCTAATAGGGAACAGGAACCTAGTATGACTCGAACTAGAGCTCAGACTAGGAACAAAGACGTACTAATAGAGTCTACATCAGGAATTCAAAGTGCGACAGTGGTAACTCCCGAGGAAATAGAAAGGTGGACCCGAGAATTAGAAAAGGGAACCCCTCATCCGAGACCTCTAGATATTTATAAGCTAAGAATAGAGCTAGAGGAACTGAGCGCAGGGAATGTGAGTTTAGACCGATTGAATGTCCGGGAGGAAGATGAGTTGTTGTTCATGTGCAAACACCTTACTCGGAATGCAAAATCATACTATGACAAATTAATGGACACGGCAGTAAGCATGGGAATAGATATCAGCAGATCCAAGGTCCTACAGAAATCCTACAGGGTAGAATTTTCAGACAAAGATCTAGAAAACCTGAATACCGCAGGGAAGAAAACGCAGATTAAAGAACTGATAAACTTAGCACAGAAATGGGGAGATCTAGACAAATGGAAAGCCAGGTGGGCAAAGAAAAAGGAGGATAGCAAGGAGAGACCACGGACTGCTGAGTACGTCTTACAAGAGGCTGACAAACCAGAAAAATTATGTCCCATGAGAGAAGTCCCAGGGGGAAAATATGTCCATGTCCCTTGGTCCAGACAAGATATAGTGTCATTTACCAATGACTTCCCTAAACTGAGGGAGAAACCAGTCGATTGGTACCGACAGGTCGAACGCTTCATAAAAGTTCAGAAATGTCTTCTGAAAGACCTGGATGGGTTTTTTGACATCGTGGTCCCTGTAGATTTGTGGACCGACTGCAAAATTGAAATTGATTGGCCTAGCGAAGAATATGCGAGAGACGAGATAACAGGAGCTCCCGCACCTGAAGTAATGAGGAAGTATGAGCAAGTCATACAGTACCTCAAGAAAAAGGTGCCCGCAAAAGAAACTGATTGGACCCGCATAGATAGAACTACCCAGGAGCGTGATGAATCAGTACACTCCTATTATGAAAGGTTACTGCAGGTCTTCAAAACTTACAGTGGAATCGATAATGTGGACTTGAAGGATATGACACATTTCTGTTATCGATTCGTGTTAGGATTGAGACCTGAAATATCCCAGTGGATTAGGGATAACAAAATCAGTTGGCAAGGGAAACCCATTGATGATGTTCTCAAATATGCCAAATACTGCGAAGATGAGATCGAGAACAAAAAGAAAGCCCTAAAGGAGAAGGTGATGTGGGCTCAGGTGAAATTAGCTGAACAACAAGAAAAACAGTTAAGTAAAATGACTAACAGTAATAATGCTACAAATCCGAATACTGGGGGTGGAGGCAGACCCCGGGTAAAGATGAGTAGGGAAGAGGCAATGGAAAAATTCCCCTGTCACGGATGTGGTCAGATGGGGCATTGGAGAGATAAATGTCCGCACTTGCAGGCTGGTAATGCCCCCGTAAATGGTTTAAATCCACAGGTGCAGAAAGAGGGGATCCGAAAGACCCAACAGCAGGTAAATCAACCCCCAGTGCCACGCGCTCCTAGACAGAATTATAGGAATCAGGGTCAAGAGAATGAAAGGGTCGAGGTGTGGGAAAGAGAGAATGAAAGAAATGCACCCATTCCTCAGTACCTGTTAAATGATACTTTCCTCTGCGATGATCAATACTGACGGGGCCTGAGAGGGGAGGACAAGGAGTGCGTGCTTGGCGCTTCCTTGCCGGTAGACCAGACTGGACCATACATTGAAGGAAAGGTTGAAGGGACAGATGTCACCTTTCTGTTGGACACTGGTGCTACCCGTTCCACTGTGAGAACAGTGGATGTTCCTAACCTACCCCTCTCGGGAGATGCTATCCAAGTAGTGGGAGTTTCAAATCAGATAATCAGTACTCCGGTAACTGAGCCTATGGAAATCTCCATAGGAAATTTCAAGGAAATGCACAGATTTGTGGTCTGTGATTCCAGTCCTGTAAACCTGTTAGGACGAGATTTGCTGTGCAAAATGCGTTGCACCATCTTTTGCTCGCCAAATGGTGTTGAAATTCAGACCCCAGATGAAGATGGCCTGTATAAATTAATGTTACTGAGGCCCGACACAGATATTAAGCCCATGTCCATTGAAAGTCTACCTGAAGAACTGCAATCGAGCGTAATACCTGAAGTTTGGGATTTTTCTGGAAAAGATGTAGGCTTAATGGCAAATGTAGACCCAGTTAAAATCATTATAAAAACAAATGCTGTATACCCAAATACCAAACAGTATAAAATGAGTGCAGAAGTGAAAGAAGGAGTCGCAAAGGAATTAAACAGATTGCTCAAAGCAAACATCATTCAGGAAGTGATGAGCAGTCCCTGTAATTCACCCATACTTGGAATTAAGAAGCCTAGCGGAAAGTACAGGGTAGTGCAGGACCTGCGCAAGGTAAACCAAATTGTAGTACCTTGCTGTCCCATAGTGCCAAACCCTGCAGTAATACTGTACCAAATTCCTTGGGATGCGGAATGGTTCACTGTCATAGACCTGTGCCATGCATTCTTTTCCATCCCATTGCATCCAGAAAGCAAATTCCTTTTCAGTTTTGAATTTAACAGCCAAGTCTATGTCTGGAATCGTGTCCCCCAGGGGTACACCGAAAGTCCATCGATTTTCAACCAGATTCTAAAGAAATGCCTTGAATCCTTAGTACTGCCTAACGAGTCTGTCCTGGTACAGTACATAGATGACCTATTGGTGGCATCTAGAAGTCAAGACGACTGTGTCACCGATACCATTGCCTTGCTAAATCATCTAGGAAAGGGAGGACATAAGGTCTCACCAGACAAATTACAGTTCTGCAAAACCTCAGTAAAATATCTGGGACACCAGATAGAGAAAGGGATCAGGAAAGTCACTACAGAAAGAATTAAAATAATTCGAGAAATGTCACTACCAGTAACCCAGAAAGAAGTAAGAATGTTCCTAGGAGTTGTTGGGTACTGCAGACAGTGGATAGTGGGTTTCGCGGCTATAGCTAAACCCTTGATTAACATGACAAAGAAAGGAGCGGAAGACCCAGTTTGCTGGAATGATGAATGTATGACTGCGTGGGTAAAATTGCGAAATTGTCTATGCACAGCTCCTGCATTAGGAATGCCTGACTACACTAAGAACTTTGAACTGTTCTGTGACACGAGAGACAATTGTGCGCTCTCAGTCTTAACCCAGGAACATGGTCTGATTAGACGTCCCGTGGCCTACTTTTCAGCCGCCCTAGATCCAGTGGCTGCTGGATTACCGGGATGCCTGAAAGCAGTAGCTGCCACCTGTACAAGTCTAGAACAGAGTGAGAACATTGTGATGGGACATCCTGTCACTGTATTTGTTCCTCATTCCGTTGTGATCTTGCTCACCCGAACCAAGACACAGTATCTCACCCCTAGTCGGCTGACCAAGTATGAGAGGATTCTCATTGGTGCAGAAAATGTAGTAATTTCCCGATGTAACATTCTGAACCCCGCCACACTATTGCCCCTTCCCATTGATGTAGAGGCAGGAGGTGAAATTGACCATAGCTGCATAGACCTGACTGAATTTAGCACGAAACCCCGTCCTGATATCAGAGAAGTGGCCTTGGTTGATGAAGACCTCAAAATGTTTGTGGATGGTTCATGCTTGAGACATGAGAATGGAGGTTTGAGTGCTGCCTATGCTGTAGTCACTTTGGAAAAGACCCTGGAAGCTTCCTATCTTTACGCAGTTAAATCTGCTCAAGTAGCAGAGCTCATCGCTCTGACAAGAGCTTGCAAAATTGGGAAAAACAAAAGAGTAACTGTTTATACTGACAGTCAGTACTGTTACGGGGTTGTTCATGACTTCGGCCAGCTATGGTTGCAAAGAGAATTCATGACTTCCTCAGGTTCTCCCATCCGGAATGGGAAACCAGTACAAAACTTACTAGAAGCCATCCAATTGCCCAAAGAATTGGCTGTGGTCAAGTGTGCGGCTCACCGATCTGGAAATGACGAGGTGACAGCCGGAAACAGATATGCTGACCAAATTGCCCAGTACTGCGCCCGACACCAAATGTCCCTCCAAATTAAATTATGGGGAGGTGAAAGCAGCTGCCAACTGATGTTGTTTGAAAGACTGGGAACATGGGATGAATTGAGAGAACTACAACAGACAACAGACAAGAAAGAAAGGGACATGTGGAGGCAGGAGGAATGTCGACCCAGGAGAGGGGATGGTGTTGTGGTTCACGTGACTGGTAGGCCTGTGCTCCCTGAACGACTGGTTACCGCAATGGCACGGATAATACATGAGCCAACACATATTGGGAGGGATGCTATGTGCCGTATGTTTGAAAAGGTGTTCTACAGTTCAAAATTCAGGAGCACAGCAGACAAACTTTGTCAGAGGTGTTTAGTGTGTCAACAGTACAATGCAGGAAAGAAGACAGTAGTGGAACAAAGTACCATTGGGAGAGCAGAAGGTCCCTTCATTAGGATGCAGGCAGACTTCATAAAACTGCCCCTGTGCAAGGGATATCAATATGTCCTAGTCATAGTTTGCTTGTTTTCCCGGTGGGTGGAGGCTTATCCAACCAAGAAGAATGATGCCCTGACTGTAGCTAAATTGTTACTTAGGGAACTGATCCCCCGATTTGGAATTCCTGAGACAATTGAAACAGACCAAGGTGGACATTTTTCAAACGAAGTCCTAAAAGAACTCTGCAAAGCATTCAAAATGGAGCAAAGGCTGCACTGTGCCTATCATCCAGAGGCGTCTGGAATAGTCGAGCAGATAAACGGCACTCTCAAGTCCAGGCTGGCAAAGCTGTGTGACTCCACAAAAATGAATTGGATAGAAGCTTTGCCCATGGTACTGATGAGCTTGAGAAGTATTCCAAACAGAAAGACAGGCCTAAGCCCCCATGAAGTTCTGATGGGAAGAGTGATGCGACAGGCATGGGTACCTGGACACAAACTGCTAAGTATTACTGATGATATGGTGCTAGAATACTGCAGGCAGTTGGGTGACCAAGTGCGTTCTATCTCTCACCAGATTGGAGAGACTGCTGTCGAATGGCCTACCACCCCAGCACACAAGCTGAAACCAGGTGACTGGGTGGTACTGAAGAAACATACCCGGAAGAGTTGCCTTAAACCGAAGTGGGGCAAGCCTCGACAAGTAATCCTTGTCACCACAACTGCTGTGAAGTGTGCTGGTGTACCGAAGTGGATCCATGCAAGTCACACGAAGAAGGTGACTGGAGAAAACGCGACTGAAGCTGAAGGTAGTCCAGCTGAGGAGACTCCAGAAGAGGGTCCGGATCCCGCTGACATCGAACTACCAGGCACAAGTCAAGAAGTTGAATGGTTTCCTGCTGATGACCTGGTTCTTGATCCTATAAGAACCAGAAAATACTCTTACCTAGGTAGTGAGTGGGACAGCGCAGGTGAGTCAGAACAGGAAGGAGAAGGTCAGATCATCAAAGCCATCATCAAATCTGATCAGGGAATAGGCCAAGTAGGGACAGATCAAGTCATCGACACTCCTTCTCAGACAGAGAAGGCTGGAAAGGGACAGATAGTAGTCAAAGCGGAAGTTCATGCAGAAGAAAATCAAGAGATCGAAGAGCATGAACAAGGCCAGTTAGTAATAGATGAACGTGTTCAGGAAGAAGAGTCCAGTGAATCACTCACAAACAAAGATCAAATACAGTCTACACCTGAACTAGGTCAGATTAGGGACCAGGCAGAAGAAATAGATGAAAGACCTGGAGCTAGTCAGACAGGAAGGGAAAAAGACACTGCTGAAGCAACAGTGCGACAAAGAAGAAAAGGCAAAAGAGTTCACGAGGAAGAGCAAGTTTCCTCGACTACAAATAGGATCGAAAAGAAGGATGAACCCCGATATGTAAAAAGACTGAGAATAAGAATAAAAACAGTCGAAGAAAAACTGAAAGACCGGAAGAGGGCTGAAAGTGAAAGGAAAGAAGCCCGAGGAAAGTCCATCCGAAAGAGCGGTAGAGTAAAGAAACAGAACAAACTGTATCGGAGCCCTGAGTGGACCTATCTGGTGTTGGAAGAAATTGATGAGCCCGAAGTCTGTGGCAAAAGCAACGAAGGGTCCATTGCTGGTCGGAGCTCTGACGAAGACCCTCCTTGAGGTGAAGCGAAATAAAACCTCTGCTGAAAAGAAACAAAGAGGGGTTGGAAAAGCCACCTGTAAGATAAGATGTCTGATTCAAATGTCTCTGGAAGGTCCAGATTTAGCTGTTGCAAAACATGCTGTAAAATATGCATCTGTAATATAGTAATAATGATAGTGATATGGATAGGATTAACAGTGTTTATACCTTTTATGATAAGCAAAGACCCTAACATATATCCTACAGACTTGACGACACAAGACGCAGAAGTTGTAAATACTGAAGAAACACCACGAAGAGTAGAAAGACGTGACAATTCAATGAGGCTGAGACATACACGACCTGACTTAGAAACAGCAGATGAGGGAGAACTACATTTTCACGAAATGAAGAACAGGACACACTTAAATGTTTTCGCAAACCTTTTAGTACACTATGTAGAAGCTATGGAAATAGAAGATTGCTATGTCTGCATGATGCTACCTACTTCAGTAGCTGAAGGCGTGACATACCACCATTTACCCCTGACCTATGGAATTTCCTGTAGTATATTAGCAAGCTTATTCTATAGAAGCACTTTACAGTATTATTACTCAAACACTGACGTTATCTTTTCAGAACTTCCTATTAGAGGGAATCTGAACCTTGTACATACCCTTGGTGGAGTGACTCGCTACATGGGGGAATACTTCCTGACGATAGGTGACATAGATCTGAATGAAGCTCGTAGAGACAACTTGACTTGTTCCTTACATGCACAAGAGAAAATGTTCTTGAAAATGGCAGAGAAGAGAAGGGAAAAGTTTCAGAAAAAGGCAAATGACGAACAGAACAGAACCCCTAGATGGGCAGAAAACATGGATAACACCTCACAAAGCGAAGTTACTCCTGCTCTGTTGCTGGATTTTGAACGGAAAGGGAAACTCTGTATTCATAGAGAAAAGACTAGTTATTATAACAATGTATTCATTGGTTCCAGCAAGTGTGAACATAATTTCAAGGTAATTGGAGGTTGGGGTTTCAAAAATGGGTCAGAACCTGTGTTTCCAGGAATTTATTATATATGTGGAAACAAGGCTTATTTCAAATTGCCGGATCACTGGTATGGAAGCTGCTACTTTGGCATTGTCTTTCCGAAAATATACCATGTGAACAATGCAGCTGGAAGCAATGAGATTACTAATGGCTTAGTGCGTAGAAAACGTGAAAGTGTAGGAGAAATTGTAGGTGATATTTTTAGTGCACTGATACCTGGAATGGGGGTAGTTCTGAATACTCACAGGATCTGCAAATTATCTACAGTAGTGGATCGGTTATCTACTGACACTGCTGCTGGATTTCTGATGATCAATACCGAAATGGTTGCGATCAGATCAATGGTTTTACAGAATCGCCTTGCTCTTGATACCTTATTGGCAAAAGAGGGCGGAGTCTGCAGGATGCTGAGGGCACAACATTGTTGCACTTACATTCCTGACAAAAGTGTCGAAATTAAGAAATATATAAGAAACATAACTAGTTTGGAAAAAGAACTCAAACCATTGGAGGTTGACAGTGCCTGGAAGAGACTGACTGATGGTCTCTCCTCTGTAGGTAGTTGGTTCTCTAACTTAGGTAAAAGTCTTTTATGGAAAATACTGATGCCAATAGTTGGAATAGGTGTGATTGTTCTGATCATATTCATCTGTTGCAAATGCCAGAAATGCAGAAAATATGTAGTGAATAAAAGAGGAAAGCGAAAGGCTGAAGATTTAGAATTAGAAGAATTAAGAAACCAGATATACAAGAAAATAAAGAACAATCATACACACAGAGAGGCGGAGAGAAAGCTCAACAATAAGTTCATTGAGGTTGAGATGGATGAATTGGATGAATGAAGTTGGCATCTGTTTTCATGTGTAGTGATGATAGTAAATATCATCAAAGAGGGGATTGATGGAGCAAGGATTCGCACGTAACGCGACTTGCTCTCTTCATGAACCTCGCCTGAATCATAACTGTACTAACTCCGATTGTTTGTCATTTTATTTGTATTTCCCCAACACACGGGTGTCCCTAGGAGGCTTGCCTATGTGTTATCTATCATAATCAAGCTTGCACATTAATAAAATGGCCGCTTTGCAGAAATCCAGTCTGCGCATGCGTCGGTCATACCCATGTGATGTGACGCACTCGCAATCTGGAGGGAAAAGTTCGCTCATGCGCAGTGGTGTTAAAATGGCCGCTTGTCACTAATCGTGCTTATGCTATCTTAAGCCGCTTTTATCTATGCATCTTTTCTGCACTAACTCTTAATGCTATAAGTATTATAAAATAAGGGATTAAGAGTAGTTGGTCATGGTGTACAGTGTATTCATTTTATTCTGTGTTATTAATTTGTTTTCGCTTACTTTTCATGTACCGCGTAAATGAGGGCCTTGAAGTAGGGGATGGACTCCATTTTGAAGCTGACGTATCCCTCATCATGTGACCTAAAGATCTGGGACGTGCAGCAATGGAACCTGACCCGATTGGCCATTGAAAAGGGGACTGTCCTTTCCCGGCGCACCTTTGCCCTTGAAGATGTGCTATTTATGTATTGTAATGCGCAACAATGTTGCAAACCTTTTCTTCACTATTGTACTTTCCCACACGTAGGCCTGGGAACCCAGGTGTTGGGGGGAGGGAAATGTCACGTGCAGTATAGGTGGTACCTATGATCTAACCACCTCCCTTGACCAATCAGAAGATGGGACTTTGTCATTTTGCAACATTTATGGGTGGTCTTGGGGATCTAAACTTGTATAAATAGCCTAGCTTAGCTTAGAGAAATTGTCCGACTTGTCCGACTAGCAGACCTGTCACTGACCCTACGAACTCTATAGGTGCCTGATACAGAGTGCTGCGGAGCATTCTGCCTGAAACTTTCCACAAACTCCAAGGGGTGGAAATTAGTCCTAAGTGCTAAGCGAAGCACTTTGCTGGGAGATTCGAGAACCCAATCGGGGTTATTGGCGGATTCCATGCAGACGAGGGGGTAACGCTGGCGTTGCATCCGAACCTGTGAGGGGTTGGTCGTGCCTTGGTGAACCCAGTCCTGACCCAGACCTGAGGGGTATCCTGTCCTGACTGTCCATGAGCTGTACCTGCTCACCTTCTTGTATTTCCTGAATCCTTGAGGGTCCTTGTCCCGTGTTTTCCCAACTGACCCGTGGCCAGGGTTAGTCCTCATTCTCACTTAGGTAAATATTGAGATAGGTGTCTGTCTACTACAACCCTCAACTTTCCTCCTCTGATTAAAGCAATCTTGCCTGCGACATTCTCCATGTCTCTTTTGAATGTAATTTCATGCAATTGATCATTAGTATATGATCCACTTCTTACCCTTCCTTTAGGACATTGTTAAACCCGACTGTTTTAACTAGATTGTTCCACTTATTCCCTTTCCCTTAGTATGGTTGCAGTGAAGTTAGCAAAGATAGCATAAGGATTAGGAATTAGTATAAGGGTATTAGAACATACATTAGGTTTGTCTCACGTCCTTGCCCTAGTTTAAACCATATTAGTTAATAGGTTTATTATGATTCATGCCCTATAGTATTCCCTTTTACTCTATGATTCTCACATTAATTCAGAGCTACATTTTGGTTTTGATGCTTATCATTGATGTATTACTTTGCATTTGCCTACTTGTAATGGCATTTTCGTCCTAAACTTATACTATATAAAACCCTTAAAACCATCAAGGTGTCTGTGGTCATTATACATTAAAGTGGAAGTAAAGGTACTAAATGTGTAAAGCATTTTCTCCCTTTTAGGAAAACCCTTATCACCTATCCACTGCTAGCTCCTGATCTGTCAGGAGTAATGTGCCTGTGGTAAGTCAGGTATAAGAATAGTAAAGTTGGGTGTAAGAGTCACCCAACTCGATTACTCATAGAGCGTACTCGAGGTTTCACCCGGTTCCTTGCAAAACTCTGTCATCGTATGCACGCCAGGGCCCAGTGCGTGGAAGATTTGGTAATCTAAGTGAGCCGGGTGACCCGCGCGCTCTATCAGAATACTCCAGCATCTTTCATGATGTTAGAAAAAGGGTATCATACCTGTGTATGGTTAGAGAACTGGGTAAAGTACACTGCGGAGGATGGAGTTTTAGCCTTTCCCATTGATGGTACTTTTAACGGGAGAATCCTATTTAATTTGAGGACCCGAATGAATGAATTACACCCCAGACCTAGATTAACTCAGTATGAAGCTTTAGAGGAATGGGAAATTGAGGCTCTAGAGCGAGACAGACCCCGAATGGACAAGGGAGTGACCCGATGGTATCCAAAAATGGTGAAGGAAACCAAGGAACAGAAATTAAAACAGTGGAGACAAAATATGATGGTAGAAGGGTTATTTCCCATGTTCGGAGCTAATGAAATGGCGGGTGGGAAGAAATGTACTGAGAAAACCCGACACCTGATGCCCCTGGGTGAATCGGAAGATGAATTTTTAGAAGACTTATTTATGAAAGGTCCCCCGCCTTATAATGAAGAAGCCAGATCCCAGAGCTCAACTACTCCATTGAGACCTTCAGGAAGAAGAAGTACTAGTGAAGCCGATTCTACAGGGATAGAACAGAGAAGAGCGGGAGGAGAGGGATTTGGTAGACCCGACCCCGTGGTCCCGAATTACAACCCTTTTGGTGAGGGACTAGTTTTGTCAACTCCATCAGCTCCGAATCTATATCCTTCTTTAGTACCCCAAATGATACAGGATCCCCCCATGAATCGAGTATTACACGAGCAGGAAAGGGATGCCCTGAGAGGACAGCGGAATGATCTCATACATGCCATAGCTCAGATTAATCCAAATCCTAAAGCCCTGACGATTCCAGTAACCATTGGTCCAGTTTTTCCTCTATATGGGGACAGAATGAATACTCCAAAAACTCCAGTCATAACCCCGATGATGCCCCAGCCCAGAGGGGAACCACTCATTATTGATGATCAAGCAAGTGAAAGTGAGTCCATGGTTTCCTTGATGGATCTACCTAATAGGGAACAGGAACCTAGTATGACTCGAACTAGAGCTCAGACTAGGAACAAAGACGTACTAATAGAGTCTACATCAGGAATTCAAAGTGCGACAGTGGTAACTCCCGAGGAAATAGAAAGGTGGACCCGAGAATTAGAAAAGGGAACCCCTCATCCGAGACCTCTAGATATTTATAAGCTAAGAATAGAGCTAGAGGAACTGAGCGCAGGGAATGTGAGTTTAGACCGATTGAATGTCCGGGAGGAAGATGAGTTGTTGTTCATGTGCAAACACCTTACTCGGAATGCAAAATCATACTATGACAAATTAATGGACACGGCAGTAAGCATGGGAATAGATATCAGCAGATCCAAGGTCCTACAGAAATCCTACAGGGTAGAATTTTCAGACAAAGATCTAGAAAACCTGAATACCGCAGGGAAGAAAACGCAGATTAAAGAACTGATAAACTTAGCACAGAAATGGGGAGATCTAGACAAATGGAAAGCCAGGTGGGCAAAGAAAAAGGAGGATAGCAAGGAGAGACCACGGACTGCTGAGTACGTCTTACAAGAGGCTGACAAACCAGAAAAATTATGTCCCATGAGAGAAGTCCCAGGGGGAAAATATGTCCATGTCCCTTGGTCCAGACAAGATATAGTGTCATTTACCAATGACTTCCCTAAACTGAGGGAGAAACCAGTCGATTGGTACCGACAGGTCGAACGCTTCATAAAAGTTCAGAAATGTCTTCTGAAAGACCTGGATGGGTTTTTTGACATCGTGGTCCCTGTAGATTTGTGGACCGACTGCAAAATTGAAATTGATTGGCCTAGCGAAGAATATGCGAGAGACGAGATAACAGGAGCTCCCGCACCTGAAGTAATGAGGAAGTATGAGCAAGTCATACAGTACCTCAAGAAAAAGGTGCCCGCAAAAGAAACTGATTGGACCCGCATAGATAGAACTACCCAGGAGCGTGATGAATCAGTACACTCCTATTATGAAAGGTTACTGCAGGTCTTCAAAACTTACAGTGGAATCGATAATGTGGACTTGAAGGATATGACACATTTCTGTTATCGATTCGTGTTAGGATTGAGACCTGAAATATCCCAGTGGATTAGGGATAACAAAATCAGTTGGCAAGGGAAACCCATTGATGATGTTCTCAAATATGCCAAATACTGCGAAGATGAGATCGAGAACAAAAAGAAAGCCCTAAAGGAGAAGGTGATGTGGGCTCAGGTGAAATTAGCTGAACAACAAGAAAAACAGTTAAGTAAAATGACTAACAGTAATAATGCTACAAATCCGAATACTGGGGGTGGAGGCAGACCCCGGGTAAAGATGAGTAGGGAAGAGGCAATGGAAAAATTCCCCTGTCACGGATGTGGTCAGATGGGGCATTGGAGAGATAAATGTCCGCACTTGCAGGCTGGTAATGCCCCCGTAAATGGTTTAAATCCACAGGTGCAGAAAGAGGGGATCCGAAAGACCCAACAGCAGGTAAATCAACCCCCAGTGCCACGCGCTCCTAGACAGAATTATAGGAATCAGGGTCAAGAGAATGAAAGGGTCGAGGTGTGGGAAAGAGAGAATGAAAGAAATGCACCCATTCCTCAGTACCTGTTAAATGATACTTTCCTCTGCGATGATCAATACTGACGGGGCCTGAGAGGGGAGGACAAGGAGTGCGTGCTTGGCGCTTCCTTGCCGGTAGACCAGACTGGACCATACATTGAAGGAAAGGTTGAAGGGACAGATGTCACCTTTCTGTTGGACACTGGTGCTACCCGTTCCACTGTGAGAACAGTGGATGTTCCTAACCTACCCCTCTCGGGAGATGCTATCCAAGTAGTGGGAGTTTCAAATCAGATAATCAGTACTCCGGTAACTGAGCCTATGGAAATCTCCATAGGAAATTTCAAGGAAATGCACAGATTTGTGGTCTGTGATTCCAGTCCTGTAAACCTGTTAGGACGAGATTTGCTGTGCAAAATGCGTTGCACCATCTTTTGCTCGCCAAATGGTGTTGAAATTCAGACCCCAGATGAAGATGGCCTGTATAAATTAATGTTACTGAGGCCCGACACAGATATTAAGCCCATGTCCATTGAAAGTCTACCTGAAGAACTGCAATCGAGCGTAATACCTGAAGTTTGGGATTTTTCTGGAAAAGATGTAGGCTTAATGGCAAATGTAGACCCAGTTAAAATCATTATAAAAACAAATGCTGTATACCCAAATACCAAACAGTATAAAATGAGTGCAGAAGTGAAAGAAGGAGTCGCAAAGGAATTAAACAGATTGCTCAAAGCAAACATCATTCAGGAAGTGATGAGCAGTCCCTGTAATTCACCCATACTTGGAATTAAGAAGCCTAGCGGAAAGTACAGGGTAGTGCAGGACCTGCGCAAGGTAAACCAAATTGTAGTACCTTGCTGTCCCATAGTGCCAAACCCTGCAGTAATACTGTACCAAATTCCTTGGGATGCGGAATGGTTCACTGTCATAGACCTGTGCCATGCATTCTTTTCCATCCCATTGCATCCAGAAAGCAAATTCCTTTTCAGTTTTGAATTTAACAGCCAAGTCTATGTCTGGAATCGTGTCCCCCAGGGGTACACCGAAAGTCCATCGATTTTCAACCAGATTCTAAAGAAATGCCTTGAATCCTTAGTACTGCCTAACGAGTCTGTCCTGGTACAGTACATAGATGACCTATTGGTGGCATCTAGAAGTCAAGACGACTGTGTCACCGATACCATTGCCTTGCTAAATCATCTAGGAAAGGGAGGACATAAGGTCTCACCAGACAAATTACAGTTCTGCAAAACCTCAGTAAAATATCTGGGACACCAGATAGAGAAAGGGATCAGGAAAGTCACTACAGAAAGAATTAAAATAATTCGAGAAATGTCACTACCAGTAACCCAGAAAGAAGTAAGAATGTTCCTAGGAGTTGTTGGGTACTGCAGACAGTGGATAGTGGGTTTCGCGGCTATAGCTAAACCCTTGATTAACATGACAAAGAAAGGAGCGGAAGACCCAGTTTGCTGGAATGATGAATGTATGACTGCGTGGGTAAAATTGCGAAATTGTCTATGCACAGCTCCTGCATTAGGAATGCCTGACTACACTAAGAACTTTGAACTGTTCTGTGACACGAGAGACAATTGTGCGCTCTCAGTCTTAACCCAGGAACATGGTCTGATTAGACGTCCCGTGGCCTACTTTTCAGCCGCCCTAGATCCAGTGGCTGCTGGATTACCGGGATGCCTGAAAGCAGTAGCTGCCACCTGTACAAGTCTAGAACAGAGTGAGAACATTGTGATGGGACATCCTGTCACTGTATTTGTTCCTCATTCCGTTGTGATCTTGCTCACCCGAACCAAGACACAGTATCTCACCCCTAGTCGGCTGACCAAGTATGAGAGGATTCTCATTGGTGCAGAAAATGTAGTAATTTCCCGATGTAACATTCTGAACCCCGCCACACTATTGCCCCTTCCCATTGATGTAGAGGCAGGAGGTGAAATTGACCATAGCTGCATAGACCTGACTGAATTTAGCACGAAACCCCGTCCTGATATCAGAGAAGTGGCCTTGGTTGATGAAGACCTCAAAATGTTTGTGGATGGTTCATGCTTGAGACATGAGAATGGAGGTTTGAGTGCTGCCTATGCTGTAGTCACTTTGGAAAAGACCCTGGAAGCTTCCTATCTTTACGCAGTTAAATCTGCTCAAGTAGCAGAGCTCATCGCTCTGACAAGAGCTTGCAAAATTGGGAAAAACAAAAGAGTAACTGTTTATACTGACAGTCAGTACTGTTACGGGGTTGTTCATGACTTCGGCCAGCTATGGTTGCAAAGAGAATTCATGACTTCCTCAGGTTCTCCCATCCGGAATGGGAAACCAGTACAAAACTTACTAGAAGCCATCCAATTGCCCAAAGAATTGGCTGTGGTCAAGTGTGCGGCTCACCGATCTGGAAATGACGAGGTGACAGCCGGAAACAGATATGCTGACCAAATTGCCCAGTACTGCGCCCGACACCAAATGTCCCTCCAAATTAAATTATGGGGAGGTGAAAGCAGCTGCCAACTGATGTTGTTTGAAAGACTGGGAACATGGGATGAATTGAGAGAACTACAACAGACAACAGACAAGAAAGAAAGGGACATGTGGAGGCAGGAGGAATGTCGACCCAGGAGAGGGGATGGTGTTGTGGTTCACGTGACTGGTAGGCCTGTGCTCCCTGAACGACTGGTTACCGCAATGGCACGGATAATACATGAGCCAACACATATTGGGAGGGATGCTATGTGCCGTATGTTTGAAAAGGTGTTCTACAGTTCAAAATTCAGGAGCACAGCAGACAAACTTTGTCAGAGGTGTTTAGTGTGTCAACAGTACAATGCAGGAAAGAAGACAGTAGTGGAACAAAGTACCATTGGGAGAGCAGAAGGTCCCTTCATTAGGATGCAGGCAGACTTCATAAAACTGCCCCTGTGCAAGGGATATCAATATGTCCTAGTCATAGTTTGCTTGTTTTCCCGGTGGGTGGAGGCTTATCCAACCAAGAAGAATGATGCCCTGACTGTAGCTAAATTGTTACTTAGGGAACTGATCCCCCGATTTGGAATTCCTGAGACAATTGAAACAGACCAAGGTGGACATTTTTCAAACGAAGTCCTAAAAGAACTCTGCAAAGCATTCAAAATGGAGCAAAGGCTGCACTGTGCCTATCATCCAGAGGCGTCTGGAATAGTCGAGCAGATAAACGGCACTCTCAAGTCCAGGCTGGCAAAGCTGTGTGACTCCACAAAAATGAATTGGATAGAAGCTTTGCCCATGGTACTGATGAGCTTGAGAAGTATTCCAAACAGAAAGACAGGCCTAAGCCCCCATGAAGTTCTGATGGGAAGAGTGATGCGACAGGCATGGGTACCTGGACACAAACTGCTAAGTATTACTGATGATATGGTGCTAGAATACTGCAGGCAGTTGGGTGACCAAGTGCGTTCTATCTCTCACCAGATTGGAGAGACTGCTGTCGAATGGCCTACCACCCCAGCACACAAGCTGAAACCAGGTGACTGGGTGGTACTGAAGAAACATACCCGGAAGAGTTGCCTTAAACCGAAGTGGGGCAAGCCTCGACAAGTAATCCTTGTCACCACAACTGCTGTGAAGTGTGCTGGTGTACCGAAGTGGATCCATGCAAGTCACACGAAGAAGGTGACTGGAGAAAACGCGACTGAAGCTGAAGGTAGTCCAGCTGAGGAGACTCCAGAAGAGGGTCCGGATCCCGCTGACATCGAACTACCAGGCACAAGTCAAGAAGTTGAATGGTTTCCTGCTGATGACCTGGTTCTTGATCCTATAAGAACCAGAAAATACTCTTACCTAGGTAGTGAGTGGGACAGCGCAGGTGAGTCAGAACAGGAAGGAGAAGGTCAGATCATCAAAGCCATCATCAAATCTGATCAGGGAATAGGCCAAGTAGGGACAGATCAAGTCATCGACACTCCTTCTCAGACAGAGAAGGCTGGAAAGGGACAGATAGTAGTCAAAGCGGAAGTTCATGCAGAAGAAAATCAAGAGATCGAAGAGCATGAACAAGGCCAGTTAGTAATAGATGAACGTGTTCAGGAAGAAGAGTCCAGTGAATCACTCACAAACAAAGATCAAATACAGTCTACACCTGAACTAGGTCAGATTAGGGACCAGGCAGAAGAAATAGATGAAAGACCTGGAGCTAGTCAGACAGGAAGGGAAAAAGACACTGCTGAAGCAACAGTGCGACAAAGAAGAAAAGGCAAAAGAGTTCACGAGGAAGAGCAAGTTTCCTCGACTACAAATAGGATCGAAAAGAAGGATGAACCCCGATATGTAAAAAGACTGAGAATAAGAATAAAAACAGTCGAAGAAAAACTGAAAGACCGGAAGAGGGCTGAAAGTGAAAGGAAAGAAGCCCGAGGAAAGTCCATCCGAAAGAGCGGTAGAGTAAAGAAACAGAACAAACTGTATCGGAGCCCTGAGTGGACCTATCTGGTGTTGGAAGAAATTGATGAGCCCGAAGTCTGTGGCAAAAGCAACGAAGGGTCCATTGCTGGTCGGAGCTCTGACGAAGACCCTCCTTGAGGTGAAGCGAAATAAAACCTCTGCTGAAAAGAAACAAAGAGGGGTTGGAAAAGCCACCTGTAAGATAAGATGTCTGATTCAAATGTCTCTGGAAGGTCCAGATTTAGCTGTTGCAAAACATGCTGTAAAATATGCATCTGTAATATAGTAATAATGATAGTGATATGGATAGGATTAACAGTGTTTATACCTTTTATGATAAGCAAAGACCCTAACATATATCCTACAGACTTGACGACACAAGACGCAGAAGTTGTAAATACTGAAGAAACACCACGAAGAGTAGAAAGACGTGACAATTCAATGAGGCTGAGACATACACGACCTGACTTAGAAACAGCAGATGAGGGAGAACTACATTTTCACGAAATGAAGAACAGGACACACTTAAATGTTTTCGCAAACCTTTTAGTACACTATGTAGAAGCTATGGAAATAGAAGATTGCTATGTCTGCATGATGCTACCTACTTCAGTAGCTGAAGGCGTGACATACCACCATTTACCCCTGACCTATGGAATTTCCTGTAGTATATTAGCAAGCTTATTCTATAGAAGCACTTTACAGTATTATTACTCAAACACTGACGTTATCTTTTCAGAACTTCCTATTAGAGGGAATCTGAACCTTGTACATACCCTTGGTGGAGTGACTCGCTACATGGGGGAATACTTCCTGACGATAGGTGACATAGATCTGAATGAAGCTCGTAGAGACAACTTGACTTGTTCCTTACATGCACAAGAGAAAATGTTCTTGAAAATGGCAGAGAAGAGAAGGGAAAAGTTTCAGAAAAAGGCAAATGACGAACAGAACAGAACCCCTAGATGGGCAGAAAACATGGATAACACCTCACAAAGCGAAGTTACTCCTGCTCTGTTGCTGGATTTTGAACGGAAAGGGAAACTCTGTATTCATAGAGAAAAGACTAGTTATTATAACAATGTATTCATTGGTTCCAGCAAGTGTGAACATAATTTCAAGGTAATTGGAGGTTGGGGTTTCAAAAATGGGTCAGAACCTGTGTTTCCAGGAATTTATTATATATGTGGAAACAAGGCTTATTTCAAATTGCCGGATCACTGGTATGGAAGCTGCTACTTTGGCATTGTCTTTCCGAAAATATACCATGTGAACAATGCAGCTGGAAGCAATGAGATTACTAATGGCTTAGTGCGTAGAAAACGTGAAAGTGTAGGAGAAATTGTAGGTGATATTTTTAGTGCACTGATACCTGGAATGGGGGTAGTTCTGAATACTCACAGGATCTGCAAATTATCTACAGTAGTGGATCGGTTATCTACTGACACTGCTGCTGGATTTCTGATGATCAATACCGAAATGGTTGCGATCAGATCAATGGTTTTACAGAATCGCCTTGCTCTTGATACCTTATTGGCAAAAGAGGGCGGAGTCTGCAGGATGCTGAGGGCACAACATTGTTGCACTTACATTCCTGACAAAAGTGTCGAAATTAAGAAATATATAAGAAACATAACTAGTTTGGAAAAAGAACTCAAACCATTGGAGGTTGACAGTGCCTGGAAGAGACTGACTGATGGTCTCTCCTCTGTAGGTAGTTGGTTCTCTAACTTAGGTAAAAGTCTTTTATGGAAAATACTGATGCCAATAGTTGGAATAGGTGTGATTGTTCTGATCATATTCATCTGTTGCAAATGCCAGAAATGCAGAAAATATGTAGTGAATAAAAGAGGAAAGCGAAAGGCTGAAGATTTAGAATTAGAAGAATTAAGAAACCAGATATACAAGAAAATAAAGAACAATCATACACACAGAGAGGCGGAGAGAAAGCTCAACAATAAGTTCATTGAGGTTGAGATGGATGAATTGGATGAATGAAGTTGGCATCTGTTTTCATGTGTAGTGATGATAGTAAATATCATCAAAGAGGGGATTGATGGAGCAAGGATTCGCACGTAACGCGACTTGCTCTCTTCATGAACCTCGCCTGAATCATAACTGTACTAACTCCGATTGTTTGTCATTTTATTTGTATTTCCCCAACACACGGGTGTCCCTAGGAGGCTTGCCTATGTGTTATCTATCATAATCAAGCTTGCACATTAATAAAATGGCCGCTTTGCAGAAATCCAGTCTGCGCATGCGTCGGTCATACCCATGTGATGTGACGCACTCGCAATCTGGAGGGAAAAGTTCGCTCATGCGCAGTGGTGTTAAAATGGCCGCTTGTCACTAATCGTGCTTATGCTATCTTAAGCCGCTTTTATCTATGCATCTTTTCTGCACTAACTCTTAATGCTATAAGTATTATAAAATAAGGGATTAAGAGTAGTTGGTCATGGTGTACAGTGTATTCATTTTATTCTGTGTTATTAATTTGTTTTCGCTTACTTTTCATGTACCGCGTAAATGAGGGCCTTGAAGTAGGGGATGGACTCCATTTTGAAGCTGACGTATCCCTCATCATGTGACCTAAAGATCTGGGACGTGCAGCAATGGAACCTGACCCGATTGGCCATTGAAAAGGGGACTGTCCTTTCCCGGCGCACCTTTGCCCTTGAAGATGTGCTATTTATGTATTGTAATGCGCAACAATGTTGCAAACCTTTTCTTCACTATTGTACTTTCCCACACGTAGGCCTGGGAACCCAGGTGTTGGGGGGAGGGAAATGTCACGTGCAGTATAGGTGGTACCTATGATCTAACCACCTCCCTTGACCAATCAGAAGATGGGACTTTGTCATTTTGCAACATTTATGGGTGGTCTTGGGGATCTAAACTTGTATAAATAGCCTAGCTTAGCTTAGAGAAATTGTCCGACTTGTCCGACTAGCAGACCTGTCACTGACCCTACGAACTCTATAGGTGCCTGATACAGAGTGCTGCGGAGCATTCTGCCTGAAACTTTCCACAAACTCCAAGGGGTGGAAATTAGTCCTAAGTGCTAAGCGAAGCACTTTGCTGGGAGATTCGAGAACCCAATCGGGGTTATTGGCGGATTCCATGCAGACGAGGGGGTAACGCTGGCGTTGCATCCGAACCTGTGAGGGGTTGGTCGTGCCTTGGTGAACCCAGTCCTGACCCAGACCTGAGGGGTATCCTGTCCTGACTGTCCATGAGCTGTACCTGCTCACCTTCTTGTATTTCCTGAATCCTTGAGGGTCCTTGTCCCGTGTTTTCCCAACTGACCCGTGGCCAGGGTTAGTCCTCATTCTCACTTAGGTAAATATTGAGATAGGTGTCTGTCTACTACAACCCTCAACTTTCCTCCTCTGATTAAAGCAATCTTGCCTGCGACATTCTCCATGTCTCTTTTGAATGTAATTTCATGCAATTGATCATTAGTATATGATCCACTTCTTACCCTTCCTTTAGGACATTGTTAAACCCGACTGTTTTAACTAGATTGTTCCACTTATTCCCTTTCCCTTAGTATGGTTGCAGTGAAGTTAGCAAAGATAGCATAAGGATTAGGAATTAGTATAAGGGTATTAGAACATACATTAGGTTTGTCTCACGTCCTTGCCCTAGTTTAAACCATATTAGTTAATAGGTTTATTATGATTCATGCCCTATAGTATTCCCTTTTACTCTATGATTCTCACATTAATTCAGAGCTACATTTTGGTTTTGATGCTTATCATTGATGTATTACTTTGCATTTGCCTACTTGTAATGGCATTTTCGTCCTAAACTTATACTATATAAAACCCTTAAAACCATCAAGGTGTCTGTGGTCATTATACATTAAAGTGGAAGTAAAGGTACTAAATGTGTAAAGCATTTTCTCCCTTTTAGGAAAACCCTTATCACCTATCCACTGCTAGCTCCTGATCTGTCAGGAGTAATGTGCCTGTGGTAAGTCAGGTATAAGAATAGTAAAGTTGGGTGTAAGAGTCACCCAACTCGATTACTCATAGAGCGTACTCGAGGTTTCACCCGGTTCCTTGCAAAACTCTGTCATCGTATGCACGCCAGGGCCCAGTGCGTGGAAGATTTGGTAATCTAAGTGAGCCGGGTGACCCGCGCGCTCTATCAGAACGCCCATCGATAGAACCTCCTCTACAAAAACTGTAACGTATTTTGACAAGCATGGATGTAAAACGCCATGTACCTATGTTATTTCTCAGCAGGCACAGCCTTCTCAGCACGCCGAGGAGGTTTTTTACCGAACACTGAAAGGTACGCGCTTCATAGGTACAGGCAGGTATTCATGTTCAATACGTCGCACTGCAAGCACAGAGGGGCGATAATATCTGTAATTTCCCTTTACCAGTGACACTCGCTCCGAGTACTTAACTCACCCATAATCTAGCTGAATGACGCATGTCTGATGGACTGTTCTGTTGGTTTAAATAACACTTACAATACAACACGCTATGCCATCGCAACCTGTATTGAAAGCGTTGCTCATACAGAGGTCGCTTATAACCGATAGAAATCGCGCAAGTGAAAACGATAGTCATGGCGCTTTACAAACACGCATAGGACAATACATGTTGAGTGCTAATGGCCCCTAGACATAAGACAATGTCGCAATGAATACCACCGCGATGAGCATATCAACAACAATCTTTAATCAGATAACCGCAAATGACACACTAAGGAAGCTATGTTACAAAGCTACCTGTATCTAACCAGCACGCATCCTCTACATACATACTTTTAATAGTGAGCGAACTAGAAACCCTTCCACACAAATGAATGACAGTACCTTAACATGTTAATTGTGACCAATGAGGGAAAGTTTGCCTAAAGAGGAACGAGAGAATGTTGCCTTGTGTAACAAAGAATTTCCATTTTGAGTTCCTTAATTTTCTTCTGTTTCTCAACCACTACAGCATCCATGATACTGCGCATTGACGCTATCTATGTGTTTGTATTGTCTGCCCTTTACCCCTCCCCCATTTTTTTCATATCCACAGGTACTTAAAAGGCCTTACGAAATTCGAAACGTTTTCCAAGAATTAACCTACTAAATAAGGTCATTTTTTCATTACTTCACTATAGAAACTAGGTCCTGAAGAAAGCCAACCTGACCCCTTATGGGCAATTAGTGGCTGAAACATGTCGACCTGTTTATGGACATTAGCAAGTGCGGAAGCCCCATAACTCCAGCTTCCTATGCATGCCCAATTCTTTTAACCAGGCTTTTCTCCGGCATTAATTAAAATTTGCTTTAACTGGTCACAGAAGCCTTTTTATTGAACACCCTACTTTTTCTAATCACTAATCACTACTGCACTAACCAGTGGTCCACCTCCGGGTGGAGGAAGCATACAATTAAACCCGATGATGATGCTGTCACTTGGTAACATAAAGGCGGAGAATCAAGATACACCGCCGGTTGAGCCTTGGTACGTGAATGAGGGTTTTTTTTTATCGGAACCGGAAACGATTAGATTACAAAACCCTGGTTACTCAGGACAAGTGATCCCTTCCCCCATTGATTTTTTATATTGAAACTAAGGAAGTTGAAAGGGTCACAGACTTTTCCTTCTCCCCCTTTGTGATATAAAACAGTAAGGAAAAAGACACCTTGGAAATGATTCATATGAATTTCCCCTTAAAATAATGTCCTACCCTTCTCCACTGTTACCAGTCTGATATCGGAATGTCATAACGAAAATATCATTTGACAAGTATATTGTTAACAAATATATCACTTCATTGGAGTTAGTAATAGACAATCTACACCAAATTGGACAATGTCATTTACAGAAATATCACCCACTTATTAATAACAGTCATTCCACATTTAATGGGGTAATATTATGTAAACAATATTTAGGACACAATACTTCTAAGGATGTCCTCATTTCATTCACAATGCAAATGTAATAAATTAGGCAAATGTGATCAAATAGAGCCATTCATCTGGCAATCACATATTTAAACTTGTCCATGGAAAAACAGTTGCTAATGCTCATTTAGAGTGGTATGGTAATGCTTGAACTGTGCGGTAATTAACTCACTCCATATCTGCAGTGCAGCAGAAAGTCATTGGTACCAACCTAGGCTTTATTGCCTCTTCTCTAATGACAAGCATATATCAGAGTAATGAAAACAATTGCAAAAACTGGTTTGGAGCTTGGCACTTTTAAAATAATGAGAACATCAATTTGCAAAACCAATCACTGCATGCGCTCAAACTATGGCCTATTTCATGCTATCTTCAATCAATATTTGTTTTTAAGGTTGGCACCCTTTTCTCTTTAGCTATTTTCAGTCTATTGGTATGAGAAGTGTAAATCCGAAGAAAAACTTGATGTCATAAAATGCAAATTTGATTTCAAATTCCTGGAATTAAAAAAAGAAATTGAGAGGTCGTGGCAGCAATACTAGTCTTCTCACAGTTCTACGTGTTATTTGTCAAAATGCTCAAGGTAAGGACCTGAGAATTGTAACATAACATGCAGAGAAAATGATATGTGTGAGGTAGATCTGAGATGCCTAAATTGAATGAAGGATCTCTGAGGCAGATATGATGCAGTTCAGCGGTAAGTGAGGATGATGATATATACTGCATGGGTTAAATTTCAGCTGCGAAAGGGGATGTGAGGTAGATGTTGTGAGATGTGTGATCTGGAGGTCAGACAAATGAAATGTACACCATGGGGACTATTCACACAAACATGTTGGGGTACATAAACAGGTATTCTGAAGTATTATTTGAAGCACTCTTGCATACCTTTCTAAACTAGTCCCAAAAACAAAAATGGAAAAAAAATTTGAGATATTCATATGCAATTAGTACAAATGGAAAAGACTGGGCCTTCAGTGCACTCCGTTACTAATAGGGAGTTTGATGTTTCAGGGCTGATTCACAAAGACATGTAAGAGTAGGTAAATGAGTAGTACTCCTGTAGTACCACTTCCTGTACTCATACATATTTTTGTAAATTGGCCATACATGTACTAACGGTACAAAAGGGGGTGGTAAAGGACGGAGCATCTGAACCAATCAAACACTCACACCCAGTCAAAAGATCTGGGTTTGATCCATCACCGTTCTTTAGCCCACTCTGCCACCCCAGTTCAGACATGGCTGTATGCAAATCAGTCTGACCCTGTGCCTCATGAGAACAGTCTAGCCCGAACTGCCAAGCCATGCCTTCCCTGGACCGGAAACAAGCTTCCGAGGACCGGTTTCTGGCATTCCAGCCGTCTTCAGCCCGGCTTGCTTGAATACATGTACTAACGGCAAAGAGTGCATGATTAATGAATTGGATGAAAGCTGCATGAGGGATACAGGAGATGCAAGATTCAGATGTGAGAATCATGAGCTGTGTGTGCAGTAATTTTGTTGCAGATGTGAGACACTTAAAGTGGGGGTTAGATGCACGAGATAGGTGTTTGATCATACAGTCGCCTCGCAAGAACTCTGGGATGTTTAAGGTAGCTATTGTGCACATTCATTTAGAGGATGTGCAATGCTTGGTGCTGCTGTAAAATTCAAGTCAGTCTGTAGTCTACTGTTAATTATCATTCTTCTTCATTCTAAGCATCATTTAAAAAACTTTAAAATAGATTTAGGATAGAGTACCCTAATTTGCATGCTTAAAGTCTAGCTAGAGGAGATCTTGATAGTGAATATGCATACTACTGAATTACTCTAATGACAAGGTGGTGTATCCTCCAGCTCATGCAAATCATTTATTGAAAAACGTGACGAGCGTCTGGTGGCTTGCAGCTTTTAGTAGGATGAACAATTACAGTGGCAGGGTGAATGAGGAATTGTCATTGACAGTGCACTGCAGTTTATAAGACAAGCCTATAACTCTGCTGCTATCAAGGTGATAACATTCAACAGAAGTAACCTTTATAAACCAACCACAGTTTCATTGAATAAGTCCTTCCATGACATTGCAACATCTGCACAAACTGAGGCAATGGAGACATACTGATGAGAAACTTGGTATTTAATTTGTAAAAGAAAAAGGTAAGTGCTAGGGCTCACACGTTTTCTTATTGGCTGCTGCATAAAAGTAAGAATTGGTGGCCTCCGGCTGCTCTAAGTGGTGTGAGTTTCATGAGTGTCACGGCCAACAGCACAGCTAACCACTGCCATTCCTGGGCCAGGTGATGGCACAAGTTGCATAGATAGTGCTGTCATCAGCCTAACAGTGTGTGCTTTGGTGTGGTGGAGGGTTGGGGGAGCAGCTGCAGGGAGTGAGGTTCTTATTTCCAGTATTACAATGAGCGACAGTGAAAAATGACTCAGTACTGGTCAGTGGCAGCTTGCAAGCTCTCAGACTAGATTTGCACTGCTTGTCTTTTGATAAATGGTGATCTCATTAACTAAATAACCCCCACCAATATTAATTGTTCTCTGCCAGGAGTGACTGGTAGAGACAATAGCTCAGTCTATGGATCAAATGGTAACTGAAAATCCTAGAAATGCAAACAAATGATGACAAAGTCAATAGGATGGGTCTTGCCCTAGAACATAAAAAATGGTATGCACGCCAAAAAAAAAAAAAAAAAATGCCAATGCTTAACAGTTGTTTGCAATGAAAGATAAGTACAAAACAAATCATTGTGGGGTGACCAACTGAGAATGGTATCTACAGTCCTTATCATTGTTTGACTGTAACACAGAAAGCATTTTACAGCATCTCGCTGGTTTTCACTTGGGAGTACTCTCCGCTGGATTCGCGAGATTTTTTAAAATATACTCAATTTCACAACAAAAATTTGCAGATAGATTTTGGAAAAATCTGGAACAAATCTGCCCCTTGGAATTGACATGTGATTGTTTCTACTTGGTATTGCCCTGAGGATGTCGAAGGGTGATAACCCAAGACCGAACCACGTGTTGGCTACGCCTTTCATCTCGTTGTGAATGTAGCAACCATTGTACCAACTACACTATAATGATTGTATTACTGGATGTGACTATCATAAAGTGAACACTTGAAATTAAAGAAGATCTTCGAACTCTGGGACATTACTATTTTCTGCTCAGGATAAAAACTGTTACTTACATTTTACAGCTTGACTTTTTAACATATTGTGCACCATCATGCTTGCAACGAGCAGCATATCTGAGGCAGGCGTACACAAAGTGATGCCACTCAGGCGATAAGTTGGTGGTTGTCTAATTTCTATGGCACGCAACTATTTTCAAAATAACTTTTTGTATGGAGCCTACTGCCAAGGTTTCTCACCTGAGTACTGAAATCAACAGAAAATCAAGGCCTGAACAGTGTATAGAATGATTCATCAAAGAAACGAGGCCCCCAGTATTCCAAGGAACAAGGTCATAAAAACAGTGGGCCCGATTAACAGAACTAACTTAAGACAAAATCCTAAACTTACTACCACAGAAGGCACTTACTCATTTTGGTATTAACAGAGGGCACTTACTCATTTCGGTATTCACAGACGTTAGGAGTCCTAACTTTAGGACTCCTAAATGCCTTCTGTGAATACCGAAAGTCTTAAAGTTAGGATTTTTCTCAGTTTAGGAGTTGTAAAGTTAGGACTCCTAACTTTAGGACTCCTAAACTGAGAAAAATCCTAACTTCAAGACTTTCGGTAATCACAGAAGGCATTTAGGAGTCCTAAAGTTAGGACTCCTAACTTCTGTGAACACCGAAATGAGTAAGTGCCTTCTGTGAATACCAAAATAAGTAAGTGCCTTCTGTGAATACCAAGACGATAGTAAGTTTAGGACTTTGTCTTAAATCAGTTCTGTGAATCGGGCCCAGTGTTCTTCTAGGAATCATTCAGTCTGTGACTTAATACATGATCCAATTGGCCATAAATATTCAACACCATTATACCAGTGAACAATACTCTTCATTAATACTAGTCAGGAATATAAAATAATCCAGAAAATGTAGGTGCTCCAAATGACGGTGCAGTGAAAGTGCAAATCTGTATGCCAAACATCATTGACGAAATTTACAAGACATACAAAAATGGTTCCCTCCCATAGAACAAAGACAATTTTTTTTAGACCCAAGGATATAGGCATTTGGGTTTATGTAGTCCAACACACAATGATATGGGTGAAACCTATTAAGTCTACATTTCGAACCCTAAAAATCATTCATCTGCGGTCTTCATCAGGACAGCAAAGGATAGTAGCACCCAGACCACTGTTAATCTGGTGTATTCCTATGAATTTTACATATAACCTAGGCACATAAATGTGATGGTGACTAAAAATATGAAATTGGGTGTTAGTCAATTTCAACATGTTTAAGGGAGAGAGCCCAAGCATGTTAGCACTGGTTGGCAGTAGTAGAGTGAGCTGAGTCCTAAAAGCCAGCAAAAAAGAGTTCACAAAACATGAGGGTGAAGGCAAAACGTTTGGGGATGACGTACAGAAAGGCCCAAGTCCAGGTGCTTTTTCATGCTCCTCAATAAAAAGCAATTTGCCACTCTTTTGCCCATACCTGAAAATGCTCATTTGCTTATAGAAACAGAAGGGATAGATCGGATAGATGGGACATGCATGTTTTGTATTTCAGACAGATCAGAGTCTAATTTATTGATGAACTTCTACCATGCTTCCGTGTAAGCACTTCTTAAATTTAATGAGATTCTACAATAAAGTAAGCAAAACCAGTAGTGGCTCATGGAGGGAGTGCCGCGGGGTGGTGGGGCGGGGCGGGGGATGGCCAGGGTGGGAGGGCAGTAAACTCTGGCTCATGGCCGACCGGAGTAATGTAAATAAATAAATAAATAAAACTAATTTCATTGCGGCAGTGGAACGCATTTGGCAAAAACTGACAAAGAATACAAACCATACAACAAGAAAAGAAGAAGATAATTTAACCAAGTTGAATAGCTGTTGAGATAGAAAGAAAGTAATAGAAAAGCAATTAATAGGCTTTCCTGATAAAAAGAATGTTGAAGAATATAATATTAAAGACAAAATAGCATTGCCAATTTAAACCACAGCAAAGTGATTAAGAGGCGACGGATCTGAGGCATACTCACGGGATTTTCTAAAGGCTGCCAAAACTAACCTTTGGCTTAACCTCACAGCCACAAAATTCAATATGATGCAGCCCAGAGGTTACAAAGCATTGTAGAATGAGGATGATGGAGGTAAGAGGCCCTGGAGATTTTCAGGTCATCCATAAGCTGCAGCATTCATGTGCACCTGCAGTGTGGTCAAAAACCTGAGGTGGGATCAGATTTTAGGGTACACAATCAAAATATCGAGTTGTAAATATCGACCTACCATAATATCGAGTCTGAAATATCGAAGGTGCATAATATCGAAGGCAAGAATATCGTAGGACAGAATATCGACCCAAGGTAAGTAATATCGAAATACTTAATATCGATGTAAGTAATATCGAAGTAAGTAATATCGATAATATATAGATCGATGTTACTAATTTCGATGACACTAATATCGATATTTGTATTACTGTATAGTTTTTTATTATGTATGTGTTATATGTTTAATTTAACTATTTAAAATAATTACTATTATATGTGTATAAATTTTATTTAATAATAAATAATTTTATAAGTAACTTTTATGTTTTTGTACCGGAGCGGGTTGTGGGTTTATAGGGGAATAGGGTGGGAAGTAATTTAATTATGGTAAATTGTTTAGTAATTAGTAGGATTTATTAATAAATTATAATTAATTGGTAATTATGTGAAAATAATAGGAAAATAATTTTAATTAATTTATTAATTGATATATATATGTTCTGTAGCGGGTTGTGGGTTTATAGGGGAATAGGGTGGGAAGTAATTTAATTATGGTAAGTTGATTAATAATTAGTAGGATTAATTAATTAATTATAATTAATTGCTAATTAATATTGATTAATTGGGAAAAAATTAATTGATTAATTGATATATATTTTCTGTAGCGGGATGTGGGTTTATAGGGGAATGGGGTGGGGAGTATATTAATAATAATTAATTAATTAATATATGTTTTTATAAATTTATATTTAATTTATTGGAAAATAATTAATATTAATTAGTTAATTAATTATTATTTTGTACATATTTAACATTATTAATTAATTGGTAATTAAATAATATTAATAAGTTACATTAATTAGAGTAATTTATTGATATATAATTTTTTATTACTGTTAATTAATTACTTGGGAAAAAATAATATTAATTATTAAATTATAATAATTACAGCTAATGTGCTAATATATTTACTTTATTTGTTATTGTTCATTATTAATTAATTGCTAATTAAATAATAATAATTAATTTTGGGTAAAGGAGTATTTTTAGTGTTTAGGGTCAGTTTTGAGTTTTTGGGTAAAGGTTTTTTTTTTCGGGTTTAGGGTCAGTTTTCAGTTCTTGGGTAAAGGAGTATTTTTTGGTTTCAGGGTCAGTTTTCAGTTTATGGGTAAAGGGGTATTTTTAGGGTTCAGGGTCAGTTTTCAGTTTTTGGGTAAGGGGGTAATTTTTGGTTCAGGGTCAGTTTTCAGTTCTTGGGTAAAGGGGTATTTTTTGGTTTCAGGGTCAGTTTTCAGTTTATGGGTAAAGGGGTATTTTTAGTGTTCAGGGTCAGTTTTCAGTTTATGGGTAAGGGGGTATTTTTTGGTTCAGGGTCAGTTTTCAGTTCTTGGGTAAAGGGGTATTTTTTGGGTTCAGGGTCAGTTTTCAGTTCTTGGGTAAAGGGGTATTTTTAGGGTTCAGGGTCAGTTTTCAGTTTTTGGGTAAGGTGTTTTTTTGGGGGTTCAGGGTCAGTTTTCAGTTTTTGGGTAAAGGGGTATTTTTTGGGTTCAGGGTCAGTTTTCAGTTCGTGGGTAAGGGGGTATTTTTTGGGTTCAGGGTCAGTTTTCAGTTCTTGGGTAAAGGGGAAGGGGTATTTTTTGGGTTCAGGGTCAGTTTCAGTTCTTGGGTAAAGGGGTATTTTTAGGGTTCAGGGTCAGTTTTCAGTTTTTGGGTAAGGGGGTATTTTTTGGGTTCAGGGTCAGTTTTCAGTTCTTGGGTAAAGGGGTATTTTTTGGGTTCAGGGTCAGTTTTCAGTTTTTGGGTAAAGGGGTATTTTTAGGGTTCAGGGTCAGTTTCAGTTCTTGGGTAAAGGGGTGTTTTTTGAGTTCAGGGTCAGTTTTCCCTACTTTTGTACTCTCTGGAGTAGGAATAGAAATGTTTACCCATACGCTATGCAACGTTTTATTTAATTAATTGTTAATATATCAAATATTTATTTTATTTTTTATATTACTTACATTTTATTTATGTTACTCTTTTATGTTTGTAAATGTGTTAGTAAATTAGAATATATTTCATTAATTTATAAATTCGTAAAAAAATTATTAATACTTATTGTTCAGTGTATATATATTACATATTTAGGGGCCGATTAGGATGGCGGACGGAAATGGGTACTGTCCGCCATGGTGGGGGAAATTTTACTCCCGGCTGCGCCGCGGAGAAACCGCGTTTGGGATTAGGATATTCATGTGACGAAACTCCGACCGCGGCGGACGGTTCACAACCAACACCGTCCGCGGCGGTCGGAACACAACCAAGTCCGTCCGCGGCGGACGGAGTTCACTGAACAACCACTGCCGCGGACGGAAATGACCGCGGAAAATAAAACATGTACCGCCATACCTGAGAATACTCCGTGGCCGCAATTAGGATAAATCCGCCCGTACCACGGAACGCACAGCCATCCACGTCCGCGGCGGAAACAATGCCACGAGAACGACAGCATCACCGCGGAAGGGCAACACGCACAACATCCCTAGCGCCGAACAAAAGTCAGAAACTGCACCGCAAGTCCTAAGCAAACATACGAACATTGACAAGCCCCCCCCCCAACACCAATCACAAGCCACCATGACAAGTCCCAATCATCCAATAATGCACACACGTCAACACGCCCACCTACCACCTGACTCGCAACAACCATTGAGACACGACTACAAAATGACACCCACACACAACCACAATCCTTTGCACCACAGCATTGCTGCCAGCAAGAGGGCAAATCGAGAAACTGCTAACTCACATAATATCACATAGAAGACACCCACCCACCACCCTACCACACCCACCACACAAACACCCACCACACAAATCCGACACATCACACACCACACACCTGCACCTCCCAACTCACACAACTCACACACTGAGCACCACACACCATGGCACCCAAAAAAAATCCCAAATTCTCAGAGACAGAGTTGAGGGTAATGGTAGACGAAATAATCCGTGTCGAGCCCCACATCTTCGGGGCCCAAGTCCAGCAGACGAGCGTGGCGCAAAAGAACCACATGTGGGACAGGATCGTCACTCGGGTGAATGCGTCGGGGACTGTGCCGAGGACGAAGCATGACATTCAGAGGCGGTGGCATGACCTGAAGACCAGGGTCAAGGGCATCCGAGCGAAAAACGTCACTAGAGCCAATCATACTGGCGGTGGCACACCCCCGGAGCCATTACCCTACACAGATTGGGAGGAGAAGGTGCTGGGGATACTGCACCGAGAGAGCCTAGACGGACTTGACGAAGGAGAAGAGACTGGTGAGTACAAACCAACACCACGATCAGCACGACATGGTCAGGCTCACACAACTGAGAAGAAACATCCCCTACGCCCCAAACCATGCACGTTCGACACCAACTCACTAACATGTCCATGGCTCCCAACAGGCCCCCATGTTCACGGGGAGGGTGGTGGTGGTGGTGGTGGTGGTGGAGGGTGGGGTGTGTGAGAGGCCCAAAGTACAACTCCCAACAGGCCCCCATGTTCACGGGGAGGGTGGTGGTGGTGGTGGTGGTGGTGGAGGGTGGGGTGTGTGAGAGGCCCAAACTACAACTCCCAACAGGCCCCCATGTTCACGGGGAGGGTGGTGGTGGTGGTGGTGGAGGGTGGGGTGTGTGAGAGGCCCAAAGTACAACTCCCAACAGGCCCCCATGTTCACGGGGAGGGTGGTGGTGGTGGTGGTGGTGGTGGAGGGTGGGGTGTGTGAGAGGCCCAAACTACAACTCCCAACAGGCCCCCATGTTCACGGGGAGGGTGGTGGTGGTGGAGGGTGGGGTGTGTGAGAGGCCCAAAGTACAACTCCCAACAGGCCCCCATGTTCACGGGGAGGGTGGTGGTGGTGGTGGTGGTGGTGGAGGGTGGGGTGTGTGAGAGGCCCAAACTACAACTCCCAACAGGCCCCCATGTTCACGGGGAGGGTGGTGGTGGTGGTGGTGGTGGTGGAGGGTGGGGTGTGTGAGAGGCCCAAAGTACAACTCCCAACAGGCCCCCATGTTCACGGGGAGGGTGGTGGTGGTGGTGGTGGTGGTGGAGGGTGGGGTGTGTGAGAGGCCCAAAGTACAACTCCCAACAGGCCCCCATGTTCACGGGGAGGGTGGTGGTGGTGGTGGTGGAGGGTGGGGTGTGTGAGAGGCCCAAAGTACAACTCCCAACAGGCCCCCATGTTCACGGGGAGGGTGGTGGTGGTGGTGGAGGGTGGGGTGTGTGAGAGGCCCAAACTACAACTCCCAACAGGCCCCCATGTTCACGGGGAGGGTGGTGGTGGTGGTGGTGGTGGAGGGTGGGGTGTGTGAGAGGCCCAAAGTACAACTCCCAACAGGCCCCCATGTTCACGGGGAGGGTGGTGGTGGTGGTGGTGGTGGTGGAGGGTGGGGTGTGTGAGAGGCCCAAAGTACAACTCCCAACAGGCCCCCATGTTCACGGGGAGGGTGGTGGTGGTGGTGGTGGAGGGTGGGGTGTGTGAGAGGCCCAAACTACAACTCCCAACAGGCCCCCATGTTCACGGGGAGGGTGGTGGTGGTGGTGGTGGTGGTGGAGGGTGGGGTGTGTGAGAGGCCCAAACTACAACTCCCAACAGGCCCCCATGTTCACGGGGAGGGTGGTGGTGGTGGTGGTGGTGGTGGTGGTGGAGGGTGGGATGTGTGAGAGGCCCAAACTACAACTCCCAACAGGCCCCCATGTTCACGGGGAGGGTGGTGGTGGTGGTGGTGGAGGGTGGGGTGTGTGAGAGTCCCAAAGTACAACTCCCAACAGGCCCCCATGTTCACGGGGAGGGTGGTGGTGGTGGTGGTGGTGGTGGAGGGTGGGGTGTGTGAGAGGCCCAAACTACAACTCCCAACAGGCCCCCATGTTCACGGGGAGGGTGGTGGTGGTGGTGGTGGAGGGTGGGGTGTGTGAGAGGCCCAAAGTACAACTCCCAACAGGCCCCCATGTTCACGGGGAGGGTGGTGGTGGTGGTGGTGGTGGTGGAGGGTGGGGTGTGTGAGAGGCCCAAACTACAACTCCCAACAGGCCCCCATGTTCACGGGGAGGGTGGTGGTGGTGGTGGTGGTGGTGGAGGGTGGGGTGTGTTCGACAGGAAACCGAAATGGCTACAAATCCATATACCCATGTAATGTCCAAATTACTGACCAGCTCGATCTTGTCCCTCAGGTGATCGTCAACTGACTGCGGAAACCAGTACCCGGCCGCCAGCCTCGCCTCTCACATCTACAGGACTCTCTGGTGACGAGGACACAGTCAGCTCCGGGGCGGAGGATGGAGCGGGACCAAGCACGCAGCCAGGGCCATCTGGCTCACAGGGACTCCCTGGACAGACCAACGTCGCATGTGTGACTCCAGCGGCACCTGTCTCTGTGATCTGCACAGTCCCCACCACCACCAGTACCACCAGTACCACCAGTACCACCAGTACCACCACTACCACCAGCACCACGACTCCTGCCGCTGCCACCCAGCAGAACCCACCGCGCAACGCTGGTCCAACGGCCCCACACACAAGCAGGGTGAGTGGGCCACAAACACAGGCAACGGGACAACATCCAATCAGGCGAGCCACACACCGCCGTGCAGAGGAGGAACAGCTACCCCAGCCAGTGGCACAGTCCCTACAAGCTCTTGCCAGGTGCCAGGCGTCATACGACCGGTCCCAGGCAAACGCTGATCGTGCACACCAGGACTCAGTGGACAACACCAACACCCAGCGCCAAATCGCTGGCATCCTTGGCCAGATGTTGCTGATCATGGGGCAGCAGGCAACGATGTGGAGTGAATGGGTTGACCGGAACAACCCCCCCCCCCCTCCACCAAGTGTGGTAGCGCCACCGTCACCTCCGCCTCCCCCGCCACCTCCGCCTCCCCCGCCACCTCCGCCTCCGCCGCTACCTCCGCCTCCGCCTCCACCGCCGCCACCACCACCTGAGCCCCTGGCGACGGATGTGGCCCATCAACAACCTGCCCTCCCAGCTGAATCTGTTCCAGGTCAGAGACGGAGGGGCCGTCCTAGTAAGAAAGAGGCTGAGAGCAGTGTTGGAGCGCCAGGCACACGTTCCAAGAGGGGACGACCATGACAATGTCACTGCCTGTGCCAGACATTCACCCAGCTAAGTAGCCTGTCCCACAGACAATCATTCCCACTGGTCTGCTGGTCTACCCTGACACCCCCCAATGTGGCGTCAGCACGGACATTTCATCAGCCAATACCTTCAACTCCAACTCCCTCCACCCCACTGACTTGTAAATATTCACCAGCACAGAAGCACAACCTGTAAATAAATAGCATTAATTCACACAATGATGTTTTGCCTCCATGTTTATTCACATGATTGCCATCTGATACAGACGTAAACAGGTACAGGGATCATAGTCGTACATGATCATGGCGCTGCGGGAGTGACCTAGAGAAAACCAGAGACAGCAAACACACGTCAGTAAAGAGATTCACACACATCACAACACAATGCACAGCTACATTACACAAACGACAACCATCACACAAGCATGGGATGAGAGCACACACATCATGGACACTTCCATGTCCAAAGACATGAAGACACACATGTGCAACCATCACAAACAACACCCAGCTGATTAACCCCATACCCACACAACACCAGCAAACATACATGAGGCATTGTCAACCGCCACTACAGGTAGATACTCACATTCAAGGGAAGTAGCGATCTATGAGCTGGCGCCTCTGGTCCACACCTTCCTCCTCACCACTATCCTCATCAGTGGACATGGGTGGGATGGGAGGCCGAGGCACTCCTTCGTCTTCAGGGTCCAACAGCAGTTCAATGCCATTGCGTACTGCAATGTTGTGGAGCATGCAGCAGGCTATCACGATCTTGCATACTTTTCCTGGTGTGTAAGGCAGGGCCCCTCCGGTCTTATCGAGGCACCGAAACCTGGACTTTAGCAGTCCAAAGGTACGTTCGATGACTCTCCGTGTCCTTCCATGTGCCTCATTGTACCGCATGTCACCCGCCGTCCTCGGATTGCGTAGGGGACTGAGGAGCCAGGGCCGGTTTGGGTAAGCCGAGTCGCCTATGTAGGGGGATGACAGAGACAAACATCAGAAATACATATGGTGGGTACCCCATGCAACACAGAGATCACAAGAGTACCCACTGCACACTCACCAACAAGCCACGCTTGACCGGGTCGCAGATTTGCCATGAGTCGTGGGACATTGCTGCTCCGCATGATGTGGGCGTCATGTGCGGATCCAGGAAATCTGGCACACACATGGGAGATGATGTTGTTCGCCAGGCACACCACCTGCACGTTCAGCGAATGAAAGTGTTTGCGATTCCTGAACACTTGTTCGCGTGCCCGTGGTGGAATCAGAGCGATGTGTGTGCCATCAATTGAGCCCACAACGTGAGGCATGTGGCCCAGTGCATAGAAAGCAGCTTTGACAGCTGGCAACTCTTCCGGCCGTGGAAAATGGATGTACTCATCCTTGTAGAGCATCATAGCTGTCAACACATCCCGAAGAACCGTGCTAAACATGGCCTGCGACATCCCCCCGGAAACTGCAACAGTGAACTGAAAAGTGCCAGTAGCGAAGAAATGTAGTACCGCCATGACCTTTGCAGTGGGTGTAATCGACCCAGGATACGTTCTACGTGGCTGCAGATGAGGAGACAATAGTGCCACAAGGTCCATCAACCGACGTCGATCCAGCCTGAATTTCCGAATGATGTCCTCGTCTACCATATCCTCCAGCACAGTGTATGGACGAAGCACATTTGGAGCCCTCCTGTGTGGGACAGAGATGTAACTTTGGTCAACTTGCAAACGACGCATACGTGTAGAACTCCATCACATGTGTACCTTACTGACAAAACTTCTGGCATCACCCTAATGTTTCGTAGACACATCACAGACACTCATGCTACTGCATGCACACAAACGATAAGTGTACACACGCCATGTCATCAAGCACAAATGCCACCACCAATAATGATGTGCATACGGAAATGACATGCATGGTGACACAACGTACAAAACACATACACGGAATGCATGTGTACCACCACCACTGTAGTCACCTCGACACAACAAGAAACTGACAACAGATGCATTAATTGGCCACACAGCCGTGATGTACTGTGTAGTTGTGAAGATGTAACAACGTCTGTAGGGTCACACCCGACGTCAACAAGTAGAAATGCACATCTTTTGCCCATAATGTGCCGACCGATTGCCATTGTATGGACACACATGCTATATTGTATGACATATGACCTTTCCCAATCACGCTCACATCCCTCATGACACAACTGCACACAACACATCACGGTGCAGCGTCTGACAAGATCACATAATTGGCGCCGCCATGGCGGTGCTCAACTTCCGCTACTTCCCAAAGGCCATATGCGGCCAGCGTCCCTCTCCCCATTGGCTGCATGTGCATGGACCGTCACGGGCAGACATCGGCGACCGCACGTGCAAGCCTCAGGCACGGATGCTTCCGTTGCAACAATGTACTATCACTGGCGCCTCCATGGCGGTGCACGTACTCAGCGGGGGAGGTGCAGGCCCATACACCCTGTAGATGTAGTCAATGGACATGCCATTTCATGACCCCCCTTACAGTCACCTTGCATCATCCACCGTACACCGGCCGGAGCGGCCGGGCCTAGGACGACCGCCGTGCCCGGCCATGTTCAACCGCCGTGCCCGGCCATGAACAACCGCCGTGCCCGGCCATGTTCAACCGCCGTGCCCGGCCATGAACAACCGCCGTGCCCGGCCATGTTGAACCGCCGTGCCCGGCCATGTTCAACCGCCGTGCCCGGCCATGAACAACCGCCGTGCCCGGCCATGAACAACCGCCGTGCCCGGCCATGTTCAACCGCCGTGCCCGGCCATGAACAACCGCCGTGCCCGGCCATGTTGAACCGCCGTGCCCGGCCATGTTCAACCGCCGTGCCCGGCCATGTTGAACCGCCGTGCCCGGCCATGTTCAACCGCCGTGCCCGGCCATGTTGAACCGCCGTGCCCGGCCATGAACAACCGCCGTGCCCGGCCATGTTCAACCGCCGTGCCCGGCCATGAACAACCGCCGTGCCCGGCCATGTTGAACCGCCGTGCCCGGCCATGTTGAACCGCCGTGCCCGGCCATGTTGAACCGCCGTGCCCGGCCATGTTGAACCGCCGTGCCCGGCCATGAACAACCGCCGTGCCCGGCCATGGCGCTTGTGTTCATGGCCGGGCACGGCGGTCGTCCTAGGCCCGGCCGCTCCGGCCGGTGTACGGTGGATGATGCAAGGTGACTGTAAGGGGGGTCATGAAATGGCATGTCCATTGACTACATCTACAGGATGTATGGGCCTGCACCTCCCCCGCTGAGTACGTGCACCGCCATGGAGGCGCCAGTGATAGTACATTGTTGCAACGGAAGCATCCGTGCCTGAGGCTTGCACGTGCGGTCGCCGATGTCTGCCCGTGACGGTCCATGCACATGCAGCCAATGGGGAGAGGGACGCTGGCCGCATATGGCCAATCGCAAGTAGCGGAAGGTGTGCACCGCAACTATGGGCCAGTCATTGGCCCATTTCACGATCACGCTTCCAGGGCTGACCAATTGCTGGCGACGTATGCCACTGACACGTGCAGAGGGCCCTATATATGTGTGTTGGCCAAAATGACGCTACCTACCCTGGGGACCAGTGCTGCCTGTGACCATCACCTCGACCTACTGCTGCTGCTGAGCTGACCACCGACTGCTGCCTGTGACCATCACCTCGACCTACTGCTGCTGCTGAGCTGACCACCGACTGCTGCCTGTGACCATCACCTCGACCTACTGCTGCTGCTGAGCTGACCACCGACTGCTGCTCTAGTGCCATACTCCGTGATCTTGCCATGTCGAGAGGCAATGAGATCCGGTCTCGACCCTTCACCGCCGCGGAGCTTGATGTCCTCGTGGACGGTGTACTCCGCAACTATGGACGCCTCTACGGTGCACCAGGACGGGTGGTAAGTGCAGTGTGGGACATGTTGGTGTGCATGAGGGGGCTAAATGATCTTGCCAATTTCTATCTTAGCTGTGTAGTGTGGGCTACACATATGTTCCCGATTGTGCATGGCTGCTGACAGTTACGTCTTGCCCCTATGTGTGTCACAGGCCACCTGTCCACTGACTAAAACCCTTTTCTCTTTCATCATGGTAGGTCAAGCTGCACCTTCGCAAGGACCTGTGGAGGGGCATAGCACGGGAGGTTCGGGCATTGGGGGTGTGCAACAGACGACATACACACTGCCACAAACGCTGGGACGACATTTCCAGGCTGAGCAAGAATGTAGCTGAAGTAACACTGGGCCTGATTCCAAGGACGCCCCGTCTGGCCCGACGCTCCATGACCCCTCTCATGCACCGTATAATTGCAGTGACGCATCCTGAACTGGCCGAACGTCTGAGTGCCGATCAACAGCAAACTAGCGGTGAGCATACTGTCTGTGTAGGAAACTTGTGAGTGCTATGCATGTATTGGTGCCCAGACACACTATTGAGTTCCGTGTTGCGTACGTATGCCTGTGCTGCCATTTTGGTCCCATTGGGTGGTACTCATTTGACAGCCAGGTCCGCCATGTTGACACGCCACTTGCTTAGTACTTGAGTGTTAATGCACATCCCCTAGTGGTCCATGGCCCCATTCCAGGAAATGTGAGGATGACTGGTAGGGGTGGGCCATGTGCAGGATGTGGGCTCCTAAACCTTTGTCTGCTATGTAATTTGGCTATCCTGTTCCATCTGTACGTCAGTCTGCCCATGACTCACACATCTTTTCTGTGCATTTCAGCTTTGACAGAGGACACTCTGCCACAGACGGTGGAGAGTAGCCGAGGAAATGAGTCCGGCTCAGACATCGCACACACGCAGACTGACACGGAGGAGGCCAGCGCCGGAGAGGGGGACAGGACCGTCCCTGAGGACTCGCATGTGGAGACACCATCGTCCTCCTCGTCGGACACTCTTGGTGAGCCTGCACTGTTGTCACAGACTGGGAGTGGGCACTCATCACCTTCTGTCGGAAGACAGCACACAGGGCCCACACTTCCACCAACTGCACCATGTACTGTTCGTGGCCGGAGGAGTAGGGGGAGCAGAGTGGCGTTCGGTGCAGGCACCGCTGCCCCTGCCACGGTGAGCCAAAATGCACTGTGTGCTGAGGCAGTTGATCTGCTGCGACAGCTGTGTGTGGGGCAGACCAATATGACGAATGCATTCCAGGACCATGATAGGAAGTTGGGGCAGGTGGTGGCATTCATGGAAGGGATGCATGGCGATCTTTCAGGTCTACACAGGACAGTGCAGTCATTGGCAAGCAGTGTGTCGTCTGCAATAGTTCAGTCGAATGCACAGGGTCATACTTCTGTTTCCCCATCTACACCGCTGGATGTCTCAGGGGGTAGTGATTATTGTGAGCAAGACTCAAATAAAGGTTATTGCACTCGAAGCAGCGTCAGACAGCACGTCAGGGCACGCAGGGCACAGACCACATCCCCTAGATCACCTACATCTGTTCACGTACACGACGTCAGATGCACTGGAGTACACACACAGGATCCACAAGTGTTGTTGGAGGACATGCCTTCAGGAGCTACACGGGCATTCAACACAAAAGGTACTCCCAAGGCATGGGATACTCACATGTCCATGGACTGTTCCTTGGACAAGGCCAGTGAGAAGACTAAGGCACCTACTAAGAGCAGGGAGACTCCCAAGAGCAGGCCCACAGCAGAGGTAAGGGACACTCCCAAGGACAGTGAGAAGACTAAGGCACCTACTAAGAGCAGGGAGACTCCCAAGAGCAGGCCCACAGCAGAGGTAAGGGACACTCCCAAGGACAGTGAGAAGACTAAGGCACCTACTAAGAGCAGGGAGACTCCCAAGAGCAAGCCCACAGCGGTCGATAGGAACACTCCCAAGGACAGTGAGAAGACTAAGGCACCTACTAAGAGCAGGGAGACTCCCAAGAGCAGGCCCACAGCGGTCGATAGGAACACTCCCAAGGACAGTGAGAAGACTAAGGCACCTACTAAGAGCAGGGAGACTCCCAAGAGCAGGCCCACAGCGGTCGATAGGAACAATCCCAAGGACAGTGAGAAGACTAAGGCACCTACTAAGTGCAGGGAGACTCCCAAGAGCAGGCCCACAGCAGAGGTAAGGGACACTCCCAAGGGCATGGACACACACAGAGAGCAGGTGTCTACTGGAGACAGGTGCACCACAGACGACAAGTCTGCTGGCAGGAACAGGGCGGCGAGCAGGGCACAGGCTACATCCAGAGACAACACTCCACCTAAGGATAAGGCACCTCCTACGGACAAGGCATCTAGCATGGACATTGGCGCAATCAAGGACAGGCATACTCCACCCCTGGCTGCACTGAGGCTGATGTTTACTACTGGACGCAAAACTAATGTCTCCGCGGCGGAGTCCCCCCATACCTCCACTCCCATCCAGGCCAGTCAGAAGCAGAGGTGGGTGTCCCCTGTTGTAGCATCCCCCATTACACATCATTCCGAGTCCAGGCGGCAGGCACAGAGCAAACGACAAGCAGGCTCCAGCACGTCCCCAGAAACCAGGTCCCCGGCAGCAGTTGCTCCACCTATGCTGGGTGGTGATTCTTTGGAGTCCCCGCCACTTGGCAGTCCAGTCCTGTCCAGGGTGCACTCACACCTCCATAAGAAACGCAGACACACACCATTGACACCTGCCACACCCGATTTGGCTCTAGATGACCTATCACCAGCTCCCAGGCCCACCCTGCCTCCTGGCCCATACAGCCCTGTGGCTCATCATTTCAGTTGTCCCAGTGGCGCTGGTGCAGTTGACTCTCATGTATCAGATGGTGGCACAGTGTCAGTTGTGCCCTCTCCTGTTGCACGTCCTGGCAGTGTATCTGGGTCTATGGCTCACGTGTCAGTTAGGAGATCTGTGGCTGTGTTGCACACTCCTGTTTCTGGTGCTGCCAGTGTGTCTGGGTCAGTGGCTCACGTGTCAGTGACTACATCTGTGGCTGTGTCTCACACTCCTGTTGCTGGTGCTGCCAGTGTGTCTGGGTCCGTGGCCCATGTGTGTGTGACTCGGGCTGTGGCTGTGTCTCACACTCCTGTTGCTGGTGCTGCCAGTGTGTCTGGGTCCGTGGCCCATGTGTGTGTGACTCGGGCTGTGACTGTGTCTCACACTCCTGTTGCTGGTGCTGCCAGTGTGTCCGAGGCAGGTGGGTCACGCAGTCCCCCTGAGTCTGTGATGTGAGGTGCTGTACACTTCACTGAAATGTTACTTCACATGGTGTGTCCATTGGGAACTGCGTGGCACTCTTGTGGTTCCTGTGACGGGTTGGTAGGGACACGTAGTTGTGCAGCCTCTGATGTACCTGCTGTGTACTGCACAATGCCCTGTTGATGCTCTGATACTGCATACTGCCCTCTCGTTACCTGCTATGATGTACCTGCTGTGTACTGCACAATGCCCTGTTGATCCTCTGATACTGCATACTGCCCTCTCGTTACCTGCTATGATGTACCTGCTGTGTACTGCACAATGCCCTGTTGATGCTCTGATACTGCATACTGCCCTCTCGTTACCTGCTATGATGTACCTGCTGTGTACTGCACTGTGCCCTGTTGATGCTCTGATACTGCATACTGCCCTCTCGTTACCTGCTATGATGTACCTGCTGTGTACTGCACAATGCCCTGTTGATGCTCTGATACTGCATACTGCCCTCTCGTTACCTGCTATGATGTACCTGCTGTGTACTGCACAATGCCCTGTTGATGCTCTGATACTGCATACTGCCCTCTCGTTACCTGCCTCTGTTGTACCTGCTCTGTTATGCACAATGCCCTGTTGATGCTCTGATACTGCATACTGCCCTCTCGTTACCTGCTATGATGTACCTGCTGTGTACTGCACTGTGCCCTGTTGATGCTCTGATACTGCATACTGCCCTCTCGTTACCTGCTATGATGTACCTGCTGTGTACTGCACTGTGCCCTGTTGATGCTCTGATACTGCATACTGCCCCTCTCATGTGCGGCCTCTGATGGACCTGTTCTGTGCAATGGACTGTTGATTCTCTGTGGCCCTCTCATGTGCTGCCTCTGATGGACCTGTTCTGTGCAATGGACTGTTCATGCACTTGGCCCCTCTCATGTGCTGCCTCTGATGGACCTGTTCTGTGCAATGGACTGTTCATGCACTTGGCCCCTCTCATGTGCTGCCTCTGATGGACCTGTTCTGTGCAATGGACTGTTGATTCTCTGTGCCCCTCTCATGTGCTGCCTCTGATGGACCTGTTCTGTGCAATGGACTGTTGATTCTCTGTGCCCCTCTCATGTGCTGCCTCTGATGGACCTGTTCTGTGCAATGGACTGTTCATGCACTTGGCCCCTCTCATGTGCTGCCTCTGATGGACCTGTTCTGTGCAATGGACTGTTGATTCTCTGTGGCCCTCTCATGTGCTGCCTCTGATGGACCTGTTCTGTGCAATGGACTGTTCATGCACTTGGCCCCTCTCATGTGCTGCCTCTGATGGACCTGTTCTGTGCAATGGACTGTTGATTCTCTGTGGCCCTCTCATGTGCTGCCTCTGATGGACCTGTTCTGTGCAATGGACTGTTCATGCACTTGGCCCCTCTCATGTGCTGCCTCTGATGGACCTGTTCTGTGCAATGGACTGTTGATTCTCTGTGCCCCTCTCATGTGCTGCCTCTGATGGACCTGTTCTGTGCAATGGACTGTTGATTCTCTGTGCCCCTCTCATGTGCTGCCTCTGATGGACCTGTTCTTTGCAATGCCCTGTTGATGCTCTGATACTGCATAGTGCCCTCTCGTTACCTGCTATGATGTACCTGCTGTGTACTGCACTGTGCCCTGTTGATGCTCTGATACTGCATACTGCCCTCTCGTTACCTGCTATGATGTACCTGCTGTGTACTGCACAATGCCCTGTTGATGCTCTGATACTGCATACTGCCCTCTCGTTACCTGCTATGATGTACCTGCTGTGTACTGCACAATGCCCTGTTGATGCTCTGATACTGCATACTGCCCTCTCGTTACCTGCCTCTGTTGTACCTGCTCTGTTATGCACAATGCCCTGTTGATGCTCTGATACTGCATACTGCCCTCTCGTTACCTGCCTCTGTTGTACCTGCTGTGTACTGCACAATGCCCTGTTGATGCTCTAATACTGCATACTGCCCTCTCGTTACCTGCTATGATGTACCTGCTGTGTACTGCACTGTGCCCTGTTGATGCTCTGATACTGCATACTGCCCTCCCGTTACCTGCTATGATGTGCCTGCTGTGTACTGCACTGTGCCCTGTTGATGCTCTGATACTGCATACTGCCCTCCCGTTACCTGCTATGATGTGCCTGCTCTGGTGCCCACTTTGCCCATGCTCACGCATACACTGTGATTGAACCCCTATTTTGTGAAATAAAGGTGGTCTATCAAATCTCGTGGTTTTTCGTTGTCATTCCTGCTTGCGTACTACAATTGTGTATTCGTATTTGCTTCTCATCAGTGATTACGGTGACATGACACTCCCCCTCCCTACGTCACGTCCCTTGCTGGTATTCACCCCCAGACAGCCAATGGTTTGTGCCTTACCTGCGTCGTCCATAGTAGGCCATGACTAGGACGTGGTGGATCGCGAAGAGCATCGGGAAGGCGTGTAGCGCAGGGTCCATGGTGGTGGTCAGCTTGCGGTGGGTATCTCGGCTATGTCACCTGTGTTCGCTGTGGGGATTCCGACGTGTTCAGACAGGTTGTTTTTCCGCTGCGGTTTTATGTGTGTTTTCCGCCATCTTGATTGGGGGGACGGTTTTCGTCGTCAGTACGTACGGCGGTGCGTCCGGATCTGTTACGTCCGCCGCGTGGTCGTGTGTAGTTGGCCGGCGGAGCGTGCTTTTCCGTCGCGGACGGAAATTTGACAAGTTTTCCTATCCTGATATGGCGGACGGAGTATCCGCGGCAGGCGGACACGGAAAAGGCTTTTTCCACCTACTCACGGGCCGCGGTGGCTCTTTCGTCCGCCATCCTAATCGGCCCCTAACTGTATATATTTGATTAATGTATTCTTAATATATGTTTTATTTATTACTTTTAAATATTATTAGATACTTTTAAATATGTTTCTTTTATTTATTAGTCTTATAGACTTAATTTTACATTTATATATTTAAAAAAAAACGATATATTTAACATCGATATTTTTAACATCGATATTTTTTTTTCGATATTTTTGTACTTACCATGTTGTAGATAGGATGTCGATATTTTTGCCCTCGATATTGTTGACTCGATATTCTTGTAGGTCGATATTTTTGAAGTCGAAATTCTGTCAGTGATTCGATTTTAGAGCCGTGCTCAACAAATATGTTAATTGAATTTGAATGGCTCCTATAACCTCAATACACCTCACCAAAAGAGGGCTTTGGTTTACATTAATTCAACTCCATTGATGATGAGAAGCAGAATCACGTGGGATCGTTACCCACTGGCTTGAGGTGGTAGCTTATGTGAGGCAACTCCTAATGTGTCTCGTTGGAACTCTGAGCTGGCACAACATTGATTCTGCAGTGGGTCGGGAACTCCCTCGATCTCTTCCCTGACCATATGATGATAAAGGCTAATCCCTTTAAAGTAAAGTTTATTTTTTAATTGGGGCCCTTAATTAAATATAAAACGTTTTTTAGGAGTTTAGGAAATTGGTTATATGTGTTATTGTGTTGTTCTGAATGGAGGGCTCCCCCTTTTTTCCTGAATTCCTTTTATGCTCCTCTGTGTTTGAAATGTGAAGTAATCAAGAGTGCCTGGGAAGCAAGAGAAAAGCAACCCTACCCAGAGGAGACTGCACTGCTTCATGCATCAGCCAAATGGATCCAGATCAGATAGATGAGGGTGGACAATCTCTGCAGTCCTCTCTTTCTCCCTAAGATGTGGAAAATGTAGTGATTAGGAGTGAAGCTGTAAAACTGCATTAAAGGGCTGGACTGACCCACAGCCATCGGAAAAATAATGAAACAAAATCATTGCCTTCCACGGTTTGGGTCATGTAAATTGATACTTGTATAGCGCACTACTCACCCGCAAGGGTCTCAAGGCGCTTGTACGAATACCACTGTGGAACCCGTCCTGGCTTTCCCTGTGAGGCGTCCACTCCTGGGCACCCCCATGGTGGAGGCCAGGCATCCTTAGCGTTGTGTAGATTAAGCAAGTGATTACCCAGAGTTGCAGAGTGAGACTCCATGATTGGAATAGGCACCAAGGCGAGAATTATCAGGTCCGTGGAATTTTGAGCCCAAGACCCGCCGAGGCAGGGAATTGAACCCTGGTCCCGGGCTAGACCTCTGCATCAGGGTCTGCCGCTCTAACCATTGAGCCACACTTCGCCACGTCATGCGATAGTGTCCGGTCCTGAACACGAACGCTGGTGCTCACCACCAGCAAACACGGCTACAAATTAGGCATTGAATAAACGCTAATGAGGAAATGTGAATTGTAACTAGAAATAAACAAATATGTGTGTGTGTGTGTGTGTGTGTGCGTGTGTATGTGTGCGTGTGTTTGTGCATGTAATGTTTGCTCTCACATATTACATATAATCAGTTGCCTAGCCTCATTATGAATTCATTGCCTTCAGCAGGTTACACAGTCTCTCATATCTACTAATAGAATTAGCTATTTGATGAACGACTTATGATTTTCATGTTTGGGCTGCAAGTTATGGTTTGTGCATTTCACCCAAACTGGCCAATGTCAGGGGTTTTCCATTTTTTCATAATCAGAACTTCACATTAATTTTATAGGGGAATTAAAGAGTAAAAGTAACCACATTTTACTCATAAAGTTTTTAAATTCTTGAGTGGGGTGATCAATCATTGCCAACAAGTTCACATACACAGTGGTCTGAAGGTTGCACATCTGAATCACAGCAAGAAAGAGTCAACTGGAAAAAGCCTACGGAAGTCACTGCATTGAGTGTCCAAAAATTGGATATTACCAATAATTATTATTACCAGTGCTAAGTTATTTGAGGTCAACTCCTAACTGGCCTAAAAAGATGAATTACACCACAATATCTTGATTTCTGGTCGCCTAATGGGCATACAGTATTTAATGACCTTTGACATTGTTCCGGATTCTATGTAGTTTACGCTGCTCGACATCCTGTTTACTTCGTGAAATCTAATGAAACTCACTTAGCTGTAGGTGAAGTGTTGAATCGGAAGAGCTGACTGAAAAATCGTAAGTTTTAGCAGCATTGACTTCGCTGTTCCGGTTTGTCGAGACCTTTAGGCTCGGAGCAATTTCTAATTTGTTTGCTGTGAGACAAGAGTACTCAGAGAGATGCATCCGCTGGTAACTGCACTATTATCTGAGCCGTACAGGAAGGCTGGCTGAATTCTGACTCACACAGATAACTGGAAGCTCACGTCGAAGATAGAGAACCTGTCCGCTGTGATAAATAGTACGTGGCAGATGTATCCGTCTTTCTGCACCTTCAAGGCAAGTGCCAACTTCGGAAGAAAGTAACAGAACGTGATAGACATGTTACTTTACTCACCAGCCCTTGGAAAATCAGCTGGTGTGTTTGTAATAGAGGCGCACACAAAAATGATGCAGAGTTTTCAAGTAGAGTTTTTGTAGTGATACCTTATTGCTACTTTAGAGCATATCTGTGCCCTTATATACATTGCTTGAAGTGTGAAAAAAATGTCGGGTCCCTGATTGATGGAAAGAACGGTTCTACGTTCCTTCATAGGTTGGTTTGCAAGAATCGAGGTGTGTGGAATTCAAATCCAGTAGATTAAGATCACGAGAAACTGACTGACTGTATAAATAAGGTGAAAATAGATTCACTGAGGTGAATGTATTTTATCTGAATGTCTTCAAAGCCTGCCATGGACCAGGGCCTCCTGGGCTTACTTAGCACGCCCCTTATGTGGATGGTGGTGTAGGTTGATGGGACACAATATATTTACAACAATTTCAAGGGGCAAAAGTATTGAAAGATAAGTTTCTATTCATTTTCACATGTTCTATACATACTTAACTCCACTTTGGTGAAAAAAATAATATATATATATATATATATACACACACACACACACATATATCTATATATACATATCTATCTATAGATATATGTGTGTATATACATATATATCTATATATATCTATATCTATATCTATATATATATATATATATATATATATATATATATATATATATATATATATATATATAACAGCCCGGAGAAAACATTTTGTTTGAATCACTGACAGCGGTTACCGGCATCCAGCCATGAGGGATGCTGGGACATGTAGTTCGATGATGTCCTCCAATGAGAAGGAGGCAGTGGACTTTTAAAGCAGAACTACATGCAGTGCCAGTACAGGGAGTGAAGGCATCTGAAGAGGGACGACTTCCCGAAACGCGTCATGCCACATAAGAACTGTTGAAATAAACTTACCTGAAGCACTGCCCGCCGAGTCCCTCGTTGTTTCTTCACGGAGGCAATAATTTGGATATATTTTGCGAAGCCACAGCGCAATGGAGGTGACCCGCCCTGACAACCCAAGCTCAATTGTGGAACACTTTGGAGGTAGATTGAGGGATCGATATGGGCTTGGATTGCTGCATGCCACGGGTGATCGCAATTCTGACCTGAATGGGACTGTGACTTCACGGTGAGGCCCGGAGTATTGCCACGGCGCCCCGCAGATCGCGCACACACTGGAGGCTGCAGAAGGCGTTGGGTGGTGCTTGAAGGTTACAACAGCCCGGAGAAAACATTTTGTTTGAATCACTGGCAGCTGTTACCAGCATCCAGCCATGAGGGATGCTGGGACATGTAGTTCGATGATGTCCTCCAATCCTCCAATGAGAAGGAAGCAGTGGACTTTTAAAGCAGAAATACATGCAGCGCCAGTACAGGGAGTGAAGGCATCGGAAGAGGGACGACTTCCCGAAACGCATCATGCCACATAAGAACTGTTGAAATAAACTTACCTGAAGCACTGCCCGCCGAGTCCCTCGTTGTTTCTTCACGGAGGCAATAATTTGTATATATATATATATATATATATATATATATATATATATATATATATATATATATATATATATATATATATATATATATATATATATATATATATATATATATATATATATATATATCTCACTCAAAGCCCCCAAGCTTTAGAGACCGCATTCCACGAAACACTGTTCACAGAACTTTTAATTCACATGAAGGCACAACAATGACCTGCTCTTATGCTGTCCCTGACGCGTTTCAATGCTCCTGGCATCTTCTTCATAGGGCGGGCAATGTGAAGCGGAAAAACAGGAACGGACTTCTCGCCAATTTTGGTAAGGCATGCATACTCCAGTGCAATGCATGCTAGTAGCAGTAGTCCTGATTGATACCCTTCTGGTGTGGGTCTTTTGAAAAACAATCCGTTTCTCCCTTCATGGTAGACTCCCGGTTTTAAAGTTCATTTTTTACCCTCTGGTGGGTTTCAAGTTAATCGTTGTGCTTCTTTTTCAAAGTGCCTGTTTCGTACTGGAAATAGGCTGCTGCAACGTGCTGCTGCCTCACAGACCTTAACTCACGTTGAAGGCGGTTCGGTCTCCCACGGCTGGAGTTGCCGTGTCCATTAATCTCACTCAAAGCCCCCAAGCTTTAGAGACCGCACTCCACGAAACACTGTTCACAGAACTTTTAATTCACATGAAGGCACAACAATGACCTGCTCTTATGCTGTCCCTGACGCGTTTCAATGCTCCTGGCATCTTCTTCATAGGGCGGGCAATGTGAAGCGGAAAAACAGGAACGGACTCCTCGCCAATTTTGGTAAAGCATGCATACCCCAGTGCAATGCATGCTAGTAGCAGTAGTCCTGATTGATACCCTTCTGGTGTGGGTCTTTTGAAAAACAATCCGTTTCTCCCTTCATGGTAGACTCCCGGTTTTAAAGTTCATTTTTTACCCTCTGGTGGGTTTCAAGTTAATCGTTGTGCTTCTTTTTCAAAGTGCCTGTTTCGTACTGGAAATAGGCTGCTGCAACGTGCTGCTGCCTCACAGACCTTAACTCACGTTGAAGGCGGTTCGGTCTCCCACGGCTGGAGTTGCCGCGTCCATTAATCTCACTCAAAGCCCCCAAGCTTTAGAGACCGCACTCCACGAAACACTGTTCACAGAACTTTTAATTCACATGAAGGCACAACAATGACCTGCTCTTATGCTGTCCCTGACGCGTTTCAATGCTCCTGGCATCTTCTTCATAGGGCGGGCAATGTGAAGCGGAAAAACAGGAACGGACTTCTCGCCAATTTTGGTAAGGCATGCATACTCCAGTGCAATGCATGCTAGTAGCAGTAGTCCTGATTGATACCCTTCTGGTGTGGGTCTTTTGAAAAACAATCCGTTTCTCCCTTCATGGTAGACTCCCGGTTTTAAAGTTCATTTTTTACCCTCTGGTGGGTTTCAAGTTAATCGTTGTGCTTCTTTTTCAAAGTTCCTGTTTCGTACTGGAAATAGGCTGCTGCAACGTGCTGCTGCCTCACAGACCTTAACTCACGTTGAAGGCGGTTCGGTCTCCCACGGCTGGAGTTGCCGCGTCCATTAATCTCACTCAAAGCCCCCAAGCTTTAGAGACCGCACTCCACGAAACACTGTTCACAGAACTTTTAATTCACATGAAGGCACAACAATGACCTGCTCTTATGCTGTCCCTGACGCGTTTCAATGCTCCTGGCATCTTCTTCATAGGGCGGGCAATGTGAAGCGGAAAAACAGGAACGGACTTCTCGCCAATTTTGGTAAGGCATGCATACTCCAGTGCAATGCATGCTAGTAGCAGTAGTCCTGATTGATACCCTTCTGGTGTGGGTCTTTTGAAAAACAATCCGTTTCTCCCTTCATGGTAGACTCCCGGTTTTAAAGTTCATTTTTTACCCTCTGGTGGGTTTCAAGTTAATCGTTGTGCTTCTTTTTCAAAGTGCCTGTTTCGTACTGGAAATAGGCTGCTGCAACGTGCTGCTGCCTCACAGACCTTAACTCACGTTGAAGGCGGTTCGGTCTCCCACGGCTGGAGTTGCCGCGTCCATTAATCTCACTCAAAGCCCCCAAGCTTTAGAGACCGCACTCCACGAAACACTGTTCACAGAACTTTTAATTCACATGAAGGCACAACAATGACCTGCTCTTATGCTGTCCCTGACGCGTTTCAATGCTCCTGGCATCTTCTTCATAGGGCGGGCAATGTGAAGCGGAAAAACAGGAACGGACTTCTCGCCAATTTTGGTAAGGCATGCATACTCCAGTGCAATGCATGCTAGTAGCAGTAGTCCTGATTGATACCCTTCTGGTGTGGGTCTTTTGAAAAACAATCCGTTTCTCCCTTCATGGTAGACTCCCGGTTTTAAAGTTCATTTTTTACCCTCTGGTGGGTTTCAAGTTAATCGTTGTGCTTCTTTTTCAAAGTGCCTGTTTCGTACTGGAAATAGGCTGCTGCAACGTGCTGCTGCCTCACAGACCTTAACTCACGTTGAAGGCGGTTCGGTCTCCCACGGCTGGAGTTGCCGCGTCCATTAATCAAAATGAACTTTAAAACATTGCCCGCCCTATGAAGAAGATGCCAGGAGCATTGAAACGCGTCAGGGACAGCATAAGAGCAGGTCATTGTTGTGCCTTCATGTGAATTAAAAGTTCTGTGAACAGTGTTTCGTGGAGTGCGGTCTCTAAAGCTTGGGGGCTTTGAGTGAGATATATATATATATAAAATCCAGGCCTGACATCGTAGTAAGATGGTCCGACAAAGGTGACAACATTGTACTCTGGCCGTTGGAGATGTACAACGCGGAGGCACTTGGGCAATTGCAAGACAGGGAGTGCTACACAAGGATAAGCCCAACCCACTTGGTAGGCATTCAAGAAAGATACCACAATGAACTGTACAAATGGAGAGGCGAAGGCTTACTGAGCAAGAATGAACACGAATTTCTCAAAACAGATTATCCGGTAACAGCACAACTGTACCTAATTCCTAAGGTACATAAGAATGAGAAAGTGCCACCGGGAAGACCAATAATCTCAGCCATAGGAAGCCTTTTCGAGAATACGAGTGTGTATATTGACCACTTTCTCCAACCCGAAGTCAAGAAACTACCGGCATACATAAAGGACACGGGTGATTTCCTAAAAAAGATATTTGATATCAGGTGGAAAGAAAATTATGTATTCTTGACATTGGATGTCCAAGGGCTGTATACCAGCATTAGACACAAAGATGGACTGAATGCCATAAAACATTTTTTGGGTAAAAGACCAATTAACCAGTATAAACACACTGTAATGATTTTGGAGATGACTGAGTGGTGCCTCACAAATAATACTTTCATTTTTGATAAATTGTTTTATAAACAGATTCAGGGTTCAGCAATGGGTACGTGCTTCTCCCCCAGCTATGCGAATCTGCATATGGGCTGGTGGGAGGAGCAGGTACTGAGGAACCAACACCAAGAGACAATGGACAAGAATGTAATTGTTTATAAGCGATTTATTGATGACATTTTTATTTTGTGGGAGGGCAGTGTGGAAAGTGCGAACAGCTTCACAGAACAGTTGAATGAGAATTCACTAAATTTAAAATTTACGTGCAATGCTAGCAAAGAAAGTATTCAATTTTTGGATGTGGAACTATTTGTAGAAAATGGTAAAATACAAACACGCACGTATCGTAAGCCCACTGCGGGCAATACAATCCTCCACGCAAACAGTTTTCACCCAACACCACTAAAACAGTCTATCCCATACGCAGAATGCCTTAGGATGACCCGCAATTGCAGCACAAAAGATGGGTTAACCAATGCCAAGACAAATCTCTTTTCGAGATTGAAAAATAGAGGGTACTCAGATGAGACATGCAAGGCTGCAGAGACAAAATGCAACTCTAAAACCCGCCTGGAATTACTATTCCCAAAAGAAGCGGAATCTGGGGCGACCGCACCTGATAAACAACCACCGGGGCTAATCACGGGCTTTAATCGTCACCAAGCCAATCTTCGCAAAATACTCCGAAGACATTGGCCATTGGTTAAAAATGACTTAACCATAGGTAGAATAGTGGGTGAAAGACCACTAGTGTCCTTCAGGAAGGCAAAATCCATGCGGCAACAATTGGTTTGCAATGCCCCAGAAATACCGAAACAAAAAGTCTGGTTTCAGTCCCAAAAAGGTTTTAAAAAATGCATGAAATGCAAAGCCTGCATCCATGGCAAAAATACTGTCAATATCACAGTACCCTTCCGAAAACAACCTTACACTCTGAGGGATCACTATACATGCAAAACAGACCATGCTGTATACATGTTGACATGCATATGTGGTAAAATATATGTAGGGTCAACCATTCACCCAGTACATGTCAGAGTGTTGCAACACCTAAGGGCAATAACTAACAAGGACCCAGCATACCCTGTAGCGAGACACATCCACGAAGTTCATGGTGGAGATGCAAAAGGCTTAACCTACTGCGTACTAGACAATGTCCCAAAAAATGTTAGGGGAGGCAATCGCAAACTTGCATTGCGTCGCCTGGAATCCAGATATATAATCTTACTGAATTCCAAAATTCCCATAGGGCTTAATGCAGATGAAGCCCTAAGTGTCCACATCTAGAGCAGCGCCTTTTCTTTCCCGAGTACCCTATAACATTGTACAACAGCATACGCGATAAATTGTAACCAATCACTTATTTTTATCACACAGTTATACTGAACCCGGATTAGATGGCAAACACCCCCAAATGGCACGTATGGCACGCTTTTGATCTCTATACTTAAGAGATATCATCCATAAGCGGGAGAATAAACGCGCACTAGCGCAACAAGGCATTCCTCCGCAGCGGTTAAAAATACGATAGACTTGTACGAAACAAACAAGTAGGTACTCACTGATCACACGAGGGCGCTTTGACAACTGCAAACTTGTTCTGCCCCTGCCACTAGGCGAGCAAACCGATGTCTAATACAGCAGAGCCCATTTGTGAAAACCGAGGTCTAGGCAACCAATCACGATCAGTAGGGGAACACACCTCCCTTCTGATACGCCAGAGTTACCATGACACCGAAGACATGCAAGGTGTCACGTAACACAGAGGTTTTCTCCCGCCAATGTTATTAAACACCAATCATTTACATGAAGAAATGACAGGATGTTATAAAATGCATTAATCATGATTGTAAATTTATACCTAATATGTGCCTACTGAAAACAAAGTAAGGAACAAAGTAATGTATTATAATTTGCCAGAGAAACGAATGAACTGGGATAAACACGTAATTGTTTGGGTGTAACATACGGTCACTATGGTAACAAATCAATGCCAATCAGGAATGACCATTATGACTCATGTGATAGTTTGAAACATGTATAAAAGCGTTATTTTGTTTAGTCAGATGTTAGTGAGCAAGGCGGAGGTTGCCGCCGAAACGCGTCTGAGCAGAAGTTGATATGAAATAAACACCCTTGAACTAAGATACACGGAGTCAGCGCCTTCTTGGATGGTGAAGTTTGGTGTGGTATTAATATATATATATATATATATATATATATATATTCACTGAAAAAACCATAGGTTATAGACCATATATAGTTAGGAATTAGCATTTACAAAACCTTGAAAATTCTATTAAAAAATCATAGGTTATAGACCATATGTAGCTAGGGATTAGCATTTACAAAACCTTATTTTACTCACACAAAACCATTGAAATTCATAGCATAGTATTCATGCTTTCACACATTATGAATACCCAGCTATGTGTTCACTAATCTTCCTACAGTAAGCCCTATATGAAAAATTAACACTGAGTGAGCTGGCACTCGAAGAATAGCTGCAGGCGTGTACATTAAAAGATAACTTTATTCAGATTAATTGGTGTCTGTGTTAAAAAATCTTAACGTGAACAGACCTTAACAGGACTCCCCATCACATCATGAATATATACACCACTCAAAGGAATAACGAGATAAAGTGTATTGAAAAACCTGCAAGAATACAACACTACTAATAACACCCCCACAAACTATACTGACTTTTGCCACTACACACAGATGTGCCTGCTGCTCAGTTCAACTTACACTCTTTCTATCTAATTAGAGGGATGAAAGTTTGATTAAACAATTGGTTCACTCTTAATGTGCACATGTGGGCAAAAAGGCCATGAATTAAATGCATTAATTGAGGTAGGCTATTCTTGCACTGTTAACACTAGATCCTGTATGCCCTTTCTGAAAAGGATTTCACCAGAGATCTCTGTTTGCTGCCTTCTCAGAAAATACAAATACGTTTGCAAAGGGGACACCGTATATTTGAGCTGCATTGAACTCTTCAAAGCCTACTAAATATAATTCAAATAAAACCAAAACTACTGCAGGTCAAATAGATATTGTAGTGCAAATGAGGATGTTGCAGTATACTTAGAGGTTGATTACGAGTTTGGCGGTCTTGGAGCAGGTCACCAGGCCAGCGCCCAGCTCCAAAATCGCCAAACGCATTGCCTGAGCACCCGCTGTATTCCGACTGGAATGTAGCTTGGGCATTCCTGCGGTGGTGGTCCTACGGTGGTGCCTTTCAAAGGCTTGCATGTGAGATTTAGAAAGGCAGCCACCATGTGACCTCCTGCATGCACCCCCAGGCCCAGAGGCAACATGGGGCGCGTGAGGGCTCCCTTAGTTTCCTCACTGACACACTTTTCCTTGCCGGCTGACCGCCATGAAAACTGTGGCAGTAAGGAAACTCATAATATGTTTAGCGATGCTTTATGAGACCCGCAAGAATATTGCAGCCTCAGACTGCTGCAAGACTGCTGAGGGATCCCGGGTGGTTGCAGCGGTGCTTTGGCAGTCTGACCGCCAAACTCATAATAGGGCGGTCAGATGGCCGGTGTGGCAATGCCCGCACCACTACCACAGCTATGGCTGTCAATTCGACAATTGTTGTTGTAATTAGCACCTTAGTATTTTTAACTGGCCGATATCTAGTAGCCTATCAAGTTGGAAAAAATAGCTTTTGCTATCTTTGGAAAGTTTTTATAAACTTTGCCAACTTGATGCAGTTGATGAAGTTTATAATAATCGCATGTAAGAAATACTGCAAACAGTAGGTTTTTGCAACAACAACAAAAAACATGTAAAAGCAATCATTTTAGTGGAAATCATTTTTTACATTTTTTTAGTATACAATGTTGCCAGCTGGCAATGCTGTGCAAAAGTGATTAACTTTTCATTTTACAAATGTTTTATCAGCTTCACTCGACTGAATTTTCGGCATTTCAACCTTACCACACACTAGACAGGCTCAGCTAGCAACTACACAGACTACAAATTGGGTATGGGTGTGTATACAAGGTCCAGCAAAAGCAGCTAGCAAATCAAGATCTTACCAATCACATTGAGGGTCCTATCTATTAAGAGTTGAGCAGGCACTTGTGCAGCACTACGCATGCAGGTTTTTAGGTCTCGGACCGGAAATCTTATGTTTCTTAGTAGGGTCGTTTAACCCTCCTCTCTCCTCCATTGGCTGGCTTCCTAAATGGAGGCCAGTCATTTGGAGGAGAGAGCCGTCCCTCCTAAGAAGCTCCGTCTTTTTCGGATTTGGGGGCGTAAGTTTTGCTGTTCTTTAGACAGTGACGTAGTCCGTCACTCAGGACAGCAAAACCACGCCCCCAATCCGAAAATTTTCAGAAGCGCCGGCCGCCATTCTGCTGTTTGCTAAAGATTAAGTAGGTCGCATGCTCCCGCTGTCCTCGTTCCCGCCCCCTCCCGCTGTTCGCTGCTCCCGCCCCGAATCCAAAAATCGTTGCGGCCGCCATTTGTTTTTTGCCGTTTTATTCTTGTATTCTTTTGTTATCCCTTTCGGAGTTCATAGCCCTATCCTGTTCTGAAGTGACCTGGTACGAGGAAGGGAGGGGAGTCAGTTCAGAGGCCATGTCCAAAGATTGACGAAGTGCACCCTTTTTAGCTGGGTCTATTGTCTGCAGTAATTCCAAAATGAAGATATGGATCAGGGTGAAACATTCTTATTTAAAGCCCTCCCGGGTGCACTTTTAAATATAGATCTGTCTTTACTTCCATAGTTGTGTTCTGCCATTGTCTTTGACTTGTATGTGGCACACAGCAATCTCCGGTGCTACGCATTGCTCTACTCTGAGTGTGGGGTTTAAGTGCAGATAACTTACCTGGGAAGCCCATGCCGGGTTGTGCTATTTGCATGTCCGCTGTTCTCGTTTTATACTTGTGTACCGGATGTGTTTCACTTGTGAGGTAGGAGTGAAAACACAGCTTTTAAAGGAGAAATCTCTCCAATATTGACTTAAACCGCTCTGTAGCTCCAACTCTGCTGCTTGCATACTATTGTAGGCATTTATAATTATAATAGTACCGTTTTATATAGTATTTCATACCGTTCGTCTGCTATTTCTAAGCACTTTAAAATCCCAAGTTATTAACCAGAGTGTAACTTAATTTACATATGTATTCGATAGTCGTTGAAATTTTCTTTTTATACAAAATTTGATGGCTTATTGGGGGAGGGTAAAATATATATTTATCTTGCTGTAATCTGACAATGTTAATTTCGCATTGCGGTTTTCTTAGAATGAATATTTCTTGCGAGTGTATATATATATGCATTGTGCGGAGCTCACTATTCGGTGCGCAGTGAATGAATCTGCTCAGCGACGTGCATATGATTGTGACATGGCCCATGTCCAGAGACTGGACTGTTTAGGTAGCGGCGGGCCCCTCCTGAACTGCTTGCACGTGTGTCCCGTGGAGGGTCCGCCCACCCGGGGTGCACGGAGGGCACTTCAAGGCTCACATCCATCAGCACTAACCTCCCTCTGATGCAGTTAAGGCATAGCCAGTAGAGACGCTGCCTGTGTGGTGTTATAGACATATGTAAATAAATAATGCACAGGAGAACGAATGCACTGTGTATTGTGTGTGCTAATATTGACCATTAATGGAGCCACAACAAGCCGAGCCGCCGTGTGATCGCGGCTTCTGCGTGGAAAGTGAAGCCTGCACTGGTGGGAGAGCAAAGGGGGCTTGTGCTCTGAAAGCAGAGCTGCCAGGCTGCACGGGTTCACACGGTGGCCCTTTGTGAACCGGCCATGTTTAACCCGCCACGGTTAACGGCAAAAGGAGTAAGCAAGCGGCCTTAATTGGTGGTGTCAAGCACTGGAAATTATACAAATAATTAGGGACGCCTTGTTCAACTTAAAACATGTAAACAAATTTGTTAAGAGACTCAAACGCACACAAGAGGAACCTTTGATCCATACTTGCCAACATTTTAGAGCAGGCAAGTGGGAAATTAAAAAAAAATTGGTAGGGAGAATGTATTTTGCCAATTGAGACTGAAGCAGAGGCAATCTGGCTGAATTGCTCTATTGGCATGTAGTGCAAAGCTGCCAAAAATTAAATGTCGAGGTCTTTCACATCCTTTAATCTCCTCCTCCAAGAATTAAAGGGCAAATGTTCTGGCCCAGGATATATATTTCCGAGCTCAAGCTGCCTTGTTTCCAGCAGATCATGATTTAGCAATCTGAATCGGAGTTCTGCATGCAGGAATCGGGAGGCGGAAGACTAGCCTTGAAATCGGTAGTCTCCTGCCGAAATCGGGAGAGTTGGCAAGTATGCTTGATCACACCGGAAACATCAAAGACACCGACGACAGGGGAAGGAAAAAAACAAGAGACGCAAACACACGCGCACCTGGGGCCAAGGCTTTACATAGCAGAGTCCTTGCAGTGCAGATGACCAGCTGTGAGGCGCTATACTAATAAAATTAAATGCGCCCAATGGAAACACATGAAAGGAGGTACCATACTTATAAAAGAAAGGCACAAGATTTACAGGTCTATTTTCAATATCGCTGGAATTCCAAAGCTTTTGGCATTGTAAATGACAATGCCATTTATTTAACGATTAAGCTATTGGCAATGTAAATGACAATGCTATTTATTTATGATTTAAAAAAAAAAAGTCATGAGCAATGCCAATAGCTCTACCTTTAATAATGCCGAGACCACTGCATTGTAAATGCTTGTTTATAATGGCATGCAAATAGATACAGTGCTTTGCTTCGGTTAGCACCACACAAGTGCCCAAGCAAATCAGTGCTGAACAACCCCCTTACACATCTGTTTTTCATTTCAATACACACAGGACTCATCAGATTTGTTGCAATACAGAGATTAGCAACACATGAAATTTAAGATCTGAATTTTCTGTGGTATGAAGTGAAAGGGGGAGATGGATGTGTGTACATGACAAGCAAGCAGAGTCTGAGAGTCAATTTACATATTTAATGGAAAGTAATCAACAAGAATAAAATGACAATAAGTGGCAGCAGCAGTTAACTCCTTCACTGCTACTTGTTTCCCCCGCTGGTGCTAAGCCTTTTTATGACTATTTGGGGTAGGTCACTCTTAGGCCCTGTAACTTTTTGTCCACATTAGGTATCCACACCAAATTTGCGTCCCTTTCTTACAACACCCTGAGGATTCTAAACATACCCAGGGTTTGTGGATTCCCCTGGAAGGGACCCAGAAATTAGCAAAATACAGCAACATTTTGTTTGTTTTTTCAGAAAAATGGGGAAACCAACATTTTTTTACACAGTTTTGGCATTTTACTGGGACAAAGCCTATTTTTACTATTTTTTGTGCGTTCGACCTCCTTCCAGTTAATGGTAAAAATGGGTGTGAAAGTGAGGTATAATTTTTATCAGGAGACCAAGGGGAACGCTGTGTGGTACGACATTTGTGCTGCAGGGGATTATTGGTAGGAAAATGTTGGCAGATCCATGCAAGCTGCACCTCCCTGGACTCCCCTAGGTGTCTAGGTTTC